>NC_044327.1:59438632-60063632 GCF_007399415.2 Gopherus evgoodei
TTTCATGGGCCAAAGAAAGACCTCAGTGCTTTGTTCCTGCTGAATTTCAACGATCCAAACTGCAAACAATGGAGGTGTTAGAGCTTCTCAAGACAGTGTTGCAAGAGTCATTTCTAACAGAAAGTGTTAGACAACTATGTTTTAGGTCTCTATCAGCGCCCCACATTGGAAACAGATGTTGCTATTAGCACCCTTTATAATGAGTAAATTGAGTACACTGGTCAGGTTTTCTCCATTTTACTAATGGGTAAACTGAGGCAGAAAGATTTACTTAACATCCAAGAGTCAGAGTCAGAGCCAGCATTAGGAACTCCTTGCTCCTAGTTAATCCACTAAACAGTGCTGCTATTTTTCCTTGAGCAGCAGATAATGACAGCATTAAGGTAACATTTTTACAATCACTTTTTTTTAACCACAACTGCAATTTGAATAATGGAATTTATTTCTATTTAATCATTTATCTAAAGCAGTGGGTCTCAAACTTTTTTACTGGTGACTCCTTTCACATCACAAGTCTCGGAGTCTGACCCCCCCCAATAAATTAAACATGTTTTTTTATCTGTTTAACACCATTATAAATGCTGGAGGCAAGCGGGGTTTGGGGTGGAGGTTGACAGCTTGCAGCCCCCCATGTAATGACCCTGCGATCCCCTTAGGGGTCCCAACTCCCAGTTTGAGAACCCCTGAACTAAAGAGAATATTTTTATCTTGGCATATAAACAAGCTGTGACATTCCACCAGCCTGAAAAGCTCAGCTTCACCTTCTGTCACCAAAGCATGTGTTATTTCACAGAAACACATTTTGTTGCATCCTATTTCTTAATTTTTGATTTATCACCATAGTCTTTGCATAATATATTTTTGTGGCTCATGGAACACTTACACAAGCTCACTTTTTTCCTGTTTCATCCTCATCCTTAGAAACTAAGGTTTCTGCCTTAACTTTCTTAAATTACATTTGGTTTTGGTTTTTTTTAAATGGACGGATGGACAAACATATTTCCATTACAAATACCTCCATATCAAATTTTGGTGTATGACCTATTAATGTCAAATATTATTGCCATAAAGAAGTGTCTTAAACAGCAGCATAGCTAAATACCATATTTTTGAACAAAATACCTGTGTTAAGAATATGGGACACTTTAATAATAGAGAATTTGACTGACAACAAAAAAACACAAGTCAGCTCTTTATAATGTGGGTCTCTTTCCTGATATATGCAAAAAGACAACAAACATTTCTATAAAATGAGATAAATACAGGGTTCTTTCAGTGTAGTTGAAGTCACTGCTTTAGTCAAGACCATGTGTTGATGTTCCCTCATAAACAGCCACATAATTGCCCTTTTTGAAACTGCTGCATAATTGTACTCCAGGTTCTAAACTTTTATGTAAAAAAAGTCTCTAGCCCTTATGGTTTGAAGAAAAATTTCCATACAGGAATCAAATGTACACTAACACAGCTTTCAAAGGCTGCAGGGAGCATGATGCAATAATACTACGTCCTTGTCTACACTGCCACTTTACAGCGCTGCAACTTTCTTGCTCCGCAGTATGAAAAAATACCCGGAGTGCTGCAAGTTTCAGCGCTGTAAAGTGGCAGTGTAGACAGTGCACCAGCGCTGAGAGCTATGCTGGTAGCTACTTCCCTCATGGAAGTGGGTTTTTTATAGCGCTGGGAGAGCTGGTGCCATGACTACATAGACGTGTTAAAGCGCTGCCATGGCAGCACTTTAATGTTGCTAGTGAAGACATGCCCTAAGAGAGATGTGAAATGTTCCCATTCAGCTTCATTGGGTGTTAACTCAGGAGCTTAAATGATAATGTAAAAAGCCTCACTAGTACCAACTATTGCAATGCCAATAATTTTAGTAGAAATATCAAACCATCAGTAAAATGCTTATCCATCTCTGTTGGATGCAGTGGCAGAGCCTGGAACAGTATACTGTGGGGCAGCTAGCTGCTGGCAGAGGCTTCTGAATTCATGACCTCTCACTCCAAACTTATTTTTGCATTGTCCTAAAACTGGGAAGAAAATAGAGCTACCCAAAGCCTCTCCTGCATCATGGGTACCAAAACTTCTCTCTCATGCCTCCTTAGATGCCAAAAACCTCAACAGCTGTCACAGTCTACAATACCTCCCCCAGACCCAAAGCTTTATTTAATAACTAATACCAACTATTTTTTTTAATTTACCTGAATTCACCACAGACTTTTTTAGTTCCCCTCACCAAAGAATCCCATAATCTAGAAACCACTACTACAGATTTTAAATCTACCTTTCTACAAACTACTACCATGACTTTATGCTACTGACGAATGGGACTATCATTCTGTGGAATGAGGATACCAGCCGGCTTGGTGAACAGAAAGCCCCATTCCTGTACATCTTATTTCAGTTGGGAAAACGTGCAACTAAAGGAATTTATGCATGTTTAAAATTAAGCACATGCTCCAGTGCTTTGCTGAACAGAGACTTGAGGATTTAAGTGCTTTGCTGAATCACAGCCAAAATGCACACCAAAGGTGCAGTGCTCAAGCATGCCTGTCTAACTTAAATGTATGTTCAAAAGTGAACTGCAGGTGCACAGAAGCCCTTGTCTCAGTTCTTACTCCCTGGTAAACAGTTATGGGAGAGCTCCCGTAGCACTACTAAGGGTACGTCTTCACTACCGGCCATATCGTCGGGTAGCAATCAATATCTCGGGGATCGATATATCACGTCTCATATATCGTGTCTAGATGAGACGCGATATATCGATCCCCGAACGCGCTCCTGTCAACTCTGGAACTCCACCAATGCGAACGGCGGTAGCAGAGTCGACAGGAGGAGGCGCGGACGTCGAGCTCCCGCTGTGAGGACGGTAGGTAACTTGATCTAAGATACTTTAACTTCAGCTACGTTATTCACGTAGCTGAAGTTGCGTATCTTAGATCGATCCCCTCCCCTAGCATAGACCAGCACTAAGGTCCACAGAAGTGGTTTGGAGAAGAGAAACCATGGAAGCTTGGAGGATGGTGTGAAGGGGCCCCTAGAGTAAGAAGAATCACTGATTTTAAATGAAAAGATCAGCAATGTAGATAGACTGCAGGTCAATTTATCCACAAATTGGGTACAACATGGGAAATCACAGTACAAATTTCAATATACCATTTGCTAACATGCTAAGACCCTCAGGCACTACTTCTCCGTGGAGAGCTGGTAGTTCATTATTTATATCCATGTAATCTTTGATTTATTCTAATGAGAATACCCGTTTCAAGGTGCCAATTTTGATGTGAAAAATCTATCCACTTGGAATTAAACTGACACCACCAATGCTTTTCACATGGCTACTGAATGGTTATGAGACAACTACTGCTTTTGGTCATAATGGACAAAAGTCAGATTTACACTCATGACCAACAGGCATAAGACTTAGTAGCCTCATACTAACCCTTGAGATGGTCAGACCCCTGAAGATCTTATTTTCAAGAATCTTTTCATTAAAATTATTTGCAAACAGAGCCATCTTGCTTCCAAAAATTAACAAACAACATCAACAAATTAGCAAAAGTACAACTTGATAGACTAAATTAAACAAATAGAAGCATATGCACAGCCTCTTATCCTATAATTAAGGCTCCGTGTTTGTCACGGAGGTCACAGAAGTCACAGATTCCATGACATCTGTGACTTCTGCAGTGACCGGTGTGCCTGGCCCAGGGGCTGCCTGAACATCTCCGGCAGTCTCGGTTCCCCCAACCCCACCTCTCAGCAACAGGAGTTTGGATGTGGGGGGGCTCAGGGCTGGGGTGTGGGGTAGTGCTTACCTGGCGGGGGCTCCCTGGAAGGGAGACAGGAACTCCCCTCCCTCAGCTTCTAGCTTCATGTGCTGCCTCCGTCCCCGCAGCTCCCATTGGCCGCATACCCAGCCAATGGGAGCTGCAGAACTGGGGCTTGGGCCGAGAGGAGGCAGCACATGGAGCTAGTGTCGCCGCTTCCCAGATGCCAGGTAGGGAGCCTTCCCCGGCCCTACCAACCCCTCCCCAGCACCCAAGCTCCCCCCACAGCCCCCGGCTGCGCTCCCCTCCCCAGCACCTGCGGCGCACCCCAGGCCACACTCTCCCCCCCAGCACCCACAGCGTTCCCATGGGCCGTCTTCCTCCAGCACCCGTGGCACTCCCAGGGCCACCCTCCTGAGCCATGTCCTCCCTCCCCCACCAAGTTTTAGTCACGGGTATTTTTAGTAAAAGTCATGGACAGGTAACAGCAGTAAACAAAAATTCATGGCTCTTGACCTGTCCATGACTTTTACTAAAAATACTCACAACAAAACATACCCTACTTATAACATATGAACTGCTCCATTTACCTTTTTAACAGTATATCAATCATGTAATTATTTTTTAGACTTCTGGATGCAGCAAGCAAAAACTGGTTTGCAAACTAAATGGATGTAGAGATTCCTGAAGATAAGACTTATAATAGGGGGCAATTACAAAGGTAGGCCAATTTGTGGGGCTAGCCACTTTGCCAATGTCTTTCTAATAGCCAGAATGTTAAACCATCAATTACCCTCATCATATTATAATTTAAAAGTCAGTTCCCCTTTTCCTAAGGATCTCTTAATATGCTGTGCACAGGTAACAAAAAGTATACAGAGAAAAAATTAACAAACAACCTTCATGTAGTTTATGCCAACGAAATTACTTTAGTCAAATATTTCATCCTGATGCTATGTAACACAAGTCCTATACAATAGGATACTCAACAGCTGATTCTCTCTCCCCTCTTCTACTGAACTGCCAACCTTTCCCTGTTACACTGTCTCTGTTGATTGACTCCTATAATCAGAATGCCTATTTATTCAAACATATTGAGCACTAACAAAGAAGTCCAGGTTATCGCAATTCTACTGTAGCTAGGTGAAAACATGCACCATGTTCAAAGATATAGTATAAACTCAAATTTGTTTTTTTGCTAGACATTGTAAAATGCATTTACATCTCATTTTAAATTTGTTTTAAGTAAAGATAAATCAAATAATGGTGTTAAGCATACACCCATTTCCTGGCCATTCCTTTCTGTACACAAGAACAGTTTTTGCCCAGATCCTAGCAACAAGCACAAATATTATATTGTATCCAGTGCTCAAAACATGAGTTTCCAAAATGATGTTAGTACTCAGCTTAGTTAAAGAACATGCTTTGAGAAGAATATCTGACTGTACAACAGCAGCAATAATAGCATTTGATTAAAGTTAGTCTAAATGTGTTTAGAATAACAATTTTCCCCTTTATACAGATAAAGAGAAAAGGCTAACAATCTAGCACAGACAAGAAAACAACTAACATGAACCCATGTGAGAAGGGGGGAAATATTGATAAAGGAACAGTTCAGAATATCCTATTTACATCTTAAAATTAAATATAGAAAAATACAAAATGCTGTTAAAAACATAATAGTGTTGTTTACAAAACTATTTTGGTGTATTTACATACTTCTTAAACTGTTCTTTTAAAAAAAAACAAGAATAAGACTTGTGCATAGCAAAGGATGATCTCCGTACTAACCAACCTGTGAAAGTTGAAATGCATATCAGCTATTTTTGGTAACTGTAGCTTCTTTATATTGTATATCGCTGGTAACTTTATACCTGAAGATGAAATTACAAGACAGATAAACAGCTGTGGAATTTCTACCAGAATATTTATGTGCCTGTTTCTCCCCACCAGCAAAGAAGTCCTCTGTGACACCAGGATCAATAGTGTATCTGATGCATGTATCCTATTTTAATAGTGACAACAGTCCTGTTGTTGCAGGACTATTCCCTTGTGTTTTTAATGATGCACCTGCTCCATGTGAACCATCCCTCACCCCTTTGATAAAGAAATACCTTGTATCTGGCAAAACACCACCACCACCGGCTGGCTCCAAGCTCCCTTTACTATGTCAGTCTACTTGTTTTCACATTTCATTCAAGATACAACACTTCTCAAATACTCTTTGACATATTTTTCATCTTGACAGTGAAAATGATTATTTCATGCTGTGTTAAATATTTAAGCATTCTGAATTATATACAGCAAAATGTTAGTAGCTCTGGTTCATTATAAAGACTTTATTAAAATAACTGCATGCTAGCAAGCCTCTATTTCAAGTCAGAGTAAAAATCAAAGGGATAGATTGTGCTTAGCTCTAACGCAGTCACAAAGAGAACCAAGGTTCTTCCCTCCTTGTATGCCACCATGTTAGTGCCTCCTGGATCACTGCTCTGGATGCTCAGTGGATCACCCAAAATGTTCCTTCCTCTGGAGCAAATGGGGGAATGGGCAGCAAACTGAGCCATGGCTCCTCTACACCCACCTTATAACAACCAGATCTGTTTCGACGCATGAGGGGGTATGCTGCATCTCATAAAAGTGTGTTGCAAATTAGTTCTCCTCAAAGCACACAAAAGGAACCACAGCAAGCACTGTCCCACTAAAAGGTGCCTCTCTCGAGCACAGTGCCTCCCACTGGTCCATTTGATGAGATGCACCTACACACTGCTGCTTATACAGAGCTTTCTTTACCTTAAAGGCAAAATGCAGTCCAAAAGAAGCTAGGTCATACTCTCGTGATTTTTCCCCATTCCAGGAGAATCAAATGATATCGAAGAGCGGACTCTTGTACAATTATTTCAAATGAGAGCATTACCTAACATCTAATTTACTTGCCATAAAGCCACAGCTGAGATCAGCAGGGGTGCCCAAGTTGGAACCCACTCATTTAAGAAGACATCTAGCAGGAGATTCTTTGTGAGGGTCCCTCAGCTTTGGATCTTGCCCTCCACCATTCCCTCTTTCTGAACAGTTAGACTTTATAAACCTTCAGGGCATGCTGCAAGGCACATCTGCTTTCCCTAGCTCAAAGAGACAGGGAAGACTTACATGGCAATTCATAAAGATCTGAAATATGTTTTTAGTTGCTGGGTTATGACTGAGTTAATGATTGGGCAAAGAGGAGTAGCCTGTCTGTATAGCTCTATTACAAATGGCATTTTTCTAACTAAAAACACTAATAATGAAAAAAATATATTTTCTCTATACATTGGGTTAAATACTGCTCAGTACTCAGCCTATTTACTCGAGTAGTCCTACTGACTTGACTTAGATCTGGTAAAGGCTTGCTAATGGACCTCATGCCATTCGACTGACCAGAGAAATACACATTTGCAGAATCATGCCTAACTGCACCAAGTGGAATTATTTTTATTTTCCAATTCAAGGATCTGATCCTGCTCCCACTGACTTCAAAGGAAGCAAGAAGCAGTACTGCCAACCTTAATGTTCAAAAATCATGAGTTAGGTCCCTCAAAATCATGGCTTAAAAATCATGACTTAAAAATCATGACATTTAAAGACTAATAAACTGTGAGTTGTTTTTATTTGCCTTCTGTTTTTTGGAATCTTTAGGGTGCACTGGGATCATATTTCCAAGCTTTTCTTTGCAACCATAAGGCTAGAAACTTAGG
Organism: Gopherus evgoodei; assembly: GCF_007399415.2. Lineage (NCBI taxonomy): Eukaryota > Metazoa > Chordata > Testudines > Testudinidae > Gopherus > Gopherus evgoodei. The sequence continues at coordinate 59,446,134 of NC_044327.1, forward strand.
GCCTTTTACATGGTGGGGTAATATGCACTGCATGGGTGTGATTTCTGATTTCCACAGTGCACTAATGCGATGCACATTAACTGGTGCATGTATGCCCTGCTGGTGCGCACTAAAGGTTCCCAGATGGTGCGCATTAACCGCCTCTGTTCCGAAGCCCTAGCGCTCGCTCTCTCTCGACACACACACACACACACACACACAATATATATATATAGCTCACAATCAATTGTCTCCTTGTGCTGAGGCTTTCAGTCAAACATCAAATATCATGAGCTGGCGACACTAAAATCAAGCCTTAGTATATTTCAGAGCCAATTTATATGCTAAGAGCTCTTATTCATTCACATTGTAGGAGTAAAAACAAGGACTCCCATTGATAGCAGCTTGAGTAAATAGTTTGTAAATTTCAACCCTATGTTATTAGAATAGCCTTGAATTAATTTAACTGTAATCTAAGATGCAGTCCTTCTATCAGATAGCTCTATAGTTACTGTTCCTAGAACTAAATAAATGCTATTTCCTTACGGTATAAAAACAGCAAACTTCTCTTAAATTTTCTATTAACTATCAGTATGTACCAGTAGAACATGTACAGTGTTCAAAGCCATTTTCCCACAAGGGATGTCAGGCTCAGAACAGAACACAAATAAATTTGCATTTGCTTCAAATTTCACATAAAATGATTTTTCCAGTGGCACTTTGGGAGAACCGACATCGTGCATATGCTTTAGCTCTAATTAAATCCCTCAGATAAAACCCTATTTTTATTTGGAAAACACAACCCTGGGCTGGCTGCACTTTATAGGGAAGAGAAGAGGCTCTTTATTTCTGCCGTCATTCTCTTTCTTTACAGAGCTAAGTGCTTTTCTTCCTAGATAGATATCTGTCAATCATATGCTGATAAGAAGTACAGAGCTCTGTTGCTTGTTTTAAGAGGGAAACAAAAGGAGTACTCCTTTTTCACCAGTTATTCACAGGCAAGCCAAAAATGCCACAGGAACAGACTGCTATATTTCAGGATTTAGTTCAAGGAACACTGAAAATTGTCAACAATAGTTATTTCTGAAACCTATTTCTTCTCTGCAAGCAGAGTTCAGCAAAGAATGCTAGCATTTCCTGTGGAAATTGTGTGGCTGCCAGTAACGTCCTCCTAATTTTTCTTCTCCCTTTTCATTGTTTTGTTTTGCATTTAAAATAAACACAACCTGGAATTTCGACAACAGCCACAATAACCCTTTACCTCACTTACCACCTGCAGATGAAAATCATCAGGAGAGGAAAGCAAAGGAGCCACATTTCAGCAAGCAGCAAAACCAAAGCACACTGTAACCCAGCAAGAGAGGTGGCTGAGGATGTCCAAGTCCTGAATGCTGGATTTTGGGGCACGGGGGGAGAGGGGTTAGCAGGCACTTCCCACACTATCCTATTGTGCATTCGTTTCACCCCACCCTCCCCCGTATGTGATGCTGCCTTTATTCTGTGCCCGCTTTGCATGAAGCGGCTCGTTAAAGGGAAGACACAATGAGCGCCAACACTAGACAGGATGCCAGCCAAGCGGGGAAGAACATCGATTCCCCATACGCTAGCGGTGGAAGCTGCTGCCTCTTGTGTGTCAACCATCTCTCTGCTAAAACAACTCCTTGGCTGCAGCGTTACTATAGAGACACCGGCTCTGTCCTAACCCCTGCCTGGCGAGGCGCTGCTCTCCCGGAGACCAACCGCGCCGTCCCCTGCCTGCGCTGCCGGAAGGGATGCGATGCCCGGAATCCCCCTCTCCGCGCACCGCGGCGAGGGCAGAGGGGTGGGGCCCCCAGTGCAAACTTGGAGCCGCAGCCTGCGCTGCCCCCGGGGCTCTGCCTGGCCCAGGCTCGAGGGAACTTTCGCTCACTCACCTCGGGGCTCTGCCGGCCAAAGTGCTGCTGCTCCGCGGGGCGGCTGCTCAGACTCCGGCAGAACGCGGCCCGGGCGAGCTCGGGGACGCGGCCGCCCGCTGCTTGCGTCACAGTCACGCCGCGGCCATTCCCCACGCCGGGAATTCGGGGGGCTGGGGAGATCCGCCACGTGATGAGCAGGCGAGGCGCCGCCGGGCGGGGCGGAGGCGCTGGAGGCTGCCCGCGGCGAGCCTGAGTGCCGGGAGAGCCCCACCCACTCCCTTGCCCTGCCGCCCGCAGCCCCACCAGCTGCCCGCCCCGTCCTCGCCCCCCGCACACGCTCGTGCTTCTTGCACGTTCTCCCTCACCCCCCCCCCGTGACAGAGACCCGGGTGCAGCCCGGGGCGCCCCGTTCCTGCTCCATCCCCGCCGCAGGGGCCGTGCGGCTCCGCTGCCCCCGGGCACGGAGGAGAGGGGGGCTGAAACCGGACAAAGCCAGGAGGGGTTGCCGGGCGCTGCGTCCTTCACCACCCCCCTCCGGGAATTGCCCCCGCCCGAGCTGCTGGGGGGAGATTTCCGGGGTGTTTGTTTTTCTAGGGCTTGATGTCCCTCTCCTCAAGTGGGTCAGTGATCGCTCCTTGAGGGGGTCAGCTGGGGTGAGGGCTGAGCAGAAAAGCCTGCCTGCCTTCCGGACCGTGCCGCCTGGCCCCAGCCCTCCAGCACGGAAAGAACGGGAAGGGCCAGGCGCGTGCCCTTGTGCTGCTCACGGAATTCCCTCGGGGGGTTCTGCTGTCACACCACGCGCCACTCCAGAAGCGGGTCCGTTTAAAAACACCAGTGTGCTAAAAGTAGCAATATAGGGCGCAGAGCTGTAATTTGCTGGCAGCAGCAGGCACAAGTTGTAATGATGACTAAAAAGCTATCTTTAAGGTGGAAACACACATCATCTCATGGTATAACGTGTTAATCACATGGCATCATATTGCACTAAAAATACCTGAAAATATTGGGTTTAATTCGTTCACATCTGTTTAAAATAAAACCTTGGGTTTTGGCTTAGTATAAAACCTGGAAAGCACGCGTCATGTTTTCCTTTCAGTAGATACAGATGGAGTTGGTGGCACCCTTGCAATGTATGGAACACATTTCCATTAAACTAATTTTAACTCCCTCTGTTAGAAAACCATATTTTATTTCATGTTATTGAGGATTAGTGCAGTTACAAGCTGTGCCTCTGCTTCCGAATGTATAGTATGTTTGTCAAACATGGGCCAGGTGGTCACTCTGCTTAAACATTACAGTAATTGTTTTGTTACAAGATTCTCAAGTGGTAACTTACTAGGCTAAACCATTGTGATTTCAATGTGATGTAACAGGAAAACACTACCCATACTCTAAGTAATAGTTTGGCTGCAGTGAAAGTTCCTTTAAATGCATTTTCCCCTCTTTTTCAGAGTTTAATCTTTTCTGCCCTGTTTTCTCAGAAGTGTCTGGGATTTTTTTTTAATCACTATTCACACACATTTTCCAGCCTGCCTGTTAAACTTATCCTGCTCTATATCTTTCTCACTGGCCCTCCAGAGATTTTCTGTATGCTTTTACATTTCAAACATAAATCAGAACTTGGATTTTCTGTCTCAGAAGAGACAACACTGCAAAAGCCCCAAAGATGTGCATAGTAAATTAAAGTGAATTTCATGCTTGTAAAAAATCCTGGTTTGACATTACTGGTAACTCTTATCCACAGAACAAATATAGCACAGACAGCAGCAATGCAAGCTTCCTCGCAGTGTGCCACCAATGTTACTAAACCCCATTCTGGATTGAACATCTCTAGGAATTAAGAGCAGTGGTTCAGTCTGCATGTTCATTCGCTCCTTGGCCTTCATACTGAAATTTCCAGTGAAGTCACTAATCACAGTTCCTGGCCCATTAGGAATGGAACTGAGACCACCATTTGATGTATTCTGTAGAACAGCCATCAAATAGTAACTACTGATCTGATGTAGTGGCCTGGAGATGAAAGGCAGTATAGTAGTGTTCCATAATTCCCTTGCAACATAATGCGTTCTCATATATGTCACAGCTCATTCAGTACACTTGCCCAAAGGTGGAAGAGTGTTAATTTTAAAAAATAAACTTATGTTTTTAAGATGTATGAAAAGAAGCTTGAACATTGATTACAGTGAATTCTAGTTCTTGTATTCAGGCCATGTTATGTGTAACAGTACTTTGCTCAAATTCACTCTAAAACAGTCTGTGCACTATCTGAGGAGTGTGTGATTCAGGGAGAGGAAGAGAAGAGTTTTATTTTGGAAACATTTGACTATTGCAGTGCTCTTAGGAAATGGCATATTTAGACACTGCACATTTCACACTCGTACTTATATGGAGATTAAATTACTGTTTTGGGTATTTGAAATGCATTTGATTAGGTGGTTTTTTTTTTAAAGGAATGCTGGTCAGCTGTGTGTGATTAAATGGTTTTAAAAGGAATGCAGGTCAGCTTCAGAACACAATGTCACATATAACTCATGCCAGGTCGAAGAACACAGTGTCTATAGAAAAGAAAAGCAACATATTTTGTAATTTAGGGGCTATAAATACACTCTATATTTAAATGCAGCCTATTAGCCTGCCAAGTATATTTTTATGTGTTACATGTGATATCTCACATAAAGCTGATATTCCTGTTTATAGACTTGCTCCTGCACGCTTCAGTGGGAGTTCTGCTTGTGTAAGGAGTTCTGATCATGCCCTGTATGTCTGTACAAGCAATAATTGTTGATATACAAGGGTCAATTTTTATAAGGATTGCAGGATGTACCATATTTATATATTATATTACACAGCACTGCTATTACTTTGTTTAAAAAATATCACAAGTCACAATCTGTATTTTTTAGCATAGGAACAGATACAAAGCTTTGCTCAAATGTATAATTTTTCCCACTTATCGCCTTATCTCCAGACATAAGACATTGAAAATCAGGCTCTAGTATACTTTTTTATAAAAGGTTAACACAAGATCAGTTCAATAGTACATGAAAATTTACTAATCCTACTTGAAGAGACAGACTGATCATGGTAATACATGTGATAAGGGTAAAGAGTATCTTTTATGTGTGTACTGTAAGTAAGAGCCCAGTCTTGTTCCCCCAGCAGACTGCAGGAGTTGAAGGTAGACAGCAGGTAACAGAATTGGATTCTAGGGGACTGAGCAAGCCCCCATTGAAATCAATGGAAATCATTCCATTAACTTCAGTGAATGTTCGATCAGGCCCTGGGGTTTTAACTCCCAGTAAAAGTTACCTTCAAATAGATTAAAATATCACCATTTTAGTCTAGAACTACAATATTTTTCAATTTGGTAATATTTGTATCTTCTATGCCACAGCTTATAAAATTTAAAAAATTACCAAGTTTTACAAGCTGTGAATAAAGGAATGTACAGTACTTGATATCTGTACTCAGCTACCAGGCTCCAGGATGGTGATCTATGACTGATGGTGAGTATGATACCACCAAGAGTATTGCCAGGGGTGTCACGTTAAGTGAGGGCTGGAAATTGCAGAGAAACCACATCCACATCTGCTGAAATAACAAAGGCTAAGTTTTTACTAGTACTGTGATGAATAGTCCCTGTGTGTTATTTAGGGGCAATCAGGAACTAAATGTTTGGTGGTTTGTTTTTTTTTAATTTTGCCATTCAACTTTAAATCTTGGTGGAAAATATTCCACTCTCAAATCCTGAGTTACTTCAGACTAGGGTGATCATATTTCCCTGTGCTGAATACAGGACACCTTGTAAAACGGCTCCTATTCAACAGCAATCAATCAGAACTATGCGACTCTGGCTTGAGCCCTGCGGCAGGCACTGGGAATCAGAGTTATAACACCTCCCCCTCCATGGCTCCGGCTTCAGCCCCACTGCGGGAGCTGGGAATCAGGGCTTCAGCCCCCCACAGCTCTGGCTTCAGTCCCGCAGCGGGCGCCAGGCTCGGGGCTTCAGTCTCACGTCTCCAGCTTCAGTCCCACGGAGAGTGCTGAGGATTGGGGTTGCAACCCCACAGGGGGGCTCAGGCTCTGGGTTTCAGCGTGAGCACCCAGTGACACCCCTGAAAGCACTTGCAGACCCCAACTGAGAACCCCTGCTTAAGGTTTCAAATGGCTAGGGGTGACACACATGGGGCTGCCTCTTGTCCTACCTGATGTGTCCACCACGTGCTCTCACTGATGAGCCACCGCCTCCCCGCACTAATTCGCCAGCCACAGACAAGACACGGCTGGGGCTGCGCTGACTAACCGCTGCCTGGCCAGCAGGGGGAACAGAAAATATGGGACAATTTGCCCGTTTTTTAAAAAAAGGCGGGACGCCTGCAATAGGGCTTAAAAACAGGACGGATAGCCACCCTACTTCACACAGGTGAGCTAGAACTAGAGCCATTGTTCCCACTTTCACCTCCTAACTTTGAGAGTTTGAAATACACCGGACAGATCCAAATTAACCCCGATTTTAGTTTTCCAAACCCATTTTGAATTTTCCCTACCTCCAATTTTTCATAAAGTAGACTACATATATTACGCAATTTAAAACCACTTTGTGTATGTCTGCATGGAAGATTTAATCCAAAACTTTTTGATATACGGTAAGTAACTCACAAAATGCAAGTCTCTCCAATAGTGTGTGCGCAGAACCTCTGTTCTGTTTCAAATTGCATTGTGTGAACACATGGCAGCAATTGGCTGTGAACTGAGAGCATAGCATTCTCTGAAGCTATCCTATGGTCCTTTGCTTCTCTGCTGAGCAATGTACATCCCAGGATTGTTTTTGCTGTGAATTGTGAATTTCTGGGCGGGCTTGCACCATTTTCAAATTGCTATTGGCCAGGATTGACCCAGAAATGCTCTGCACCACTGTTGTGGTTGTTGGGATGCAGATATTGCAAGCGCAGGAGTATTATGTGGCATGGTTGAAGTTTTAGGTACTCTTTGAGCTTTTGTAAAACCCTATGAATTATTTCAGCTTTATTTTTAAGGAGTTTTTTGTTAAATGCAATGAATACTCATAATGGATGTACTGTAAATGGTTTTATTGTGAACAAACAATAAGAACCAATAATAAAGTTTGAATGAAACCAATGGAAAAATAATCTTTGTATATGGAAATACATTTAAGTAACCAAATATACACAAACCTTTCATTACTGCAAACAAATCTTGAACTGCAACAGTAAGAATATTTCAAATACAACTTTTTAGTGGTGGTGTATAAACTTAAAGGTGAGTATACACCTTGCCATTGACTCTTCTTGTACTCATGACCTTGGTCATGGGGAGAGTACATGGATTCTGGGGTCTAGTGTCTTGGTTCAAAATTCTCAAGGATGTTGCAAGGCTCAAGAAGAGCTGGACTCTGAGGTCCAAGTGTTCTCATTTCCCAGACATTGGATCTGAGAGGTGAATGGGTGTTGCTGGGAGCACTGAAGTGGAGATGCAGCGGTTAGAAGTTGCTGCTGGTCCCAGCAGCCAGCATTGTCCAGGAGCTGAAGGACATGGCTAGGTCCCAAATTAAAGGATTGCATGGCCTGCTGGCTTAGCAGAAGCATGTTTTCCAGGAAGGCCTTCTGGCTCAGGATAGCATCCATGAGTTGCCTTTGCATCTCTGTCTTTTTCCATGTTCTCCTTGTTCATCAGCATGGTGATGCTGTCCTTGATCACAGCAATACTTTCCCTTGTCACTGCAACATTGTCTTTGGCCATTGTGAGAGTCTCCTGGGAGATCTGCATTTCTTCCTCCCTCTGGGTCCTCATTTATAGCCTCCACCTCTTAGCCAGTCTAGTTTTGCTCTGTGACTCTGCCTGGAGTTCTGCAAATATCTCATTCCAAGTCCTCCTTTTTCTCCCCTTCAAGTTGGCCAGCCTGTCAGCAGTACACAGAGGCACTGTTCTTAACAGTCTGTCTGTTGCAGGTGTTGTGGGAGTTGCACGGGGAACAAAAACAAACTTCACCTCCCTGAGACTCTTCTTCCCATTCTTGGGGGAACCTCAGTAAGTGGTAGGTGGTCTATGTGTGCGGAAGGTGCTGGATGCATTTGGATTTCAGTCTACTGTATCTGCTTTTGTGTTGGCACGGGGTGGTGGGGCGGGGGGGGCTGGAGTAATGTTCCTGACTTGTTTTTGCAGTTTTGTTTGTATGCTGGAGGTACTTCTATGGCAAAAGAGGTGTAAAGATGGATGGCAGGCATTGGAGCAAGCTAGATAGTAATCTCCTTTAGGCTGTCCTCACTCTGGAAAATGTTAAACTGAGGCAGGTGACTAGGAGGCGGATACTGGTTTTACGCAAAAAGGCCAAGGACAAACCAGTGAGATATGCTGTGAAGTTATTCACCAGGATGGGCCCCGCAGAAGCACTACAGGAGTAGTAGGGGCTTGCAAGTTATACCGGAAGCATGGATGTGCAGCTATTCCCTGTAATATATGAAACAAAATTGAGCTATTTCTCTGTCTTAAGTCCTTCTATACCTAGGGTGACCATATTTCCCAAAGGGAAAATGGGACACCGTGCTGGACTCACTTGCTCCCCACTCGCACAAATTATTCTTGTAGTTTTTGGAACCTTTTCCAGTTTGTCAACATCTATTTTAGAATGTTGATACACCAAAACTGGACAGACTATTCCAGTAATGGTCTCTATAATGCCATTAACAATAATATTGCAATATCACCTCCCTTCTTCTATTCAATGTTTCCCTGTTTAAACATCCAAGGATCACATTTACTGTCTTAGCTACCACACTGCACTGGGAGCTCATGTTTGGTCAGTTGTCCAGCTTGACCTCTGTGTCCTTCTTAGAGTCACGGTTTTACAAAATACAGTCTCCTATCCTGTAAGTGTGAACTACATTCTTTCATATACCCTGTGTAGGAAGAGAGATGGAGGAAAAGAGAGGAACTGTTGTCTCATGTGGAGCAGTGTATACACATGCTCAGTGGTGCCAATCAAAATGCCGGATAAAAAAGTCAGAAGTCTCTAAGTTAAGTTAAATGTCAATTTACACATATTCTTTTCAATTCAATAGAGTTATGAATGAGTTACTTTAGGAAATCCTGACCACACAATGTGTTTAATTGGGTTAAGACCATGAACAGTAAGCGATTGGTTTCATTTGAGCCTTAAGCAAAAAACAATGTTATCTGAAACTTATATTAGAGGCTACAAATTAATTCTAATAAAGAAATCCTTTATATATATATATATATATATATATATATATATATATATATATATATATATATATATATATATATATATATATATATATATATATAATATATCACAAGGAATTTTTCAACTATAGTCAATATACTAATTAAGCCCTCTGCTGTGGTTTTTAAGAAGATATGCCAATGAATAACAGGATTGTAAGAAATTTTAAATTAACACCTACTGTGAACCACTTAGAATACAGAAGGCAGAAGAATCCACTTCTTGGATTAGTTCAAAGCAAGACATTTTAGACAATCATTAAATAATTGTAAAAAACCCATGCAAATATAGCTGAAAGGAATCTCTGAGAACCAATTATCTGTGTCACTTGTACGTAGGAGAAAGGCAAAGCGAGACTTCTGGAGTACCTCATAATGACCCTCCACTAAGAAAAGAGGGACTATACATAAATGAGTAGTAAAAGCAGAGAAACTTAGAAGTCAGTAGGAATTGTTAGATATCAAAATCATACGGCCCTGTCCCACACCATTAAAATTATGGGAAGTTTTGTTATTGACTTCAATAGGGGCATCATTGGGGGCTGAGAGTCCTGGGGAAATGGTTCTAAAAGAGTGATAATTGGCTGGCCTTTCTTTCCTTCTCCAGATGGCTTTGAGATAGTATATTTACAGGAGGACCAATTCAAAATGCTAACTAAGCAAGAATACTGTGTATACCCCATCGAGGCCAATTCTTAACAATTTTGTATGCTTTTTTCCATTGTTTGTTTTGGTCCCTATAAGATGTAAGCTGAGAATGGTGAGGCTGTGTCTTAGAAACCCCACACAGTTTTTCAATATCTGACAGAAGTAACAAACATTTATTTGAAGGTGTGTCTACACTGCAGCCGGGAGACCACCTGTAGAGGTACCTAAGCTAGCTCAAGTGAAAGTTGCTGTGGAGCCTCGGTATGTACTCAAGAATCTTGGGTGGGCAGGGCTAGCCTGTGAAGCCACCCATGCTACCTTGGCTTCACTGCTATTGTTACTTGAACTAGCTTTGATCTAGCTTAGGTATGTCCTCACTTGCTGCAATCACATCTCCCAATATCAGCACAGACCTATCTCAAAGCACGGAGAGTCTGGGCAGAAGGAAAGAACACAAGCAATTGGATCACAGTGCATGCTGGTAAGGGAACTTTTCCCTTAGTTCTTAAAATTAGACAGCTTGTACGAGTGATATGTTTAGTTTTCCTAAAGAGTAACAACAAATCATCCTCATTGTGATCTTTTCTTAAAAAAAAAAAAAAAAAAGCACTCAAATCCTTCATGTCAAAACCAATAATGTTCCTTTAGTAAAAATAACAACAAACTTTCAGTATGCCAAAGTAGGCAGTAGCTGATGGACTGGCAGTTGCAGAATGCTAAAACAGAATAGACAGCTCACCAAAAATTATCAACAGGAGACTGTAAATGTGTTCGCTGCACAGATCATTTTTCCCAAAGAAGAAGCTAGTTTGCCTGTAGCAGAAAAAAAGAAGAAAAAGAAGAGCGTTTCATTCTGATGATCAATTGCTGAGGAATTTCACCTTCCTTTACCGTTCAGGTCTATCAACATCAATATCCTCCCAACATCAACTTGCATATGAGAAGTGTCTCAATAGTAATATGAACAGAGAACAGTGCAGGGATATCATACTCCTGTCCCCTTAATAGACTAAATAACCTTTAGTTTGCAATATAATATCCAGCAATGTTGATAAAGTAGGTTATTTTGTAGATCTTCAAACTAACTTAACATAACTAATCCATAGTTGTCTTTGTTAATTTTTGTACATTCAATATGTCGTTGTCTTACCTGGGGTGTAGGTGATTGAAAACAAGTTAATTTCAGAGTGTTTTTCTCTGGTTCTGTAGTATTAGGCTGATGTTTTCTTTGTCTTTCTTAACATCTCTCATATCTGCAACACCGGCTATTTAAAGAACTGCTGGCTACAGGAAAACGTATCTTTGAAATTTAACCATTGCTACTGTGTGCACTCCTGTCTGGTTGAAATAGTTTATTTGTAATAAAATTTCCATTAAATTGTAGTGCTCTTTTTAAACATTCAGCAGGCAGGGTAGAAACAACATTGTTCTCTATAATGCAGCAGAGAAAATGAAAGCAAGCTGTGTTCTCTCAGAAAAACATTGTTCGCATCTGCTCCTACTCCCACTGGAGTCAGAGGCATAACTCTCTTACTATGGTGTATGGTGCAGAACATAAAACCTAAATAGAACAGAACAGAACTGAATTAGGTATTTCATGCAGATGAGGTGGATAACCCAGGAAGCTGAACTTGATGTTTGTCTCCTTATTAGACAGATTTTACAATCTCAGGTAAGAAGAGATGTGCAACAGGCACAGGTCAAGAGGAGGTCAACAAGTGATAGTGATAGAAAAATATGGCCTTCCGCAGGACCAAGAAGGAAAGAGTAAACATGCTATGTGTGCTTTCACCCTGCATTCTCTCGCTCATCAAAAAGACAAGGCTTTTCAAAACAAATACAATTAACTTATACAAGAACAAAGCAGCACCTATCCAAATCCACAAATGTGGAACTATGAATCAGAGAAAACAAACATAGTTATCATTTTAAGTGTTGTTCTGATGCCAACTATATTTTCTTCCAAAGACAACATTTTTTATTAATCATTCACATAGCATCACAAATGTACACAGCACTGTGCAAGACAAATAAGACAAGATCCCTGCTCCAAGGCATTTACAATCTATCTCATCCATCCTTCTGTCTCACACAAACTGTACTATATGAATGGTTCGAAAATTAAAGCCAGCAAAGTTAAAACAATTTGGACCATATACTCAACTGTTCCTGATTGTCATACCTCCATTGCAGTCAATGGAAATATGCTGGCTGAGATCTTTTGTTTTCTTTCTCCCCACCCCACCTCAAAATATGTAGATAAGGAACTTAAATAATAGCAAATAACAGTATTTGGAGCTTTTCTTGTCTAGATAAATTCTTCATTTTCTTTTTCCTTCAGAATCATCTATTGCATTAGAAGGATTTTTTCATCCTTCCCTATACACATTTCCTTTTGTCTCTTCTCCCTTTGGGAGGCGGCTAGAATGGTGGCAAAGCTCTGGCAAAGGAATGGGTTCATCATTGTGTTAAGAAGGAAACAAATTCATTGTCATCTTGAGGCAGGATGTTCCAAGCTCTGGGCCACCGTGAAAGCTCTATCCCCCTCTCTCGTGCGTTTCACTTTTATTGACAATTCCATTTGTTCTATTGATTGCAGTTTTGAAGGGTTATAGTGATTGAGAGAGTTGGTCTTTGAGAAAGGTTGGGCTTTGAAGATCAAGACCCAAGGACTATAATTTCTCCTACTTTTTTGGACTCTTAACATTTCTGGAGTAATGCAAAAGTATCAGAAACTTGTCAGATCCGGCCACGCCAGAATTCCCTTGGCATGGGGAAAACTTAAGTTGGTGTATATCTGGTATAACTGTCCTACATGCAATTCTCGCTCCCTGCCCTTGAATTGGAGAAGCATAGTCACAGTACTACTGTGCTCTGAATATAATAAGCTGACAAATGGCACCTTGGGAACTGTTACCAGCTTGTGTCATTTAGAACAGCCACCGGGTTGCTTTAAACTACTTTAGGACTGGAATTAGACCAACCTGAGAATCAGGGAGAGCTAAATATCTGCTTGATAGTCTCTACTACTTTGGTATGCTGAGTGGAAAGGGGGTGCTACAGAGAATTTATATCCAGGCCTTTGAGTTTGACCTAGAAGCCTAAGGAGAGCAAATGCTGCACTGGTAGCACCGCAGTTTTTTTGTTTCTGAGATGGGCTGACACATTCTGTGCCAGCTAGAGATTCTTCTAGAACAGAGGTGAGCAACCTATGGCCTGTAGGACACACCTGGCTTGCGGGACCCTCCTGCCCTGTCCCTGAGCTCCTGGCCCAGGAGGCTAGCTCCTGGCCCCTCCCCCACTGTTCTGCCTCCCCCACAGCCTCAGGTCACTCCGCCACGGGGGCTGCAAGCTTCTGGGGCAGCTCAGCAGAGCCCGGCCTGACCTGGTGCTCTGTGCTGCACAGTGGTGACGGCGTGGCTGGCTCCAGCCAGGCAGTGCCCTCCAGCCACCAGTGCTCCAGGCAGCGTGGTAAGGGGGCAGGGAGTGGGAGGACTGGGGATAGAGGGCAGGGGAGTTTTGGGGTGGTGGTCGGGGGCAGGGGTGTGGATAGGGGATGGGGTGGTCAGAGGGCTGGGAACAGAGGGGTTGGATGGGGCAAAGGTTCGGGAGGGCAGTCAGGAATGGGGAGGGTTAGATGGGGCAACAGGGAGTAGTCAGAGGCAGGGGTTCCCAAGGCAGTCAGGGGACAGGGAGAAGGGGTGGTTGGATGGGGCAGGGGTCCCGGGAGGGCCATCAGGAATGAGAGGAGGGGTTGGATGGAGCAGCAGGGGGCGGTCAGGGGCAGGGTTTCCGGGGGCAGTCAGGGGACAGAGAGTGAGGGGTGGTGGGGTTCCAGGGGGGCAGAGGGAGGGGGGGCCGGGCCACAACCCCTTCCCCTAACCAGCCCTCCATACAATTTCTGAAACCTGATGCGGCCCTTGGGCCATAAAGTTTGCCCGCCCCTGTTCCAGATTATCACTTTCACCACTAGATACAGCACATGGCAATAATCAAGCCTGGAGGTCACATATACATCCATCATCATGATGAAGTCTGCCTTTGTCAAGAAGGGCAGAGTATCCTGGCTAGTCATAGATGAAAGCGAGCATTGTTGGCAGTTGTTGCTATTTAGGTAACTAGTAGCAGTGAAACATCTGAAGGTCCAAGTTTGCAAATATTTTGATAAATTGAGAATAGTTGCCTTAAAATAAGGATAATGGTAACAAAAATCAAACATGGGCAACAGTTCGAGCCTGGGAGAGAAGTGTGAGGAGATTAGGAAAGAAAGGATTTGTGGGGAAAGTGGGTTTATAGAGAAGAGCAAGGATACATGAGGCCTGCGTTTGATAGTTACTGGGCCCCTACATCCCCCTTTGAAGCCATCCTATCAAAGGAAATCATGGGAGTTGCAGGTGCTCAGCACCTAACAGGGAAGAGGGCACAAAACTGAGGGTAGAAAAGTAGAGGAAGGAAAGTAAATAGGGAGGGCTGGTACGATGTATGGTGTGAAGAGAGAATAGGAAGAACTGATTGCTATGTGTATCTCTACTGAGATTAAGCAGGGCATCCAATGTACAGACAAGAAATCTGAACATGACGCATTTAAGGACAGGAAACCTGTGAGCCAAATCAAAGATGATAGGTCAGAGCAGTGGAGGCTAATTGAAGAAGCAGCAAAGGTACTTCAAACTATGGGGACAAGCTGCGATGCACACCTGTCACATTCCTCTTACCTCCATTGTCTGGGATGAGCAACATATAGATCAGGGGTAGGCAACCTATGCAGGGCTGGGTCTAGCCATTTCGCCGCCCCAAGCACGGCTGCACGCCGCGGGGGGCGCTCTTCCGCTCGCAGGTCCCGTGGCTCCAGTGGACCTCCCGCAGGTGTCCCTGTGGAGGGTCCGCTGGTCTGCAGCTCGGTGGACCTCCCACTGGTGTGCCTGCGGATGCTCCACCAGAGCCGCGGGACCAGTGGACCCTCCACAGGGATGCCTGCGGGAGGTCCACTGGAGCCGCCTGCCACCCTCCCGGCAACTGGTAGAGCGCCCCCTGTGGCATGCCACCCCAAGCACATGCTTGGCGCTGGGGCCTGGAGCCGGCCCTGAACCTATGACACATGTGCCAAAGGTGGCACGAGAATTAATTTTCAGTGGCACTCACACTGACCGGGTCCTGGCCACCGGTCCGCGGGGGGGCTCTGCATTTTAATTTAATTTTAAATGAAGCTTTTTATACATTTTAAAAACCTTATTTACTTTACATACAACAATAGTTTACTTATATATTATAGACTTATAGAAAGAGACCTTCTAAAAACGTTCAAATATATTACTGGCACACGAAACCTTAAATTACATGAAGACTTGACACACCACTTCTGAAAGGTTGCCTACCCCTGATATAGATGATGGCTCGATGTTTATATGGAATATGAATGACCCTTTAATTATTCTAATCTATCCAGTTGACTAAAATCTGTTTGCTTGCAGGATCAGACTACTGTTATCTGGGCACTATTCTAACTTTCCCTGAGCTGCTGGGATGTGTTTTCAATGCTTCATAGACTTAGAGGGATTATAATCCAATTGTGGAGTGATTGTGACCCAGGCCAGGCACAGGCCTCAAACATTGTTATTTCTCTCTCATTAGTACTTTTTCGCCGCATAATAACCTTGTTCTTAATTTTAGGTTTTATGTGACGTATCCCTGACAGAGGTTTTAAGACATCGTCTTCCCTTTTGCCCTATTCCTTCTTCTCGTATTGGTTATTTTTTGTTCTTTTTATTTTCTCCAATGCCCCCACACCCAAATTAGACACATATAAACCAAGTAACAAGTTTATACATTTTGACCACTAAACCGAAAAAAAATCTAACAAAGAATTGAAAACTTGATTAATTGGTTATTCAATGTTAATTATCAAGCGCACTGCTGATATTAAACTGATGTGATATTTTTTCAAATTTTCCATTGATAGGATAAGTGATTTTCCAATACCTGCGAAAGCTCAAGAGCAAAAGGAGTTTAATCTTAATGATCCTAATCAGAGGATCTTAATGTTCATGAGAGGACATTAGGAACAAGCAAACTGGCAACATAAGAATGAGCTAGATCATAAGCAAGATTTTGATAATCAGTACAAAGAACTACTGGTAGCCAGAGTACAAATTTAAAAAAAAAAATTTCTTATAAGCTCCATAACACTTATAAGGCTAGCTCCATCCGCCCGCAGAACACGGAGTGCCTCCTGTGAGGAGCTGAGTGTCCGTAATTCTCATTGATTTCAACCTTGACTTTTGATTTTATGTCTCTTCACTGCAATTATTTCAGATCTTGATCTGTCTTCATGGAATCAGATGATTAGAATGAAGATCTAGTGTGTTTGGAGGAAAGGTTGGAACACGGCTTGTTTGTGCTTGTTAGGAAGTTACATTTAGATATCTGTATGTTATAAGCTATTAAAAATGTCAGATAAGCAGCTGAAAAGAATACATGGAAACTAGATAACAAATGTTTTCTTTAGGCTCAGGAAAATGCCTGAATTTCAGATGTTTGGTTTTAAACTTTAATCTTAACCTTGAATTTCCAGACTTTCAAAGTTTGGTTTGAATGAATGTAGCATTTTTTAAATGTTTTAATGTCATTGATCTTTGTTTGAAACACTTTATGTTTACAAGGCCTCGCCCCCCCACCTGGGAATATGTACTAGGTAATGCTAAGTAAAACATCAAATCTTTAGTCAACTTTCAAAATATGCACAGTTGTTTGCATGTGTATTACATATTTGTAAATATGAGCACGTCTTTGGTATATTTTAAAAATTAAAGCACAGATCCTCCATGCTGTCTGAGCTGCATTTGGCATAGGTCTAAAAGGTGGGGAGGCAAAGGGGACTTTAATTGACTTTTGTGGTTTCTAATTTGAGGGGGCTCATGATTGCTGCCCCAATACCTGCACACCTGTTCCTAAGTGTCTTTATGCTGAGAGTTGAACATTTGGATACTATTGACTGCCCTGAGGAACATGGGTTCTTCTCCCTATTGTTGTGAATAAGATGCATAGGAGAGTTATTATATCTTTTGAAACTTGCCATCTAATTCTTGTAAAACTTAATCTCCAGGGAGTGCTTGTCATTAACTTTCTGTCCTTGATTGTTGTTTGCTTTGTTGTCTTAACGCTGGTAAATAAAATACATATGTAGCCAACTACATAATGCCTTATCTGTGGATGTTGTTGAAGAGCATTGATCAGCTATATTAAAATGTTCCTTTTCAGCCAGATTATGCTTTCTTCTGGAGATCCATTGGGCTCAACGTGGAGTTATGAAAGCTTTGTAAGACCCTGTCTGCAACATAAAGTCAGCTGGGGTGAAATCCTGGCCTTGTTGAAGTCAATGGAGTTTTATCATTGACTTCAAAGGGGCCAGGATTTCACCCTTGGAGAGAGACATTTCTATATTGCAAGTCAACTCAGATCTCATGGAAGGGTATGTAGCCCTTAGAGTTCAGAGTCCCTGGGAGGAGCCAGAGAGAGCTCAACATTTCTGATGCAGAAAGTTTCTTATCAATGTAATTCTCTAATTTGGATATTGGAAATGTTCCCATTGTTTAAAATAAAGTGCTGGAAATTAATTTCAACTGTGTCAACAATTACAATTAAAATACATCCAAGCATTGTAAGGATTAATTTAGATTGTGATTTAATCCTTTTCCCTCTAGGATCCAAACCATCAATCCTACCAGAAGAGTTTTTAAAAATAAGTTTATTTTAGAGTATGAAATTTAAGCCTACAGTCTTATTCCTGCCTTTGGTTTGAGGCAGGGTGTGATGTGGCAACACAAAAATAAAGATACACGATAGAAACAGACACTTATTCTGTCCTTGAAGTTGTCTTTTTAAACCATGGAATAAGATCAATGTCATTCTATTTTCTCTTTTAGATGTCTTTGATCCTTTTGTCTATTTCCAGTGAGCATAATGCAGCCTACATACTCACACAACAACAGTTATAAATATCTGTGTGCCTGGTTTAGTCAAGGGGAATTGTTCAAAATAAGTATATATATGATCTTATTTTTGAGTGGAGAGAGTAGGGGACAGGATGTATGGGGGTTGTTTAAAAATATGCATTTTTAAAGAAATGGTAGACCTTTAACACAGCAGTATTAGGGAGCATTGCCATGGTAACATTATAAGCTGTGCTAACAGAATCCATAATAGGATCAAGATGGATAAACCTCTCTCCTTATGCATGAAAGGACACCTTTATAAGTCACTATTTTTTCTGTTATAATCCTGAAAGCTCAATTCATGAAAAGTTTAACATATGGGATTTTCACTCAAGGAGAGATGTGGAGCCTTAAAACTAGGATAGGACTTAGATAAAAAAAATCATCTGTACGTGTCATGTTCCAGCCTGCAAAGAAACTTTATTTGCTTTTTAAAAGATGAGTAGAAAATGATAGATAAAGGATAAACAAGGGCACCTATGACCTGCTATTTGTTTGTAATCCTTTCTGTGTATATGTTAGAAAGAGAGGAAGAGCAAGTGCTCATGCTCTACAATAAGCTGAAAGTCTGCAAGGCCCTGGTTGTCCTGTCTGTTCATTGAATTTTAAAATATTAAGAAAAGAAGCACAAAAGCACGTAAAAAAGAAAGTGTTATGCTGCTGCAGAATACTGAAGTGTTCAAAGTGAATTGAAAATTGAACATGCTGGCGAACAGCAACAACCACAAAGTGTTGAATCTTTAGAAAATGGAAATATGATGATGAAAGGTACACTTGCAGCTAATGATCACCTTCTTGCATGCATGTGTGAAAAGCATACGTTTAAAATATTCAGTAAAGCTGCCCAGAAAGCTTTTAGCTGCATCCTACACTTTATGCTCCATTAGGGTCAGATTCAAAAAGAGATCCATGAAGGACAGGGTAAAAACTATTAAGACAGATGAAGGGTCCTCCATAGGACAGTTCACAACCAAGGGATAACCCACCACAATTAGACAGACGCATTCCAAACAGCCACTGAAAAGAGGAGGAAAGATACAGAATATGAAATGGGGAAATACATATGGCCACATATATGGCTTGGAGGCTCAGATCAGAATTAGACAATATGGAGTCTGCACTACTATTTGAGCACTACCCATTGGGAATAATGGGTAAGAAAATTTCTAGAGTAGATGCAACCACAGAGTGCTTTTGGACAGGGATTCTGAGGCTGGCTGCACTACCTAGTTCCACTGCATAATATTTCTCCCAACATGCAACTGGGATAATTAGGACTGTGCTATATTTCAAAAAATATATAGTTCCTTACCATTAAACATTTGAATTCTGATGACATTTAACTAAAAAATGTTAATTTTGCCAATGAAAAAAGTGAGACTTTTCTCTACTGCTCTGTTGGTTAACTTTAGCATTTTAATATCAACCAAAAAACATTTGACAATTGCTATGTGGTTCATTTAATTCCACACAGGAAAGGTGAGGAAAGTTACCCCTGACCCCTCCCCATCAGCTGGATGCACTATTCATCAGATGTAGCCCTTTTTTTGGTTTCTGAGTTGTCCACAAACAAAACACTATCTCCATGAACACATTCATTGTTCATGTATTGTATGAGCATACATAATGTCAGATGTTACCTAGCCTATAGCTAAACTGTTCGTTGTGAGGACTGCCATGGGTATTTGTTAGTCACTATTTGATATTTGAGCTGTGTTTATTTTAGTTTCATGGTATTATCTCTGCTCCCAGTCTGGATGACTGTCTCTTTTACTCTACCAGGATCCTGACATGGGCAGTAAGGACCAAGCATCAGAGAGCTGGGTCAAACCTGAGGCTGAGAGCAGCAGAGGAGTTCATAGTCAAGTCCCAGGCCAGGATCGACACCAAGGATCAGAATCCAAGTCAGGTTTCAGGTCAGGAGGTGAGGTCCAAATCAAGCCAAGGTCAAAACCAGGAGTTCAAGAGGTAGAATTGTTATAGCAGCTACAGAAGATCCCTACAGTGACCTGGACACTTCTTGGAACACCCTTTGGTTTTATGTCGGGCACAAAGCGAATCAGGCACCATGAGGTTGCTCCTGACAGACCCCTTGAGGTGACACTTCCTATGGTCTGTGTCCATAGTGGGTTATGGGAAGTGGAGGGTGAGCTACTTACAGCTGCTGCTGGGTAGCCCCACAGAAGAGCCTGGTAACAGCTCTGTGGACCTGAGTTTGAAACCTGCTGAGCCTTCCATTCAGGAGTTTGGACCATTTTAGGGAAAGGTAGCAAAAAATAACAGATCAAAGAAATTATAAGACATTTTCTTTTCCTTTACTGTTTTCCACAAGAACATTATATTCTATGTGCATGGATAGCAGATTTTAAAACATCTGTCTACTTCTTGACCAAGGGAGAAAGACAAACCACAAAAAGCAAGATTTAAAAAATGTGTAGCAGATTAATAATTAAAATTTCTCGTGTCACATTCACACAAACTGTTTGCATGTATCCTACTGGGGTGTTGATAAGCACACAGTGCTCTGTGATAATTCTTCCCCTTCTTTTTTATTTATAAATAGGCTAAGCTGGAATGGGGCTATCTAGAATTTATGAGGCCTCAGAAACCCATTTTGTGAGCCCTTCCAAAAACTTGAAGTGTGTCACAGAGAAGTGGTTACTTCCCAATGCTATAAAGCAACTCAATAGCAAAATTGAGGATAGAATTCTGGACTCCTGACTCTTAGTTCCTTGTTCTAACCACTTGAGTGTACACCTTCTTTTGCCAGTTGCTGCTTTCAGCCTACTGAAACATGACTTTTTAATCATACATAATGTTACTATAATTAACAAGCCATGCATTTTTAACATAATTTGTAATGATTAATATAATTTAATTTATATATTAAATATAGTATAATTAATACTTACTAGTAACTAAGCTTGGTCTACACTACAGATTTCTGCCAACATAGCTATGTTGGTCAAGAGTGTGAGAGCTGTGATCCCTGTTGGACAGAGATGTGCCAACAAAAGCCCCTAGGCTAGATTCAATTATACAAGTACAATTGCACTTTATCAGTATAACTTGTTTTGTTTGGAGCAGGGAGTGGAATAAACCATAAAGTACAGCTTTGCTGATATAAGCTGCATCCACACTAGAAGCACTTTTTTGATATCGCATACCAGTATTACTATACAAGCAGAGTGCTGCTAGTGTAGTCAATAAGAAAATCAGCTAAAAATAACCCCTTTTGTTTGGATAGACACCATTTTATGAATCAGCCAACATGTTGAGGAAACTGGTGAGAGACGCCATAATAGCTGATCCAGCTAGTACTCATCTCTTCCAATATGTGGCCCAGAGATTGAGAGTTGTAGTGTCACTCCTGAACCCGAGACTCCAAGATGATGCCACTAGCCACGAGGATGCCTTGTCAGCTGCATTTTCCACCACAGTAACGCTATTTAATGTACTAATTCTGAAAAATTCCATCTCTGAATATGTCATCAGTGCATCTGTGGCCAAAAGGAGAAGTTTCTCCATGGTCATATTTGATTTTTATATCCAACTGCATGTTAACCACATTCGCCCACAATGCAGTTATTTTAGTCGTTGTTCAGTTTGTATCTTACCTTGGTCAGCATCTCCAAGGAAAATAGCAGTTTATAAATGAGCTGCTTCCTAAAATGGATCTCTTTCTTTCTTTCTTTCTTTCTTTTTCACACAGTTAATTACAAAAAGTCATCTCATTTGAGTAATGGTTAATGTATTATGCAATTATAATCATATAAGTCACTTCTTAACATCTAATTTTCATTAATTTTATGTTAGTTTTGTTTTACATTGTATTATCTATAAAAGAAATCCAAGTAGTCTTCAGAATACTGTGTTTAGTATAATAATTTCAAGTTTAATTAACTGGAAAATTCTAATTGAATTGTAAATTCTGTAATCCTACAACAACAAAAATAGTCACGGATTTATTCATGTAGAATGAAATTCATCCCTCTGCAGACAGTCAATAAAAACCTCTTTGTACGACCTATGTCCCTTTTAAACCTGACATTGAAGGCTTAAATGGGACTAAAATCATGCTCAGAACTCATGCTAGCCCTCTACATATAAATAAGTATTTCTGCTCCTTTCACAAGACGTGGCTGAGAAAGTCCCTCAAATGTACTGGAAAGACAAAGGTCATGGCCTTGATTCTCCACTCTGTCAGAGCTCTGCTCAGATAGCATGGGGTGGGGGGGAGGTCACTGGTTGTGGCTTCTTGATTCACAGGAAAGTGGCAGGCACAGGAGGCTGCAGGACCATCTCTGGCAGCTTTCCACCAGGAAAGAGTTTTTCTGTTCGAGGAAAATGTCTACTGGCTATCTCTAGCCAGATCAAGACACTTTGCACTCTTTTGCAGAATGAAGTGGTCTTAGTGGACCAGAGAATCCAGCTGATAGTATTTGCTGGCTGTCTAGCTGGTAAGCAGAGACACTCCTGTCAATCAGAAACTAAGACTAGAAACCATCAAATACAAACTTTGGTTTGGAATAGACTGAGATAAGGATGCCAGAATTCTAGGGCATTACACAATCCTGCTGGGTATGCTGATATCATTGCTGGGGTTCATCAAAGAGTTATGAAGAATGAGACAACTGTGTCAGATACAGACTGACTTTAGGCATAATGGATCTTTGTTAGAAATCCTGGAAAAAAGGCTCTGTTCTGCCTGCTATTACCTACCCAGAATCAGACTATAAGAAAGAATGAAATAGTCAGCATTTCAAGAGCTTACAAAATAAATTACTAGTGCCATGCCTAGTAGCACTGCTGTAATTATGGATCAGTTCCTAATACCATTATAAACCACACATTCCAGGGCTTTACAAGCACTTAAAGACATATTTTAAGCACTTAAAGGCATATTTTACTCTTGGTGCATAAAAGGAACAACCAGTGGCAACAACAAAAGAAATGCAGACTATGTCCCTTGGTTCTTAGTGTTGACTGTGGCCTTTCACTACTTTTAAATAAAAACCTTACAAACATCAGAACGGCCATACTAGATCAGACCAAAGGTCCATCTAGCCCAGTATTCTGTCTTCCAACAGTGGCCAATGCCAGGTGCCTCAGAGGGAGTGAATAGAACAGGTAATCAAGTGATCCATCCCCTGTTGCCCATTCCCAGCTTCTGGCAAACAGAGGCTAGTGACACCATCCCTGCTAATAGCCATTGATGGACCAATCCTCCATGAACCTATCTAGTTCTTTTTTGAAGCCTATTATAGTCTTTGCTTTCAATATCCTTTGGCAAAGAGTTCACAGGTTGACTGTGGACCACAATCTGTTGACCACAATCTGTATGCACTCACATACCATCATCCTAAGCCATTTCTTGTGATATTTTCAGCTACATTGTGAAAAAATTCAGTGATGTGTTACATTAATGCAATATCACAACTCTCTACTGACATGGTATCACATCTGGAGGACCTGATAAATAAAGTCAGAGGAACTTTCTTGTAAAAGATATGAGTTGTAATGGCTCCACCAGCATACTAGATCCAAAGAAGCTGCAGGCGGGATACTGTGTCAATAGCAGGGTTTTGTTTTCAATGGTTATGTCTCATAATCCTGGATTTTGGAAGTGGTACTATGTCAATAGGAATTGTTTTTGTTTTATTTTGGATATGATGTTCAAAAAGAAAGAAAAAAATGTATTAAAATAATAGTAAGACTCTGGGCGAAACCTGTAAGTACAAACTTTGACCTTAATTAACCCTGCTATACTTAGATATTTCAGTACATGTACTATATAAAAATTACACACTTCACTGAGATGCCTTAATGCCAAGCACTGTAGTATCTGGACACGGAATTCCTACAATGCATAGGCACAACAGAATGAATTAAAGGAGACTTAAATCTTACTTCCTTGTTATTAATGATTATCACTAACAATATTTATGTATGTATTTATTTATTTGTATTGTGGTAATGCCTATGAGCCCCTGTCATGGACTACGACTCCATTGTGGACAAACACAGAACAAAAAAAAATGGCCCCTGGTCCAAAGAATTTACAATTTAAATATTTAGTAATTTTATTTTTATTTACTAATCTACTGGTAAAACAGACAAATCTGGATCCTCAGCTGCAGTCAAGAATTACACACCACATCTCAGGAGGGGATTGCAAAAGGAGCTTCAGTCCACCGTTACACTCCCCATCTCCAGGCTGGCTGGGTGCCAGGCCAACACTCCATCATTAGTAGTAAGAGCAGCCTGATCCTTTGTACCAGTTGCCAGGATCCCCATGCTGGAAATATATCAACCAGGGAATGCCAAGGTCACAGCAGCTCATGCCTCTTAAGCTTGCTGCTGGGGGTGAGGGTGATCTAAAAACTTATACTCCAGCTGTACACCACCAGAGGATCCAGATACAATGGGATTGTCCTTCTGTGACTGTCTACAACAGTGTTAGGGTCATTTTGTATGAGCAGTTTGATGCAAAGTGGCTGCAAGGCAGGGGAAAAATCTGTTGTGTATTCTGTTGTGTATGTCATAGAAGTAATTTATCTAAATTATTGCCACTTTGGCAAAGTACCTTCTTCTCCTCAGCAGACTCAGTCCTTTTTAGCCTTGGAGACACAGGCTTGGGCAAGGCCAATCCTTACCGGTAGCACAGGGTCCGGCTATTCCTTTCCCCAGTCAGTCCCTTGTGCTTGTTTTCCTTCCTTTCCGGGGAGAGAGTGCAGCCTTCCTTCCCGGAAGGGTTCAGTGTCTTGCTGCACCCAGCCTACTGGCAGCTTTCCTGTCTCTCTCTTCCCCCTACTTCCACACAGGGGAGGGTTTAAAAAGGTCATGAGCAGTTGGAGCCAGCTGAACTTAATTAGTTCCCTAGTAACCTCTTTTCCAGCTGAACCTTATTTCCCCGTGGTTATCTCTCCTCAGTGGATTGGGAGAGGTCTTTTAACCCCCTGGGACTAATTACTACCTCCCCCCTTTGTAGCTGTTTGTCCTGGGTTTACCACACAACATATTAAATTAAGTTAAAATTATTCTTCCTACCCTACCCTACCCAGAAATATGAGATCTACACTGGCAAAGCTAAAGCACAGCACTTTAACATGGCTTGTGTGGTCAAGGCGCAGCTCTAAAAAACCAACTCCAGGAGGGATGTAGCTACCAGCACCGGGAGTGCAGCTCCCAGCGCTTGTGCACTGTTTACACTGGCATTTTACAGCTCTGAAATTTGCTATGCTCAGGGGATTGTTTTTTCAAACCCCTGAGCCAGAAAGTTACAACGCTGTAAATTGCCAGTGTAGACAAGGACACAGAAGATAATTGCAAAGCATTTTGTCCTTTGGATTATATAAAAAATAGATTAAAAAAATTTATTAAAGGAAATGTTTGAAATGAAATATACACAGTTTGAGGAAGGTACTGTACATCTGGGGTCAGGCTTGGGTTGGGGGGGGGGTTACAGATACCATTTGCAAGGATGAAAAGATACATACGTATCGCAAAACTAGCATAGACCCAGATTGGGGTGCAAGGGTTTTTTAAAGTGTTAGTGAATAAGAAGGCTTGGGTTCGCCACCCATGGAATGAATGAGTCCAAGTCAGTATCGGTGGAGTGGATAGGTACATGGGTGGGGTGCGTCCCTTGGTCCCTCAGGGAAGGAAGTGGGTTATTTCCCTGGTTGGCTGTCTCAATTACTCAGTGTGGTATTGGCGGTGTCCGGTGATGTGTTCGGTATAAATGTCTCTGGACCACCTGATGGTGTCAGACACCATGAGCTGTCTCATGAGCCGGGAGTAGCATCGACCGACCCCACATGCTCTCAGAACCGGCTCATTGCGGGGGTCCCATGAGCCCAGGACTCCCACGATCAGGGCGTGTATCTGGACTTCATAGCTCTGGGCTCTCAAGATCTCAGCCAGCGAGGCATACTTCAACTCCTTCCATGCTCGGGCCTCATGGAAGGCAGGTGACTGGTTTTCAAAAGGCACCGTGATGTCTACCAGGAGGACTTTCTTCTTTTCTGCGTCCATCATGATGATGTTGGGTTGCAGTCGGCTGTCTGTCCCAGGGATGGCAGAGTCGACGGTGATCTTCCCCAGGGATGGTGGGATGGCTTTCACTAGTCGGTTCTGGATGGCGTTGTGGCGGTGCCACCAGGCTCCAGAGTGCTGCTTGCATCCACACAGGACGTGCGGCAGGGTCTTTAATACAGTGAGTCTGACTCTGCAAAACACAAAACTGCCATTGGCACTCCAGTGGTAGGTTGGCCTGAGTAAGGACAGCAGTACACAGCTCAGATTCCACAGCTGAGTTGCGACAATCATTTAGATTCTGATCAGGCATGCTCAGCAAAATTGCTTCACACCAGCACACCTTCTTGTCTCCTATTCTGGTCTCATTTTCTGGCTCCCTAAATTTCTTCCAATGGATTGTTTTCCTAACAATTATCTTATCGAAGCTTTGCAAAAATACAGACATCAGTTACAGATCCATAACTATCATTATTATTTATTCTATATACATTCAGTGTATATAATACAATGGTGCTACAAACAGCTATTGAACTCTGCTCCCCCAAGCTAGTCTCCTTAGAGAAGGACAGAATTTGTGTTTCTACAAGCATAAGCCAGTGGAGAGAGTATATTACAGGTTCCCTCTGTTATGATCCACAAAGAGTATAAGGTGTTACAGACTCACAGAGACAGTTAAGCTAAAGGTCCCTGGTTTGTCAACCAAGAGGGCTGTAGTCACTTTGCCTGTGGAATCTCTGGTGCCTTCTACCACAGTCAACATGAAAGCAACACTCCTATCTCCAACAAGGAATCAGAGCTTGAGAAAGCTTACTTTTAATCTAAAATAGCCTGTCATATTAAAACAATCCCTGGACTGGGGTTTACTGTATTGGCTTTATCAAACTATGACTAGTGTTGATAGGGTAAAAATGAACAATAACCATACTTAAGGACAATTGCACTTAGTACAATTTAAACATTTTATTATTTCTTATATTGTTGCACAAGATTGCAGACTTTGCCACTGTCACTGAGACATTGTAGCAGCAAGCATCAGGTGCCCACTGGAAGTACAGGAAATTTGGTTAGCTTTGATGGCAAACAGTTCTACCCATTTATTAAATGAGGAGGAGGTATTTGTTTAAATGAACCTGGTGTGCGGTTGCACTGGCTTGCATCAAGTTATGGTACGTTACATCTCAGATGTACCATCGTTTATGTACTGAAAAATGATGAGGTGAATTACAGGTCAGGAGGATACTGTAAATGCTATTCCTGCTGTTCTTTGGAATATTGCATGCATTGATAGGAAAATGTCCAACTTCTTCTTACACTGATGAATATTTAATATGCCAGATCCTGACTGGTGCCGAGCAAAAACCAAACACAATGCTACCAATTCACTTCAGTTCCATTTTAGCTACGCGTGAGCCTGAACCAAAACCTCAGAATAAAATATCCCAGAATACTAAAAATTCCAATCTGGATTTGAACTTTGTGGCTTAGGTCCATCTCTAATTTTAAACTTGTAATTTCTCTGTCCTCTCTCATTGCAAAATAATGCAGAGAGACTGGGAAATTTGCACACCCAGTGAGTCAGATGTTTGATGAGACTAAACACTTGATATGACACTGCACCACCTGCACAGGAAAAGCAGCTTAATGGTTTTATAATTGACCATTGTCCCAAAGGTGACTATTGTCTTCTTTCAATGACAGAACACATACTATAGCCAAATTCTGCTCTCACTTACACAGGTTTAAATCCAGAAGAACTTCGTTTAATTCTCTAGTGTAAATGAAACCAGAATTTGGTCTTTAATCTCTTTTTTTCTTAATATATTTTTACTGAATTTCAGATGCACAAGGATCTCCAACTTTTGATAACACATCTAAATAATTATTTTTGGGGGGGGAGACCCAAACTAAACCCCCCAAGTCTTGGCAATTGATTAACATTTAATACAATCTAAATCTTGCATATGATAGATAAAAGAGTGAGAGAAGAAGAAAATGAAAATAGAGAAGAATGGAAAAGTGGAAGAGTGAAATGACAAGCAGATCAAATTGATATATACTGGAAAATACTCACCTGCCTTCCCTCATTAGTGGTATGGAAAGGAGCCATCCACTGATCGGTGCTAAGTTATTTCAGTTAGATGCTTAGGTTGGGATCCACAAAAGGACGTTGGGTTTGCAACATTGAGTGTCATGGTGCCTAACTTTTAGGCAACTAGAAAAATCACAGGAATGACATTGCAATCCACAAAGCCAAATCAGGTGCCAAGGTCCCCAACGCAATGAATAGGGATAAAGAAGTGCTTAAGAATGAGATCAACAAAAGCCAGGAGTTGCCTAAGCTAGCCAATAGGAGATGCTGACTAGATGAGTGTATGCTAAACCCAGCCCCACTCAGAAGATGGGTGCCTAAGTCCAGCTTGCAGAGAGCCACATAGCACAAAGGCGCTAAGGCATCTAAGGTGGTTCTTAGGGGAATGAGTTACACACCTGCCTTGGCCACATAATGGCCAAAAAAGAAAATGCCCACTTTACAACTTTTAGCCCAGTGGTTAGCACACACACCTGGGATGTGGGAGACCCAGATTCAATTCCCCTCTCTCTCCGCTAGAGGGGCAGAAAGGATTTAAGCAAGGGGTCCTCCCCCTCTGAGGGGAGTTTCTAACCACTGAGCTATGGGATGTTGTGATGTGGGGCTCCTTCAACCTCTCCTGTTGAAGATGTTCCACTGTGGCTTAATAGAGTGATTGGAGCCATGGCCCCGACCCAGTGTCTCTCACCTGCCAGGGTGATGCCCTCAGGACTGTCCCACGGTGGATAAATACTTAAATAGTCACTGGAACAGAGAGAAAGCATAACTCGAAGTTGGGGGAACCCATAGTCCACTCCTCCAGTTCTATCACTCTTTCATTATTTGTCCACAGTGAAACAGTTTCAACAGGAGAGACTGAGGTTGACTCAGAGCTAAGCGGTTACAAACTCTCCTTAGAAGTGGCAGACCCCCCTCTTCAAATCCTTTCTTCCCCTCTGGTAGAGAAGGGGGAATTGAACCTGCGTCTCAGGCAAGTGCTGTAGCTACTTATCTGACAAGGCTAGTAACCGAAGTGTCTCCTCCAGCTGCATTTTGAATGAGACTTGATCCAGTAGATGGCCTCTGAGCACACCTACCAGATTGAGCCCTGCTTGCAATTTAAGTAGATGAACGCTGGTCTTCCTTCAGTTTGTGAATCGATCTTGGGGTGAAGCAGGAGACAGGCATCTGGATGCCTACAGAGATGCAGCAGTGCACATGCCCACAGGCAGAAAGATAGACATTTTGTGAACTTTTACCCTGAAAACTTAGGGACCAAGTGAGTTTAGCACCTACAGAGTTCAGCGGGAGTTTTGTGGATCACAGTGGAGCCAAAACTGGGATGTAGGTGCCTAAACCAAGACTTAGGCTCCTAAGTATCTTTGTGGATCTGGACCTTAGATATTACTGGGATGAGTGCAGTCAGGGCTTCCCATTCTTAGAATCAATCAAAGGGTGCAATTTTTTACCATGAGAGCCTAAATCCCTGTTCAAGTGATCACATAAGAGCACAAATACCAATTCTATATACTAAAGTATATATTTAGGTCCCAATCTTGCAATGCTTTGCGCTTGTAGGACCCTGCATCCACAGAGAACCATAATGGTTTTAGCAGGGCACTAGATGGCTACTGGGGTCTACCTGCATGCAACTCATTGCAGGATTAGGGCTTTAAGTGTTAAAATGTGGGGTTTCAGCTTGCAGTTTGGGTTATATAGTTTGGAAAATTAAGATTACAGATTCTCCCAGCAGGTTCCCATCCAACAAGCAATAGAGCTTTGTATTGTGAGGGAGCAGGGTCCAGCGCTGAGAGGACAGGGTTGGGCATTAGGTGAATTGAGTTGTATTGCTGGCTCTGTTCAAGCAAGTCAAGTAACTTTTCTGGGCCTCAGTTTCCCTAACTTTAGCATAGTGTGAATAAGACTTGCCTGCCAGGGACTATAAGCCTAACAAATGGTCATAAAGCACTTTCAGAGCCTTGAACAGAAGGTCCTATAGATGGATTGTTATATCAGATTTTCAGTCTCTTAACAGTACTTTCAAGATTCCAGAGGCTCCCCAGCACTCTTGATTCTTAATTTCACCCAGGGGGACTCTCCAGTTACTTCAGTATCCAGAAGCCCGGAAGAAACCTTCATGTTCATTAGGCTCATTTTCTTTCAGTATTTCCCTGAGCACAAAAATACACGGAACTTCAATTCACTGCTAAAATTCCCTTCCCTAAATATATCCTGTGTTACATATTTACTCCTTTTCCTTTGGACTCTCCAGCTGAATGATTAAAAAAAAAAATTCAACCCCACCTCAAATATTTCCATACATATTTTAACAAATGATAATACTAAAAATAATTAGTGATCAGTAGACTAATCATGAGACCTAACCCCAGAATCAAACTTAGCTTTTGAAGAATGGTTGATTAATTAAGAACAGAACAAACGTGTGAAATCTTATCTGGATGAGAATATTTACTTTAGGCAGGTCAAATGTAAAGCTCATTAACAACAGTACTGCAAGACAAAGCTCTGATCAGAGCTAACTCTGCCAGCCTTCAAAAGGCCATTTCATAAAGAAAAACTGTGGGATGTGTTTCCAGCACAGTTGCCAACTTTCACGTGGTAAATAAGCACCCCGACTTTCACAATAAACCAAAAATCAAGCGAATCCCATTTCAAAACAAGGCCAAAACAAGCCAATCCCTAAGTACCACAACACTCTATGTGACTAGCTCCCCCCAGCGTGCAGTCTGGGACTGTGGTGGGCCCGCTGTGCGCCCCTGACTCTCTCCCCTCTTGCCCCTGCTTGCTAATTACCTCTGCTTGCCCTCCCCCACCGCCCCTGCTTGATGGGAGCTGGTCAAAAAAAAGGAGCTACAAGCTACAACAAGCTACAAGACAAAAACTAGCCAATAAGTAACTCACAAGCCAATTAAGCCAAAAACAAGCCCAATTTCAGCATTGTTTTCGCGGGTTTGGCATGTCTGATTTCCAGACACATTGTGCACTCTGCAACTGAAAGAAACTTTGTTCCAGTCCAGGTTAACGAAACAATACATGGTAAATCCCCCAAAATATGCATATGGCAAGAAGGATTCAGTGATGGAAATAATCCCAGGCCCATTGGAATTTGCATTATTTTAGTGAATAAAATCACCTCCAGTGTTCAGACTTTTATTTCCATGTGAGAGGTACAGCCACACATGACTAGAATTATATTTTTCTTAAATCTTCTTAATATAGTTGGACGACATGAGTTCAATGATTTCAAATTACGACAAGTGCCTATATTGCCACCTGCTGGGCTTTGTTGATTCATCAACAATCAAAACCAACTGCTGCTTTTTCAAATCATGCTGGGTTTTTTTTAAATACCACTTGCACTTGTCAGCATTTGGTTTCAGGTTGGCTAGATCTACATCACTGTTCATTTACCCAGTAGATTGCTTGCAGTATTTTAAACTTAAACCTCAGATATCATTAAACTCATTTACCTTAAAATGTGCTTTTCATTAAGATCTAAGTGAAATCATTTTTAGACTCACTTCTGAGAAATATTATTAGCAGCATACATTGGTAAAAGCTCAAGATGGACACAGCAGAGAGGTCACTGAAAAAGGCTGTTTTCCTATTCCCTCGCAATATTCATTCCTGTAAGAGATCACATCATGATGAATATTTTGATTTTCTCTGAAGTAACTCAGGCCTTGTCTACACTGGGATTTCTAGCCATGGGTGCAAAGTCCTAAAATAGATCATGTGCTGCACTGGTGTAAACCATGATTTGTTCCAATGCAGCTCATCCTGTTTCCAAATGGCACAATCTGCACTAATGCAAGTCTCAGCCGTTCATCATTCAACACCAGAGCAGTTCATCATTACCAGCCGTTTGCACAAAACACAGCTGCATTAGTGTGGATACTAAAGACAGTGCATTTCAAAGTCTCTGTTATGTTGTGTGTGTTACACTTAACAATGCTTTAGATTTCATCATTTAGAAGGTTTGGGGATTAATAAGAAATGGCTGTATATTTACATGATTTTGACCTTCAAATGTCAAAGGTGTAAGTAACAATGGTGAAGTAACTCTTCTAAGGAAATATTTTGTGGAAACAGGAAACAGGTGAAATTAAATTTAAACTAGATTTAGTAAGGCTGGAGAAATTTTTCATTTACCGTGCCTTTTGACAAGAAATGGCATTTTTTAAAAAATGAAAATTTGAATGGAAAATTTTAATTTTTTTCAACATTTTCCAATTTTTAGAGAAAATGAAAAGAGGAGAGAAATTTTGGGGATTTCTGAAACGTACTACCAACAATTTTTTGGGAGGGATTGTTTTTTTCCCCTTTCATCTCCCCTCATTCTATTTTTCTTTTTACCATTTCACAAATGAAAAAGAGAGCAAAAAGAAAAAAGGAAGAGAAAAATGAAGAAAAAACAAACAAAAAAACCCCAACCCCTAAAACAACCTCCCCTAAGCTAAAATGTTCACTTTCTTGTGGTGTTTGGATCTGCTGTGTGTGTGTGTGTGTGTGTGTGTGTGTGTGTGTGTGTGTGTGTTTGAAAAAAAAGACAAAGCAGAAAAATTCAAAAACATTTATGAAAATCTTTGAAAAATGTAAAAAAATATATAAAAAGTGTGAAATATATCTTTGGTTAATGGACTCTATAGTCTGCGTCTGCTTCAGTGTCTCTTAAGTATGTGCACTGTAAGGGTTCAGGATTAGGCCAAAGGCTGTAGGATGTATAATTTCTACATTGTGCCCAGTTTGTTTCTGGGCTATGAGGTATAAATCAAGTTTACAATGAAATTATCTAACATTGTATAATAAACATATGGACTCTTTCCATCACTTACACAAGGATTATCAGAGGGAATAGTTTGTGTATAAAATAAAATGACAAAAGAAAGCTACAAACACGTCTATAAAGTTTATTAACAAATAAATGATTTAGCAACTTTTTATATATAAAAAATAAACAATAATTTTTGCAGAAAAAATGTTTACTAGCAAAAAGGTTTAAAATGAAATAATTTTTAAAAACATTTATGTATCTATAATAGTGTTTTTTCCACTTGCATGAACAAAATCAGTTATTGAACTGCCACATTTTCTCCTTCACAGGCTTTTGTCATGAACATTCATTCATTAAGAAAGTTGAGTAGATAGTGAAGGAGTCACACCCTGGATTGTTTTGATCACTTCCAATGTGCTTTACCACTAACGTTTGAGAGTGTTAGAGATCTTCTGCAGCTAAAATTCTCATGGCTATTAATATTATGTGTCATTCTGAAGCTAGACCCAAACATTTTACACATATTATTCATTTGCAATTGATTTTTTTTTCCTGTTAGGCCAAATCTTGAAGTCCTTACCCAGTTTTTAATAATTCCACAGGAAATGGAGGTTTTGCCTGAGTAAGGACTTTTGAGAGTCTCTTCCTGGAGTCAAGAATTTCATTGCCTTCAATGACCATTAGGCTCCAACTCTGGATCTATATCTTTTAAAACAATGACTTTGTTTAAAGGAGGACATTCATTCTCTTAGCATGTTCTGAGCCTTGCATGAGGATCAGTAATATTTTAGCTTGTTTTCTGACTTTTTATAACCCATGCCTACTTACATGTTTAGTTGCTATCAGCACAGTCATAGCCAACTAAAGGGACTTTCTTTGTTTCTTTAAAGTGCAGAAAAACATTTTTCAGATCTTTAGAACAATTATGTGTTGAATCAGCAGAAACACAGGATTGAAGTGGGACCCGCTATAAGACAACTGAATGTGTGATAAGAATGTGTGGCAAGTAGCCAAAGAACTGTAAACAATACTAAAAAGCAAAGAAAGTTAAATTCTTTGCTTTTTTGTTTTCTGTTTCCTCTCCTGAAAGAAGGTTAAAGGAGGAATGCCAAATAAATATGCAAAATGCTGGACAGATCACAGCTTAGTGCTGCTGAAAAGGAATTAAATTGTGAAATGAATTGATGGTATTAATGCAGATCCCACTGGGCAAATGTTGACATAAAAGTCACCACTGCACTTGGCACAGGTCTAGTACTCTTGCTGGCAGTCTCTGCAGAGAGGCCAGTGTAGACAGACCAGACAGCAAGTGTGAAAAATCGGGACGGGGGTGGGGGTAACAGGAGCCTATATAAGAAAAAGACCCAAAAATTGGGACTGTCCCTATAAAATCAAGACATCTGGTCACCCTAGGCCAGTGACAAAGGCTCGAGATCAAGCTATCCTCTCTGCATCAGTTTTGAGGCAGATTGCTGGGGTTGTGTGAAGAACCTGCCATGCTACTGCCTCTGCAGTACCTCATATATGGATAAACAGAGTGCTGTAGTCTCTAGCACTGCACAAACACAAACACAGAGACACACTCACAAAACCATCACAAAAATGATCAAAAGATCCATTGTATTCCTCACTCGTGATCCTTTCACATTCTCCTTATCAGTTTCTGGGGAATGGTCCCTTCCCCATCCATGCCTTTTTATTCTACTTTCCCCCAAGGGGTCCACATCCTTGTGCTGGTTGAAGAGGACTAGTCCTAGAATTAGCTGGTGGTACTTTATATTTCCATCTGACACAGGGATGGTGTTAGAGAGCGATGTGATATGGAGTGTCTGCTCCCCACGCAGAGCCCAGCTGTGTGATACCTCCACAGTGTTCCTGTCCTGTAAGGTACAAAAGCTTAGACTTTGATCTTGGGTCCCTTAGGTGTGAGAACCATTGTGCTGCCACTGCACTGCCAGGCTATCAGCCCCCTTCACATTTACAATCTCACAAACATAAATATATAAAGCAAGCTCTGCTATATTAACAGAACTTACACTTCACTTTGTACTGTGAAGCTCTAATTAAACTCTAGTTTTCCATTTCAATGGCACAACAGCTTTCAAACTCATGGCCAAAGTTTGGCAGGTCTGGCAGAGTCTTGCCAGAAAGCCCCCAAAAGCCTGCTTAGCAGTCACTCTTCAGGCAGCTGTGACAGGAATTTTGAGGTAAGGCTCAGGAGCCCAAAGGCATGATCCACACAAGTATGTGTGAACACCCCATGTGCACAGCCCTTCAAACAGCTCAGCTCTGCTCTTGGGATACACAGTTTGGGGAGATAAGTAGGTGGATGTAGGGAGAGCTTTACATGAAGCTGGTGTCAGTCATTACTGGTAACATTTTCAAAATAGCACATTACTTAGGCTCATGAGTCCCATTTGTAAAAGTAAATTAGGCAATAAGAAGCCTAAATCCCATTGACAGTTGATCTTTGATTCTACCTCATATTTAGTTTTCAATGCCAGCAAATGAATTGATTACCTTAAAGGTCCTTGGTCCCTTTTAAAACCATTTCTGCTCTTGAAATTGCTCTGGAATGAAGCTTGATGGCTCAGTTCCTCAGCTGCAGCAAAGCATTGCTTACCACAACTGAGGATGATGGCCACAAAGGTACTTTTAAGCCACCTTTGCCAATTCCTCCAATCCTGATGACATTTTGCACTGGGCCAGTCCCCAGAATAAAAGAGAGTAGCTTTCAGGCTGCCAACAGCCTCTGGGGGTGGATCTAGCAGCAACAGATGGCTGGTGCATGGGAACAAGCTGTCCACTCCCTCTTTCCCCTCGCTACACTCGCTCCATCAGTCCCAGGAAGAAGAGGTGAAGTAGCTCTAATGCCACCCAAGAATTCCGTACAATGCAATGAAGATACTTAAGGGGCTGGATCTGTTGGGCTCATGGAGCTTTGAATTGCAGAGCAGGAACTGGCCCACTGACGTCAGGAAATATATAACAAGAGAAAATAAAATTCCTCTCCTGGAGGTGAAAGGGTTGCTGAAATGTTTGACTGTTTGGGAAATTATTTTCAGCAAAGAATGCCGATCTCTGTCCCAATTTGAATTAACTTTGTGTTGCGTCTCAGGCAGGGGCAGGTGCGGGGGCATTCCTGTAACAGCTGAACAATGATGCTATTTCTTGTTTTGCCTTCAT
This sequence comes from Gopherus evgoodei, assembly GCF_007399415.2. Taxonomy (NCBI): domain Eukaryota; kingdom Metazoa; phylum Chordata; order Testudines; family Testudinidae; genus Gopherus; species Gopherus evgoodei. Next base: position 59,482,002 of record NC_044327.1, read on the forward strand.
GGCAAATTGTGCAGACTGATAGCTTGGGGGAAAAAAAGTAGTTGAAGTCCATCTGTCATTTCAGAGTACATAAAGACATCCAGTTCTTTATATCTGATTTTCATAAATGCAACAATAAGTGCAAATACTCTAGGAATAGTCACATTTGTCACAGGATGCACACAACCAGCTTTCTGACATTAAAACTGAAGGTGAAAACTTGTCGGTGATCCAGTTTCTTTCAGCAGTTCAGGAAATTCATATGATTGCTTAACAACATGTGTTGCATTTTGTCATACATTTCACAGTAACCTCCCTGGTCACTTAGTAAAACACTTTAGAGTAAGGTAAAAAAAAGTGCTGTCTGCTGCAATTCTATTCGAGTATATATTACTTCCTTCACATGTTTAATCCTTTCACTGGTGCTCTTTGACTCTGACTCTGCTCTGGGACACAATAGCATTCTTTGAAATGTTGGAATCAAAAAACATCTCTAGTGCTGCCCCATATAACACATATCCCCATGTCTTGTGCTAGCGCTTTGACCCTGAACCATTGAAGACAATGGGAGTTTTGCCTTTGACTGCAATGAGCAGGATAAAGACCCTTGTACATACCTCCTAGTGCTTACCAGTATGGTTTAGGATGGGGCAAAAGACACCCACATATCCACCCCAGGTAAGTAGTGCTGACCAGCCTCCCCCTTTGCACCTATCAGCACTTTGTCACCTGATTATGGATGCCTTCTCCGTCATTGCAATGGATGGGGAAAGTAGGTGCCTGTGGTTTTAGGGTCTGATCCAAATCCCATTGAAGTCAATGCATGTCTTTCTCATTGACAGTGGAAGTGTACTTTGGGCCAGGTGCTTAAATACTTAGGCCAGCTTAACCAGGCTAAATAGCTTTGTCTTAACAGTGTGATTTAAAATTATGGTTCTATGGTAGGTAACAAAAAAGTTCTGTGTTCTTTATGTTTTAATGGAGAGGGGGCTTAAGTCAGCACAGTATACCCCTGTCCTTAGGAGCCATGCAAACTGTGCAACTCCAAGGAGCCGGAAATGCTGCAAGCTGATTTATTGATTGTTCCTGGGGAAAAGAGCAATCTGCCACAAAGGAAACAGGAAAACTCAGGAAGAGGGAGTGACGGAAGTGCTGGTGTGAAGGGAGATTATTGTGCTCTGCTAAACTTTATGTTCAGCCTACACTTGGCTCCTCTAGCTGGTCCCTCCCCCCAACCACTAGGACTACTAAGCCATGTGACTCACCCTACATCTGACTCCCCTCCACAATCTACAGGTAGGAAGCTTGATAGTTCCAGTCAGAGCTTAAAAATTGAGGACGTTAAACACAAAAAGTAATTTACATGGGAGTGGGGCAGGGAGGCACAGCCCAGCTACCATCACTGAGTACTGCAGAATATCGTCATTATTTGAGACAGGGCGTTCGCTGCTATTTATAGATGATGTATTTGGGTGCTTCTTTTCTGATCGCTGGGGTATTTTGCTCTGGGTAATCCCCCCAGAATAGCACAGGCTCAGGAGGGCACAAAGGTGGCTTAAAGGCACCTTACTGGCGCCCCTGAACTGTGAGCTCTGTGCTGCACTTCTCAGAGCACAGAAATGACAGTTTGAGATGTCTTCCATTTCCATAATGATATGCTAAAAAATCACTGTATTTGGCCTACATTATAGTGGTTACTGTTGTTTTTACCTCGGAGATGATCTGAACATGTTTCCACATCACTATGATTTTACAGAGCCCCTGAGCTATGCCTTTTATTTCCAAGCAGGATTTTATTCTTTTAATGCTTTGGCTGGAAGGTGTGTGTTGGGGGATGGGGAGGGGGTGCGGTGTGCTTTACTTTGCTGGTTTCGGTTTACAGGACCGCTGGTGGACAATCAGTCTGTCTGGCAGGAAAGTACGCCCACAAATATCACATGGAACTAACTGGCTCTGGGCACTGTTCCAGGCAGCCTCATTTAGAGCATCGAGATCATAGAAACCTTTGGCTGGAAAATTAAAAAATAAAGTATTAGTTTTCATTCTGGACAACCATATTCAGCTCTGTATGGAAAATATTTTCAGGAAATACCTGTTGACTGAGCCTTTTAGTTTTAACCAAATCATATTGCTTTTGCAAAAAAAAAAAAAAAAGCCCTACTTATAGTCCCTGGGGTTGAATAAAGTTAACTACAAACTCAATCATTCTGTATTGTATTAAAGCAAGGAGAAAGCATTGCCCTATGTGTTGTGGTATGAATTCTTAAGTAATTACTAACATCTTTGCATACATGTTATCAGCAACTTTCGCTTTCTTGGCCTTATTTCAAGTTCCACTTAATGAATTTATATTATCTGACCAAGGGGATGGGAGGAAACGTATGTTGGGTATGTCCCATCTGTGCTAGTCTGAGCATAGGGCCCAATACTTCTCCAATTTAAGTCAATAAGAGTACTGCCATTGACTTGAATAGGGATGAGATTAGCCCAAAACTTCTTACAGACAAATCCTGCAGTTTTTACTCAGGCAAAACACCCACTGAAGTCATTGAGACTGGTTCTGCAGTCCTTTCCTAAACACATGTCGTATTTTGTTCAACTTTTACTCACAATTATTTCAGTGGTTGTTTACCTGCATTAAGAGTACAGGATCAGGCTCTAAAGAGCTAGCTGGAGTGTATTTCAGCTACATAATTTGTGTCATAAAACCTTGTTTTCTTTCACCCTAAAAGCTACAGGTTGGTTTGTTTTAACAGTAAATGATTGTTTTAAACCCATTTCCAAGAAGAACAGCTAGGTTGTTTAACCAATGCTTTAGTCTCAGCAACTGCATCTAGATCCCATTTGAAGGGCACAAGATAAAAAAATAATCTGGCTTGATTTGAAATGTATGAGTTTCAACCTGACCAGAAGGTATCAGTACTATAGATGGTGGCTATAAGGAATTAAATAAATTTTGTCTTCAAACTGCAAGCATCAGTCTATTTAAAAAATGAATGCATTTTTAAAATATTCCATGGTTTCTGTCACTGGCACGATATGGATCTCTTCATTAAGGGCCCAGGCAGTTTTAATATGATTCATATCCAACAGTTCATATAACCACAATAAGCCTTAGATCTCTTAATATGCCTGTTCCTAATGTTCTTTTCGTTAGATGAGCAACCGACTGATGTTTCTTTCTTTGGCTGAGGCAAATACCCCTTTCATTTGCAGGAAATGAATGTGTATTTTCTGTACTTTGGAAAGTTTATTGAATAAAAAGAGAGAGAGGTAGAAAAGGAAAGGAGGTGACTTTCTCCCTACAGGCATTTGTTGCATTCAGAAAACAAAAAAACTGCAATCAGTCCAGCAGTTCTCTCCAGTCACACTTTTTTTTTTAATTATGTAAACTATACAAAGTTTTATGTAAATAGATCTCATTTCTGTACCTCTCTTGGTTTAGAACACTGCTTATTCCATTCACCAAAAAAGCTTTCCCCCCCCCTCCATTTATAAAACTGTGAGACATGTGGTGTGTGTGTGTATAGTACTTAGCATTTCCTGGATGATTGGAATCATCTTAGCAAAAAAAAACAAAACAAAAAGAAAAAGAAAAAAGGAAGATTATTTTCTTGGGGACAGGAGAGTGGTGAGCACATAGTTTTTGCTCAAATATGGTGCTATTCAACCTATCAGCAGCAGACACTTAGGACCATATTGTGAAAACTGTCAAGTGCCTCCTTGGGAACTGTGAGCACACAGCACCTCACAGTAGGTACTCCACACCCTGTAGCACTGCATAGGAGTGAAGCAATGTGCAGATTCATAGATAGGCGCATCCTGCTGTGCTGATTTCTTTAAGAGTAGATACCTTCTTTTCCTCCCACTTCCCCAAGATAGCTGGTGGCTCAGACCGCTGCTGTTCCACAAAACCTTGAAGTAGCCCTTTTTTACCCAGCTATGCCCTCCTCTGTCAGATCTAGTCCTCCATCTTTTTCTCTCATTTTTACTCTCAGTACGTAGTAATAAAAGTGATGATCATAAAAGAGCCAATGAAATGAAAATGCCATCTCAGAGTATGTCTTCAGCGCAGGATTAACTTGGGTAATCAGCACTCAGGTTAGCCTAGCCTGGCTGAGAGCAGCCATACTGTAAAACAATACTCGAGTTACTGTGTCCTCACTGTTGCTTCACTCACCTATATCCATTGCTGAAACTCCTGGGAGCATAGCCCATGGTTCTTTGTGCAGAGCCACTCTGCAGGGGAAAATGTGGGAAGACACTGGAGGGCTATCAACACCTGAATGAGTTAGCCTACACCCTCACTGCAAACTTGGTGGGTCACCAGCCTGAGTGAAAGCAGAACTCTGGCTGTAACCCAAACCCCAAGCTTGCCAGCAAACCCAGGCTGAAAGCATCACTAAACATCGGTAAGAGGGTTTTAGGTGTGGACAGGAGGAAGGTTTACAGGCAACACTCAAATATCAGTCAGAGCTAACTCTGCTGTGAAGACATATGCACTGAGTAAATGTAAGGGTCCAATCCTGCAAGGCACTGAGCGCTGCCAGTTCTCATTGATCTGGGACGGGGAAGTGAGGAAACTCAGCACCTTGCAGAATCAGGCCCAAAATTACAATCATAGGATACGTAAGAGGAAATGAATGTTCATTTTATGTCACATACAGTATTTTCCACTGTAGTTAGGCTTCCATAGGTCACAGTGGGAAGTGTATTTGTATTAAGCTATTAGGATTTAGAGACAGTAGAAAGACCATAGCATTTTAATGAAGAGCAACTTGCTGTACTGTAGTGTATACAGTAGCTGCTTTTAAAATGTCAACATGTGCTTGTAGTTACTACATAGTTAGCATTGGTATTTCTACTAGGGTAGGGTTAAAACTCTGGTATCTCAGATGCCATTTTGTGGCTACCATTGGCAAATCTTAGTTTGTTGTTTTTAAATGGCCAACATTATAGGTGTAAAAGCTGGCTGAGGTATCAGTCCCCAAGTTGCTCTTGCCTGAAGATATTTTGTTCTAATGAATTCATATGTCAGTGTGACACTAAGACCCCATGTATTCACACCTTATATGCTTGTAATATTCTTTGTACAAAATATGCCTTGTGAGGTATCATTTAAAAACTTGTATCTGACTGATCATTAATATTCCTGTGTGATGTATGTACCCAGTGGGTATTAAAAGATATGGATATATGCTAGATTTATGACTAAAGAGTATTTAAACCAGGTATGTCAGGAAGAGTTGTTAAACAGGTCTATCTTAACCAAAGGAAGGTGTGTTTACCTCAATTTACATACAAGCAGTAAACAGTAAACATCAAGACAGCAGGGGGAAAAGATGTTAGGAACCAACAATTTGCATTTCAGCAAACACAAGCCAGGGAAGAAAGAGCATGGAGCTCCTTCAGCACCAGACTATGTGTTGCCTTTCTTACAGCTTGAATAAATTTTACTTTGAGGGGTAACCCTCAGAAGAATTCATTTAAAAGGTTTATGTGTCTATAAAGACAGGGGCTGAACCTAAGTGATAAGCAATTGCATCAACTGATGGTATACAGTATTACTGTATTACAAAAGTGTATAGAGCGAAGTCTTTTCTCAAAGCTAATGACACCCTGGTGATTAATATCATTATGAAATGACTGTATTAACACTATATAAGAAATTATGGAGAGTCATTGATGCTATGTTTTAAAGTCTGTGGCCAAACAGGGAGAAACAGATTCCCTCCCAGACAGGAGAGAAGGCAACTATTTACCTGTCTCCTATGTAAATTAAGCATGTTGGAATCAAAACAACAGACTGTGATGCAGTGTGCTCCCCATGTAACTGAAGGGAGTAACGTAGGTCAGATGGGCCAATTCGACTGCAAACTGGGGGACTTTTCGGCTGAGAGGAAAGCCCTAATCAAGGGACATATCTGTTCAGGACAGGCGGGGCTTCTATAAAGATCAGGGAGCTGGTAGCAGAAAGGAGGTTGCAAGGAAGAGGGCTGTAGAGACCTCAAATCAACCGTAAGGACATATTAGAGAAGTGTTGAAATGGTAAACAGGGCCATTCTTGTAGGTAATTATCAAAGCCATGTTAAAGTAGACTAAATTATTTGAAATGTAAACCTGTATTGTTAGAGAATTAGAAGAAGATGCCAATTGTATTTGTCTGTGTTTACTTTTATCTTGTTAGATGTTAACAATGTAACCATATTAGCTTGTGAATGATACACATCTTTTCCAATCTGTTACTATATTCTATGGATTCAGAGATCAAAAGGGAATATTAATATTTAGATGAAATTTGTGGTGTAATAATATTGTCTTTATGTCTCTTAGAAATTTGCAGTAAAACTGCTTGAATGGTTAATAACTTTATGCTAATAAATGCAGCTATTTACTGGTCTGTGTCTAATAAATAGAGATTTACTTCAAAGCAACGATGTGCATTATCTATTCTTCATTCAAGGAATGCCCACTGTGTTATCTGCTGTCAAAAGGCTGTCATAGCCTGTGTGACAGACCCAAGCCAGTGGGGTGCAGGAGTCTGGTCCTATTGGCATCCGGGGAGGGGAGGTGGGCGGGTGCAGGAGTCTGGTAGAGGGCAAATATACTGGTCACTGGGTGAGTAGTTTTCTGTTCCCTGAATGACCAGAGCAGGGTTTGCACTAGAGTAGTCAGGAACTTGCTAGAACCACTTAAGGCAGACAGGCTGATTAGAACACCTGCAGCCAATCAATGCAGGCTAATCAGGGCACCTGGGTTTAAAAAGGAGCTCTCTCCAGTCAGTTGGGGAGGAGCCAGAGGAGAGGAAGTGCATGTGAGGAGCTGGGAGCAAGAGGCGCAAGGAGCTGAGAATGAGAGGGTGTGCTGCTGGAGGACTCAGGAGTACAAGCGTTATCAGACACCAAGATGAATGTCCTGTGGTGAGGATAAAGAAGGTGTTTGGAGGAGGCCATGGGGAAGTAGCCCAGGGAGGTGTAGCTGTCACACAGCTGTTACAAGAGGCACTATAGACAGTTGCAAATCCACAGGGCCGTGGGCTGGAACCTGGAGTAGAGGGCGGGTTCCCCCCAAACCTCCCAACTCCTGATCAGACACAGGAGGAGTTGATCCAGACTGTGGGGGAGATCACTGAGGTGAGCAAATCTGCCAATAAGCACAGGACCCACCAAAGCAGAGGAGGAACTTTGTCACACCTGCTAGAGGACTATAAAAGAACTCTAGGGCCTGATCCTTGCCATTTCAGATCTGCTTAAACTTTGTCAGGGGAAGTTCAAGCCACAAGACTGAGGTCTCCTGGAACCCTGAACTGTCTCTGCAGATTCTTATAGAAGAATTTGAACAAAGTCTATACATGGACTGCCTATTATTAAACTGATTCTGGAAGGAGTTTTTGCAAATCAGCAGCTCACCATCTTTGCTATGACCTAAGAACTTTATTCATATCTGTATGTATAATGATCTTTTAACCATGGTAACACTTTTTCTTTTTACATACATCTTATATTAGTTAATAAAAATTGGCTGTAAGAGTATTTTTGAGTAAAATCTGAAATATTCATTGACCTGGTAGGTAATGTGTCCAATCTCTTGCGATTGGTAGAACTATATATATGGTTAATAAGATTTTAAGTAATCCACATCATACTTGACCTGGCTGTTTGGGTGGGAGCCAAAGGCTGCATTGCTTAATGGGAACTGTATTTTAGCTTCTTGGTAACCAGTAAGATATTACAGAAACTGTTTTGTGACTGGCTTGGTGAATCTAATTATAAGAATAAACCAACAGTTTGGGGGATTTGCCCCATTCTTTGCAGTTCACTCGGATTAAGCATTCTCAATGTGGCCCCTCCAGCAACCACAGTCACACCCTCACTGGTCTGGATTGCACTCTGAACCCTGTAACAGTCATACTTGCATATTGTTCTTGGATGAGCTGTCCTGCTTGAAAATGTGCCTTCCTATGGTGCAGAAAGTAGCCAAAAGTAATCCCAGTGAAGGGCTTAGTTATGAAGATTGCAAATGACTGGTTTTAGACTCAAAAGTGATTGACATATAAGGGCTCATTACTTGAGAGACACAGAGTACCTTTAACTGACACTGATTTGGCAAAAGAAAAAATAGGATGCTTTAAACAAGCTAAACTCTATTGTAAGTAGATAGTTTCATATGAATGAAGACAAAATCACATGTAAAACATTTAGCTCTCTTTAAACCTATTTTTTTCCAACTTACATCCTCTCAATTCCTTTTGTTTGGTCTGTAGCTTACCTCCTAAGGATCTGACTTCTGGCTTTTTAGGTTCAGGTCTTCGTAAATGTTTGGGTAGCATGTCATTCTCATTATGCCATTTTTTCAGACATTGTGGTTCATGGATGCCAATAGATTTAGTTCCAAACTCACGGCCACATATGTAACAAACAACAGTGGGTGGCCGTCTCATCACTGGTGGCTGCAAACAACAATTGCAGTAAAGAAGCATTATTGTTTTCAGAATTCATTTTAGACAGTAGTGATTTTAAGGAACTGATCTAAAGCTCATGAAAATCAATGGGAGTTTTTCTCTTGACTTCAGTGAGCTTTGGTTCAGGCCCTAAACCCATAAAGATCCCTCCTTTATTAAATGGCCACTTGAGCTGGTGCTCCAGGCTCTGGGCTAAATGTTCATGGATGTCACTTCATTACTCTTCAACTGGTTATATTTAAAGCCTTCTACTCTTACCATCACAGTCATGCCCATTGCAGTGGATCGGTATGCTAACTAAACAAATATTGTTTAAGTATGGTCTCAAGCAGAAAAAGAGTAGTTTGACTCAGGAGAAAATAATTATTTAAAATAAGATACCTCCAGTGATAATGGTGGGAACACAGAAGTCATCATCAAAGCAAATAGCTTTTTCTTTAAAAATGTTTCCTTATGGGAGAGGGGTAAACTTTTATCTCAGATCTACCACACTTTCATTCGGAAGTGACTGACTGTCATTACTATTGGATAGACACAAGGGGGTTGAGATAATATCTCTTATTTGAACAACTTCTGTTGGTGGAAGGCACAAGCTTTCATACTACAGAGAGCTACAATGCTGCAAAAAGTTGCCATTGAATGGCTGCTTAGTGGCTTATGTGAGAACGAGTTAGTAGTCTCAGTCCCATGCCAACCGCATCACAAAAAGACATCCACATCACAAAACTCACTGTTGCAGTTGGCACTCTCAGCAGAAAGGCTAGAGACTGAATAAGCATATCTAACCACGCCCTGGAAATTGTCCCTCCAGATCATAGCTGGAGGAGTGTAGGGAAGTCTGATAAAAGCTGTATTTGTTCTGTATCAGAGGGATAGCCATGTTAGTCTGGATCTGCAAAAGCAGCAAGGAATCCTGTGGCACCTTATAAACTAACAGACGTTTTGGGGCATGAGCTTTCGTGGGTGAATACCCACTTCGTCAGATGCATGTAGTGGAAATTTCCAGGGGCAGGTATATATATATATGCAGGCAAGCTAGAGATAATGAGGTAGTTCAATCAGGGAGGATGAGGCCCTGTTCTAGCAGTTGAGGTGTGAAAACCAAGGGAGGAGAAACTGGTTTTGTAATTGGCAAGCCATTCAGTTTCTCTTTGAAGTCTGGTCCTGAAGTTTTTTTTGCTGCAGGATGGGAACAAAAAACTTCAGGACCAGACTTCAAAGAGAAACTGCTGAGCTTCAGTTCATCTGCAAATTTGACACCATCAGCTCAGGATTAAACAAAGACTGTGAATGGCTTGCCAATTACAAAACCAGTTTCTCCTCCCTTGGTTTTCACACCTCAACTGCTAGAACAGGGCCTCATCCTCCCTGATTGAACTACCTCATTATCTCTAGCTTGCCTGCATATATATATATATATATATATATATATATATATATATATATATATATACCTGCCCCTGGAAATTTCCACTAATGCATCTGACGAAGTGGGTATTCACCCACGAAAGCTCATGCCCCAAAATGTCTGTTAATCTATAAGGTGCCACAGGATTCTTTGTTGTATTTGTTCTGTAGCCAGAAATCTAGCACTTGGACTTTGTTCAGATGCTAAAAAATCACATTAAAAAAAGGTAAGAAAAAAATGACCCTTTATTGTAATTTTCAACAGCATGCAAATATTTTTCTAAAGAAAATTGAAGATCAGAGGGAAACATCAGAACCAAATTAGATCACCTTCAGGTTGGAACGATCCCTGTCCTGAACCCATGCTACATGTTAAATTCTCTCCCACCTCCACAGATACACGTACCAGAGCTAACTAAAATACAAAATGTGAAAGAGAATTCTCCTTGCTATTTGTAATAAGAGATGATTGTTAAACTATGGAATCTCTGGGAATCTCTGGGATGGTGAGTTTCATTGGGATTTTTAAAACCATTTCTATTCCTCCTTAAACTGTCCTGCCCAAATGTCACATCTGGAATGATCGTTGTTTGGAACTAAATTATTTTTGGAAATCATCAGATCCCAGTTCAAGGAATTTTCCAACCCAGACTACTCACAGGACAGTGACTTAATAGTCTGCTACTTACTGTTCACGGTTTTGTTTTTCACTTGTAAAAAAAGTGATCACGTTAATTCCCAGTGTCATGAGGAAATATGTCCTTATAAAAATAGCTACAAATACCTGACAAAGTCATTAAGACCCTCTTCTTGTGAGTGTCCTTTTTTACAAGGTTATGACCATTTATTATCTTCACTACCATGAATACAAGTATGAAACTCAAAGGCTACATATTTTCAACAGTGACAAAATATGTAATTTCTTTTTCCAAGTCTGTTTTGTAGAACATGGTACTTACCTTAGAGGTACATTTTTGGTTTGTTATGGTGCATTCAATTTGACTGGGTCGCAAACTTCCCTTAAGAGCATAATTTTTTATCTAGTACTGGAAGTTTCCACTCATTAAATTATCTACCTAACTGAATGACAGGGGACCAGAATTCTGGCCAGCGCTGCACACATGTGAACAATGGAGCACCGAAAGAAGTAGAAAAGATTAATACAACAATCAGGCTCCTAGAAAGTAGACTTTTTTTCACCCATCCCAATCTGTCCGACAGTTAAGGATATTAGCATAAGGGATGGAAGTCTCTAGTATGAATCTTATTAGTGACAGAAAGCTTGTCTCTTTGTCACAGGTTATCATAATGACCTCAGTGGGGGATTGGCCATATTGACAGGAATGGTGTAGAATGGAAGCCAGAACTGACCCCTAGATTTATCTAGTTAAGTGTAGTAACAAAAAGGTAATTCTGTTTGACATTGTAGATAAATGCCTATGTAACTGCATGGGAATTATCTGAGTTTTCCATTTTATTCTAAAACTGCTACCTTCTTAAAACTCAGAAGTAAAGTGCAGGGTACTTATATAGAGAGGAGAGAGGGGAACCTCCACACCCACCAGGATATTTCTTAATGAAATTCATTCAAATTTTTTATTGTCCATTTTTATCTATCCTTTTCTATTTCCTCATATTTTTGTGAATTACCTTCTAACAAAGTGTCCAAATCAGCTCCTGCTGAAATTAATGGAGACTTTGTCATTTACTTCAATGCGAGCAGGAGTAGGCCCATGTTGTTTGGCAATACATGCTGTTTGAAAAAGTTCTAATTCTATGAACTGGTTACACAGTTTTGTGCAAGATCAGGTGAATGGTGCAAAGACTTTGCTGGAGTATCAGACTGATTCTGTATTAAGATGTACAGTAATGCAGAAGAGAGAGGTGGTGTAGTGAGGTGGTTACCCGCTCCTGCCCTTTGCAGCTTAAAACATCCCAGGAGGGGGCTGCAGCGGAGCCAGAAGCCTGGGCTGATGGCGGGAGTGGCTGCAGCTGTGGGCCATTCCCCAAACTGAGCAATAAGGCTGTATAAGAAGGCCAGGGGAGCCAGAAGCAAAAAGAGTCTTCCTCTGGCTGTAGAGGGAGAAGGGCCTGGCTGCGGGGAACTAGACAAGGTACCTAGCGTGGAGCAGGGCTGGGGAAAGGCAGTGGAGTTGGGGAGCTCCTGCCTGGAAAGCCCCAGGCTGTGGCCTAGGATTAGGCCAAGAGGTACTGGAGTTGCAGGGTGCAACCCAGGGGTAGGCCAAGGCAGCAGGTCCAAACCGCTTTGCTGATGATGAGCAGCTGATACTGCAGTCTGCCCCAGGGTGTGGGGCTAGACAATGACTGGCAGTAGCTAATAGTGAAGCAAAATGGGGATAGAGGGTGGGGGGTTCCCAGGGAGGGGAAACCCTAAGGAAAAGGGGTTGCTGCCAGGGGGCAGAACCCCATGTAAAAGGGCACCAGGTCCAGGGAGTGACAAGGGGGCCAGCCGGGACAGGTGGATTACTGGCCTGCAGAGGGCGCTCCAAGCTGGAATATTGAGCTAATTCTCAAAGTGACCAGCAGGAGGTGCTGCGGGGGTGAGGTTACCATTTTTATTTTGGGGGTAAAACATTACAGTAGGGAATAAACAGCAGATGGCAGCACCAGATGCTAGAGATCCAGCTAGTAGGATTTTAGGATTAGAGTTATCACTATCTGTTGCCAAAGAAAACAGGAAAAGAACACTTATAGCACTTAATTAATATCAATCTGCATAGGAAGTAGCAACTCTTTTTTTCTATGAAAGAGTAGTGCATTCTCTGTTGTACCGAACTGGATTTAAAGAATATAATTATGTACCTTACTAACAACATCTAATGTATCACTATATAATCCAAATAGGCTCCAAGTAGAGGGATTTCAGAACTGATTTAATCTGTGAAAGTCAATTAGGCATAGGCTATTGTTTGGTTTATATACAGTGAGACCCAATTAATGTCAATGAGTCCATAGATTCCATTAAAATTCATACTTTGGATTAAAAAACAACTTTGAACTAACAAATCAGTAACACATCAACTAGCTTTCTCTATAGCTGGACAAAAGATTTGGCGGAGGATTAGAAGAAAATCAGAGCTAACATAAAAACAGTCGGCCAGATCCTTTGCTTCCTCATGGTTGCTTTATGCTGCTTTGGTCGCACATAGGAGCCCAAGAGGTGCTTTAATGGTACCAGCTGGTTCAGGATTTCCCAGTATGGTGGAATCCCCAGGTGGTGCAGAGTCTGCATAACTGTCCCTACCTCACCCTCTGATCCAACTCCCTGCACAGGGGACTTGGCAAGGGGAACATGTGTGGCAGGACATCCCTTCATTTCAGTGATACTCAGTTGTAATGGCTCCTTTAGACCACTGGCGACAGGGACAAATTAGAGCAACCATGAGGTTCCTCTGGTTAGTGCTAGCCCAGAATTGGGGTATGCAAGTTTATGTAATTTGGAATATTGATGGTCTCTGATTATAAATGTTAATGTAAGAGTTGGCACAGAGGCTCTTTTAATATATATATTTTACTAAATATTCATAAAAGGACCTGATTCAGCAAAACAGTTGATTTTACACATGCGCTTAATTGACTTGCTGATTCTGGACCAAAGAAGTTTGGATAAACATAACATGGACTGCTCAGGATTATTTTCCCCACCAAGAAGCCCTTTATTAATTTCTTCTGACCCTTCTTCTGTCTCTCAAAGGACATGTCCTCAGGCAACATTCCCTCAAGTGAACAGGGCTGGAATGCAGCTCTTTCTACTTTGCATTAACTAAGTATGACTGCATATTGTACTTTCCAAACGTCTCCTGCCACCAGCCCAGCACTTTCCCTCTATGCAGCAAAGCTGTTTGCTATTACTTAATTAGCCATTATTTATTTTTAACATAATATTAACAAATAGTAATATGTGTTGTGTAGCTGGCATAGTGAACAATAGTTACAAGTATTTGCGGGAAAAAATACAGTGAAAAATGGACAAGATGACTAAAAATTAAGCTCTACAGATGGTCTATTTCTTGTGTGGTCTTTATGCTACTCAGATGATTGAGATGATGTTCCCATTATAATTCTCTCTCTCTTTCCACTCCCATTTCTGTTTTTAAAGTGCAGGTCTACACAGAAGAGAGGTTCTGTAAATGTAAAAATGCAGTGTATGGTTCCTTGTCTATTACTGCTGAAGAATTCCCATACTAGATATATTCAATTCACCACTGAAGAGATTTCTTCTCTAGTGGCCAGCACTGCAAACTCAGCCTCAGACCTGAAACTCAAGCAGGGTTTTTTCCTTCTTGTGCATCATCACTAATATTATTACACTGTCAGTCAGATCTGTACAGCCCCCATCAATGTCAATGGAATGAACAGGTGTAACTGACTGGAACTAAGTAAACAAAGTAATGATGCACAAGAAAGATTAAAATCCAGTTCACATCATCTTGGCTCCACTGACTGTGCAGTATTAAGAGGAGTAAAAAGCAGTAATAACTTATTTTTGCCAATCAAGTCAACAGATGTGTCTGAATGTACACACATCTGTTGAGTAAGATGGTAACGTTTATACAAAATGACTTTTTCCATAGAATCTCTTCTCTACATCACTATAATTATGAACTTCTTTTAATAAAAAAAATATATATCTTAATATTTCTTCTTCAGTAAACATGAAATTATATGCAAAGAGTAACGTTAACTCATATGCATTATAATAGTAGTTCATTATACAATTACCCTATATTACATAATGATACAAGTTTTTGGTTGATAATACAATGTAACAATACAAGGTTAATGTATTTTTTTCTATAACCATAGATACTCATATATATTTTGCATTACTTCATATATCCTTGCCATGTGAACATATGGTGAAGATTTGGCACATATGCCATGTGAACATGTGGTGAAGAACCCTACTATTTATTCACCACTGTCTGTCTATCATAGCTCCTAGTACTGTAGTATCTGAGTGACTTACAATCTTTAATGTATTTGTCCTCACAACACCCCTGTGAAGTAGGGAAGTACTATTTATAGCCCTCTACCCACACACATTTTTTTAAACATATGGTGTCATAAACAGATAGTAGGAGTTAATAGAACAGAAGTACTTTATATCTCTTTTGCCTGTAAAGGGTTAACAATCAGTGAGCCTGGCTGTCACCTGACCAGAGGACCAGTCAGGGGACAGGATACTTTCAATCTTGAGGGAGGGAAGTTTTTGTGTGTGCTGTTAGTGTTTGGTGGTTGTTCTCTCTGGGTTCTCAGAGGGACCAGACGTGCAACCAAGTTTCTCTCCAATCTCTCCAATACAGGCTCTTATAAGTTCAGAATAGTGAGTACTAGGTAGATAAGGAGAGTTAGGTTTATGTTTGTTTTCTTTATTTGCAAATGTGTATTTGGCTGGAAGGAGTTCAAATTTGTATTTTGCTGAAAGGATTTTAATTTGTACTTGTATACTTAGGCTGGGAGGGTATTCCCAATGTCTATAGCTGAAAGATCCTGTACCTGTTCCATTTTAAATTTACAAAGATAATTTTTACTGTTTTTCTCTCTTTAATTAAAAGTTTCTTGTTTAAGAACCTGATTGTTTTTTAATTCTGGTGTGAGACCCCAGGGGATGGGGTCTGGATTCACTAGGGAATTGGTGGGGAGAAAGGAGGGAAGGGGGAGAGAGAGGCTAATTTCTCTCTGTGTTAGGATTACTGTCTTTCTCAGGGAGAGTCTGGGAGGGGGGGAGAGAAAGAGGGGGGGAAAGTGCATTTTCCTCTCTGTTTAAGATTCAAGGAGTTTGAATCACAGTGATCTTCCAGGATAGCCCAGGGAGGGGAAGTCTGGGAGAGGCAATGGTGGGGGAAAAGGTTTACTTTCCTTGTGGTAAGATCCAGAGGGTCTGGGTCTTGGGGTTTCCTGGGCAAGGTCTTGGGGGGACCAGAGTGTACCAGGCACTGGAATTCCTGGTTGGTGGCAACGCTACAGGTTCTAAGCTCGTAATTAAGCTTAGAGGAATTCATGCTGGTATCCCATCTTTTGGACGCTAAGGTTCAGAGTGGGGAATTATACCATGACAGATGGGAAACAGGGACACAGAGATACTAAGGCCCAAATTTATGAAGGTATTTAGGCATTGCCCCACTCAGCACTGCAAGGCCTAAGTCCCATTTTCAAAGGTGACTAAAATGGGACTTAGGCACTGCAATGCTGAGCAGAGCAACACCTAAATATTTCTAAAAATCTGAGCCTAAGTGACTTGATCTTGTAGGAAATCTGTAACAGAATAAGGATGTGAATATGGGCCTCCTGAATGCTAGACTAATGCAGTAACCAGTGGACCATGCATATTTCCTTTTTATAGGAGTGTGACTCCATTGAAATCAAATGAAGTTGGATGCTCAGCACTTTTGAAAATCAGGTCATTCATTTAGGCACCTACTTATGGATCTAGATGCTTAACTGTAGGCATTTAAAAAAAAATTCAGCCAAAATAAAGTAACATTCCAAAGTTGGTACAGAAACAAAAATATAGGCTCCATTTTGTTAATGTTCATGTAGCTTCTTGCATATAAATTGGAGTTAGAATTGGTCCCATTAATCTTGGCTCCTTCATCAAATTCAGTGGAAAAACTGCAGTCTCCTTACTTATTTTTCATTGTATTCTGAGTTGCTGGGCTTTGGACATGCAAAACCCAATGATTTTATTCATTGTTAAGTCTAACACTTAAAAAATGTAAATCTCTGGAATGATTAAAGAACAAGGAAACATTAGGGCTTGTGTTAATTAAATACAAACATCTGATGTCTGTTAAAACATACTAGAAAATGCAAAGCCTGCTTAAGCAGCTCAACATAATCTCTTAATAACCTATAGAGCATAATGGCCTCTTCTGGGGATATATCTCTCCCACTAGAACATGGAAAATGAGAATCCAAATATCTCCTTTCAACAAGAAAGATCAAAGAAACAGGGATAAATAGGATTAGAATATTTTATATCTTCCCTTCTGAACACATTATTCCCCCCCTTACTCCACCCTTGCTCAGCTGGGAAGAATTTGCATGGAGCAAAAAGATGCCTTTGAAAGAAGTAGGCCTTGAAATTTAAGATCTGATTAAAGTTCACTCATCTCTAGTCTCTGGGGTATCTACAGCAAAACAATCATGTCTCTTTCATAGGTCGTATGCATAATAATTTACCTTATCTGGTATGGCTGGTGCACCTCCATGTGTTTGTTGAACTTTACTAGATTGATCAGTATGTGCTGCAGATACAAGGCCAGAGCTAGGGCCTTTCACAGATTTTGGGGGGTTAGAGCTTGAAGGTCCCAGGCCACCATCCTTTGGTCTGCAACTCCTTTGGTGCACAGGGAGACGATCAGGAAGAAAAGTGCGACCACAGTTTTCACAGGGTAAGAGCTGAGCTTGAGCACTCTGATAAGCTGTCTCATTTGCAGCCTTAATGTCATAGGTGCCACCAGTAAGGGACTGAGGTTTAGCAGGCTCTGCTCTTCTGAGATGCTTTGGTAATTTGTCATTTTCAATATGCCACTTCTCCAAGCATTTTGGTTCATGTATGGCAAGAGATTGTGACCCAAATTCTCTGCCACAGATATAGCACACCCTAAAGCCAGGTCTCTTTGATGGAATGACTGGTCGATTCAACTGACTCTGAGACATGCTTGCAGTGTTTGACTGTTTTGATATTATTACAGTGCCTGGTCTTCTTTTCCCAGGGCTTGCTTTTACTACAGAATCTAAACTCACTATTTCTGGCAAAACTGTGGGAAGATCTGACACACTGGATGTTGCAATCTGTTTTGAAGGCAGAATGGTAGAGATATTAGCAGGGGCCTTTCCAGCACTTGGCAGAGTTTTATTATGCTGGCTCAAACTCTTTTTCTTTACAGTTGTTTCCATGAAGAATACAATGTTCCAGGAATGTTCTCTCTACTTTACTTGAGATTGCCTTTTTTCAATGTGATGCTCATTTTTGTTGACTTTGCTTCACAGGTTAGAAGCTACCAGAGTACAGGGGAGCTGCATCAAGTTGAGGCATATTAGCAGCAATCAGATTGTGATGTTTCAGTGGCAGGGGTTTGTGGGGGTTTTTTGTTGCAGTTTTTTTTCTTTTGCCTTTTTGCTTTGTTTTATCCTGAAACAAATTATATAAGAAGAAATTAATAAACACCATTTCTTGTTAAAGGTTGGCAACCAGGGGTAAAGTAGACTCCATTTACCTTACCATGATGCTATACTTTCAAGTCCCATACAAATAAGCAAGGCCATCTAAGATGGTTGACCCACAATGTCATCTGCTAAATTATTTTATTATATAAATCTGAAACTCAAAACTGTAAACTTGCAGGGTGCACAGTCATGAGAAGCAAAATACGGATAAAAGATTTGTATGAACCCAGGTGAATCAAAACTGCTGAGCTTCATACAATTGTAAACATAACCCAGAATTTGTTACTTTCATTTCTGACCAAAATGATACTTCATGAAATTTCCCAGTGCTAGTGCATGACCTTCGTCAGTAGTGTCCACCCTTCATCAACCCATGACCCTGTAGATAGCATTCTGTAGGTCCACGGATGAGTGTGGGATGGGTGGGCAGTCCAGGGAGACATATCATGTCCTCTCTCTTCTGTCCTGTGTGATTTTAAAAAGCTCTAACTCATTGCTAAATTGCTTTTCTTTTCCTTGAAGCACGGCTCTGCTGGAAGCTGGTGCCAATAATGGAAAGGGACCATTGGGCCCCCTGAATCAAAGTAGAGGTACAAAAGCTCTTTGCAGAAGGCCTTTGCTTCCTAAGGAAATCTGCCTTCCCTCCCACAAAGAAACAACATGGAGGTAACTGCACAGGATTCCCCTTATAGAATTTTCCTTCCTTGCTCCTTCCACAAGGAACTCCAATCTGCCCCTCACTTATTTTCCTCAGAGGGACAAGTTTTTGCCTCCCTTGTTTTCATCTTTATGCCCCTCTTAAAATAATAATACTTTGCATAGCTACAGCACCTATAATTATAGAATCGCAAAGTGCTTTACACATATTAGTTAATACTCACAACATTCTTGTGCTCCAGAGAAGTATTATTTTGTAGAGGAAGAACTGAGGCCTAGAGAACTAAATTCAGAAGTGGTGTAAGTGGGTGCACTTCACTGACCTAACTGTTTACAGCGGTTCTGAGTTTAACTCTTGTCTAGGCCACACAGCAAGAGACAGTAGGTGAGGTGAGAATAGAACAGAAATCTCCTGTTTCACAACCCACTTACCCCATTGGGCAGTTTGGTCATGAAAGATTACCATGCTTTCCCAATTTTACTAAAGGAACAACAATACTATCAATGACATTTAAGTTTGATAAACAAAACCTTTACACAACCAGTGTCTGAAACTATATATGAGTGCAAGGTCAAAGTCTCGTCTCACTTATGCTAGTCTAAACCTGAAGTAAATCTGTGGTAGGCAGTAGAGTTATATTGATGTAAAATCAGTAAGTAAGAAGAGAATCAGGCCTCTGGCACCCAAAAGGAACATTAAAAATACTGAAAAAATTGACGTGTCATAAAACCAGTTTTGCAGTAAAAAACCTACTCCATCTTTGAAGTCAAACATGGTAGAAATATTATGTGCCTCATCTCAAGAAAATACAGGAAATATTGACCATTCCATCTGATCTAAGATTTGTATTTTGATCATTTTTGCATATGTAACATATAAACTAATGCCTTGCTGCAACTTACTTTTTATCTCCATGACATCATCCTTCCAAGTATTTCTGATTTAGTGTTGACTGAAAAACAAATTCATGGCTGCGGATGTAACAAATTCAAAAATCCAGACAGCATTCTGGCTGACAAAGGTGATTCTGCATGAAAGAAAAGAATACAAGACATGTAACTGACGGACTCGATAAAACTATTAATATGAAGTTTTGAACTTCATGTATTTCTTGAATTGAATTTTAAATTCACCATGCAACTGGGAAATTATATTAGCAATGAAGTTTGGATCATAACACTTCCTCGGAGAAAGCAACAAAACAAACTGTACATCCTTTGATACAAGATACAAGGATGTAATTTTAGCAAGGGTTTCTGGGAACAACTAAATAAAAAATAATCACAACCATATATTTTGTTCATTTTGGATTAATTTTTTACAATGATTGGCTACTAATAAAGAATACAGATACCTGCTGGAACTGTAGTTTTTCAGTTTATGACACTCCTTGAGCTCAATTTTCAAACTTGGTTTCCTGAAAGTGAAATTTTCAGTGAAACTTTGTGGAAATGGAACCTTAATGACAAAAATAAATCTTTATTAATGTCTGCGCCTGTTAGCACAGCACAGTTGTGGGAGTAGGAGCTGGATTCTCCTCTGAGTTCCATATCATCAGCGGAATTGCAAACCCAGTTGTCAGGGTTCCTTCCCCACTCTGAACTCTAGGGTACAGATGTGGGGACCCGCATGAAAGCCCCCTAAACTTATTTCTATCAGCGTAGGTTAAAACCTGGTACGCTGCCACCACCAAGTAATTTAACAAGAACCAGGGAAAGGACCACTTGGGGTTCTTCTTTCCCCAAAATATCCCTCCAAGCCCTTACTCCCCCTTTCCTGGGAAGGCTTGAGGATAATATCCTAACCAATTGGTTACAAAATGATCAAAGACCCAAACCCCTGAGTCTTGGGACAATGGAAAAATCAGTCAGGTTCTTAAAAGAAGGGTTTTATTAAAAAGAAAAGGTAAAAATCATCTCTGTAAAATCAGGATGGAAAATAACTTTACACGGTAATCAGATTCAAAGAGCCCAGAGGAACCCCCTCTAGCCTTAGTTTCAAAGTTACAACAAAACAGGTATAAACATCCCTCTAGCAAAGGGCACATTCACAAATTGAGGAAACAAAGATAAACTAACACGCCTTGCCTGGCTGTTACTTACAAGTTTGAAATATGAGAGACTTGTTTAGAAAGATTTGGAGAACATGGATTGATGTCCGGTCCCTCTTAGTCCCAAGGGTGAACACAACCAAAACCAAGAGCACAAACAAAATCCTTCTCTGCCCTCCCCAAGATTTGAAAGTATCTTGTCCCCTTAGTGGTCCTTTGGGTCAGGTGTCAGCCAGGTTACCTGGGCTTCTTAACCCTTCACAGGTAAAAGGATTTTGGTGAACTCTCGCCAGGAGGGATTTTATAGTATTGTATATAGGAGGGTTTTTACCCATCCCTTTATAGTTATGATACCCATTCTAATAGCAGGGCCAAATTCTGCTCTCAGCTGTGCTTGAGCAATTTGGTTGAAGATGAACTTTATTACTGGGTGTGATGCATATGCAGGAAAAAGAACCCAGCTTGACTTGACTTGCAAGTTTTACTTGTAAACATAGAAAATGGAATATGCATGAAATGGAGGCATTAAAAACAAAGAAGCACAATAAACAGAGATACATGGTGCTTTCTTTATAGAGTCATGTTTCAGAGTAAAACTGCACTCTGTATAAGCTGCACTGCCAAGCATCCTCAATATGCCCTACTTCACTAGGAGTTCAGAGGGTTCAGCCCTGCACATGAAATGCTAAATGACTCACATGATCAGAATCATTACTAGAATATTCAGATCCCACAGCAGGATACTCAGACAGACATTGAAATGTGTAAAACAGGCATTTTCTAAGAAGATATTTAGATTTTGAAGAAATTGCCCATTTTCCATGCTTAAGTGTTGATTTAAGTATTCAAATATAGGTGTGGGGTGTTCCTATTTAATAATGTAATCACTTATATTGCAACCATCATGAAATATATTGTTAGCACTTGGCCATAAGAGACCATTCACTGCCATGACCAATACCAAGCACAATGAACATCCCAGCAGCTTTTAATGAGATTGCTACTTAGCATTTATATCAAATTTCAAGTTGCTTCACAATTTCAAAACATTAAATCATTGATTAATTAAACTTCATTGGTTGAAAGCTAAGCTTTATTGTCCCGATTTTACAGCTAGGGAAACTGATAAAGAGATGTTAAGTGACTTGCCCAAAGCTTCAGAGTGTCAATGGAATAGACAAAAAATGAACTGTGTACTTCCTAACTACTAGTCGTATGCTCTGAACACTAAACCTGTTAAAATCAGTGAAATACCATCTCAGATAAATGCATCTTCTGCTGCATCTACATATTTAACAACCATAATCCTATGTACCTTTGTAGTACTTGACATTAGAAGATCTCAAAGCCTTTTACAAACATGAATGAACTAAGCTTCACAACAAGCATGTAGGCTAGGCACTGTTATCCCTACTTAACAGATGAAGAAACTGAGGCACAGAGCGGTTAAGTGACTGACATTACTGACTGACTGACAAGCTCACATAGCAAGTCTGTGGCAGTGCCAGGAATAAAATCTAGATCTTCCAACTATCTGATCATTCTCCTTCCTAATGGCCCCAGAGTCAGGCTCTGGCCACTCACAAGAGGGAGCAAATTCTGAAGCAAAGAACGTGGCTATTCATCTTCAATAATTCAGCTCCCAACATGTTTCAACATTGGGATTTTTGCCTTTCTTATAGTTTCTGTAAATTGTCCCCTTGATATATGTATGTACTTTACATGCGAGTCCTATTACATGCAAGGTGAGCTATGTTAATACCATTCTCAACACACTATTTGACAAATTTAGCTCCCTTTTCTGTTTGCAAATTATCCATAGAGAGTTAGACTTTTACCAATTTGTTAGTTATTCAAAATTATTTGATAATTTTTACTTAGTGGTATTGAGTACTTAAAGACACAACATAAGAACTCAAATGCAGGGGTCTAGTCATCCTTGCCATTAACTAGTAACAGAAACACAAAAATAACAAAAGCCAAAGTACGATCACTTTTCTGGGCCTAACCACACCCTTAATATTTTACAGGGACATATTCCAGGCCAGAGATTTCTCACAGACTATTTGCTAGGACTATTGCTTCATGCATTTGGGTTTTGCAATTTGCTATTCATACTGGGAGTGATATTCACTCCCCAATGAAAGGTGAAGACAATGCTTTTTCATCACTTAAGTCTTCCAGTGTGGCTAAAGCAGAGCATAGGCCTTGCACAGGCCCACTGCACATGGGTAAATTTAGCACAGATTGTATGCACTTTAGTGCAGGGACTGTCAGGGACCGATCACTAACTAAGGGCTCATGGGGCTAGTGTAAAACACATAAAAAGTAATAAAAATACGAGTGGTCACCAGAGTTGCATGTTATTCTTTCTGTTGCCAGTCCCACAAATAGCTGTCAAGTTAGTTGCACTAACACTACTGGTATGGATTGTGGCTATGTATTCCCGGGATGATATGACACTTTCTCATTCTGACAAAGTCAATTTGGCTCATGCAAGGGTTTGTGGAGAGTGAATACAAGGGGTTGTGAATGCCATCAAAGCAAATCTGTAATTTTTGTAAGAACAAGTGACTGTGAACAACTATTTTGAAATATGCAGGCAGCTCTCTGGCAAACACATTAGGGAAAATATACGTTCCGAGTTTAACATCATCTTCTCTAAAATTCTAATGTCTCATTACAGCTTATATAATGACATTGTAAAGTACAAGGCTGTAAAAGCCTGTAATTTTTGAGACTATATTTGTATTGTATGTCCCTATGCACATTAAAATACGTCACTGTGATATTTTTGTCTGCAGTATCAAAAGGGTTGCTAGCCAGCGTACACCAATTCATCACAAGAGTGTGAAACTGAAATGTCCAATGAAAAAAAATTATTACCAACTAATGGCCATACAAAGATCATAAACAAGTTAGTTCCAGATACTATAGTAATCAACAATAAACAAGAAGCTTAGTGGGTTTGCAGAAAGCCTGGTCCTTTTTAGAGCAAGAACTTTTGCCTCATCACTTTAATGCGGAAAACATCCACTTCTCCACTCCCTGCCAACTATCTAGTGTAGGAAAAAAAGTTGTATATATAATGAGTCTGCAAGCCCCTTACCTTTCATAGGGGTCTGAATTTTCTGGCTCTTACTTCTCTGGGGTTCAATTCTTCACCCCACAAATGACTCTAGTCACTGAATGTGTGGCCGGGTGTGCTCCACAATAGGAGCACATGGTTCCAGAACTCATTTGAATTCATTGGCTGACAAAGCCTGTAAATAAGGCAGCTGTAACTACATGGCCCTTTCAAATAATGGAAAAGGGATTCCTAGGAGGACTGCCTATTGAACACAAGTTGGAAGGTAGCCAAGGCCTTTTAATGGGATGAAGGAAATGGAGACACTAATGGGTCACATGAAGGGAGGAAATAAGGGTTGTTGGAGGGTCATGGGAAGTGACCGTCAGAAAGTTCAGCTAAGTTTCAAAGAGTTTCTGAACCTAGTGAGGTTGTACTCATCATCTTCTCTTCTATTTACTGATTTAGGTCAGATTGATCATTATGTTGCCTGAAAGGATTTGAAAGTAACGTCAAGCAATACACTGATTCCCACATGAAGAATGTTGTCTGGCTCAAGCTATTTTATTATTAACAATGAATAAAACAACAAAAGAAGCTATAAACAACCTATTAACAATATAACCTATTATTGGATTTCCAAGCTTGCTGTTGAAATACTTACAGAATTATTCTTCCTTATGGGGATTACACTATTTGGTCTACGTTTCTTCCTGCCAAATTGACATTTGTTTGTTGGAAAGTAAATATAAATTCAGTGTGAACTGAAAATGTATTTGAAGACTTCAAAACCCCCTTTGTCTAGCTTAAATCATAAAATACATTGAATTCATTCAAGCTGTGGAATTAATGTTTCTGTGTAAAAGGTAAAATAAAACTTTTTTTCTTTTCTAAATGATACAACATTGGAAACCAGTTATGGTTTGCTATCTTAGGCCTGGTCTACACTGGGGGGCGGGGGGGCAGGTGTCGATGTAAGATACGCAACTTCAGCTCCGGGAATAGCGTAGCTGAAGTCGACGTATCTTGTTTCGACTTACCTCCCGTCCTCACGGCACGGGATTGATGGCCACGGCTCCCCCGTCGACTCCTCTTCCGCCGCTCACCCTGGTGGAATTCCGGAGTCGATGGGAGCGTGTTCAATATATCACGTCTAGATGAGACGCGATATCGATCCCCAATAGATCGATTGCTACCCGCCAATCCAGTGGGTAATCTGGACGTACCCTTATATAGCTCTTTTAGCCTATACCTGAGACCCCCTGCAGTTCCCACGGAGAGCAGCAATTCTAAAAATAATGGACTTGTCTGATTCAATTAAAAACAAGTGGAATAAAATGGCTAGTTCAGCTTCAGGCTGAGAGTGACACTTTATATATAACAGCCCAGAATCAAAAGTGTGTAATCAACATAAGTTTGACCACCCACCTTCCTGTTCTGTATGGGGAATAGGACCTGTAGCATATCAAACTTTTTAACTAATCCTAATCAAAAGTTGTAACAATGGCATCATAACCAATACATGTTATTTTCTCTTAGCTGTTATGTGTGGGTCGAGCATTCAGTTTAAAAGGTTCCACCAATAGGTTCAGGAGGAGTATAACTCACTCACATGGCTATTATCCTGATGGTTGTGGACTTCTTTCATGGCTCTGCCGGACTTGGAATCTCTCTAGATTCGCTTATGTAAACAACCCCTCAAACCCTATTAGCAGGCCATTTTCTGAGTTTGGATTTCTTAAATGAATTCTAGCCAACAAAACACATCTATGCTGACCAAGGTATTAAATTGGCCAGTGCTAGTAATCCTCAATACTTCACCTTTTCACTTAGCAGGAATGCCACATGGACATTTCACAACCACAAAACAATATGTAGCTTTTGGAAGATCACATGACATAAGGTCTCCTGGTGCCAGGATAGACTACTGCTTATTCAACCATAAAATGAAAAATAAGTAAAATTAATCATACCTTCCAAAAAACATTCTGTTTTATAAATACTAACTTGAAGTTCTGCACACTTAAGTCCTTAATCAGTCAAAATTCATACAGAATTTAATGAGAGTTTCATCTAATAAGGTCTGTAGAATTTGGCCTATTGCCTTTTTCCCTTCATCATCATATAAGAGTTCATCTGCTCCTACTGCTTATCCTTTACTTGATTTCTGAGGGCATCATTTCCCACTTGTGACTGCATATTTATTTTCACATTAACCTATGAAAATGAATGAGGTCTCAAACAGGGTAAAGTAAAATTTATAATCTCATTTGTGACATCACATTTGGGTTTTATAGAAATTGCAATCACGTTTCCAACATGACATGAGGCATGAACATTATTATTATAATTCATTATTCGTATCACAGTAGCAGTTAGAGGCCCAGGACAAGATCAGGGCCCCAGTGTGCAGGGCAATATACAAATACATAATAAGAGACAGTCTGTGCCTTGAAGAGATTATTATCTAAACAGACAAAATAGACAAAGGGTGGGAGGCGAAACAGCAGCACAGAGATGTGAAGTGATTTGCCCAAGGTCATATAGGAGGTCAGTTGCAGAGTCAGGAATTGGTATATCTAATGATAGAATAACTACCCGTTTGGGATGAGTCATCCCTATTTCTCAGCAGTTTGTCCTGAATCTGGTATTCTCAGTTTTGAGACATGGTGACACCCAGAGCACCCCGCAGGGCTGAAGCTGGGAGCCTAGAGCCCCAGTGCATCCCGGGGGAGGAAGCTGGGGGCCCAGTGTGCCTCCTGCCGCTGAATCCTAGAGCTCCTCCTCCTTCTGGGCCCTGGAATTTTTACAGTATGTTGTGGGGAGACTCAGAAAGAAAAAAGTTGAGAACGCCTGGACTAGATGGTCAGATCCAATATGCCAATGCCTATGTTCCTAAACGGGATATCCCTGTTCTTAAAATCAAAGATAACAGTATACAGAAACATCAAACAACAATTTAGGGAAGAAAATGAAGATGAACAACATATTGAATTGAAGTTTTAGGGGAAACTCAGGGAGACAGATGTAATTACCTGAAGTGTAATACCGCTTGGACGACAAATTTAACACCTTATGTTTTATTAAAAATTTTGTGTGATCCTTAATCAATACAGATGGCTAAAAGCACAGTTTCACATCTCATCTGAACCAGCAACACAGTACTCCCTAATGTCCTGCTGGGACATTGATGTTGTAGAAGGAAGAGTCCTCCTGCTGTATGTAAACAGTGCTTAGGAGGCCAGCGCCCAAATACTAAGCCAGCCAGGCACCACATGAGCTCTGGCAGGATTACAGTGCAAGATCATTGCATAGGTGGCAGATCAGTCATTCACTAGAGGTCCTGCCTCATAAGTTAGTGATGTGTCTTTAACACATGGCAGCCTAAAAGTTTGTTTTTTTATTGTTTTAAAAAACTGGGCTACTGCACCAAGCACAGTGCAGTCTCTTTGCTATGAAGTCGACATTTTAATGGCTGTGGCAGTGACCAATGTGGGATGCCATAGATTAGATTTATGGGATCGAGTCCTTAATTGCTCCCATGCTGCTTTGGAGATTTCACAATTTGCTACTTTTGACTTTGCTTTCTCCTCATTTTCTTTCTTTCCCTGTGTTTGAAGTTGTTTTTCATTTATTTGTTTACACTATCTAGTATCCTATTTTATAATTCTTCAGATACAAGGGCTTCATTACATTTCATGAGCCTATGGAAAAAAGATACAGGGCAACAGCATGAAATACCCCCAGATATTATGGGTTAAATGAAGAAACATTCAAGCTCTGTGCTATAAACAATAGTTTCACCTGGTTTGAAGTAAAATCCTTCCTCTTTCCAGTCAAGTCCCAGGTTACCGGATTAATGAAAATTCCAATTGGAATAAAAAATTGGTAATTTTGCATTAAAACCAATTATGCTAAATAATAATTTGGGCAACCATTCCATCAGGTATAATCTTAGATGGGATTCTTTTTACGTACATCTGCATAAACTTAGTGTACTTCAGAAAAAATTAAACAAAGAGCATATGTATTTTTGTTTTTGTTACTATATGCCATCATTTTTGCATTTTATAGGAAACATTGGTTTCTGGTAACCACTTATCAGCACCTTACCTATACAGCTGATCATTAGAACTACTGGAGGATCCTCAATGTGATCTGGTGCAATCAATAATTTACGTGCCAGTGGTGGCTATCCTATACATCAGGTAATATTTCTGTTTCTAACTTTCAGTGTCCACTTGCACCCACTATCTAAAACTTTGTCAACGAGACTTGTACAGGTGAGCTCCACAAAATAAATATACTGCTTTCCCAGTATGTAAGCCGCATGCCTAATTATCACCAATTCATCAATTTGGGGCGAGAGGTCCCACCCAAATCCTCCCCCCATCTCCACTCACCAAATTGGGAGATCTGCAGGAATCTTTCCCACTGGGCTTTTTGGGCTTGATGTGCTCGGATGATGTCTTAACGAATTAATTTTTATAACATCTTTGTGAGTTAGGGAAGTATTATCAACTGAGTCTGAACTTGAGATATAGAGGCACAGACTGATTAAGTGATTCACCCAAAGCCACAAAACAAGACAGTAATAGAGATGGGATTATAACTCAGGTATTCCTAACTCTTGGCCCTGCATTCAATTCGCTACACAACACAGTTTCCCTGAACATAAGAATATAAGAACGGCTGTACCGTGTCAGACCAAACGTTCATCTAGCCCAGTATCCTGTCTACCGACAGTGACCAATGCCAGGTGCTCCAGAGGGAGTGAACCTAAAAGGTAATGATATATGAGACCCGTTTCAAACCCATAATCATTCCAAACCCTTAATCATTTTAGTTGCCCTTCTCTGAACCTTTTCTAGTGCCAGTATATCTTTTTTGAGATGAGAAGATCACATCTGTACGCAGCATTCAAGATGTGGGCATACCATCGATTTATATAAAGGCAATACTATATTCTCCTTCTTATTCTCGATCTCTTTTTTAATGATTCCTAACATCCTGTTTGCTTTCTTGACCATCTCTGCACACTGCGGTGACATCTTCAGAGAACTATTCACGATGACGCCAGGATCTTTTTCCTGATTCATTGTAGCTAAATTAGCCACCATCATATTGTATGTATATTTGGCGTTATTTTTTCCAATGTGCATTACTTTACATTTATCCATATTAAATTTCATTTTCCATTTTGTTGCCCAATCACTTAGTTTTGAGAGATCTTTTTGAAGTTCTTCACAGTCTGCTTTGGTCTTAACTATCTTGAACAGTTTAGTATCATTTGCAAACTTTGCCAACTCCCTGTTTACCCCTTTCTCCATATCATTTATGAATAAATTGAATAGGATTGGTGAAGGCTAACAAGATGAAGGATCACAATGTACATAAAAGGCTGTTACAAGGAGGAGAGAAAAAAATTATTCTCCTTAAACTCTGAGGATAGGACAAGAAGCAATGGGTTTAAATTGGAGTAACGATGTTTAGGTGGGACATTAGGAAAAAACTTCCTAACTGTCAGGGTGATTAAACACTGGAATAAATTGCCCTGGGAGGCTGTGGAATCTCTATCACTGTGGATTTTTAAGAGCAGGTTGGACAAACATCTGTCAGGGACTGTCTAGATAATACTTAGTCCTGCCATGAGTGTGGGGGGGTGTGGAGTAGCTGACCTCTCAAGGTCCCTTCCAGTCCTATGATTCTATGATTCTAATGTCACTTTACTGCAAATGTGATAAGCAGGAAGTTCATGTTTGCTTTGTTCAGTAAAATGGAAACTTCAATGGTTTTCCTCTCCTGGTGCCTTAAAGAAATTAACAGAATTATCTGAACCAAAGATCAGAAGGGGCTGGATGAAGTGCAAACCTTGTAATGAAACAAACCTATCAATGACTATTTATTCTAAAAATGTATTTTGGTTTAAAGGGCCATGCTGAAGTTTGGATCCACATCCCAATTTTCCTAAGACCAGGAGTGTTCTGATCCAGAGTTATGGTTCAGGTTCATCTTTGTAAAAGAGAAAACTGCGCATCTTAAACAGCAGATTTAGAAGAACACAAAACAAACCACATTTTTCCTGCTCTGCATGTGTAATTTTTTCTGACTTACCTTGTGATTTCAGCACCTAATCCCCCACATACTGATCCCCGCTGTGAGCATCCAGGAGTGAGCAAGGAGCTGGCAACAGCACAGTCCCTTCTCTCTTTCAGGGCTTGGAAGGTTAGCATTTTCTGTTGCTACGGTAATAGGAGTCTCCCTTTTGTCTCCCACATGTTGCCCAGCAACGTGTCAACAAATGTAAATTCACAGAGCCCCTCAGAAGCTGATTGGCCAGCTTCAATGCTTGGTTAGAAAAAGGAACCAGGAGGTGTGTTCAGGAAAAAACAATGGGAGGGAGTCTTTGCAATCCCCATAAGCATCTTCAGTGGAGTGGGATGCCAGGGTGCAGCAGCTGGAAGTTGCTCCAGATTTCCCTCTTGGTGCTCTATCACTGACCTACACCAGGTAAAGAGGAAGGAACAGAACTCTCCCCACTCTGCAAATACTCCATAATCAGTAATCACTGACCTACATGAGGTGAGGTCGGATGTGTAGGATGCAGGAGGAGCTGCAGCTGGAATACCTGCCCCCCTACCAGTTATTGTACAGTTATAGCATGTATGATGTCAGTGTGTGGTAGGACATGTAGATGGATACCCTTAAATTACATAATCAGTCAGCAGTGCATGTGTCACGACTTGAACCTCCTGGGCACACATCTTCATCAACACTGGTTTCTCTGGGCTGCTAGTACAGCTTTTTACCCCTCTAATCTTCTTCACGGGACAGTTGCCTGTAAATATTGGGTAATCTTGGATGCTTTTCTTAACTCTATCTTGAGGGCCCTGCAGATCTCTTCAAAACCCACTGACTGACTATGCCTCTGTGACTGGAGTCCTAGAGGGGAGCCAGCTATGGTAACTCAATTAGGGTGAATTGCAAAGAATGGGGCAGCCAATCTCCATAAAGCTGGTGGATATTCCAATACCTAGATTTACCAAGCCAACATAAAACAGCTTCTTTATTACCTTACTGGTTACTCAGAAGTCCAAACAACACAGTTCCATTAAAGTGATCCAGCCTCAGGCTTCCATCCAGGTACCAACGTCAAATATGATGAAAACTTCTGTAAATCTTATTTCATCATATAAAAGAAAAGGTTCTACTAATCCCTAAGGATTAGACACATTACCTCCCGGGTTAATGAATGTTTCAGATCTTACCCAAATACATTCTACAGCCAATTCTTATTAACTAAACTAAAATTTATTAAAAAACAAAAGAGAGAATGGTTAAACTATCAATATACACATAGATCTGAGTTTGATTAATTGAGGTGCAAAGTCATAGCAGAGATGGTGTAGTTGTAAAGAATTCTTTCAGAAATAGTTCATAGGTTATAGTCCAATGTCCAAATCTCATATTCAGGGTGTACCAGCATAACTAAGACCTCAGTCTTGTGACTCAAACTTCCCCTGGTGAAGCCTAAGCAGATCTGAGATGACAGAATCAGGACCCAAGGATCTTTTATACAGTTGTATGTCTTTTGACAAGCTGGAGTTCCTGAAGGAACAAAAGGTAATTAGGATGACTGAAGGAGGTCCATCACCATTACGTAGTTATATGAATTAACATAGGGCCATTTGCTTGTTCCTCCACTATTCACAGTACATTTCAAAGAGAGATGAATACCGAGATATCCCATGTTTACTTTTCATTTAAATGCTTAGACCTAGGTACCAGTGATTTCAGCTCTGCAGCATGTAACAAGACACTCAGTTGAATCTAAATTAGCTCTTTTATTATACTATGGAGAGAGGAAGGATCAAATGGTGTCTAAGACCCTTAAACACATACCTGTCCCCACCCTCTCTCAAATCCTTGGTCTTTGGAACCCATGTCCCCTGCCTAGCAAGTGTCATTTAGTTGAGTGTGAGTCCCTCCATCGGGGTATGCCAGATACAGTTCTGCTGCCCTCGGTTCACACAACAAGGATAACAACTCCTTTTTACTCCTGCCCCAATAACAAGGACACTGGGGATCCAACACCAGCCACAAGTGATCATTTGGGCAAGCAATCCCATCATACTGAGCACATAGGCAGGGTGGGTGTGTCCATGCAAACGAGATCAGCTTCTGAAGTCTTTTTCCACAGCTCACCACTAGATGTCAGGGGAGAGCTCATTCAGACTCTGCTTACATATATATACACCCCAGTGCTTTATCATGCAGAATGGTACATAGATACTACTGCAAAAGGTGCATTTGACATATCTAAATATATGTTAAGAACTTAATTATTCTCCACTGGAGTTAATGTTGAAGGATTATCTGTCATTTCCTGAGAAAGGGAACACATGTCACTGAGACTGAATGTACCTTGAGTAGGAGTTTAATTACCATTTCTCATGAGGAGTCCGCAGATACAAAAGATCACATTGCTACTAAAAACATAGTTCAAATGTGCACCACCCACATTCTCCTTTGAAACTGGCAGTCTTCCTAGGGAGATGAATATGGCTGCAGCTGAAGCAACAATAACTTTTCAAACAGTGAAATACTGTCAAGCATTCCAAATCTTGGACTTCACCAACCAAATTACACAACAATGTGAATGTGATTCCAATGTTGTCACCACCTGAAAATACCTAGTGCTCATTTTAATCTTTATTTATAATGGTACAATTACACTTACATAGAATCTTCTATCCAAACTGTGAGGTAGGGGTAATGGTTCAGAACGCTAATGGGTTCTGTCCTCAGTAACACAAACACATAACTGGTGGAAGAGAGAATATGTCAAATCATTAGAATTGGTATAATTAAGAATAGGAAGGTAGGTTTTGAGCAGGAATTAAAATGAAGAGAATCAGAAAAAAAAGAGAGAAAAAGAATCCCAGGGAGCTGGGCTAGAAAAGAAGAGGCCTAAAGAAATAGATCTTTCAACAATTTCTTTTAATTAAACCAGAGCTTCTCGGACTTGGCAAACAAGGCTAAAGCATTATTTACAAGTGGCATCCATAAACAAATATTTCTCATCCACTGCCCTGGACATTACTCATAGCATCAGAACTGATCATTTCACCACAGTTTAGGCTGTCCTCACCCATGCACTACTTTGAGTTCAGACACCCTTCCATGGAATGCTACAGCACTGCAGTCTAACCTCAGTTTACTTGGCCTCCATCTGAAGCTGCTTATGGTTCTCCAGAGCAGAGAGCTTTAGCCTGCGGGAATTCCTCTCACAGACTTCCAGGAACATTCAATAAATTGGATTTCCAGAAATTAGAAGCTACTGGCCTTATTTTTATGGCAGCCTGAGGATCCTGTGTGCTCAATCTACATTTCTTGCAGCTCCTTCAGAGTGGGTGTACCTAACTTAGCCTGCCATTTTACTCCATCTCTCATTGGCTTTCCTTAGCAATGCAGCTGTCCATACTTGCAGCCCTCATTGCCAGAAGACCACCCAAAGTGATAGAATCAGCAAGAGAAGATAACCCTGAATTCCCCTTCTCCCAGGTTACTCTATGCTGTCACCAGAGCAGCCTAGCCTGCTAACTTCTTGGACCTGCTGGCAATTATCACAAGAGCACTGAAGCAGAATGGTCTAGTAGCCCATATCAATGTCCACAAACAAATACCTGAATTCCAACAATGCAATATCAGAACTTGAGGTGGGAGTGCCAATGGTGGCATTAGTGTAACACCACTGCAGTAGGACCTATCTGAACATAGTCCATTTTAAAATGAGCAATGCTTCCTAAGCACAAGTGCTCCTGTCTGTTCCTTCTACTCTCCCAGGATTTCAAACTCTGCTTTGTCAGAGGCTATTCTTCGGTTCCTAATATTCTTCACCTCTGGCAGACACCCTTCACTTCATAAGTACCTTCACATGGAGAAAATACTGGGTACTAGCAGATACTATAATCTAGCATGGAAAAGGCATAACAAGAAACAATGGCTGGAAGTTAAAGCCAGACAAATTCAAATTAGAAATAATACCAATTTTTAACAGTGAAGAACAGCTTAGAAGGGGAATTGGTGGATTCTCCATCTCTTGAAGTCTTCACATCAAGACTGGATGCCTTTCTGGAAGATATGCTTTACTCGATCAAGTTTTGGGGCTCAAAGAAGTAACTGTATGAAATTATATGGCCTGTGATACACAGGAGGTCAGACTAGATGATCTAATGTTTTAAAATCTATGAGTCCTGTAATTCCTCATGATTGGCCCCCATAGGGATTAAACCTCAATTACTTAAAGCCTTCTCTCTCTGTCCTTGGAGTTATTAATCAGAGACTTTTTGTATCATCTTTCTTTTACACTTTCTCATCTCCTGTTTCATAGCTGCTCCACAAGACAGATTCCCAGTAGAAGAGTGGCAGCTCAATCTGATTCTGCAGGCCTAGACAAAATCTCCATTTTAGTCCTATAAACAGACACATCCTGTATTTGTTTGTTTTCTTCCTTACTATAATCAGTTAGGATGGTAAATGAGCTGGGGATGTCTCAAAGAACTCATTTCTAGTTCTTCATTAAAAAATGGTGCAGACATTCTACACAGCCAAAAAGAACAGAGCTCCAGTTTAACCAGTGTCTCACCTATATTCCTAAATTCTAATATCATTAAGAAAAAAATTGCATGCATTGGATGTGAAATGGGATTTAAAGTCTATCTGCACTGGACAAAAGGGTTGAGAAAGTGAGAGACCTTTTATTCTTCTTTCATGGGATCTCTAAAATGGTTGAAGGCCTCTCAGATGACCAAAATAAACATAAGCCAAACATGCAAAGTATACTGTAAGACCTCTCCCGTGGACGTGATATATCTTGACTTTAGCAAAGCTTTTGATACGGTCTCCCACAGTATTCTTGCCAGCAAGTTAAAAAAGTATGGATTGGATGAATGGACTAGAATAGAAAGCTGGCTAGATTGTCGGGCTCAATGGGTAGTGATCAACATCTCGATGTCTAGCTGGCAGCCGTGATCAAGCGGAGTGTCTCAGGGGTTGGTCCTGGAGCCAGTTTTGTTCATCTTTATTAATGATCTGGATGAAGGGATAGATTGCACCCCCAGCAAGTTCACAGATGACACTAAGCTGGGGGGAGCGGTAGATACACTGGAGGGTATGGACAGGGTCCAGAGTGACTGAGACAAATTGGAGGATTGGGCCAAAAAAAAATCTGATGACGTTCAACAAGGACAAGTCCAGAGTCCTGCACTTAGGACAGAAAAATCCCATGCACCGCTACAGGCTGGGGACCACTGACTAAGTAGCAGTTCTGCAAAAAAGGACCTGGGGATTACAGTGGATAAGAAGCTGGATATAAATTAGCAGTGTGCCCTTGTTGCCAAGAAGGCTAATGGCATATTGTGCAGCATTAGTCCAGCAGATTGAGAGAAGTGATTATTCCCCTCTATTCGCCACTGGTGAGGCCACATCTGGAGTATTGCGTCCAGTTTTAGGCCCCCCCACTACAGAAAGGATGTAGACAAATTGGAGAGAGTCCAGCAGCAGAGGGCAACGAAAATGATCAGGGGGCTGGGGCACATGAGTTACAAGGAGCGGCTGAGGGAACTGGGCTTGTTTAGTCTGCAGAAGAGAAGAGTGAGGGGGGGATTTGATAGCAGCCTTCAGCTATCTGAAGGGGAGTTCCAAAGAGGATGGATCTCAGCTGTTCTCAGTG
The DNA here is from genome assembly GCF_007399415.2 of Gopherus evgoodei. NCBI lineage: Eukaryota > Metazoa > Chordata > Testudines > Testudinidae > Gopherus > Gopherus evgoodei. The sequence goes on from NC_044327.1 coordinate 59,517,554, forward strand.
GTGTCGGATGACAGAACAAGGAGCAATGATCTCAAGTTGCAGTGGGGGAGGTCTAGGTTGGATATTAGGAAACACTATTTCACTAGGAGGGTGGTGAAGCACTGGAATGGGTTACCTAGGGAGGTGGTGGAATCTCCATCCTTAAAGGTTTCTAAGGTCTGGCTTGATAAAGCCCTGGCTGGGATGATTTAGTTAGTCTTGGTCCTGATTTGAGCAGAGAGTTGGACTAAATGACCTCCTGAGGTCTCTTCCAACCCTAATCTTCTATGATTCTATGACATCGAAGTGCATTCTGCAAAGGGCTCATCAAAGTCTTAGGATGAGAAGCACAGAGTTTTGCAATGCAGCTATGTAAGATTGGGAATCTCTTAATGATAACAATAAAAGTTTAATTCACTGTCTCCTTTCCTCTTGCTCTTCTTTCTCTTTCCTTTTTCTGTTGAATCCTTTTTTCTCTGAGGAGAACTACTCCTTCCCTTCAGTAACAAATTCCTTAATTCTCATCCCCTTCTCCTCACTACTTCTTCTTTCCCATCCCAACTTGTTCAACTTCACTCTTTGCTAATGAAACAATTATCACTCAATCTTTTCCTTCTTTCTCCACTGCCTGCCACAACCACCAGCACCCATGAACTCATTCACCTGTCTCCCCATCCACACTCATTGCCCCCCTCCACAGAGAACCACACACACATCTATTGTCCCACACAGGCCCATGCACCACCACTCATGGGACCTTCTTTTCTGGATTTCACACCTACCCCATACCTTTTCAGGGATGGTAAGGACTCCCCAAACACCCACGGGTCACCCCAGACCCATCCCCCTTTTGAACTCTCATTAGCTCTCCCATAGCCTCCTTCTTGTTCTCTGAGACCCTACCTCTTAGGTCTTTTTGTGCATCTCCTATTCCATTTTCTGGCATTTCTGTGTGACACACACACATACAGCCCCCTGCCCCATGGCCCTCAGAGTCTCTCAGCCTCATCACCCTCCCCACAAGGCTCCCATATGGACCTGTTTAGACCTCTTGTCAGGCCCGCTTTTCCCATATACCCTTCATGGGTCTCTTGGGGCAAGCCATATCCTCTCCTGGCTTTTCCACCTTTCCACCCAGGCCTGCACTCACTCTCTACTTCTTTCATTGCACTGGCCATAGGCAAGAGTAGAATACCTACTATAGGAGGCATCTCTGATCTTCCTCACCTGCCCACAATGCTTCCCTGCAGGGCAGGATTTGAGAGTGCAGGAGCAGCACCCTTCCTTTGTTACAGCTTGTGATTGCTCTGGATGAGGAAGGAGAAATTTGGCTGCTGGCTATGTAAAGGAGGCTGGACAGTCCAGAAGCTGGGAAATGGAAGGGCCCAGGAGAAGGCATGGGAGGACCTGTAGACTGTGCAGTGGACCAGCTGCTCCAAAAGGCCAAACTCTAGCAGTTCAAAAGATTAGAGCACTTCAGAAGGCTCAGCCCTTTTCTTACATTAGTGCAGGAGGGGGTATGCTTTGCAAGCTATGGCACTAACTAAATCCACCCACGACAAGCAGGCTAAAATCGCCATAATTCAGCACAGTGATGAGGAGATTTATCTTTTACCCAACTTCTCCTCTGAAGGCCTTTTCCTGTCCCCAGTGTTATTCCATCTCCAATCCCTACCTATCAGTTTTCCCCGTTTCTGTCTTTTCTCTTTGCTCCATAAGCCAGGCTGTTTGCTCTGTTTCTTTAATCCCAGAGGATTTCTACAGTTCTCCCATATCCTGCAGAATGCAAGTACAGTGGACAAGCACCCTGGCACAGACATTTGCTCATCTGGACTACCCTTTTACCATTGTGTGGCTCTGAAGGATTATGGAAGTAAGAGGCCAGATAAATTCATTCTAGAAGCAGAATCTGGCAATTCCAACCCCATGCTGGAAAAATGGGCAGAAATCACAGGGCCACACAAACAGTCAATATCCAAGATTACACTTAAATAAATATTGACAAGTAAGAAGTCTCTCTTTCCTCCACTTGCTCCCTTTCCCCTAGCTCCTTCACTATTACGACCATCATCGGCCACTCCAGAGTCCATCAGCACCATTACTAACTTTGGATGTGGCATAACATGAAGTACTCATTTAAAAAACAAGCACAATACAAATCAACATTGCAAAAAAGCATTTCAGTCTGTACTGCAGTGCTGGTTCTCTTTCTAGTGAGGGATTAAGAGAAGGTGGGGAGTGGTTGGGCAGGACTGATGGTCTTTCCAAATATTTTCCTCCTAGGCATTGCCAGAAGCTGCAAGAGGGAGGCACAAATGTAGTAATCATACAAAACCGAAAGATTTAAAACAATATTTTATTCCACTTTGCTGGGGGTTGTTTTTTAGGTCTTGGCTTCAGACTGCATATCCCTGTGGATCCATCAACATCTGGTACCTGTAGCACTGTCTGTACATTCTTGGCAGGAGTTTATAGGTTTCATTTCATGAATCATTCACAAGCTGCATGGATGCCAAAGTTATTTATCTCTTTATCCTTTCCTAGTATTTTTCTCCTTCAGCCTATGGCAGAAATGCTGAGCAATGCTAATAAGACATGATTTAATACATGATATAATTCCCTTCTGCATTTAAGTAGTTCCTTCAGGTGCCAATACAGCCATGCTACCTGAATTATACACGAATTTGTGAGAATGATTAGGGAAAGAGTGGCAACAAGATATCAGGTAGAAACACAAACACACATGGAATTTTTGGCACCTAGGATAACAGTAGACATCCCCTACTTTCCCTGACTTCTAGGTAAGCAAAACTCTAGACTAACGTCTATTAAGTCTCCTGACAGCAATGAGCACCAATGCTTTCTTCTGCCACTTAATCAACTTCTTATTATTTCCCATTGTCTCAAAACAATCTCTGAGGAAAAAAAGTCGTGTTTGAATTCTAGTTCATCTGACTTTGTCACCATCATATTCCTGAAAATAGTAGAAAGCCCAACATGACTGTCAGAAGATTTCGTATAGTTCTGTAAGCAGTGAATAAAAAAATTCTAAACGCAACTGGATTAAAAACTATATTACTAAATACAATTAACCCCTCAAAGGAGGACAACATACATTTGGCATGACTCGTCCTATGTAATTAGGAATAAAATGAATTTATTTAATCTTAATATCTGCCTCTTCCCATCTTGATTTACATGTAGGTTGCTACTTTAAAGTAACTTAAAGAACAACCAGCTTAGTTCATCATGACAAGTACTATTTGCTAGAATTTGAAAACTGGCTTCATTTGCATGAGGATGGCACAATTTACTGTGGGTTATTACACCTTTGGAAATACATAGCACAACATGTTTCTCATCACTTATCACTAACTCTCATATGCTGGCCATTTTATTTCCCCGCAGAGATATGACATTTATATTGGATATTTTTTATTGAGATGAGTGATGCTGTAGTAAGGACTAAAATGAGGCTTGAGAGTTATTTTATTTTTAAAGAGAATTGTATGGTAAAGTACTTTAAAAAGGGTTTACCTCTATTGTTTGGAAAACCCTCTTAGGAGCTTGAAAATGAACTCTTTCCTTGTAATTCCTTTTTCTTCTGGCAAATATTGGTTTTATTTGAGTCTTTTTGTTTGCTATGTTACTAAAGAAACTTGAAATCTAGAACTGAGTCTCTTCACTACCAATGTGTAAGAATTTTAAAGGCGGTTATATTTTAAGAACAAACAGACTGACAATGACCCTCTAAAGGTTAATGTACGCAGACATAATCAATTATGTTAACAGGTGTCAAACCAAGAGAGGAAAATATACAGCATGATGTTGCTGGTGGCATGTACCTTTCGGTTGCTTGGATTTCTGGTGTCCAGAATGGTAGCTGCAGGATCTCATGACTCTCAATGCCCAGGCTGTCACATTCTCTTCTTCAGCTTGTGGACACGGTTCCAGTTCCACCAGAGAAAAAAGTCAGTCAAAACTCAGTACAACTTTATGACTAATCAAACCATTATTTACTGGCATTTTACAAAACAGAAGGAAAAGGTTAAATATTAAATGTTTGAGTATGGATATTAGGAGACGTCCCCTCAAGGATCCTCACCATGTTTAAGCTGTCCCTTTCATAATCAGCTTCTGTGCTTGACAGCTACTTCTTAGAGACATAATAACAGCCATACATGTGCCCAGTGGTCTATCTAGCCCAGTATCCTGTCTTCTGACAGTGGCCAGTGCCAGGTGCTTCAGAAGGAATGAACAGAACAGGCAATTACTGAGTGATCAGTCCCCAGTCATCCAGACCCAGCTTCTGGCAGTCAGAGGTTTAAGGACACCCAGAGCATGGGGTTCAGTCCCTGATCCTCTTGGCTAATAGCCATTGATGGACCTATGCTCCATGAACTTATCTAATTTTTTTTTAACCCAGTTATACTATTGGCCATGGCAATGAGTTCCACAGGTTGACTGTACATTGTGTGAAGAAGTACTTCCTTTTGCTTGTTTTTAACCTGATTCCCTAACTTCATTGGGTGACCCCAGGTTCTTGTGTTATGTGAAAGGGAAAACATCACTTTTCTAATCACTTTCTCCATACCATTCAGGAGTTTATACACCTCTATCAGATCCCCCATTAGGCATCTCTTTTCTAAATGAACAGTTGTAGTCTTTTTAAACTCTCTTCATATGGAAGCTGTTCTAGCCCACGAATCATTTTGTTGTCTTTGCTGTACCTTTTCCAGTTCTAATATATCTTTTTGGGGGATGGGGTGAGAAGAACTGCACACAGCATTCAGGGTGTGGGCATACCGCAGATTTATATAGTGGCGTTAGACTATTTTTTGTCTTATCTATACCTTTCCTAATGGCTCCTAACATTCTGTTATCTTTTTGACTGCCGCTGCACACTGAGTGGATGTTTTCAGAGAACTATCTACAATAACTCCAATATCTCTTTCTTGAGTTGTAACAGCTAATTTAGACCCTATCATTTTGTATGTATAGTTGGGATAATTTTTTCATTGTGCATTACTTTGCACTTACCAATGCTGAATTTATCTGCCATTTTGTTTCCCAGTCACTCAGTTTAGTGACCCAATCACCCAGTTTAGTGAGATCCCTTTGTAGTGAAGCTTTGGACTTCACTATCTTGAGTAATTTTGTATTGTCTGCAAATGCTGCCACCTTGCTGTTCACCCCTTTGTCCAGATCATTTATGTATATGTTGAACAGCACAGATCCCAGTACAGATCCTTGAGGGAGATCCCACTATTTACTTCTCTCCATTGTGAAAACTGACCTTTTACTCCTAGCCTTTATTTCCCATCTTTTAACTAGTTACTGATCCACAAGAGGACCTTCCCACTTATCTCATGCCTGCTTTTGAAAATCCAAATACACCATATTGATCACCCTTGTCCACATGTTTGTTGACACCTTTAAAGAATTCTAATAGATTGATGAGGCATGATATCCCTTTATAAAAGCCATGTTGACTCTTCCCCAACATATCATATTCATCTACGTATCTGATCATTCTGTTTTTTACTATAGGTTCAACCAAATTGCTTGATACTGAAGTTAGGCCTAGTGGCCTGTTGTTGCCAGGATTGCCTCTGGAGGCTTTTTAAAAAATTCATTGTTAAATTAGTTGCCTCCCCTGTCAACTGTTACAGAGGCTGATTTGATTGGTAAGTTACAGACCACAGTTAGTAGTTTTGCAATTTCATGTTGAGTTCTTCAGAACTCTTTGGTCAATATCAGCTGGTCCTGGTGACTTATTATTGTTTAATTTATCAGTTTGTTCCAAAACCTCCTCTCCTTACACCTCAATCTGGGACAGTTCCTCACAGTTGTCACCTAAAAAGAATGACTCAGGAGCAGGGCCATCCTTAGGATTTATGGAGCCCTATGCAGTATTATTAAACTAGTGCCCCTATGCCTGATTTGGGGCACTGCCACTACCCCTGCCTGCAGACCCCCAGAAGAACCCCTCCCCCTCATTGCTGATACACACTGAGCTTTGTACGCAGCAGACGCTATGGCAGCTTGTGCTCGCAGCCTGCGGGGGATGGAGGGGAGACAAGGCAGCAAAGAATACTGAACCGCCCAGTCCACCTCATGGTGGCAGTGAGTCACAGTTCCCCGCAGAGACCCCCGTACACTCTCCCTCACGTGGAATGTGCCATGAATGTGCTATGAATACAGCCCCGTGGAATGTGCTATGAATACAGCCCCTGCTTAAGGAGACTGCGGCGTGTGCTGGGTGTGCAGGAGCCGACCCACTCTTACCTGCTGTCCCAGTGGTGCCCCAAATTTTTGGGTGCCCTATGCAGATACATATGCTGTGTATACCTAAGGATGGCCCTGCTCAGGTGTAGGGATCACCCCCACATCTGTTGCAGTGAAAAGCAATGCAAAGAAATCATTTAGCTTCTCCACAAGTCTTGTCTTCCTTGAGTACTCCTTTAGCATCTCCATCATGCCATGGCCCCAGTGACTGTTTGGCAGGTTTCCTGCTTCTGATGTACTTAAAAAAAAATTGCTGTTACATTTTGTGTCTTTTGGTAGTTGCTCTTCAAATTCTTTCTTGGCCTGCCTTATTATACTTTTACACACGACCTACCAGAGTGTATGTTCCTTTCTATTTTCCTCTCTAGAATTTGATCTCCAGTTTTTAAAGGATGCCTTTTTGCCTCCAACTGCCTTTTTTACTCTGTTGTTTAGCCATAGTAGCATTATTTGGTCCTCTTACTTTTTTTAAAATTTGGGGTATACATGTAGTTTGAGCCTCTATTATGGTGTTTTTATATAGTCTCAATGCAGTTTGCAGGCATGGTCACCTTTGTGATTGTTCCTTTTAATTTCCATTTAACTAGCTTCCTCATTTTTGTGTAGTTCCCTTTTGTGAAGTTACACGCAACTATGGTGGGTTTCTTTGGCATTTCCCACCTTACAAGTATGTTAAATTTAATTACATTGTAATTGCTATTACTAAATAATTCAGCTGTATTCACCTCATGGACCAGATCCGGTTCTTCACATAGGATTAAATCAAAATTGCCTCTCCCCTTGTAGGTTCCATGACAAGATGTTTCAAAAAGCAATCATTTATTGTGTCTTGAAATTTTATCTCTGTATCCTTTCCTGAGGTGACCTATACCCAGTTAATATGAGGATAGTTAAAATCCCACATTTTTATTGCATTTTCTGCATTTGTAGCCTCTCTAATCTCTCTGAGCATTCACAATCACCATCACCATCTTGGTCAGGTGGTCAGTATTATAGTCCTACTGCTACAGTCTTATTATTCCAGAATGGAATTTCTATCCATAAAGATTCTATGGTACAGTTTGATTCACTAGATTTTTACTTTATTTGACTCTATGCTTTCTGTCACACAAAGTGTCACTCCTCCACCAGCACCACCTACTCTGTCATTCCTGTACATTTTATACCCTGATATTACAGTGTCCCAGTGATTATCCTCATTCCACCAAGTTTTTGTGATGCCTATTATATCAATATCCTCATTTAATTCTAGGAAGTCTAGTTCACCCAATCTTAATATTTAGACTACTAGCATTTGTATATAAGCCCTTGTTCATTTTGTCTATATCTACTTTCTTGCCTTCATGTATTATATAAAATGAGACTCTTTTATGTTTGACTGTTCCTCGCTAGCGCCTACCTGTACTTTACCAACTTCTTTTTTATCCTCTTTATTTGGATAGGGAGTTCCTCCTTTAATAAATTCACCCTAAGGGCTTTCCCACAGATGTAGTTTAAAAAAATCCTTTGTTTCTAATTTTACATGCCAGCAATCTGGTTATGTTTTGGTTTAGGTGGAACCCATCCTTCCTGTATAGGCTATTCCTTTCCCAAAAGTTGCCCCAGTTCCTAATAAACCTAAAACCCTGCTCCCCTACACCATCATCTCATCCATGCATTGAGACCCTGCAGTACTGCTTCTCTTTCTGACATGTCTCTACAGAGAAATGTGTCATGTACTTAATAATCAACATAGTATAAGTCAATTAGTTTTAATGTGTAGAGATCACAATTTTCAACATATGTTCTATGTAGATCAGAATTTTTTTTCTTTTGAAGAAAGGGGTTGTTATACAGTGAAACCTGCACAAAACACAATCTTTTTGGGCAACCTTCTGCTACAGGCTGCCTCTCAGTATTTCTAAACATATTCAGTCTCGTTCTGCTCTAGTTTTATTAGAAGACTGCCTCCACTAAATAACCAGTTTTTGTTGGTCCATTGAATGATTGCTTAAGAGAGATTTTACTGTATGTTCTTCTATCCTGGTATTGACTTATGATAAAAGAAAAAGTTTCTCACTGATTAATTCATTTTTCAAAATTAGATTCATCTTTGTCCATTTCAAATAAGTTATTTCAATGTCCTTGTCCAGCTAGGTGAAAAAAATCTCAATGGATACATTTCATTTAACTGTTTTGTTTTTGTTTTTTTGTATTATTAACAACCAAGGCAACACTTCTTTTTAAATTCCATTAGCATTAACATGATTAACATGCTGATATATAAGAGGTCAACACACCTTCTAGAAAATAAAGAAACAATCCCTGCCCCAAGGAGCTAGCAATCTAGTTCAACAAAGGTAGGATGTTTGTATGCAATGTATTTTAATTGAGTTACATAGCTGTAGGAATCAAATATAGATATGAAAAAATGACAAATTGAACAGGCTGATCACATATATTACAGTGAAAAAGAGTGAAGGTTCAATCTATCTTAGTTTGCTTCCTTGGGAATTCTAAATTCCTAAATGGTAATTACTGAAACAGGAGAACAGACACTCAAACTGCATGACTGCTCACAAAAAGACAATAATACAGGCATCAAACCAAACACAACCCAACATAAAACATATGTCTAGACCTTTGACACTCAAACTGCATGACTGCTCACAAAAAGACAATAATACAGGCATCAAACCAAACACAACCCAACATAAAACATATGTCTAGACCTTTGAGTCCTCAACCAGTGCAGATCAATTTTTAAAATGTTTTAAACAGAAGCTTTAAGAAGCTATATTCACCCTCTCCTTTTCCTCCCTTAAAACACTGCAAAATCACCAGGTGCTATTCTTCCCCAGTGACATTAATTAGATTATGAAAGAGGAAGATGATTGTGTGCTTAAACCACAGGACTGGGGATGAAGAGTTCTGAATTCTATTCCTGGGTAGCCTTCCTATGTGATCTTGAACAAATCACTTAACCAAGAAGCCTCCAACCTCAGTTGAGACCTCTGTAATGCTACAGTAATGCAGAATATAAATAATAATTGTACCTCCAATTCACTCGTCTGTACAAAGAGGATAATGACACTTTGTTACTCTACAGGATGCTGTGAGATTGATTAATTAACCTTTGCAAAGTACCAGAGATCCTTGATTGGAAAGTACTATAGAAGTAATTTTATTATGCTCACCAGTGTGAAGAGATTTAAGGTTAAGTCTTTTGAAAAATGCTCTTTTTCAATATCTCCCTCTCTCTCTCGCTTCTTCCAGAAGGACATTATGTGAACCCATAGGTCTGGAATGGTGTGAAGCCTGAGCAGAAAGGAAATTCACAGAGGAGAAAATAAATGTCTCATTTACTGCAATCTTGTGGTCTAAACAGAGGAAACCACAGCCAGATGTCAGTGTTTTTGTGCAGGAAAGGGGTATAACACAAGGACTTTTGCATTCCTGAGATTATAGAGCATTGCAGACAGCCAAAGTGTGTACAATTCTTATCTATGGCAAAAGGGAGGCTTTCAGAAGTACGGAAACTAAGTTCACACAGTGGGCACTGGTCTGTTACTCATCCTTTCAAATTACATTTAAAGCACCCATCCATTGCCAACTCTGGAAGAAACTTAAAAGTAAAATAAATGGATAATTTAACAGTTGTACTGTTTCAGCTGGGGATTGCAGTGCATGGTGTCAGATCTTGGACCAAAAACAAGCAGTCTGCTGTGGATGGTGGTGTTTAAAGCATATCTTATTGAATACAGTACAGTACATCATAGAAAAATCTCCATCTGTTTAACATTAAATTTATAATAAACATTCTAAAGAAAGGAATATTGAAAGCAAATATATACTTGAAAGCAAATTCTGAGCTCTTGGGACTAGTAATCCTTCCAGTAATAGCTCCCTAATGCTTAATGGCCTGGTCTTTACAGAAAATGCAAGCAATAAAATGCACAGTATCATGATCATGAGGAAGCATCAGATTCTGCTGTTGGGAAACTGATGAAAGCTAAAAATTATATATTTAACACACAAACATTATGTGGTTATATGGATACCAACATTCATATGGTGCAATCAGCTCAGAAATAAGAATATCGCATTTAACTTCACTTTTTGAAGTATATTGTTACTTTTATAAAATATGGGTAACAGTCCCAATCTGTTTGGATATATCAGATATCTGCCTATCAGCAGATTTATTTCATAATGCCCATTTTTCTTGCCATTTTCAATACTCGGTTAATTCTCTGAACCATTGCAAAGGGGATTGGTAAAGGGATATGGATTCTTTAACCCCCGGCCACAAGTTCAAATCTAGTGCAAGCCAGTAGTGTCAGAAGGTGGTTGCTATCTGACAGCTGTTTACTGGTCTGTATGAACTGTGTAATGCTACTGGACATGTGAATAACATAAGCCCAGTCTCACATTTGGCACTATTTGGCATGCACATAGGCAGTTGCAGAAAGGCTAAAGTGAGGTCATCATGAATGAAGTATCCATTCGCCCTAGAGATGGTACCCAAAGGTCAGGGCTGAGGCAAATTGGCTGAGTAGTGAAGGGAAACCTGCCTTGCCATGTGATGTATCAATTATGTGGATGAAGAGAGAACCTCAACTTCCAAGGCTCTTGCTCTCAACTTTTGTCAGTGTTACCTGTACTTCGACTTCGCCACAAAGAGCCTCAACACTCAAATAAATAAGTTACTTACAACTGCTTAAAATTAACTTACATGTCTTAGAATAAGTAATTTGTAGTAATATTTAGAAATTCACACTAGTTGCTAGATATTAAATGTTAACTAAATTACATAGTATTGCTTTTATTTAGCAATTGAATTGCTGCCTAGTTAGTAAGAAGTCATTAGTCATGAATTATGAAATATTACTTGCAGAACAGTGGTTTCTCTCTGAGGGATAGGGCATGTCATCGTCTCCAGGCTTCCCTCCCACCCCTACACATTTTTACCAGCAATCCTGCATCATATGAGGATTGGACCACAGACGGATTAACTCTCCTGTGGGCCTAGGGCTATTAGATTTTGTGGGGCTCCTATGTACAAGTCTTTTTCCTAACGTAAAACAAAATTATCACAATTATAGCATCGAGGCTATTAACACTATACAAAACTTGCCATTTAGTTAACATAAAGCTGTTCTGTGGTTACGTTTCAGTCTTAAAACACGTAGACTATAGTTAATTCAAAATAGCCTACTTCTTACCTTAGAAAAGCTGTTATATTAGTATCTTTCTAGGAGGGAGTTTAGGTGCAGGAGGGGGTTCCAGGCTGGGGCAGAATGTTGGGGTGCAGGAGAGGGTGAGGGGTGCAGGCTCTGGGAGGGAGTCTGGTGCAGGAGGGGATTCTGACCTGGGCCAGGGGGTTGAGGTGGAGGAGTGGGTGAGGGGTCTGGCAGGGAGTTTGGGTGCAGGAGAGAATTCTGACCACGGACAGGAGGGGGTGTGAGGTATAGGCTCTGGCTGGGAGGCACTTACCACAGGCAGCTCCCGGCCAGCTGCCCAGCAGGACTCAGGCAGGCTGCCTGCCTGCATGCCGTGGCCCAGTGCTGCTCCCGGAAGCAGACAGCTGCTGGCACGTCTCTTCACGCCCCTGGGGAGAGGGGGACAGTGTGTCTCTATGAGCTGCCCACACCCGCAAGCACCATCCCCGCAGCTCCCATTGGCCAGTTCCTGGCCAATGGGGGCTGCAGTGATGGTGCTGGGGGCAGGGGCAGCGCACAGAGTTGCCTCCCCCCACACCTGGGGCCGCAGAGACGCACCAGCAGCCGGCTGCTTCCGGGAGTGGTGTGGGGCCATAGCATGCAGGCAGGCAGCCTGCCTGAGCCCTGCTGCGCCAGGGACCCCCTTAGCCTGGGGCCTTGGGCTGCTGCCCCTAAAGCCCCTGCATTAATCCACCCCTGGATTGGACACTGGGACTGCTTCTGTTTCCCTTTCTTCATGTCTGTGTTCCTAGTGTGCAAGGAGATGGAATATGGCCTGCCTGGACAACCATTGCATTACTGTCTGGCCTGGAAGGTAAGGCTGTATCCTGATTGGCTGGTGGTTGTCTGGGTAGTAACTGCCTGCCTGGCATTTCCAGCTTCAAAGGTAGCTGGTTGGAAGGTTTCCCTCCCCATTTTTGTGGTTCTGATATGAAGGAGCAGTAAGGGGTAAGGTGGGCAGGCCAGTAGGATGTACTCAAAGTAAAGAGCGACACCTACTGGAATTACTACCACCACCTACTACAGCATTCTGCAGAAATATTCACTTTCAGATTCCCCATCCACGCATGAACCAGTGTGGCCCAAGCCGAACCTAGTTTGTGAGCACCAACAAAATCACAGCACAAAGTAGCATTGCTACAGACTCACAAACCTGTTTTCTTCAGAGCACACTTTATTTTGCTTCTTATTCCATTTTATTAACCTTACCGATTAATTTTTGGAGTAAAACATTGTAGATGATTTTTAATCTTACTATGCTACAGCTATTGATTTTCATTCTACTGTTAGGTTAACAGTATTTCAACAAATCCCAGAAAACTGGTTAAGTATGACGTAACTGCATGTGGACTATCCTTAAACTGTTGTTTTCCAGTTGTCCTCCCACCAAATTACTTTAGATATTTTCCAATACATGCCCTACAACAGCTGTATACCTAATGGTCTATAATTTCCTGTTTAGCTCAACTTTAAAAAAAAATGTTTGCCCCTTTCCAATTCTCAGTAACCTCTTCTGAATATAATTAAGCATGTGTTGGTCTCCAGAATTTCTTTGTCACCAACAAATGAGCTGGTTACTTAAAATACCAAACAAGAAATAATGTTTAGAAGCTGCAAGCTTATAAGCACTTATCTTTACTGAATTTCATCTTGTTGATTTCAGACCCATCTCCAATTTGTCAAGGTAATTTTGAATTCAAATTCTATCCTCCAAAGTGCTTGCAACCCCTCCCAGCTTGTTATCATATGCAAATTTCCACTCTATTATCCATTAATGAAAACACTGAATAGTACTAGACCAGGGACAGACTCTCTGTAGGACCTCACTAGATATGTCCTCCATGTATGACAGCAAACCATTGATAACTACTCTTTGAGTACAGTTTTTCAGTCATTTGGGCACCCATCTTATAGTAATTTCATTTGAACCACATTTCCCTAGTTTGCTCATAAGAATGTCACATGGGACTATATCATACCTATAGATTCCCTCCATCCACTAGGTCAGTAATCCTGTCAAAGAAGGAAATTAGATTGGTTTGGCATGATTTTGTTCTTGACAAATCTATGTTGGCCATTATTTATTATCCTGTTATCCTCTAGGTGCCTACAAACTCATTGTTTAATCATTTGTTCCGGTATCTTTTCAGGTATCGAAGTTAGGCTGACTGGCCTATAATTCCCCAGGTCCCCTTTATTCCCTCTTTTAAGGATAGGTATTATGTTTGCCCTTCTTCAGTCCTCTGGGATCTTACCCATTCTCTCAAATATAATACTAATAGTTTCAAGATTGTTTTAACTAGTTCCTTAAGTACCCAAGGGTGAATTTCATCAGGCCCTGCTGATTGAATACATCTAACTTATCTAAATTTTCTTTAACCTGTTCTTTCCCTATTTTGGCTTGTGTTCCTTTCTCCTTGTTGTTGAGATTAATTGTGTTAAGTATCTGGTCACCATTAATCTTTTTAGTGAAGACTGAAGCAAGATAGGTATTAAAGACCTCAGCCTTCTTGGTGTCATTTGCTATTGTCTGTCCTTCCCTGCTAAGTAGCTGATCTACACTTTCCTTCTCCTTTCTCTTGATCCCAATGTGTTTATAAAACCTCTTTTTATTGCCTTTTATATTCCTTGCAAGATATTATTAATTTTGTGCCTGAGCCTTTCTGAACCCCTATTTTCAGGACCATTTTGAAATGTTATAAGCAGAAATGCCTTGCACGTTCCTCGTACCATGTGAATATGTGAGAACCAGATCCTTTTTTAAACATCTGTGGATTCTAATACATCTCTTAGGGCCAGGTCAAGTAACTCAGGTTTGGGTGCATGAGAAGTGTGAGGTACAAGATTTTCAATTAGGGAATAGAGGGGCCTGGATTTATTAACGGGAAAAAACTTGATGAGATTCTGTGCTGTGCTTTAAAAGATACAGCACGGAACTTGCTGCCCAGCAGGAAAGAGGCTAAGGAGACTTTAAGCCACCTTGTTGCCCTCTTGATCCTGAGCTATTTCATAGCCCTTGCATAATTTAGAGAGCTCTGGTAGAGTCTGCTTGGCAACAAAAACAAAAATCAATAGGGAATGAGATACCCTTTCCAGGGAGCTGAGGAGAGAGGAGAAGACATTTTGAGGCAGTGTGGAGTCAGCCAGGGAAAGAGCAGGTCTGGCTGTGTGGGGAGTTGGTGAGTCCCAGACTGCATGCTGGGTTCCCCCTGAGAACTGGCCTCTGGGGACCTGGAGCAAGATCCCTCAGCTTGGCTCTTTCCCTCTCCAAGATGACTCCCAGTTTCTGGAGTTTTGCTGGGAAAACTTCCCCCAGGTAGCCTAAAGTTAGCCTTCCAGCTCCCTAGGTGAGATCAGTCACCACATGACAAGCTCTGCTCTGGCTGCCAGTCCAGGGCTGCCACTTGCTGTGTGTCTGAGTGCTGGTGTGGAAGACTAAAGTTTGGACTTTAGTACAGTTTTGTAATCTGCATCTTGAGAACTGCACTCCTTCATGATGAGAGGAAATCCTGGACCCAGAAGCAGCAGGACTCCTGCATGACAAGGATGCCTGCCAATAGTGACCATCAATAAAGTTAAGATTTTGCCAGTTATTTTTAGTAAAAGTCACAGACAGGTCACGAGCAATAACCTTTTACTAAAAATAACTGGGACAAAATGGGGAGGAAGGGGAGTCCAGGACCCACCGCTGCTAGGGCTCTGGTCTACGGTGGCTAAGAAACTGGGGGTCCCCCTCCACACCCCCCAGTCAGGGCCATCCCTAGCCATTTTGGTGCCCTATGCAGCCCCATCATGTGCGGGGGAGGGTGGATGGTGTGGCCCCAGGCCTCCACTGGGAGGCAGGGGAGAAACTGCCTCCCAGCACGAGCCAGTGGAGTGGAGTAGGTTGGGGCTGGGATGCTCCAATTCCTGCCATCTGGTGTTTGCATGGCGGGCCCGACCCCACACTCATGGTGCAATGGAAAGTAGAGTAACCTGGCCTCAGCCCGCTCCGCTCTGATCCTTTGGCTCCCAGCCTTGGGGCTCTGGGGATAATGGGGACCTGCCTCCCAGCACTCACCAGTGGTGTGGAGCAGGCTGGGACTGGGTCGCTCAACTTACCGTTGGCCAATGAGTGCAGGCCTGACCCCTACTGCAGTCCTCAGGGGAAGGGGTGGAGTGGGGGCAGGGCTGGGGCAGAGCAGGGACGGGGGCCATGGAGAAGAAGTGGAGCAGAGGCTGGAGCAGCACGCAGCTGCGTAGGGCACCAGGAAATTTGGGGCACTCATTGACCGGTTTTGTGCAATTAGAAAGTTGGCAACCCTATTGGGCAGAGATGTGTTCTAAACAGATATTTAGGGAACAAAAGCTAGTTCTGACTGAACACTGGATAAATCAAAGAGTTGTGCTGGGTGATGATACCCTCTCTCTTCCGTAAGAAGTCAGTCTCTAAAGAAAAAGGGCCAGATTCTTAAAAGCAGGTCTCCCTCTTTGTGCTCACAGTTACTTGCAGGTGCACTTCAAGTCAGCTGGAAAGCTGATTAGTAAGCACAATGTAGCTAACATGTGCCAATTATTTGCACTCACAGAACTGTATAGATTTAAAAATGCATATGGGGGTACTAACAATGGGCTAAATATCAAGCCCAGAATATGTCTTGCTGTAAGCTGCAGTTTTGGCTGCCCTTAAACTGTAACTTAAGGCAAGCTTTGAGATGAAGAGAATTTCCACTTCATCTTGTTTGACTTCCATAACAACAACTCATATTCTCCACTTTATGAGGCTCTTTAGAGTGTCATCTCTATCTTCTACTGCTGCACTGCAAGTTGTGCAACTGCCACTAGGCAATGATTTCCACTGAAACAGTGTTTCCTCATCCGTCCTCCATCCCCATTAAGAAGCACATCAAAAGCCTTCTTAAACAGCCTAAATAAATAAAAATAAAATCTGTGTAGAGGGGTAAAAATGGAAATAACTTCCTGTGTATTTTAAAGCTTCCAGATCTAGTCCAAGTTCTAGTCAAAGGTATAATAGCCAATAATTTCCTGGAATGAACCAGCATAAGGAGTTTGAGTCTGTTATCCAGCTCCTCGCCCACTCCATGTAATCTGCTACCTTATACCAATAGACTGGAGTTTTTGGTAACTGTGGTGATAACCCTACACAAGACTGTGATTTTTCTCTCCAAGCCAGGCACAGCTGGCTCAGCTTGTGTTTCCAGCACTCTGATGAGAAACTATACATACATTCTGCTGTTGCCAAGTAGCATGGACCAGTGCCTGAAAAATATGATCATCAAGCAACCCTTCGACAGGGCAGGGGAAAGTCTGTCAGGGAAATGAGCAACATTCTTAGGAGACCTGAGTCACACATTTCAAACCTGAAAATTACTGACTGAGACCAGGAGAGGGCGATGAGCACATGCAATGTCGATGATGGTTAGCACAGACCAAGTTACTGAATGGTATGATGGTTTTCCTCTTTTTACTCCAAAGTCAATATTTATTTACCCACCTCAATTGTTCCAACATGCTGTGTGCCTGAGAGAGACTATCAATATATTTGTGACAGATCTAAATTCTTTCCCAGACATATGTATATGGAAGCAAAGTTCCCAGATGAGTCCTGCAAATGTAAACCCCGCCCTCCTCCATTCAGAATTTTCTGTGGACAGCTTGCTTTGGGGCAGGAAGGACGCATGTGTTTAATTGGACAGACTCCCAGAATTCCACAGAAATTTACATTAAGTAAAACCTAATAATCATTTCAAGGTGGGACAAGTGTTGCAAAGAACTTCTGTTTTCAGGAATTGCTTTCACAACCCCGCTGCACATATAAACACTCTCTCTTTTTCCCTGACGTATGCTTTTAGAAATAGTATGTTTACTTCACTTGGAGTTTTCTCAGAGTATTTACCTTCAGGTGAACTCTAGGAGGAAAAACAATCCATCCATTAACAAAATGGGGACAGTATTTGTTAGTTTTTCTCCTAGAAAATGTACTGTTTGTGTTGCTTCTAGGCCCACTGCAGACATAAACAACAATAAATTGTCCTACTAGATTCAGGCATGTAATTTTCTTCGTTTTCTTTTAAGAGGAAACTCCCTTTAGAAAGGCAGAGTAACTTCTAATTTCAAAGACCTTATAATACAAAATAAAGGGACGTTACTTTGGTTAAAGCAAAAATAACTTTTTCCATAAGCAATTGAATAAATACATCATTATCTTCAGGTGTAAATGTGCAGAGTTTGAAACTCAGGATTGACATTTCCTTTTCAGGAGCTTTTTATAGTTGGAATGGAAATATGTTCCGTAAATGATCAGGCCAAAAAAAATTGAGTACTGAACTTATTATTTTTCCACTTTTTTTGTGGTCTGGTTGGCATCTATTGGATTCTGGTTTTGTCCCTAATGTATTAGTTTAGCATTTTGTACACATGACATTTAAAGCTTTTCTGAGGAATTCAGAATAGCTTCTGTACCCACAAGGGCAAACACATAGATATTACTCACATATCTAATAGTCTGATGGTTTACCGTAGTGAGAAATTGTCCACTGTATATTATGGTTTAACCTCAGTGATGAGAGTTTTTTCATGAGTTCAAGTGAGTTTAACTTGCTTTTGCCCAAGGAAATTATTGCTTCACATTTACAGGATTATTTTGTTCACTGCCGGGATATGCTGCCATGTGTAAAATATTTTTATTGTATAGTAAAATAATGTTCTCATATCGCAAGAACAGTGACTCATCCATTTTCAGTCTCTCTCTGGTTATTGAATTAAGGCACTCATCTTGCAAGAGCTCAACCCTAGCCTCTGTTTCCAGAAGCTGGGAATGGGTGACAGGGGATGGATCACTTGATGATTACTTGTTCTGTTCATTCCCTCTTGGTCACCTGGCATTGGCCACTGTTGGAAGACAGGATACTGGATAGATGGACTTTGGTCTGATCCAGTATGGCTGTTCTTATGTAAACTGTTTTTTATTAAATTACTACTTACTATTTATATGGGGCACTATATTTATTATTTATTTTATTAAATACATTTAATTTATTAAATTAATTAGTTACTATTTATATAGGACCAGGGGCTCTAGAGACAAAAAATGGAGGCTAATCCCTGTTTGGAATATTTTACAATGTAAATAGAACAAAAGTAGCCCATGGGCTGGGATGTAACATGTGTCTTATTAGTTTCATGTTTGTTTGTAGGCCTGTTAGAAGTAATATGTCTTAATGAAGGATTTAAAGGAGGAGAGAATGGAGGTCAGACTGAGTCAAGTGTATGGGACTAGATGGAAGAATATGGAGAGGTGAGAATGGGAAAGGACACAAAGTGTGGGTTAAACTAGCTAGTCTGGATACGTTATACAGATATAACACAGACAGATATGTTAGTTTCTCCTCTGTAATTTAAGCATGACCAGAAAGTCATAATTGGAGGGAGACGAATAAATACATAATGTCCTATGCCCGGTTATCATCAGGCTTCAGTTCTCTTGTACAAGCAGACACTTATGGCAACTGTGCTTTTGTTTTGCAATGTGGATTTTGGCTCTACAGGATAGAAACCAGATTTTTAGTAACAGTGAATAGGGCTAGATAATATAAACCTGTGTTCTGAACATAAACTTCTAGTGATTGAGAAAATTAAACCTTTTCAACCCCCATAGGATTTGTTCTGATCCGAGTGTTTAGAAAACAAACCATACAACAAGAGATGAAATGTCCTTGCTCCTCCCTACTTCTCATCTCCATGACATACCAGCTTGTTTTGTGACCCTGCTAGAAGATGGAGTTAGGTTGGGTTTATGTTTGGATATGAGAACCTCCAGGAAAACCCTAATGTTTCAGGAAGTGGTGTTCACGCCTCAGGAAGTGGCACTCTCCTCTCTTGGTTGCTACTCATTGGTGCTTTTGTCATTGAGGCATCTGGGCACTGTATCACCTCAAATCACAAAAGCAAAACAAAATACAGGTGCCTTCCTAACACTTCTGCGCATCACTCATAGTTGTTAATTTAACTGCACAGTGCTCCAGAAGATGGATCTAAGCAGGGAAGTTGCTTCAGTGCCCCAGACAATGAAGAGTACATTCAAAAGCAGCAGCAGCACTTTAACAAGAGCACCTGCACTTCACTGTGGAGCCAATGGCCATAGCAAAGAAGTGAGGGCTTTTTCAAAAGTGCTCCTATTTAATGAGTGCATGAGGAGGGTTAGTGCTCCACCTACTTTTTTGATCTGCACCACCACTGTCCATAGTTGATACCCACTATGGTGTTACAGGGCACTGTGATGCTGCAGGTGATGTCTTTAAGATTAAATGTAAAAGCAACTTCATTACCATTTATATTAAGGGTTCTAGGACACTTTTCATAAGAGATGGGGTGTTAAATTCAAGTTAGAAATAAGGCATAGTTTTTTTAAGTCAGGGTAACTAACCATTTGACCAATTTACCTAGGGATGTGGTACACTCTCCATCATTTGAAATCAGTAAATCAAGATTGGATGCCTTTCCAAGAGAGATGCTTTAGCTCAACTAGTAATTATGACCTTGATGCCAAAATTCCTGGGTGAAATTCTATTGTATGTGTTACACAGGAGGTCAGACTAGATGATCATAATGGTCCCTTCTCTGGCTTAAAAAAAATATATGAATCCAAATTTCAGCAATTGACCCCTGGTGCAAGACAGGTGACTTCCTTGGGAGTTATACCAGGAATGAATTTGTCCCACAATGTTTTAATGAGGTATCTAGTATAAACATACTGAATAAGACCCCTTCCAACATGGGAAACACTAGTTTAAGGATTTTTTTCCCTTTTATCTCAAGCAGGGACTTGACTCCAGAAACTTATGTGTATCAAGGTTTGTGGATGTTTTCTGTTTCTCCAAAATTTCCTCCTCCCCCTGACATCCATGTCAGTATGGCTCCTGTAGGACAATACAGGAAACCAACCCTGACTCACTCTCTTCAGGGGCCCAGCAGGGCAGAAAGATAATGTTGACAAGCCAAGGATTATCCTTCTGAACTCGCTGATTCCCCTGGCTCTCAAGAGGAACTATGCCTTGAGAGCATCCATTTCCCCAGCCCCACCTGTGAAGCCTGAATTCTGTGGAGCAGTCAGAAGTCGGAAGAACAGAATGATGCCAAGAAGCTGGCACACTTTCCTGAGTCTCTTTTGATCCTGGCAGTGGAGAAGGTGAACTGGCATATTATGACTGATGACAGAGAATTCTCAGGTAGCTCTTCTTAATGAAAAACTTTAAAAAAATAATCAAACATTTTACTGGAGATGGACCCCAACTATAAAGTTTGGATCTGACCGAAATGTTTGCCGACAAAAGTGCTAGTGTAGACAAAACCAAAATGTCCCCAAAGTTTTAGGGACATCTGTGTGTGTGTCTGACCATATGTGTGTCTATGTATTTGTATAGGTCTTGGGTTTGGCTAAGGACCATCTATTAACAACTATACTTTGGAATGTTAATGTTGTTATACACATCGATATACAGGAGGCTCTTTTTTCTAAATAAACACATGTAGAGACAGAAAATATTATGGTGAAAATCAGACCAAAGGAAAAACCACAGGGGATATTCTACTAAAGTCAGAATTGTAGCATGTCTGCTTTGTTAAATAATACACGTAGCTGCATGAAAGGCTTTGCAAGGATCTAAATGACTTAAAATGTTGCATTTATTTTCAGTGCATCTATAATGGCAAACACATTATGCAGCTAAGCAAATTACTGTGTATTCATTGTCTTTGTTAGATAGGTTTAAAATCAAATGCAATAATACTGACCTGCTATCCCATGACAATTCTCATGCTTACTCCCAGAGGATCATACTTCAATCCATATCAGAGATTTGTTCAGGTATCTAGGTTATCAGTACTTACTGCAAAAAGAAAAAGAATTCAGTGATAATTTTTATATCTGCTATTGAAAATCCCAGTCGATTTTTCTCCTGCTATCTCTATAATTGGTAGGATAAATACTATACATGTTACCTTGACAAGCTTTTGATGCCTCTTACAAAGCATTTCTTTCAATATATCTGAGTTACTTTGAATTTTGTAATTCAACTATTTATTCATTTATCTGGGTAATTGGAAGAGCAAAAGTGAAATGTGACAGTTATCCATAGTTGAAGTCAAGAATCTGGCTGGAGATATATTTGAAATGGATCTATTGTACAGCTATATAAAACAAAAATGAATAATAAAAATGTATATGTTTGACCATAATATTGTACCTAAGACAAATGTTCTATATTCAGTTTGGACTAATTAGTTAAAGTTGTTATTATTTATATTGCCATAGTGGCCAAAACTAATAGGATCAGAGCCCTATCATGATGTAATTGAACAAACACCTCTGAAACCCTGCCCTGCAAAGCTTAAAATGTTATTAAAGAAAATATGCAAACTATAGGAGGGAATTGGGGAAGGACGATAATGGCAGTTACACAGTTACACAGGATAAGAATGTGAATACCTAGATATCCTTTTATTTGATTCAGAACTCACTGTCTCTTATAAAACAGCTAAATAAATAAAATCAACTCTCCATGACTGTTATTCAACTAGCCACCAAGTTCTCCATACTTCTCAGAATAGTCACACTCAGATCTCCTGAGAATAATATTTAACAATGGAGAACTGATCACCAGGCCAAATCACCAGGTTAGGTAAATTGGAATAGCTCCAGTGAGGATCTGGCCCCTTGTCTCACGTTAGCTGATACAGTATAGTCCAAAGATAGGAATATATATCTTGTGAAACCTCAGTTCACTTCAATCTCACAGGAACTTTACTTTTTCTGTACCTATAGCTTAAACATGGAATGTATATATATTAATCTTATCTGGTGAGCTAAATAGCATTAATGTATCTCCTGGTAATTCCTTCAGGATGAATTCTTATATGAAGATTTTTACTTATCTGTACTGGGCTAGCCAGTTACCTTGTATCAAATTTGCATTGGCATTCATTGCAGATATGATTGCTCCAGTACCTCCAGGAAAGATACATATGCACTGGAAAATACATAGCTACTAATGCCAGATATAGGAACGTGGGGTCTGAGATTTTCAAAAGAGCAAAGGGAATTAGATGCCCAACTCCCATTGGCTTTCAGTGGGACTTGAGCATCTAGGTCCTGTAAGCCCATTTTGAAAGTCCCAATCCATATCTCATCCTATATCGAAGGTCCTCTTTTCACAGGCAGATCTCTCCATAATGCAAGAGATGTGAAAACACAGCAGGTTAATCCATGTGATCTGATTCCGTTCTCCCCTCACTTTCCATTCAGACATGAGTCACATATTTTATTTTTAATATTCTTGAAATGCTGACTTTCTATGAATGACAGTGCTGGTTTCCATATTCATTGTATCACCATATAAAATTTATTCAATTTGAAGGTAAAGATCTTTTTTTCTATTTCCCAGTTATACAAATTAACTTTGGGATCTAGAAGTCAACCAGAGTGCTTTTCATCTTGTATGTTATCCTCAGTCATAGAGGTTCTGCAGGCCAGATTAATTACATCAGCTACATCTGTGCAAATTCAGAGAATGTTAATAATGGGTTTCACAAGTATCTCTGAAGGCATAATCTGAATACAGGATGTTGCCAGGAGTAGTTGAAGACATAATTTACCTTCAGAATTTCTATTACTGGAGATGATGCACAAGATGGAAAGGAACAAGCTTGACTTTCAGATCCCAAGTGGATATGACAGTTAGGGAAAAAAACAATTTTACTTGAAAACTAAGCAAATTGATATAAAAATCAGTGACAGACTAACAATTTGGAATTCAATTATGCCATTTTTACATGCCACCTTTTATGGTACAGCTGTATTTTAATATCACTTCCTCACATTCTATATACCTTTGGGGGTATCCATATTAAAAATTATGTTCCAAAATTTCTTAATGTTGCCCTTTAAATGAATGCATAAGCTCTTCGTAGTATAAACAGGAGCATCTTGAGAGGAATAGAGAGTTTCTATTACTTCCATATCTTGCACTGTATTTCGCTACCTGACTACTATGCCAGTTCTGGTGTCCACAATTCAAGGATGTTGATAAACTGAAAAGAGTCCAAAGAAGAGCCATGAGCATAGGCGCTGGCTTTCTCCGGGCTCAGGGGATGCTCAACCCCCTGCTCTGCCCCAGGCCCCTCCCCCACCTACCCCTTCTCCCAAGTCCCCACCCCCCCGCCTCTTCCCGCCACCAACCTGCTTCTTTCCCACCTCTTCTCGCCCAGTTCCACCCCTTCCCCTCTGCGTGCCTCATCCCCACTCCTCTTGGTTTTTTTGGAGCCTCATGCACAGCACAAAACAGCTGATTGCAGCGGGTGGGAGGCGCTGGGAGGGAGTGGGAGGAGTTGATCGCAGGAATGCCAGAGGGCAGGAAGCGCTGAGGGGGACGGGGGGGTGGAGTTGGCTGCCAGTGGATGCTAAGCACCTGCTAATTTTTTCCAGGGGTGCTCCAGGGCTGGAGCACCCATGGAGTCAGTGTCTATGGCCATGAGAATGATTAAAGGATAAGAAAACATGCCTTAAGCTGAAAGCTTCAAGGTGCACAATCTATTATAAAAAAAGAGAGGTTACTCACCCTGTGCAGTAACTGAAGTTCTTCCAGATGTGTGTCCCTATGGGCGCTCCATTTCAGGTGTGCATGCGCTCCATGTGCCTTCAACTGGAGATTTTTGGCAGCAATGCCTGTTAGGCCCATGCAAGCACTCTACATATCTCATGTCCTGCACTAAGTCTATATAGAGCTGCACAGGCATACCGTCCTTCTCCACCCTAAAGTCTAGTAGAGGACATTCTAAAGCAGAATGGAAGGAGGGCAAGTAGTGGAGCAACCATAAAGACACACATCTCAAGGAACTCCAGTTATTGCACAAGGTGACTAACTTCTCTGTCTACTTGAAGAGAGTCCCTGTGGGAGCCCTACTTCAGGTCACTGCTGAGCAGCACTCTCAGCTGGAGTGGACAGCTTCAGAGCTGAGTCCAGGACTGTAAACAAAACTGCATTCCCAAGGGCACCATCAGATCTGGAAGATGGAACTATTGTATAGTGTTTGGAAAAAGGTGTGTATTAATGTTCAAGTTGCAGCCTTGCAGATCTCAAGTGACGGAAATGTTCTTGAGCAGTGCCATAGAGTTAGAGAGAGCCCTCATGAAATGGGCCAATACTGTAGAAGGAGGTTGCATATCGATAGATTCATATAGGAAAGTCTCTGGATGGAGGTTGTGGACCCTTTTTTGCTAGGTCAGCAATTGACACTACCAGTCACAGAGTCTTCCTAAATGACTTGGTCCTTGGGTGGGAGCTTTCACCTGAGGGAAAAGTTTCTCCAATCCTTTGATAAATGTCACTGTTGTGGAATGAGCAAACACTGAGAACTCCTCAACCCAGGGAGTGAAAGGCCATTATAACCGCCAAGTGAACTCTCACAGAACTCATAGATAAACCTGTCATCTTCAATTCCAGGAAGTAGTCTAGGAGAGATGAGACGGAAGAATAAGCAGGTGAAAGACATTGCTGTTCACCCTAATGGTTGAATCTTCTCCACTTTTGAAGGTAAGTATTTTGGGTGGATGCTTTCCTAATGTTCAACAATACCTGTTGTATTTCTGCAGCGCAAGCAGTCACTATTCCTGCAAACCATTGAGAAGGTGAAAACCTCCTAGGTTGGGGTGAAGAACCTGAATAACCTCCTGAGAAAACAGATGAGAAATTGCCACAAGGCTGATTTCAGACCGCTAGGTGAATCAGGTAAGGATACCAGATGTGTCTTGACCATGCTGGAATTATTAGTATGACCCTGGATATGTCTTGTCTGATCTTGTTCACCACTTTTTGTATTAAAGGCATTGGGGGAAATGCATACATATGTCCCTTCATCCATGGGAGGGGAAGGCATCTCCCAGTGAGTGAAGGCCCAGGCACCCTTTCAACAAAACTGACTGCACTTGTTATTGGGGATGGTAGAAAAAAGGTCCATCTCTGGAAACCCCCTGGTCAGAAATATGGGATTGAGGGTCCAAGAATCCAACTCCCACTTGTTGTCCTGGGAGAAGAGCCTGTTGAGAGTGGCATCTGTGGTGTTTTGAATGCCCGGAAGATAGGCCACCAAAATGAGGATCTGATTGGCTATGCATCAGTTCAATAACTTTATTACTTCAGTACAAGGAGAAGGAGATGACATTTCCTCTTGCCACTTGATGTAAAAAGACAGTCATTCCTCTCTGCCTTCAACTTCAGAAGGTTAATATGTAGTTGAGATTCTTGGGCCAACCATCTTCCCTGAACAGTATGTGACACTAAATGTGCCCCCCAGCCCAACATCTCTTGTTATGGTGATGGATAAAGATGATTGGGTAAAGGGGACAACTTTACAGACATTGTGAGAATCCTTCCACCAATTGAGTGAATCTCTTATTTGTCAGTCTAGCCTGTGTTTACTCAGTGAATAAACTGCTCTGAGTCATCATAGAAGCAGCAAAAGCATAATCTTGCATGACGTGTTACAAAGGTACAAGCTGCCATATGTCCCAAGAGTTGGAGACGATGTACTGCCACAGTCTGACAGGGTTGTGAATCTGTCCATGGGAAGGCACAGCATCCAGAAAAGCTCCTATGAATTCTATTCTTGGTGCAGGGTCAACATAGATTTCTTGATATTGAGCTGAAAACCTACCCTACGGAACAGGGGCAAACCTCATTGTAAGACCAGCTCTTAATCAGCCAGTTGTAAAGGTACGGAAATATTATCATCACCTGTTGTTGAAGATAGACAGGGATCACTGCCAGAACCTTCTAAAATATTCCTGGAGTAGGGGTAACGATCAGAAGTACTCAGTATTGGAAGTGGTCCTGGCCTACCACAAAGCAAAGAAATCTCTTTCAGACAAGTGAATAATTACATGCAAATATGCTCTTGACGGTTGAGGGATGAAAACTATCCCTGGATCCAATGATGAAATTATATCTGCAAGAGGAATCATCCTGAACTTTCATACTTTCACTAACTTGTTTAGGAGTCTTAGTTTTAAAATGGGTCTTCACCCTTTGTTCTCTTTTGGGACCATAAAGTACTTGGACTAAAACCCCTTCCATTTGGGCTGTGCAGGAACTGGTTTTATAGCTCCTAAATGTAGAAGATTGTCAATTTCCTGTCTCAGCAAATGTTCATAAGAGCGATCCCTGCAGAGGGACGGGAAAGAGGAGTGAGGTGGGGGGAAGGGAAGTAAAATGGATGGAGTATCCTAATGTTATGACCTCCAAGATCTATTTGTTGGATGTAATCTGCTCCCATGGAAGTTGAAAATGGGGGAGGCAGCCTCCACATGTGGGGATACAGGCAAAATGTTGCAGCTGGAAATGCAAAAAACAGATGATTTGGATCTTCAACCAAGCTGTTAAAATTGACATTTTGTCAACGAGGAGAGTTTCTTTCTCTGAAAACTTGATTGTGGCCTTGGAAGCTCAGAAGGTCTTTGGAAACCAGTGAACTGGATGGAAAAGGATCTCTGGGCTGCTTGGGATTTATTGTATCTCCATTTACTTGCAAGTGTGTAGATCTCAAGATGGCTCTGGAGTCTTTCACCGTGTGCAATGACTCATCAGTGTTCTCAGCAAAAAGTTTCATACCTTCAAAGGAAAGGTCATCTGTATTTTGGACTTTCCTAGGAAACCCAGAGAGCTGGAGCCAAGATGCCTGTTTCGTGACAACTGCCATGGAGAAGGAATGAGCAGCAGTGTCTAGCACATCCAGGGAGGCTTGTAAAGCTGTCCTGGCAAGCAGCTGACTCTTGGCTATGATGGCTTGCAACTGCAATGTTATTTATTGTTTGTTATAGATTTTACCCAATTAAGCAAAGTACTTATGCGCATGAGTAATCCCATTAATTTGAAATGGGACCACCCGTGCTGAAAGTTAGTCACATGCTTAAGTAGCTGACTGAAACATGACCCAGTAAAATACATGAACTTTAAAAATGAAGCAGTATTCAAATACCTGGGTAAGGTGAATGTGTTGTGTTGAATACCTGTTATATCACTAGATTTTTAGGGCAATTTTTATACAATTATACTGGGGGAACAAGAGAGTTGGATGGGTTAGGAGTTTTGTAATGAGCTTTTCACCTCTCCATCTCTTGTTCAGAGCCAGTGGTGGGCTCTTCAGTGGCCTATGAAAACAAGTTAATCATCTTAGTCCAGTTCCTCAAGGATAGGTATATTGGCAATATTTGCAGAGAGGACAGGGGCTGAATGAAGTTAACTAAAAATGGAGGATCTCACTTTCCAGGATTGTTGCCAGCACCTTTTATGACTCATGAGCTCTACATTCACTAAAAATTAAAAATCGTTCTTTGGAACAAATGATAAACAATGTCTGATAAATGGGCAAGACTATTCCCAATTATTGGTTTCTTCAATTTCAGGAAAAACAGTTACGTAATCAGGCAAAGCACAAGAGTTGTGGCCAGAATCCCAGTGTGTGGAAACATTTTCTAATATCACACATTGGTATACAACCTGCTATTTGTAACACTAGTAGGATTTATGGGAAGATTAGAAAGACAGAGACTTCATTTTCTTCCATGTTATATTTTCCTTCTTTTCTAGACTTTCCATTTTCCTCAGTTTTAGTCATTGTTCCAGTCAAGACCTAAAGTGGAGGATAAAATATTCAGTAACCACATGAAAAAGGTCTGAGAGACTGAGATGAACTGTCTGAAAAATGAGAAGAAAATCTTGTTAAAAGAAACAGCAGAGTAATGGCTTAACAGTTGCTTGGCCTGGGCATATGAGGGAAGTTACCATTTACCTGTTTTACTATTAGAAGACCCTGTACTGAAAATGCTACCTACCAAGTATTTTTAAACTATCATGAGCAGGACACTTCAGCCAATGGGATCACTCCTGGGAGAAAACACTATGCTAGTCAGGAAATGGTTGTAGAACTACCAGGGAAATTTACAACAGACAACAACAAAAATCCCTACTGGTTTTAACACCTGGTAGAGAGGAGCCTATTTTTATCACCATTTTAGTTACAGCAGCTGGAAAGCAACATGGTGGTAAAAAAACAGCCCAGCAGAGAGATCCCTGTCTGCCCTAAGGCTCCCACCATTTCTAACACCAATTCCACTGAAATTATTTTGCACATGTGGCAGTAATGGCCTTAGTGCTCTTTTATTTATCTAGCAAAGGCCCCAGGTCCTCCAAATGCACCTGCTTAACTTTTCAACCATTGAAATGAATAGGACTCCTCCTAGTAAAGTGTTATATAAAAGGTATTAATTTTCTTATTTATTATTAATATTATTATCAATTGGATGATAGCTTAAACATCCTTGTATTGTAGGATCAAGTCCAACATTTATACTGAAATTATAACCAGTACTGTACAAATGGACACTTTTTATGTTATTGCAAAGAGTAGGTGGCAAATTTGTCCAGAACCGGCTTTGCATGGCACTGTTAGCAGGTTGCTACCTGAAGGTTCAGGAGAGTTAGGAGAATCTATTTAACTGAGGCAAGAAATTCCAGCCTGGGACTGACCCAGGACTGACAGTGTCGCATGAAAAATCCTCACTAACAAACTAGGGCTGATTCTGTCCCATTCCTTTGAAATGATTCATGAGCAAACATTTGCACCTGTAACAGCCACTGAAAACACACCAGTCTGGAGTCTGTCTGTGTTTCATGGATGTTTAGTTACTCCCAGACAGTGAAACAGTCTGATATGATCCAAACACCGTGTTTATACATTTTTTTTAAGCAGGAAGGGGAAAAAGTCAGATCAAATACCTTTCCTCTTCTCCCGGCTCCCCAGGGAAAGCATAGCTTTAGGGGACACTTGCCTGGCCAGGTTTATTTGTTCTGCTGATGGGCTAAGTCTCTCCCATGTGAAATTTCATTTTTCAATGAACACTTACTCTGGGAGGCAAAGTTGTAGTGCATTTCTCGTGTGACTCATGCAGAAATGGATAGGCAAGAGTTTATTTGCTGAGGGGTTTACCTCAATTAAAAGGGCATTAAGAATACTTGACTGTTACTTAAATCCTCAGCAGTGACCATATTGTGGGAGATGTTTTGGCCAGAATATTTCCCAGAAACATGTTTCCTCTCTTACTAAGCGCTCACCCCAGTCTCTCCAGTGCTGATGAGCTAATAGCATTTTTCCTTTGCATATTTTGGCATTGCCCCGCGGTCTGGCAGGCCGTGTGTGTCTGAGCGCACTGAGATGCCTGCAGGCTCGCCCCAGCTTGAGACGTGCAGCTAGAGGTGTATATATAGAGAGGGGAGGGATCCTTTTGTCTCCTTCCCCCTGCAAAGAGGCTCTGTGAGCGCGGGCAGCGGCGGGACAGATGTGAGGCGCTGTCAGACTCGCACGTTCCCCATCGCATTACGTGAGCAAACAGCGGCGGAGCAGCCCGCCAGGCGGGCTTGTGTAACTTTGCAAATGTGCCAGAAAGTTTAAAATCCCTGAGCCCTCCTCCTCCCGCCTCCAGTCCGCACCCCAGAGAAAGCCGGAGGAGGATGAGAGGCGGGTTGTTTGCTGCTGCTGCTATTCAGAGCCGTGCCCTGTAAACACCCCGCGAGCGGACAAGCTCCCTCCTTTCGGAAGGTCTCTGCCTCCCCGGCCCGCCCGCGGGGATTGAGCCTGGCTGCGGCCAGCGGTGTTTGGCGAGCGACCTTCGGGCCCGCCCGGGGCTATTAACGCGGGGAAGATGCAGGTGGCGCTGCCAGCGGCTTTGCTCGCCCCGCTGCAGGTGTGGGTGTACCTGAGCTGCGCCTGGCCCGCCGGCTGCCAGCCGCCGCCGCGCCACAACCCGCCGGCGCCCGCCGCCTGGAGGCAGAGGATTCAGTGGGAGAACAACGGGCAGGTGTACAGCCTGCTGAGCCTGGCATCCCAGTACCAGCCGCCCCGGCGCCGGCAGGCAGCGGCCGCGGGCAGCCCCATCCTGCTGCTCCGAAACAACGCCACGGCCCTGCGCGGGGCTGCTGCTGCTGCTGCTGCTGCTGAAGCCGGCGCTGCCCAGCCGCCGGCCGGGGCCGCCAGCAGGGGCTCGGGGGCTCGCCACTGGTTTCAAGCCGGCTACCAGCCGCCCCCCGGCAGCACCGCAGGGCAGAGGAGCCAGGGAGCCACGAGCGGTTCAGCCCGGAGCGCTCCCCAGGGGGCGTCTCGGCCCAGCGCCCCCCACAGCTCAGGCGTCGGCCCCAGGAGGGGCAACAGCACCAGCCTCGGCAGCCCCCCGCCCCGGAGCAATCTGAGAGCCGGCCGGGAAGATGCCATGGTAGGAGACGATCCCTACAACCCCTACAAGTACACGGACGACAACCCCTATTACAACTACTACGACACCTACGAGAGACCCCGCCAGGGCAGCAGGTACAGACCCGGCTATGGCACCGGCTACTTCCAGTATGGTAAGAGCCCCGCACCCCTCGAACGCGAGCAGTAACCCCGCGCCCCAGGCTCGGGCGGGGGCCCCACCGCCAGCTCCTAGCTGGGCTCTCCGCTAGTTCCCACAGCCCTCCCCGCCTCAGCCCGCAGCCAACCCAAACGCCAGCACAGCACATAGCGATAGGCTTTGGCAGGGGACTCGCATCCCAGCATGCTCTGGGGAAATGACCAGCCCTGCCTGCCCCACACGAGGCAAAAATCTGAAACGGTCCTAGGATTCCTAGGATCATATGGTAGTCTGAGGGGCCTGAGCCCACAGGATTTAGGAGGCGAGAGGCTGGCTGCAAACAATAGGCTGTGCCTGTCCAGCAAGAAGTTTAAATGCTTCTTGTGACCTAAAGGGTGGCAGTAGGCTATGGCCAAAATAACTTCTTCTGATGCTTGAAAAATGAAACAAAATGTTGGCAGACATGTTCTGGGTTTGATTGTGCTGTTGTGTGGTTGGTTTGATGAACTGCAGGTCTTCCTGACTTAGTCCCGGATCCCTATTACATCCAGGCATCCACATATGTCCAAAGGGTGTCCATGTACAGCCTGAGATGTGCTGCCGAGGAGAACTGTCTGGCAAGGTAGGCATTGCTGCTGACTTCTCCCTTACATTAGCCTCAGGCACTGCTTCAGTTTCTTCTAGCCTAGGTACCCAACACCAAGGAAAGCAGGAGGGAAAGTAAAGACAGAGGGCTTTATAACAGGTTCTGAGTCTAGCTTCTTTTGGGGCCTGGTTATAATGTTTCAACAACAGACAAGAAGAAAGGGTAATGTACTAACCCATATTTTGAAAAAGTGACAAGTGCTTTTAGGTGCCTCCAGTTGACAGAGCTTAGCTCATGTGAGATGTGGTAAAGGAGCCTGATTTCCGAAGGGTAGGTACTCTGCACTTTCTGAAAATCAGGCCTCTTTAGCTTCAGAAATGTTTAGATACACCAAATCACTTACCCCTTTTGAAAATCTTTGTCCCTGGTTTTACCTGGAATCTGGTCTTTTTCAACTCTCTCCCTTAACCTGAAAAATCGTTGTTTCATTTTTAAAAAGTCACCAGCTGCTCATTTGTGTGGGTTCACAAAATAGTGTACTCCCTGTTCTTGGGCACATGCAATACAACATCTGTGAGACAATCTAGCAGAAAAATATTTGTGATAATCTCTTAGAATTTTGAAAAAAAATTCTTTACTAGGGAGTTGTCCGTATTCACTTGGCAAAACAGGGATTTTTCCTGTTTTGACTGGAACTGAAATTAACATGGCTGAGTTTCATAAATTTAACTTGTATAGTACCTTACCATGCAAAACAACTTTGTTTATTCACCAGTTTCATAACCTGGTTATAGCATAGCATTAAGGAATCATTTTTGTTAGTTTGCTGCAGGAAAACCAGCAAAGGGAGCACAAAAGGTTGATTATGTGGTTCTTGTTGGTAAATTGATAGTTAAAAATCAGATATTTAAAGTTATAATTAGTTTAAGATAGACCAAATTGGGACCAAAATGTCTTGATTGTAGCCTTTTAAACTACAATGGAAACAAAATCGACTCTGGCCATGAGATCAACTACAAGATATTTTGTTTTACAGAAACTATTGAAAAACAGTTTTTCATGCCAAACAGGGACATTTTTACAGCTATCCATTGTTAAAGTGATCTTATGCTCTTGGCTATTGTTAAACACCATTGATTTCCCTAAATATCAAAGCATTTCTAACCAGCGCTCATCAGGTATCAAAATCCTGCTCTTACTGAAATCGGTGACAAAACTAACATCAACAGGAGGACTGAGTCCTAGAATGTTACTAAAGCCTGCGTCCAATACCAGAAGCTCCTAAATACACCATGGAGCATTCTTGAGCATCCTCAGCTATTTAAATTAATGGGGTTGAAGGTGCTCAGCAACTTGCTAGTTATGACATCTAGTCACAGAAGGTTGAATGCTAGATCATAAGCCAAGAAGCAGCAATCTTGAGTGTTTAATATTTTATAAATATACTTATGCCTCTTTTTACGTCATTGCAGTTCAGCTTACAGGGCAGATGTCAGAGATTATGATACTCGAGTGCTTCTGAGATTCCCCCAAAGAGTGAAAAATCAAGGCACATCAGACTTCCTACCAAGCAGACCCCGATATTCATGGGAGTGGCACAGCTGTCACCAGTGAGTGAAGTGCCCAGTATGGTACCTTCTACTTATCTTTTTTAATTTGTCATTTGTTAATTGTAATGTGATATGTTTTGTTAGTATCTAGGGGAAATATAGCTATAGGGTTTTGCTCTCCACTCCCATTTTATGGTAATAGCTCATTATATAGCTACACATGTGAGGATGAAGAATTGAAATGATCAAATGAAAATAAATAGTTCATACTCACATACAAATATGACAATCTGGAAGCCTATGCAATCAGTTTAGAATATTCGGTCACATATCCCATCTATTGAATTCAATTTTGCATAAGTCTATTGTCCATTTACCTGTATATTAAAGAACTAACCAGTGAACTTAAAAAAAAGTTACAATTATAGTTAATGCCCCAAAATGTATTGTTTACTTACTCATTCACGAAAAAAAAGTATATTCAAATACTGAATGTGTCATTTGGTCCTCTAACGGGTCATTATTTCATGAGTCAAGGAACATTTTCCTCAATATTGAAAAGAGGAATTGGAATGGTCCTTAATAAGCACTTGTACCTATATGAAGTCTCAGGGTGGTATCTTGCTATCATCTTCATCTGAAAAGAATTGGAGTTTGACATAAAAAGTGATGCCACAATAGATACCATTTAGCTCCGATATAAGGTGCACCAATATCGCCTTTGCAAGGCGAACATTGATAGACACTTGGCAAGACAAACACTGGAGAATATTTGTAACATTTTGGGACCTAATAAAACTGCATATGTGCACTTGTGTCTTTTCCAAGAGGCTTGGCGTATATGAGTTTGAAATCTTGTCCTAAATTTAGATATTTCATATCAAGTTTGTGATACTTTAGGAAAGTATATATATTTTCTTCAGTTTATTTAAAATATGACTCTACAGTTGTACATACATGATTCATTTTAATACAATGACAGAAATAATGTATTCATTGATAAAGTGAGACTGGACACTGAATTCCATCTAAATATGTACCACAAAGGTTGCCATGGGCCTGATCCAGAACCCTTTGAAGTTAGTGGAATTTCTCCGTTGATTTCAAGGGGTTTGGGATCAAGCCTGCACCAATGGGTCAAATTGTAAAATTGTTTATTCCTGATGGAACAATTACTATCAATTCAAATGAATATGGACCTAGCAAGGCAGATGGTTTATTCAGAGTGTAAGAAGCCTTTGATAAAGTCCAAAAAAACCCCCTATTGCTCTGTGAATGTTTTAGTTTTAAAAAATGTAATGTGAAACTGATACTTATAAAGGTGACAGATTGATAGCACTACAAGCTGAAATCCTTCATCCACAGAACACGTAATCCTTGCCCTGCCAATAGGCCCTATAACTATACTGACCAAGGTGCGAATTTAATTCTTTCAATACTCAACCAATTCTTGGACTTTGAATACGCTGCCAACAAGAATGCCAATTGTGGGGATGGTTTCTATGATGCTGACACTAGTCCATTAGTAAATGAACTATAACAATCAATTCATTTCTCAAATGACCTGCCATCAGATGGTACTGTTTAATCATCATCATTCTCTGAGTCACCTTGTCGTCCAAGTTTTTCGTTGGTGATTATATATTATATAAAATGTCTATTTTTCATTAAAGGGTGTTTGAAGTATATTTTATTTAATCCTTTATATATACACAGCTTGCTAAAATCTTTCATAGGCAACAGTAGCAGAATGCTACAAAGACAAGCTGCTGATTTGTTGGCTCTTGCTAGTTTGCTTTCTCCATCTATGTGAGAAAAGTAGAACCACAGAACAAATAGGTATGTCACAGCTAGTGTGAGAGACCTAGGACTGACACCCACACACACTCTCTCTCACACACACACTGGAATAGTGTACACTGTGAAACAAGTGTTTTTGCAGAACACCTTAACATCAAACCAGCAAGACTTTGAATGTCAGTTTATACATTTGAATGTAAATAGCAATTCTTTCAGCTAACCCAGTCTGTAATATTAGTACATAGAGGATGAATCTCTAAGCAGAGTAGATTGTTTGCAAATATAATTATAAAGTGTCATATGTTTGGGGGACAATGGAGGTGGAAAAATAACCACAACCCTTCAGCCCCTTCCAGAAATAGCAAACTTGCCTAGAATTTACAGTATGTAAGGTAAGCATTCCTAGCCAAACAAGCTGTGCCTGAAGGCAAACATTATAAAATAAATTGTTCATATTTGAGTGGTTCAAATGCTTGCTAGTGTTATTGAAAAAGAGAAAACAGGAAATTTTGGGAAAAGCCAATACAAACCATTCCTTTAACGAATTAAAATGTGATTTGTTTTTAGAAGGTTGTGTTTTTATACAATTTTTTTTTTACAGTGGTGCCACTGAGAAAAATATATTAACCCATTAGTTTTATGTAAGAAATAAAATTTGGCAGGATGCACGATAAGGTAGATTAGATAGGAAACATGATTTAATAATGTTTTGGCCTCTCCTAACTGACCTGTGGTCTAACAGACATTACCACAGCATGGACGAATTCAGCCACTATGACTTGCTGGAAGCAAGCTCACATCGGAGAGTTGCTGAAGGGCACAAAGCAAGTTTTTGTCTTGAAGATACTTCCTGTGATTATGGATACTATAGACGATATGCCTGTACAGCACATACACAGGTAAAGAGATGGTTCTAAAGAACCAAGAGATTTTCTTTCTTGCAGTTTGCCTTACTTGAGAGATTTTATGTAACATTACAGGCTCCAATGCTCAGGTGCCTTAATTAGCTATGAGATAATCACCCCAGGGTAAGGGGAATCTACTGGTGGCATAATACCAGCATAGCAGCTTTGTGGATGCTGAAGTGGGTGGCTGGTGCTTTCTTGTACACTGGTAGGTCCCCTGGAGCCATTGGCAGCTGATGTACATCAAAACAGTCCTCAGGGTACTCTGATTTAGATTGGGGGACTGGCCATCAGACAGCAGGCCCATGATCAGGGGCAGTAAAGAAATCCTTTAAGGTCTTACTCCACTTCTTTCATCTCAATCCACATTCTGTTGTCTTTGGCTGCAGTCAAAGATCAGAGCTAGTATTCTTTCTTCTCAGAGCCTGATAGTGCAAGGTGCTGTTTCCTCAGTTCCCAATGCTGTCAAAGGGGGTTTGAGTACACCACAGCATCATGCTCTGTGCATACATGTAACAGACATTCAAATTAATGGGAACTGTGTGAACATCATGAGCAAACTATATCCCTTTTTCTGCAGAGGTAGTGATTTTATCCCTGAGAAATGCCAAATATCTTCTGATGGTGGATGTTTAAATCTTAAGAACTGTATAATGAATTGTCTACAATATGTAAAGTTTGTGAAGGGGGTTTAAAAATAGTCTCTTTGTGGAGGTTACAGTGTTCACCTAACATATTTTACAGCTGGAGTACTTTTGTCACTAGAGTCAAGGCTGTGTCAGCATTTCCACTGTAAACCCTTATTTTTAGGGGTTGTAATTGGACTGTAAAACTTTGCACTAGACTCAAACTTGGCACATGCAAGTAGGGCATAAGCTGATTACCAGCTGGGGTCAGAAGGGAATTCCTACACGGCTTTGTCTTGCATAGTTAAGTGCCTTATGAGGATTTTTCATTTTCCACTAAAGCATCCTATACTGGCCACTGCTGAGGATACCAGACTTGATGGACCATTGATATGTTCCAGTGTGGCAATTCCTATAGTCCTAGCAACAAAGTAGGAGGTTTTTTGGACACCCAGATCTGGAAAAACCTCTGTGGCCATTTTGGATACCCTCTGAATTCTTTCAGACATTTCTGATGTTTCAAAACCTGTATTTGCTTGAAGAGAAAAACCCTATTAGGCCATTTTTTGCAGAACTAAAGACGTAGACAAATAAAATACAAAGATAGCCCATAAACTCTGCTTCCTATGCCAAGAGAGTACTTTACTCTTTGCACTGGATGCAGAGTTCATCTATGGCCAAAGCTAACACTTCTTTGAGGCAGTCCAAGATTAGTGGCAATTACATTCACATAAATGAGTTTGGAACTGGAGGATGGGATTCACTGAGCACGCATCTAATGTCCTAACTCACAGAGCAAAGTTATTTCTTGATTTTTCTTATATTCAAATAAATTTAGAAGGAAAATGGTTTAAAATGAAGCTGCCAGGACAAGAAACAGGAGCTGTATATCCTCCCCAACTTATCTCACAAAAACGGTGATGAATATTTTTTGCTGAATTGGTCTCTAAGATTCTAAGTCTTAAGCAACAGCTATAAGAACTTCCTCTTCAGATAGAAGGGATCTAAAATGGCATTTGCAAATAGTATGTCTGTGACTTTATCGGTGCTGTACTGTCTCATGCAGGATCCTCCCTACACCTACCAAACTTTTCAAGTGGCCTTGTATTTTCTCCCCAATGGACCAAAATAACTCCTTTGATTTCATTTAATCAGGTAAATAGGTAAGAAAAATCATAGGTGTTTAGTCAAAATTGGAGATGTTTATTTGAACTGTACCCAAGCTTCTTGGGCCTGCAAATCCAGGATTAAACTATCGCAAGATTTCCAGTGCTTCCTGTCAGGCTGAAAATACTGTGAGAACAGCCTCCCCCATAATATTTCAGCAATGCTGGTGCCAAGCTGAACCAGAAAGTGGTACATGAAAAAAGACAACAGGAAAAATGATAGCCAAAACTTTTTGAACCTCAAAAGCCATTCAGTTGAAATTCAGAGTTTTAGGTGTAGATTTTGGTCAGTTCTTATCTTTTCTGAAATGATTCCTTCACCTCTTGCAAGTAAGCGACACTTTAGGTAATACTGTCAGATAGTACTTAAATATAGCGATTTTAAATTTCAGGTATATGTAATCAGTAAATACCTACTATATTAAAGTGTATAAATAGTAAGACTAGTTCAAAGTTTTCAATTGAAACTGTTTTGCTGGAAAACTGGGTTCTCAACAAAATATTTTCTGGGAAATGTGTCTGCTTTCCACAGAACATTTTGATTTTGAATCAAACTGATCACCTGAAAAATGAAATTTTTTTAAATTCTGAAATGGAACCATGCTGGCTCAGGGAACTGTAGTTTATCCCCTATCGTCTGGTTGGGGATCCCAACCTATATCTCTCATTATGTGCTATGATGCACAGCCTCCCCTCAGCAAGAGGGGAGACTGGTGCATCATGGGAGATGAAGTCCCTTGGAAAGACCAGTCTATTAAGAATGGGAACATGAAACACCTGAACTATAAATCCCAGGAGCCCCTGCAGCAGCATTTCAGAATTGAAATATTTCTGGTTTTGGCCGAAATATTTTTTTTTGATTTTTCATTCAAAACTTTCCATGAAAAACAACCCTTATTTTCCAACCAGCTATAACAAATACCTATTTATCCAAAAGAGCAGAACAGCTTGTAAGTGATGCTCCAATCTCTCAGATAAACATTGTAATTACTGGTACCTATTTATGAATCGTTTTATCTTTAATTTTCTTACGTGGGAGAAACAACGAAAAGTCAATACAATGGCTCTGTCAGAGCTAGGCAGTACTATTTAAACAAACAAAACCCAGAAAGTTCAGATTCAATGCTTAACTCATTCATTGGTGCCTTTTCCCCCCCAGTGATGGGCACGAAGGAAGCATCATGGTGTTACCTGAATTTTTTGATGGTGTTAATGTTGATTTCTGAAAATATATTCCTTAGACTCCTTTGCTTGCATATTTTTAGGGACTAAGCCCTGGCTGTTATGACACCTACAATGCTGACATAGATTGCCAGTGGATTGATATTACAGATGTAAAGCCTGGAAACTACATACTGAAGGTATGGGGTGTGTTTTGAGAAATCATAACTATAAATCCCTTTAAGCCAGCACAGCAGATTACCAATCCAAACCCAGTTGTAAATGGCATTTTCCTTCCTTCAAGGTTAGTGTAAATCCCAGCTATCTGGTACCAGAGTCTGATTACTCCAACAATGTAGTACGCTGCGATATCCGCTATACAGGCCATCATGCATATGCCTCTGGCTGCACAATTTCACCGTAAGTAGATTCCTCTTTCTTTGTAACTACTTTACAGTCATAAAATTAATATTAGCTAATAGGTTTATAGTATCTAGGGGTGAATTTTGCATTGAATAGATAATTGCCAAATGAGTTCTAGTGATGCAAACTTTGTAAGTGTATAATTTTATACTTAGTGTGGAGTGTGCTAGTTTGGATTACAGATAGAATTTAGAGAGGTTTTTTTGTGTGTGGGCAGAATAGGAATGATTATTTTGCTAATTACAACTGCATAGCTTTCAAATTATAGTTTCTTGTAATGAAGCTATTTTCTTCAATCTCCATCAGATTCATAGAACCATTTGAGATGGAAGGAACCTACAATAGTTTATCAAAATCTATTCCTCTCCCAGTACAGAACACCTACTAAAATTCTTGTTAGAAAAAATTGTTTTTGAACTCTTTAATTCAGGATTTATAGCAGGGGTTCTCAAACTGTGGGTTGGGACCCCTCAGAGGTTATTAAAAGGGGGGTTGCGAGCTGTTAGCCTCCACCCCAAACCCTGCTTTGCTTCCAGCATTTATCATGGTGTTAAATATATAAACATGTTTTTAATTTATAAGGGGGGGGGGTCGCACTCAGAGGCTTTCTATGTGAAAGAGGTCACCAGTACAACAGTTTGAGAACCACTGGTTTATAGAGATTTTAAAATTGCTGCTCCTACCTGGATTCCCAGCTGTTCTCCCTGGCTCAACTCCCTTCTTGAATTTGCAGTCACAAGCCTCCTGATGCTTGTTCAGTTGTCATACAGAGCATTCACACAAAGCTGTTGCACAGGTTGCTGAGGGGCCCTTGAAACACTTTGTTAAAAACAAACCAAACCAAACACGTGAACTTACATATTACCGTCTCACTGCTACAGCAAGGCCCCCAAGAACAGTTTTTCCAGCAACACCTCATTTACTGTTTCACGTTAGCTCCCTTGGTGTTCAAGCAATAACCCTTAACTATGTCTGGCCACAAATTCTTTTGTAAAAAGCATATGTACATTGAACAAAATCAGTGTTCCCTTCAGATTTTAGCTTAACATAGCTTATGAACATTACACAGAAAAATAAGTACTATGTTATAAACACATATAGAGGAGTGGACTTTCCAGTTATTTTTATACAATACATGATTACAGAATCACATTATTCATGTGTGACATTTAGTAGTTGGTTTAATCTGACTGGAAATAACAAATGAGAGCATTAATCTTATGTGGAAACCTTGGTGACATTATTAGTTTTCATTTATTGCTTTGGAATTTAAATAAGCGGTCAGCGTGGATAGACATAACTACCTTAATGAAGTCTTCACACTGATCTCATTTGGATGCTGCTTAATTACTATGTCACGGAGCACATCACTCACTGCTGAACTGGCACCTCCTCCCGGTCGTTCTGGGGATTAGCTCGAGGCCAACACCCACATCTGCGGTCTGCACCCCATCAGGAACTGCAGAATCCTCTTCGTGGCTTGGCCCTCTGGCCATGTCATTATCTGCGTTCTCCCTTTTGGGGGGAGATTTAGCTCTTCAGTAGTCAAGCCATGTCCCCAGTGGCGATTGTATTCAGTTGTCCTGCCACTTCCTCAGTGGCGAGTGCGGGGTATCCAGGCCTGCCCACTGCTCCAGGTCCCAGCCCAGGAACCCTCTGAACTGCAGTTACTTACTGCGCTCCTTTGTCTCTACTATCACTGCATTTCCCCTGGCCACTTCCGTGCAGCCACAGCACCCTCCTCAGTCTCACAGCCCATCTGGAGCTCCTTCTGTCTTCCTGCCTGCACCGCTCTGTCCAAGATGCTATGAGGTTGCAGCCTACTCAAGACACAGTTCTCCCTCCTTGAACTCCAGGCAGCTACTGACCCTGTTCTGCCCTAAGGCTCTTTTTAACCCCTTACTGGCCAGTGTGGGGCTGATGCCCCATCACATACCAATTGTAAGACTTATCTCACTTTGAATTTACTCCAAAGTCCTTTGTACTGGGAAATCAAACACTGATCAAGCAGGGCTAAAATAACAAATATTTGTATCACCCCTGTGTGAAGACCTAGGCTCTTATCACACCAGTCACAAAGAATAAGATAGGTCCATCAGTGACCATTAGACAAGATGGGCAGGGTCTCAACCCCATGCTCTGGGTGTCCTTAAACCTCTGACTGCCAGAAGCTAGGACTGGATGACTGAGAACTGATCACTCAATAAACTGCTCTGTTCTGCTCATTCCTTCTGATCCAACTGGCACTGGCCACTGGCAAAAACAGGACACTGGACTAGATCAGTGGTTTTCAAACCATGGGTTGCGACCCAGAACTGGGTCGCAGAATGTAAGGCATTGGGTCACAGCAGCTCTGGTCAGCACCACCGACCGGGCCATTAAAAATCCTGTGGGTGGTGTTGCCTGGCTAAGGCAGACTAGTCCCTACTTGTTCTGACATTGCGCTGTGCCGCGGAAGTGGCCAGCAGCAGGTCTGGCTCCTAGGTGTGTGTGTGGGGGGGGGGGAGGGAGGGCACAGGGCTCTGCGTGCTGCCCCTGCTCCAAGCACCAGCTCCGCCTGGCCAATGGACTGACCGGGAGGCACCTGAGGTAAACCCATGTCCCAATCCCCTGCCCCATTCCTGAGGCCCCCCAAACCCAGAGCCCTTTCCTGCACCCCAAACCCCTCATCCCTGGCCCTACCCGTCTGCACCCCCAGCTGAGCCACTCCCACACCCCAACCCTGCCACAGCCGAGCCCCCTTCACCTCCTGAACCCCATTCCCAGCCCACCCTGAAGCCCTCACCCCACCCCAGCCCCTCCCACATCCCAAGCCCTCATCCCCACCTCCACTGGGTCACCCAGTATGGCCATTTTCAAGTTATTAAAAGCAACAAGTTAAATGGCCTTGGCCTGGTCCTTTATTTGTTCTCACCACCAGAGTGTCTGTGCTTGTGGGAGAATGAGGTGTGCTGCAAGTTATGAGTGGTTATTTTTGGCAGAGCAGTGTGAAGAAACTTTCATGGCATCTCCCTGCACTAGGACTAGCTCTAATCAGAGCCTCCAGTAACAGAGCTTCTATTCATTTGAATTCAAGAAGGGGAGGAGAGAGAAAAGGTTAACAGAAGGATGTCAGTTAGGGTTATGTACAGTTACTTTGCTTTGTAGCCTCCCCTCTCAGTTTCCTAAATTATTAAAATACTGTAATGATATTCATATTCAAACGTACAAAGGAAAGCAAGTTCTCTAGTTCCTTTTGTGCTGCATGTTCATACTGATGCTAGGTATTTAACACAAGTGGGTTAACTTTGTTTAGTACTCGTTTGCTAATGTCTGAAATTTTTAACACATTTTTCCTTTTTTTAAATAGATACTAAGATGCAAGAAAATGGACGAGTCAGTGCCCACTGTTTTGTACTGTAATATCATTATATAAACTTCAGTAGAATATGAACACTTCACAAAAAGCAAAAAAATTCAACACAAACTTTTATGTCATTTTGAAGCATAATGGCTGCTTCATAAGATGTGTAACTGGATTTTTAGCACTCAAATTGTCATTTACTTAAAAAAACTATTGCAATGTGTGGGATTGGTGATTTATGCACAGATTTTCAAATTCTAAAGAAAATGAACTCATTCACAGAAAAATAAGTTTTTTTGTGTTTTGTTGTATTTTAAACTCCACTGGAAATCAGAGTGCAGATAACAGCAGAGTTTGGTCAGTACACTATCTGTGAATGAGCTGTAATCTCTTTAAAAGGTAGCAAAAATGTATAGTACTAAATAAAATGCAATTAGTAGAGTAATAATGCTGGCTAGCTCAATGAATGCCAGATCAAAGACCAACTTGGGAGTGATGCTCCTGCCGTTACAGTAAAACTAATTGGATACATTGGATGCAGACGAGAAAAGTATCCCTGGTTTTCAAGGAATATCAACATATAGCAGAAAAATGTTCATGTATGCATTAGTTACACCCCATATACGAAATTTATGTTTAATTTACATTTTTAATATATTAGTAGGTAAACCATTTTCTCAAGCCAAATGCATACTGGGGCTTTGGCCATAAGCCTGTTTTACTTTTGGAGTAGAATTAAAGAACTTAGTCACTTTTCTCTGTGAATAGAGATTTTCAAAATGGGGCTCTTAAAAGGATCTACCATTAATTCAATGT
This sequence comes from Gopherus evgoodei, assembly GCF_007399415.2. NCBI lineage: Eukaryota > Metazoa > Chordata > Testudines > Testudinidae > Gopherus > Gopherus evgoodei. The sequence continues at coordinate 59,560,833 of NC_044327.1, forward strand.
GAGTAAAATGAACTAGGATGAACTCCTGTCCAGCAGAAACAAGGCTTCTGAAAGCGACTTTGGATAGTCCCTAATCATTCGCTGTGAGGGGAGGGGAAAAAAAAAAAGCATGAATTGAACAGGCCAACCAATTACAATAACTGACAAGAGGCAATCAGCTCAGAGGCACCACAGACCGAAATAGGCCAAAAGACCTATCAGGGTGTTCTTATTGAGAAAAGGCCTTTTACTTGTATTCTCATTAACATTATTTTACACTTAGTATTGTACTTGATTCTTAATTGCATATTTGGCTATTCAGAGAATGAAGCTTAGAATATTATACAGTATGTATAGAATAGTAGTTGGTGTATGCAACACAGAAAGTACTTTAGTTAGGTCAATCATGAAATATTCAAAGCGAAAAACTTTCAGCCCAAATGAACAAGATACATCATGCTGCTTACTGGTGGGGGTTCACAAAATTACAATTATTTCATGTATGCAGTGGACCAATCAGTAAGCTAAAACAGCTGTGATTTTTGTTTTTTAAACTGTGAAATTATTGCTCACAACATTGTCCTGATACTTTTTCCGAAGATCACAGATGGTGCAATGCTCAACTTGCAGCTCACAACAGCCAAAGCTCAAAACCTTTAGAGTTTTAATGGCATTTATCTTTATGTATTTGTGTAGCTTGAGGAATATTGGGGTATTTTGTTACAACTTTGGGAAATATTTTAAGCAATATTTGCCAATATTGCATGCAGTAGAACCATGCAAATTTAATTCTGAATTTGTGTTAGTTATCAGAATATCCTTGAGGACTATGGATCAGCTAATTATTTCCTACATATATTTTGTTGTTTTAAGATCATCAAATGTTTGTCCAAATCACGATCATGTTCTGGCACAATAAACCTAAACAACTGAAACATCAACACTTAGCCAGACTGACACTGATGACCTAAAAACCATTAACTCATTGAGGGCATGGCCCTTATGACTACTCACTCACCTTTCACTTCTGCATGCGGGATGGGTCCAGTTTACATCTGCAGGCTGCTAAGTTTTCCATTGGTTTTCCTCATTTGGTTGATAAATGATCATTTTAGTCACTCACCAAGTGGGTATCTAACTCAAGCGATAAAGTTTGAAAATTAGACTTGGTACATTTTACTATAGTAGGGCTCTATGCACATCAGCAGTTAAAGTTGTGCCATTATTTCTCATAAAAAAGCATTATTTTAATGTGTTTATAATTGTACAACTATGTTCCAGACTGAAGTTTGGCTTTTGAGGTCTGAGCTCCAGAACAATTTTTGTAAATAGATTTAAAAAAAAAAAGCGTGCACGTGCACACATGTGTATGAATGAACGAATGCAGGTACATTTATACCTCCTGTAAAACGTGATTCAGGCCAAAATTTCCAGTCTGGGATGAAGGCTCTGATTCTGCAACTTCTTGTGTGTGGGCAACTTGTACGTGTGCAGTTGCATGGAAGTCAGAGGATACGTCTACACTGCAAACATGTACCAACTGCAGCAAGTCTCAGAGTTCAGGTCTCCAGACCTCGGCTGGTGCTACACAGCTAAAAATAGCAGGGTAGATGTTCGCGTTTGGGCTGGAACTCGGGGTTTGAAACCTGGTGAGGGGAGTGATTCTTAGAGCCCAAGCTGGCATGTCTACACTACTATTTTTAATACCATAACACAAGTCCTGAAAGCCTGGTTCTGTAGAGCTGGACTCTGAAAACTGTAGGGCACAGCACCTTTAGGATCAGCCATTAGCCAGGAGCTGTGCAGCCAGGAGGCACTCTGAGGTGTGATGTTCTAAGAGTAGTTCTGGGGGTGTTTACTCTGTAGATGCCCTGAGATCTGTGGGATTTTCCTGTAGCTTTGCAGGTATCTGCAATGTTGGAGAGCCACACCCTCTACTTACCTCCCTACTAGATGATACCTCAAAAACTATGGAAGTTTAAAAAGTTTGCTGAGTATCTTTGCCTCTCCTGTAGGAAGACATATTCTGGCCTTTAGTGCTGATGCTTGGGCTGCCAAATGATCCACTGATTTAAGAATCTTTAATTACTCATTGACATGATAGATGTTAGGGCTCCACAGACACCTTCACTGGTAAATGAACACATTTTACATGTTTATCTGATAGACAATGGAACTTCTTTTCTTTAGCTAAATACTGTACAAGTTTTAAAACGTTTTAAACAATGGGAAAAGAGATGAAATTTGCTCACTGTTCAAGAATACATGAATGGTCTTGCTTAAAATCAACAAAAGCTAGGAATGTCAGAAATAAAGTTGGAAAAATTAATACAATCTGTCCTTAACAAATCCTGCTGAGTTATAATGCAGAAATAGAGAAAAGTTGATTTATATAGCTTATGAGCTAATGTTAATAAATGGAGGAGTGCTGGCCATAATTCTCAATATCTTGGTCACTGCAGGTTTGACCCAGGTACCTGAAGCCTACTTTTTTCATGCTGCAATATATTTAAGGGAATGCTTGCTTTTTTGTAGGACATCTTTATACATTGTTTTGATGTAAGTTTATTTTATAAAACAAATTTTATTGTGTAATCATTTTAAACAGGCTTTGGGCCTGTTCCTGCAGTCTTTGAAAAGGAGCTTTGCCCTTGATCTCAAAGAATGTATGATCAGTCCAAGAGTTCGCAAAATTTTGGAAGTACAGAAATGCTTCTCTTGCAGTTTCAAATTTCCTTTGAAAATGTTAGAGCGTGCATGAAGCAATTACCTCCCACATTTCAGGTCTTTAGAGAAATGTTGCACATAAGGAACATTCCCATGCAACAGACACATTACAAGAGGACTTTGCTATATTTGTAAAACCTTGAAATACATGTTTGATAATAGGTGCATATTTCTAGACAAATGTATTTAAAAAATGAGATTGGTCATCAGTTTGAACCAACAGATCATGTAGATGATATTTTTATGTTGCACACCAAAGTTTACTATGTAGTTTGAATGGTGCATTCACCAAATTTACCTTCATAGTCCTTTTATATATCTGTTTTTTTAATTGTATTTGTTCATACCAAAAGGTTTATTTTCATTCATAAGATATTGAAAGTGGTCTATCCTGTGCCTCACATTATGCCAAATATGGTCTTTTCACATTTCCCAGATAAAAAAAGGTGCTGAAATAACTTGAATTAAAAGCAAGAAGTGTATGCTAATAGAAAGTTATTTTTTTGTTGTTGTTCTAGCAACTAAATGCTACAAATTCAGTGAAATGCCACTTGTTTTTGCAATTTCTTGAAGGAGTTTTCAATGTTTCCTTCACTGTTTTCCAAGAATCTTAATTTTAAAATCTCTATCTTTATTTGAAGAGCTTTTATTTATAATATTCAGACACTAGCTTTGTATTCTTCATTGCACTTTCATATTCTTATGTTACATTGCCTGTATTATGGTTGCAAGTTTATGTGAAAATGACTTGAATAAAATGTTTCAAGTGTTCACACTGTCTATCCTGCTGCACCTGCGTTCAACATGGGCCTGATCCCTTTGTCACTGAGGTCAAATGGAGTCTCTTCATTGTCTCCAGTGGCGCTTGGCTGAAGCTATATATGTGTCAAAATAGGAATGATTAAAGTTTGCCAAAGTTATAAACATCTTATAAGTTTATGTCTTATAATAGGAAGTGTCAGGCAACCAGCAGCAATATCAACTCTGCCTATAATACACAAGGACTAGCACGAATACATAACATGCTTATAAATCTTAGTACTGGGTTCTAAATTCACTTTTGGGTATAGATCTTTAAAACTCTGAATCCTCTGGCACCCAATTGTCTGAGATAGCCCTGTATCTCATCAGGACAACTAAGCCAGCTGGGATTAGTGAAATGTGTGAATGTTTTAATAAGGTGATCCCATGAAGTGCTTGGGCCTGTACTAATTTATGTGTCTCAGGTGCATGTGCCAGCAAAAGAGGAGGGGTGAGAGGCTGGGAATTTATTATTTTACCCACAAATGCTTTCTTCTAGCCACAAAAAAGGAAGCAGTCAATACTTGTTTGGCAAGTGATGTTACATTGCAAATGCCTGAAAAAAATGTACACAGTATAGTGATACCATACCACTTTTAACTTATGTAATTAGGAGGAGGAGGAGGAGGAGGAGGAGGAAGTAAAAGTCTTCTAGTATGTCCACACAACATTTTGGAGCAAGTCTCAGGCCTCTGAGCCTGAGCTCCAGCCCAAGTCAGAACCTCAAAGCACTGTCTCTACAGTTGTTTTTAGAGCGCTAGCTTGTGCTCACTCCAAAATGCCATGTAGTCATATCTTTAGCGTTTCCTGGTATCTTCCCCTCTGCAAATATTTTGGAAATGCCTGTCCTTCACTGTAAACTAATAAAAAAATTGTTCTCCAAGAAGTATTTCCTAAGCCCAGACTTAGTTCATCTGTGGCAGAGATGGTTTCAAAGCATTAAGAGAGGATGTGAACTCAATAAAGCAGGGAAAACACTTCAACTTTTCCTTCATTTTGGCCAAATTTTTAAGAAAGGGCTCCTGCAACATCCTCCTTGTAACAAATCCTGTTGGGAAGTGCTTGCTGCCAGAACCCAAGTCTAAACACTCCACGTTCAGAGGCAAAAGTATGAACAAAATGAGTGCCCCATTTGGAATCTGCTCTCCCTGGAAGCCAGTCAAATCCAAAGTGAACTTTAGGCCATGTCGAAAGATATTTCATTAGGATTTGAAAACTTTTTTTGTGCTCTAAAGTCTGTTTTGAAAGCCCGAGCCGCCACATTATTTATTTCTATAGTAATTCTCAATCTGACTTTTTAGAGTACCAAGGAAAATAGAATTGAATACGAGACTCTATTTAGATACAATGATGTTCTGTTACTTGGAGAAGATATCCTTTGTGGAACCACATCCCAATACCACATACCATACCAATAATATAGCACAATGTATTTTGTCATTTGACTTGGGTAATTCTGATTTGAAGTAGAAACAAAATAGAAAGTGGAAATCAAAGCTAAATTACCATATCGAAACAACACATGAAAGTACGTTACACTAATGCCTAACAATACAGGAATGGTGGGATGATCTATCCTACAGCTAGATCAACATTCACACTGTGCTAAGAACACACCGTTAGCAATCATCTAACCAGAGCACCAGAGGAAACAGAGCATGAACCTAGAAACCAGTTTGAAGAATTCATTCCAAAGAACAGATACCATAAGGAAATGAGTGGTAGACCCTCTAACACACCTGGCTCCATGTAAGCCAGAGAGATGTAATGGCACATCTCTAGCCATCCCGCAGTTCCTTCAGAATTTCAGTTTTCATAGAAATACATTTTTAAGCCGTATGGTTTACCTTCTAAATATGAACGATTATGATGTTGTCTTCCCAGTTCTGTATACTGCCTGAATCAATAGACTAAGGCTATGCCTACACTGTACCTCTTGTGATGGTGTGTAGGGTTGTCATGATATAATTCCCCACTCTGAACCTTAGCGTCCAAAAGATGGGGTACCAGCATGAATTCCTCTAAGTTCAATTACCAGCTTAGAACCTGTAGCGCTGCCACCAACCAGGAATTCCAGTGCCTGGTACACTCTGGTCCCCACAAAACCTGGCTCGGGGACCCCCAAGACCCAGACCCTCTGGATCTTAACACAAGGAAAGTAAACCCTTTCCTTCATCGTTGCCTTTCCCAGACTTCCCCTCCCTGGGTTACCCTGGAAGACCACTGTGATTCAAACCCCTTGAATCCTGAAACAGAGAGGAAAATGCACCTTCCCCCCTCCTTCTCTCTTCCCCTCCCAGATTCTCCCTGAGAGACAGTAATCCTAACACAGAGAGAATTTAGCCTCTCTCTCCCCCTTCCCTCCTGTCTCCCCACCAATTCCCTGGTGAATCCAGACCCAGTCCCCTGGGGTCTCACCAGAATAAAAAAAACAATTAGGTTTTTAAACAAGAAACTTTTAATTAAAGAGAGAAAAAACAGTAAAAATTAGCTTTGTAAATTTAAAATGGAATAGGTACAGGGTCTTTCAGCTATAGACACTGGGAACACCCTCCCAGCCTAAGTATACAAGTACAAATTAAAATCTTTTCAGCAAAATACCAATTTGAACTCCTCCCAGCCAAATACACATTTGAACTCCTTCCAACCAAATACACATTTGCAAATAAAGAAAACAAACATAAGCCTAACTCGCCTTATCTACCTAGTACTCACTATTTTGAATCTATAAGAACCTGTATCAGGGAGATTGGAGAGAAACCTGGTTGCACGTCTGATCCCTCTGAGCCCCCCAGAGTGAACGACAACCAAAACTAACAGCACAGCACAAAAACTTCCCTCCCTCAAGATTTAAAAGTATCCTGTCCTCTGATTGGTCCTCGGGTCAGGTGACAGCCAGGCTCACTGATCTTGTTAACCCTTTACAGTGAAAGAGATATAAAGTACTTCTGTGCTATTAATTTTTCTTATCTGTTTATGACAAGGGTGTATAGCTACAAGCCACAGTGAAAAGCAGGGTGGTCCAAGTTGCAGCATGTAGCTACATGTGTCAGTGAAATCCTCTGGCAAGGGGGAGGCAGCAGGAAAACGCTTGGCAGCAGAGAGCTCCTAGAGCCTTTCCCTACTGCCTCCCCACACCAGAGTCTTTCTGTGTTGCAGCTGCCTTCCTCTGTGGCAGGGAATGGCTCTGGCAACTCCCTGCTGCTGGAGCCTTTTACTGGCAGGGAGCTGCCAGAGACTTTCCTTGCCCCAGGGAAAGGCTCCTACAGCAGGGAGCTGCTGGCCAGTAGCAGAGAGCTGCCAGAGCCTTTCCCCGCTACAAGGAAAGATCCCAGCAGCTCCCTGCTTTAGGAGTCTTTCCCTGGGGTGGAGAGTGGCTCCATCAGCAGGACCTTATATTGATAAAACAATGAGGAGTACTTATGGTACCTTAGAGACTAAAATTTATTTGGCCATAAGCTTTTGTGGGCTAAAACCCACTTCATCTGATGCATCCGATAAAGTGGGATGTAGCCCATGAAAGCTTATGCTCAAATAAATTTGCTGGTCTCCAAGATGCCACAAGTACTCCTCGTTGTTTTTGCTGATACAGACTAACACGGCTACCACTCTGAAACCTGTATATTGATAAAAATAGTATTGTTGACAGGTAGGCACTGCTTGAGTGAATAGAGAGCCCCACACCCACATAGTTCAGGCATACCTTTACTTACAATCAATTGTTATTTATACCCATGTTAGAAGTGTGTGTAGTGTAAGTACTTCACACATCGCTGAAAGGAATTTGCAGTATAGATGTACCCTTAGCTGTGTAGTGCTCCCATTCATCTGAGGAGTTAATGCAGAAGTATAAAGGTGAACACATTTAAATGTCCACTTTGTTAACTATTTCACTCAATATCTGTAGCAGAAATATCCAGTTAATGTGTTTCTCTGTCATGCTGGATATCACAGCAGTTGAGACAGTCAAAACGACCTTTCAAGACCATAAGGCACGGCAGGATTTTTCCTTCCAGCAGTGTTCTTCAATCCAGTTTTAAAATAATCCCAGTGATAGGGCTTTTTCCACTTCGGGTGGTAAACACAACACACTCTAATACATTTCAGTTAGATATTGCAAACCAATTTAATACCAATATAGGCATGGCCTCTTGCCGACTGCATGCCTCGAGCCCAAAACACAATACTGTGTGTCTGTCGAACACTTCATGTGACTTCAAGTACCCAGTCTGGATAAGACTAGGAAGCATACTCAGAATTATTTATTGGAAAAGGCACTCCTCCTGGTTCCATATATGCATCAAAACACAGTGCACATGCCACCTGCCCACACTGGACCTCAACTTCAGTTTCAGTGATTTGCCTGACAAAGAGTAAGTCAATGACAGATCTAGAGTTAGAACCTATAGGTCTGATCCAAAGCTCATTTAAGTCACAGGAAAGACTCCCAGTGACTGGAATGGGCTTTGGATCAGGCCTTAATTCTCCTGATACCATATCTAATTCCGTAACTAAATATCATAGCCAACATAATTTACTATATCGGTCTCAGTTTTCAAATCTTTAAAATGGGGATAGCAATATCAGCATTTCCATATTTTTTTAAGTAACTAAGTTTCCTGATTTTCTATCAATTTTTTTTTAAAGAATTGTGCTATCTATTAAGATATTTTCACTTTCAGCTATTGATACATATTTACAACCTGAATTGCAGTTTAGCAATTGTCAGATAACATGTATTGAGACAGAGGATCTCTTCTGTGCACAGTACTAAAAACATAGATTTTAGTTTGAACTGTGCAGCTTGTAACACCTTGTCAGGAGTTGCCAGTCATCTAATGTTCACACCCAAAGAAATGCCTTTTCAGTATACTAATCATTATTAAAACCAGAGATATATGTAGGCCCTTACACACATTTGGGTTCGTTTGGCCATAGGTTTACCACAGAATAACACAGAAAGATACAAATCACTTCAGCAAGATGTATACTTACTTTGTATGTTATTTTCTAACAGAAACTCCTGTGAACTCAGTGTTAAACTTCAGATAAAATTCACTAGGCTCCTCAGTTCAAAAGAGTTGTTCTCGTGCACAAATACAATAAAATAAAGCTCTCTATAGTACAGTGCCTAGAACACTGGGGACCTGGCATGGGTATGGCCTCTAAGCCCAACCTAAGTAGCAATAACCCATAAGACATATGGAAGGCAGTAAAAGAGGATCTATTACTCTCAGATTACCCTTCCTCTCCATCCCTCAAAAGGTACAACAACTGAGCATCAGAATGTGGAATAATGGTTGGATTTCTCTGATCACGGCCTTCCTGTGAAGCTCGTGAAGAATTAAAACGTGATTTTGCAAAAAAGGAGGCTCTGGTGTTTCAGATACCCCCAGGAGTACACTTAAGTTATAAATCATAGCTATAACAAAGTCTCTTCCTGCATCCTTAACTGCCAAGAAAAACTAAACGGTCCTGGCACTCTAAGGATATGTAAAGAGAGACTTCAGGACACAAACTTTTAAAAACTAGCAATATATTGTACATGATCTACATTTTTCTTATGTTTTTAAGTTTACAAGTTTGTTTGTTTTTTAAATTATTTGACCATGGATATCAGTCACTTCTCGAAATTGGAAACTTTCACCTACCCAGAAAAGATTAGCTGTCTGTGAAGAAATTTTTTATAAAAGGATTACAGCTAACAAAAAGAGAAAAAGTTTTCTGCTCTTTACTGAACATCATATATTTGTTTGGATTAGTACTAAGCCTTTAAAAAAGTTTCTTGTCTAGAATATGTAAAACAGTATTCTAGATATTGCTTCCAAGAGGATGACTTTTTCTTCAAAACATGATTTTCCTTGAAGATAAACACAAGTTCAGAATACAATGTACGTAGTTCCTATGTATAGCCATTGGCTGCTTACCTAGTATAAGATTACTTTTACAAGAGACTATTGCTATTGAAGATGTCTTGAACTCTTACGATCGGGTATAAAATCCCCACCCCCACACATCTACACACACACACCACTGTTTCATATAATGATCCCAGGAACTTCAGAACACTAAACTGATAGCTCCATCCAGTACAGTCAAATGCCCTTCCAACAGTTAGGGATAACCCCCCCCCCCGGTCCCAAGATCTTTGGCAAACAAATCGATAGCATTTAATACTTTTTAGATTTATACTCTTCTTACTGATTCTAGTAGTTAGGAATCAGGAGGATGGGATCATATTCTCTGACTACATGCAATTTAATTTGAGTGGAGCACACTGAATTTTCCTTTCAGTACAGGAATGCTCACAACTGTGTACTTTAGTTATCAAAATTGTTGATTAATCAAGAAAGATGAACATTTTTTAGATGGCAAGTTTTTATTGCTATTTAGAGTTTGCCATACACACTACTGATCTGCATTTCTGCTTGCTTCATGCATTTATGGAATTTAGCAAATGTCTTCAGAGCTAACAGAGTTCTGAACTTCTAGCTAAGACAAAAGTAAATATTTTGATATTTTAAATGTACAGCTTAATGAACTATTTTAATTACGTTTTCTTAGCTAGGAGCACTTATCCTTCCCATCTCTTCTGATACTGAAGTCCTTAAATAGTTCTCTGGGGTATACCTTACATAATGCAAAAACCCACAAAGGAAAGAAAAGCAAGTCAAAACTCCCAGCTATTACAGAGCACAAAATAGCTCCATAAACCCCCTCCTGACTTCATTGTGGGTTTCGCAGGTGGTGGCACTATAGAACTGAACTCTTAATCATACACTGTGTGACATCCCCATTAGTCAACTAATATAGCACAAATTGTTTCATTTACTCAATCTTCATTATAAACAAATCTGGAATAGCTTTTTCCTTGCCAAAAAACCTTAAAAGACTATATCACCGATTTCTCAAGATTAGGATACTATTTCGTTTATAAAAACATGTAAATATGATTTGAAAAAGGCACGAGTTCTCAAATACTGTAAAAGGTTTAGTTTCCAAACAATTTTGCAAGTATCATCTCAATCAAGAAGATAAATATTCTCTTATCAATCTATAACACCTGGGTCACAAAGGTCCAGTCAAAACACAAGTTGTTACAGCTCAAAAGTAGATACCGAACTAGAGGGGAACTATAAGAATCTTCTTTAACAATATGAATTTACATTAAAAAAATTTAATCATCATCAAATTTAATCTTCTTCCCCTGGAATGCTGTAATTTGAGATATTTGTTCCCGACGCTTCTTGCTTGCTTCCCACGAAGGATGAAGCGATTGCTCTAAATGCTCTTTTTTATTTTCATACTTTATACCTGCAGCTTTAGCAATGTGTGCTCTCTTTACCCGCAGTTCATTTTTTGGAAAAGCTGTGCATAAAATACAATAAAAAACATTAAATGCAACTATGTCATGAACATATACAAAACCAGGTAATACATACTATAAATACCTTAAAATAAGGGTAAGTATTTACTGGCAGCCAATATAACTAAGCCAATATATAATAAGTGAGACATACCATATAATCTCCAATATCCATTCCTAATGAGACACGCATAAGATACATATATGAACACATGATTATACTTTATACTTTTTTTTTTAAAATATCCAGAAAGATTGCTAAGGAGGAAGGAAGATTATCCTTCTTCTCACAAATCAGCAAACTGCCAGTTCATGAACAGCAAATATGCTCAAGATGATATGATTAAGATGGCAGAAGGCTCTGGGGTTTCAATTGAAAATTTGTGTGGATTTATTACCCTGCATAAGAGTCATCACAATCTCTGATTTTATTGTACAGTATACTGATGACAGATGGGTCACTGGACATCTGATTTTAGAGTAGCGCTTTCAATATGAGATCGACACATAATTTCTTTGATGTAGCAAAAAAAATCCTAATCTTTAAAAGAGCAGAATGAGCCATAAACTGGGTAAAACGTTCAAGTGGCTAAAATAATTTGCTGGGATGAACCACTTGATGAGATTAAGGGTTGTATTCCGTCACTTTTACTCACACTCAGGTTGTACCTTTTTCCATGAGTAGTTTCATGGAGTAAGATATTAACGTAGGGAAAGGTGGCAGAGTACAGACCTGTAGGATTTTTGCTTTTGATAACTATTTCAAATCATGGAAACATATAACATCAAACCGTTTCTACAAGCTAAAGGGCAAGTGCAATCCCTTGACGACTTAAACAGAAATATCTGAATAAACGTCACTAAGGGCTTGTCTACATGAACATTTAGTTCGTGGTAAGGGTGGGAATCTACCCTGCTGCAGATTAACTATCTATGTAGACCTTGACGATGCACATTTACGGTTTGATAACATTCTTTGTTCTAGTCCTCTCTGAAATGGAACTAAACCAAACCACATTAACATATTGTTAATGTATGTTAAGAAGGTCCACACAAGTTAGTAGGGGGGTAGATTCCCACTTCAGTTTGCCGCAAACTAATTGTTTTCATGCAGACAAGTCCTAAACTGAAATATGAAACAAACCAGAATACCTCACTGTGATTAGTCCTATAGGGATAAGTGTAGCTTGACAGGTTTTACTTTGGCATTTTAAGGAATTCAAATGGAGCAGCAGTACCATGAACACTTACCTGTTCTTCTGTTTTTGGAAGTCTGATAGTTAACATTTCTAAAAAACAAGAAAATAATATTAAAGATCTTTCAAGAAAAGAACAACAATAGAAGATATGTTGGAAAAAATGGCCAATTCCACCATACTTGCTGGATAATCTACATGGCACTAGGGTATGGTAGCAATAAACAGCTTTTGCTATTGATTAACAATGAAGTGAAACTGTGACGTGAAACCAATGCAAGAACTATATACAATTTATATTTTTGTATATAACTGTGATTTTGGTTATTGGCTCATCTTGAACTTTTGAGGTCAGCTTTTATGAAGGTCAGGAGCAGTTAACATTGCTGTGAGCATCTTTTTAGGACTTTCTATTGATACTGACACAAATAACTTTCCTGAGCAGGGAAGAATTTGAAAAATGCATAATGGTCAAGGAATAATGTGACTGGATACAAAAAGCCAATCCAAATACTCTGAGCAGTGATTGGCTGAAATTCTGCTCAGTTGATGGAAATATTACAATTACTCTATAATTTCTATAACAGAAATGGAAAAGAATACCTCTTCATATTTTTGGATTTCTGATCAGATCTGGACAGAGAATTGCAAAATACTGATTCCAACTTCATTGCTTTTGCACTTGGTTTACTTCCTTCTGTGATGACATCCTGCATCGTCATAAACTTTGAGTCCTTTGTTTTGTTTAGTTTTTTCTTTTCCTTTGCTGAAGAAAGGTCACTATTTGCCACTTTCTTCTTCTTTTTCTTTACTTTGCCGATGAAGAAATCATCATCGCTAATACTATCTTCAGAATTGGATGACTGGTTATAAAACCTCTCTTCCGTGCTGTCATCAAAATACTCTTTGTTATCAAATTCTTCCATATCACTAACATCACTCTTTGATTTGTTCGTTATCCTGAACCTGTTCGCACTTGTAATTTTTCTTCTTTTTGGCCAGTCAATTGTCATTTCTGTTTGATCCTGAACTATGGAATGTTCTTCTGAAGTTTGCAATGACAAATCGCCCGGAAAATCTGTTATTTCAGTCTCTGAAGATTTCTGCTCACATTCGCTCTCACAGATTTGTTTATTTTCTATGTTAGTAGCTGTTTTCACATTCATCTTGGTTTTAGCTTCTTGCTGTTTTAGAACCAGTGTATGTGTCTGGTTATCTACATTGCTATTAGAATGTTGCCTCAATTTAGGCTTTTGAGAAAGCTGTTCTTCTGATTTATGATCATATGAAGATTGAGTTTTAGGTGGCTTCTGTCTTGCATCCTTAAAGGCTTTTACTGCAGCTACAAAAATAATAGCAAATACAGTTATTGCAGCATCATACAGTACATACACTAGTTAAAACAATGTTCAAGTGGCCATGACACTAAGTTTGCAAGTTAGATTCACTATGCTGAACAAGTATGAGATATTTTTGGTGCCTTCACTAGACCATTCAGCAAGTAAAAGTAGGGGCTGAAATGGTTTGAAGTAATGTCAAAGAGGAAGAGTGGGGAAATCAGAACTGAGTGAGGGCTCCTATTGCATGTAGTGAACTCAACATCCGATGATTTTCATTGATTCAAGTTAATGTCAGGTGATATTTTGAGTATGGAAAAACTGCACACACGTTATACATACACACGTATAATTATAGGCACCTAGCAGTGAATGTCATTAGCTAAGGTTATTTCCACCATAACCTTTTTTCACAGGCTAATTTTTTCTGGAACATTCACCCTTTGGCCTGGAATTTTCCATATCTGCTTTCTGCCCAACAGCAAGCACAACCAACATGCCTCAACCTTCTTTTAGCCTACGTCTAGACTGTATACCACTAGAGGTGGCGTGTAGGGTATGTCAGAGCTGCGGTGAAAAGCACGCTATGTCCATACTGGAAACAGTGCAAACTGCCTTAGGATACTTTGAAAACCTCAGCCTTAAATATCTCCAATATAGTGTCTTTACAGAGTTAATATAGGTGCTGCCCTAAATATGATTCATCACCAATTTAGCAGAGGCTTCTGGATTTTATGAATAATATAATCCCTCTCTCTGCTAGCTGCTATGCAATTGAGTGTTTTACACCTATTAACCAGCTTAGTAGTTAATATTACAAAACTATTTTAGGTCTGTGACTTCATCTCGGCTAGCTGGCTTAAATTTGGTAATACAAGTGTGTAACAGTACATACAGCTATTAGCAAACAGTGCATACACCTAATAGCAAATACTGTCAAGTATCAGAGGGGTAGCCGTGTTAGTCTGGATCTGCAACAGCAGCAAAGAGTCCTGTGGCACCTTACAGACTAACAGACGTATTGGAGCATGAGCTTTTGTGGGTGAATATCCACTTCGTCGGATGCATGTAGTGGAAATTTCCAGAATAGCAAATACTATTACTGTGGGTTAAAAAGCAGAGACAAATATGGAAGCAATTTAATATTAATCAAAAGTGACCAACATATTCAGGCTATAATAAGTCAATTCATTATTGACACTATATATTTATATTTTCTCTCTATTAAAAATTCAGACCCTTACAGAATAAAGGGAGCCTCAGTTTTCAGAATATAATTGTAAAACCTTTAAAATTCATCTGTGCGGCTAAGGCAAGTATCCTTATTTGAGACAGAGTGTAATTATATTACCTCTTCCAAAACACCATTTTTAAGGGGTAGAACAAGATAACGTGCATAAACAAATACAGGAATTTCAACAAGATGAGATTGTCTATTTCATACCTTTAATATCAGCAATTTTTGTCTTTAACAGTGGGTGTGCTGCTAGTCTAGCAGTCGCTCTGTCAGCTGCAGTGGAATTTGGCTGTATACAAAAAATAAAAAAATAAGTAAGAAATGTTATATGGTGATAAGGTGGTTGTGTAGATTTGCCTGATCCATACTACAAGATACACTAGTGACAGATTATGGACCTCCCATCCCACTAAAAAACAAACCAAACCCCAAGACAATACAAGTTTAAATGTTACCAGGCCTGCTCACCACACATTTGTCTTAAATTAAAATCTCACATCATCCCAAGGAGCATGGAAGAATTTGACTATGGAGCTATTGATAAGAACATCACAAATATGCACCATTGCAATTGCCCTATTGTTAAATATGAGTGATATTGTTGATGTTTCTGTTTAAGAATAGATTGTCTGCACATCTTCCAGGCTTGAATAACATACTACAATTTTTCATTCACTGCATATTTGCTATATTGGTCTACAATAATTCAAAAAAAGGCTGAAGAGGACTGTATACACAAGGCCACCTCCTCTTGGCTGGAGGGGTAATTACTGTTAAGTCAGATAATATTGTTCATCTTCCTTTTTTGATAGAGCTCTAGAGACTAAATTTTGAAGTCATTACTATTATTTCCAATAGGGCTCACAATGTAGCAGGTGCTTTCCAAACATGAGACAACATCGCTCCTTGTCTCCAAGAACTTTTCAGTCTAAAAGGCAAACAGACGAAGGGGTAGAGGAGAAGCGTACATATGTAAATAAGGTAGTCAAAGTAGCAAATGGCCACATTTTAGCAACACAGTTTGAAAAATACAACACACTTGTGTTTTTTAAATAGAGGTTATAACAAGGCTGTGGATAAACAGTAATAGGCAACCACCTGACTTCCTGTAGGAGTCACAGTAGAAGTCAACTTTTAGGAAGTATCTGAACACGAAGAAGGTAGCAAGGTTTTGGAAAAAAATTTGAAGGAGAAAGTACATTGAGTACATTGAGGTCAATGGTAATTGGGACAAGTTACAACATGGTTTTACTAAAGATAGATCATGCCAAACCAACCTGTTCTCCTTCTTTGAGAAGGTGACAGATTATTTAGACAAAGGAAATGCAGTAGATCTAATTTACCTCGATTTCAGTAAGGCATTTGACACGGTTCCAAATGGGGAATTATTAGTTAAATTGGAAAAGATGGGGATCAATATGAAAATTGAAAGGTGGATAAGGAACTGGTTAAAGGGGAGACTCCAACGGGTAGTACTGAAGGGTGAACTGTCAGGCTGGAAGGAGGTTACTAGTGGAGTTCCTCAAGGATCAGTTTTGGGACCAATCTTATTTAACCTTTTTATTACTGACCTTGGCACAAAAAGCGGGAATGTGCTAATAAAGTTTGCGGATGACACAAAACTGGGGGGTATTGCTAACACAGAGAAGGACCGAGATATCATACAGGAAGATCTGGATGACCTAGTAAACTGGAGTAATAGTAATAGGATGAAATTTAATAGTGAAAAGTGCTAGGTCATGCACTTAGGGATTAATAATAAGAATTTTAGGTATACATTGGGGACACATCATTTGGAAGCGACAGAAGAGAAGGACCTTGGAGTATTGGTTGATCACAGGATGACTATGAGCCGCCAATGTGATATGGCCATTAAAAAAGCTAATGCAGTTTTAGGATGCATCAGCTGAGGTATTTCCAGCAAAGATAAGGAGGTGTTAGTACCGTTATATAAGGCACTGGTGAGACCTCATCTGGAATACTGTGTGCAGTTCTGGTGTCCCATGTTTAAGAAGGATGAATTCAAACTGGAACAGGTTCAGAGATGGGCTACTAGGATGATCCGAGGAATGGAAAACCTGCCTTATGAAAGGAGACTCAAAGAGCTTGGCTTGTTTAGCCTAACCAAAAGAAGGCTGAGGAGGGATAGGCTTGCTCTTTATAAATATATCAGAGGGATTAATATTAGGGAGGGAGAGGAATTATTTAAGCTTAGTACCAATGTAGGCACAAGAACAAATGGGTATAAACTGGACACTAGGAAGTTTAGACTTGAAATTAGACAAAGGTTTCTAACCATTAGAGGAGTGAAGTTCTGGAACAGTCTTCCAAGGGGAGTAGTGGGGGCAAAAGACATATCTGGCTTTAAGACTAAGCTTGATAAGTTTATGGAAGGGATGGTATGATGGGA
The DNA here is from genome assembly GCF_007399415.2 of Gopherus evgoodei. Classification (NCBI taxonomy): domain Eukaryota; kingdom Metazoa; phylum Chordata; order Testudines; family Testudinidae; genus Gopherus; species Gopherus evgoodei. The sequence goes on from NC_044327.1 coordinate 59,577,886, forward strand.
TAGCTTAATTTTGGCAACTGATCTTTGATTATCAGCAGATAAGTATGCCCAGTGTTCTGTGATGGGATGGGATCTGAGTTACTGCAGAGAATTCTTTCCTGAGTGCTGGCTGGTGAGTCTTGCCCACATGCTCAGGGTTTAGCTGATCGCCATATTTGGGGTCGGGAAGGAATTTTCCTCCGGGGCAGATTGGCAGAGGCCCTGGAGGTTTTTTCCCTTCCTCTGCAGCATGGGGCATGGGTCACTTGCTGGTGGATCCTCTGCAGCTTGAGGTCTTCAAACCACAATTTGAAGACTTCAATAAGTCGGACATAGGTTAGGGGTTTGTTATAGAAGTGGATGGGTAGGGTTCTGTGGCCTGCTTTGTGCAGGAGGTCAGACTAGATGATCATATTGGTCCCTTCTGACCCTAAAGTCTATGAGTCTATAACCTTGTGGACTTGCTCAAAGAGGGGTGGATTTGGATAAAGAAACAGAGAGTAGAATTTGTGAGAGAAGCAGGTGGAATGAGGCATCAAGGCTGGCATTGTTAGCACAGCAGAGGAGATAAGGGAAGATGGATAGAGAGAAGGGTGGATAAGAGTTAAGGTGCAGAGTTATACAGGGTCTTAAAGGCAAAGGTAAGTTTAAATTTGATGCAGCAGAGCAGAGGAAAGCCATTGGAAGGATTTAAAGAGCAGGGTAACGTGGTCAGATTGAAGGGCAAGGATGATATTGGGGTTTGTGTCTCTTGTATGAAGAGATAAGGGAAGCATGGGTGTCATGGAGGCAAGAGGAGGAATTTATAGTAATTAGGGTTAAAGTACTATGGATGGTGTTTCTTTCCTTTCCTACCCTTTCAATTCCTAGTTTTTCATATGTTGGAAGACAACCGGCAGTTATTAGAAAGACTGTTCATCACTCATGACGTTGTCCTCACTTTACTGCAAAAGTTCTTAATGGGCAAAACTGATTGAGAAGGCATCTCAGATCCAGGATGGATTTTGTGGAGTAGAGGGGGAAGAAGGGGGAAAGAAACACCAACCCAGTACTGCTAATAGCCCAGTGTTTATCACCTGGAATGTGGGAGACCCAGGTTCAAGTTCCTACTGTGCCTGGTTTGGAGGTGAGTGCCCTAAACATCAAGCTACTGGCAACACTAGATGGGTTTCTCCCCCTCATTCCATATCCAAATAAAAACAAGATTTCTAACGTCTTTGGAAACAAATATTTTCTGGCCAGCCCTAGGAAAATGTTACAAAATAGTGAGGGAAACTCAACATCTTAGCAGAAGACCATACTGTTTAGGTCATATTTCTTGTTTGACAAGATGATTTTCTGGGCTTGCGAGTAATTTCCCTTCTTCCCAATTCCCCTATATTGCAGAAATCTTTCCTCAGGTCAAGGAGAGCCGGGAAACTGTTCCCTTTGCAGGCAGTCTGCGATTTTCTGAACATTGGCCAGAGGAGATGGTCCAAGAGACGTACATGTTCCATCTCCAATGGGCCTCAGCTGGCTTACTCGCACGCTGGTTTGGCCTAGAGAACTTGAAGCCTGAATCCAGATCCCATGTGACAACGGTGCATGCTGCTCCCAGACTGCTGGGACAGACTGCTCACATTGCTGAAGATCAAAAGGTATTTTCTTTGGAGATTTTTCTGTAGCTGGAAAATGTATTTTTGAACTTAATTAATATACTTTCCCCCTCAGACGCTTCCTGTGGGTTTAGAAAGTGTATACCATAAAGTTCACAAAGCAGCAGTAGCTTCTGTGCAACATCTGGTGTTCTTTAATTCAAGTATTTATGGAAAAGGGTTTAAGTTTATTTGCCAGTTTATATGGAATACTCACATTTTTCTTACAGAAAAAATACCTGCAAACACTATCTACATTAGGAGATAGCAGCCATAAACATACAATGTGACATTCTTATTCTTAAACACTTCCTATTTTTTGACTTTTTGGCATATCCAGGCTCATGGAAAAACAAATGGAACAGAAGTGTTTTATATGATGGTAAACACTGAGAGAAAACCTAATTTAGAAGGAAAAATGTTAAGTCTATCCACAGAGAAAAAAAATCATTAAATTTGATTATTTATGAAAATGCTGGAATGGTAAATATTTATTCATATGAAACCATACTATTTCTTGCACCACTTTTCACTAAGCTGTGTCTTTCATGCAAGTCTCATGGTATTTTCAAAGGTAGACATTATCCCCATTTTACAGCCTGAGAAACTGAAGCACAGATTAGTTCCAGTGACTTTCCTGAAGTCATTAAGGAAGTTTCTGGCATGCAACAACAAAATCCTGGCTCTCTATCAAGAACTTTACACTTACAAAACCTAATATTTACTTAGATATGCACGAACAGAAATTATTTTATTTTTTGGTATTTCTATAGCTGTCTTGTATCCAATAGATAATACGTCAAACTAAAACAGTGCTAAAAATGTAAAAGTTGCAATGTGAAACTCAAACTATCAGAAAATGCTTAAGGCTGCAGGCACAATCACATCTCTATCTTCCTGTGCATATGCATTTTTGACACTACCTAATTGCATCACCACGTTTTATTTCCCTAGGATCCTCCTCCCTCATTCAGCATCCAGTTTGGGAGGTGCAAAGTGAATAAAGCAGTCGAGTAATATATGTTTACTGTTCAGTGACTGGCTCCTTCTGTACTCAACATTCAACGTGGGCAGTCATGAGATGCCAACATTGTCAGGCTATACCAGAAAAAAGACAGGAGATATTTGACATAAGTTTAATCAGATGTCTGGGACTACCTGGCAGATAGAAGTGTACAGTGCAGGTAACCCCATGTTTATTCCATAATTAACCAGGCGGCTTTTACCAGCTCCCCCTTTTTCCATCCAGGTCCCTCCAGCAAATCCATTGCCAGGAAATTATCATCCACCACGTCCTCATAGGAAGGTTAACGTGGCTATAATAATAGGGGTTGGCTCCGTGCCGTACCAATCATAGCAGTCCCCAAGCAGCCCCCATTCGCTCCTTTACTGACACCACTTTTTATGTGCTTTTCCAAACCGTTTATCCGGTCACTGTATACCTTTCCAATGGAGTACCTGAACTGAACATCCACCACAAGGAGGCGAAAACCATTAGCTTGGCTGCTTCCTCCCAAGCCCTGTAGGGCTCCCAGACCTCACCTGATGCCCTCTTTTATATCAGTCAAAAACATGAAAGCACTTAAGTCTGAGAGGTGAAACCCATCCTCCCGAAACAACTCTGGTGCTCCATATACTATGCCAGGATGTGAAATTACTGTCCCTTCTAGGGTCTCCAGGAATTTGGTCACCTCTCTGTTCACATACTTCCTGGCCTTGTCCACCTTGGGGGCCTCATGGCTCCCTGCCAGACTCTGCGCTGAAGAATATCTGACATGCAATGTTAACTCCTGGAAAAATGTCAAGGACCAGCCTCAAGTCCTGTCTTGTTCTGAGCATTAGTTCCACCTCTTTAAGCATTCCCAAATTGTTTTCCCCAAGGTGTACCACAACTGGTGGCCAGTGATTGGCCCACACAGCATACAGCAGCTGTATCAGTTGATCCCATAACACGCCCCTCTTTGGATGCCAATGAGAACTGCTTCACCATTGAAGCCCAGCCTTGAACCTTCAAGCAACTTGGATGCTTGCCTATGCTCCCAAAACAATACTGTGCCTGCAGATCCATTTTGTGCAAACGGGAGGGTTAAGGTACAGGGCTGTCCCTTTTTAATGCCTCATTCCTGGGGGACGAGTCAGTGACCTCGCTGACCCTTTGCAGCAGTTTTCTATCTCCTCCTTCCCCCAAGCCCTAAAGCACAGTTCCCTTGTTTGGCCAGCCAGCCAAATACCCCTCTGCTTACAGGTGCAGGGTGGTCATTTTAATCAGGGGCTCCTTCAAAACTTTTTAGCCTCGTTAAGTGATGCACTTATTTATGTTGATTTACAATAACTTAAAAAGGAATCCGTCTGTCAACAACTGCCATGTCTAGTTAAGCTCCATGAGTGACATTTTATGCTAGTTATATAAGCTAATTTTCATACTTGAAAACTATATATTGAGCAGAACCAAAACCACCAGCACCGGCTCTTCAAGTTCTGAGCTGGGGATGGGGAGGTAGGCAATGGAAGGGAGAGGTGGACTGCAGCAGCTGCAGGATTCCCAACAGCCTCCTCACCTCTCTATGCAATGTTGGGGCAACTGCCAAGGGTCAGGGGTGGTATGGAGTGTAGGGACTACATGCAGTGACTTTCATAAGCTTTTAGCAGCACTGTAGGTGAGATGTTCCCCGTGCAGCAGCTGCCTGAGTGAGCAAACAACTCAGCATGAGTGTCAGTAAATGTCAACAGAGATGACCCTAGCATTTTTTAGAAGGCTTATGAAATGTTTTCAGCTGTAGCTGACATCTGTCCACAGGGGTGCTGGAACAATTTATATAGTGGGGGTGTTGCCGATGGAAACCATGCATTTGATGTTTGTTATTACTACTTCAAGCCAGGGATGCGGTAGCATTCCCAGCAACCATAGTTCCAGCACTACTGTCTGTTCACTGTGATCACACTGGCCTAAGGATTGTGTGGAGGTTTAGCAAGATACTTCGCAATAAGACCCAAACTTCACTGAAACATTTCACATAAGAAGGCAATACACGCAGACAATCTTAAGGTCCCCTTTGGTTTCTGTCAGTTACCATTTTCAAGGTAATCTTTATAAGTAAAAAGCCTAGAGCAGCGGTTCTCAAACTTCATTGCACCACGACCTCCTTCTGACAATAAAATTACTACATGATCCAGGTGGGGGAGTGGGAGCCAAAGCCTGAGCCCCACTGCCCTGGGTGAGGGTGGCACTCAGGCTTCAGCCCTGGGTTCCAGCAAGTCTAATGCTGGCCCTGGTGACCCCATTAAAATGGGATCGAAACCCACTTTTAGGTCTCGACCCACAGTCTGAGAACTGCTGGCCTAGAGGCTTGCTTTATTTTATTAAAATGAAAGCTGAGGTTATTTTTTAGAAGGGCCAAAGGCCACTTTTGGTAAGGGATTTTCCTCAATCACCTTCTGCTTATCAGCAACATGCACAGAGAAATTTGGAGAGTGAGGCAGCAGTCTGGAGAGTCTGTCCCTGTGCAGCAGGTGATAACACTGAGTGGCATCAGTGCTGTTGACTCTTCTTTTCTGGTAGAGTCTGGCACCCAGGTGCTACCTTGAATATCCAACTTTCTGAGCACGGCTGAAGAGCTAGTGCATTGCCCTGTTTTATATGTGTGGCCTGAGACCAAGGCTAACTACTTTCACACATCCTGTGTATTTAGTCCTGTTCCTCTTACAGAGTGAAGTATATCCCCAAAACGTTGGAGGCTGTGCATCCTGTCCTCCAATTACACTACAGCCATACCTGCCTCTCCTCTTTCTTCCATCAAAAAAAGAATGAGTATACTTGAATATGTAAATGAGCTTCTATCAGTCTCTCACTCCCTTCCTTCAACAAGCATAGGTGCTGGAACTAGGGGTGCTGCCACATGCCTTGGCTTGATGTGGATTCCATTATACACAGGGTTTACAGTTTGGTTCAATGGCTCTGAGCACCTTCACCATACAAATTGTTCCAGCAACCCTGTCAACAGAAGGATTTTCCAAGATGTATTCCTCTTGGAAGAGGAAAGGGGATTTTCAAAGACATAACTCCACTTCCCATTAGAATTTTGCAAATGGTTTTCATGTGAAAATAACTTTTATAGAGATTTTCTTTGCAAGATCTGATGTAAAAAATATCCACTGAAATTTTTCCACTAGAAAGTAGGTGGGTATTATACTCTTCATATTTGACTTTAGAAATTTCTTCAGTGTTGAAAAAAGTGCATTTACAAAAAACATTGCTAAGTTCCTATCAATAGGGATACCAGTTACATTTGACCAAAAGTTGTTTATGAAAAAAAAATACTGAAAGTAATTTGGATTATTCAGTTTTGCCTTATGAATTTCCAACTTTCTAATCACTTCAGGTTTGGTTGCCAATCTTAAATTTAGTAATATATTAGAAAAAGTTTTAGTATATTAAATACTGTAAGAATTCATATAGAAAAAGATGACAGCAGTGATATTTATTCATCGGGATTACATATTTGTACAATTCTTTGAAAAGTTAAAGTTAAAAAACTATGCCATTGCTAAATATATTTACTATTTGGTTTTAGCTGTGCTGAACAACAAAACTTGGCAAAAAACAGAGGAGCAGAAGACATGCTAGTACTTAAAAACCAGGCAATCTCCATAAAAATAAGGAGATAATTAACAGTGATTGTGCTGCATCAATACAACATGGTCAAATAAGAGGGCTGAGCAAAAGACTGTACATTATTTGTAAGTGGATAAGAAGCTGTAAAGAATATATAGAAAAATCTTACTAAAAAGATCTGTTACAAAATTGGAATGAAATCTTGAGCCATACTGTAAACATATATATAAAAAATAAATTCCTTAACCATTTCACAGCTGATCCAAAAGCATCACACTGATTGTTTCACCTTTTCTGGACAGAAAAATGTGAAACTGGCCTCACAATATACCAGTAGCTGATCATATAGCACTAAAAAGTGAAAATGGAGAATAGCCAGGTTAGAGAGAACTAGAGCAGGAAGTTGCTCCCAACAGAGAGTTGGATGTCTAAACATTATGGGAACTGGCCAAGCTCAACAAGCTCCAAAAGAAAAGTCTGAAACTAGTATTGTTCTCACTGTTTCACATTACCACCCATTTTTAACGGAAAAGAGAACACAAGCTGAGGGTAGAACAAACTATGCCCCTCAGCTTATGTGTTGTAAGCCAATCTGGAGACAGAGTTCTGAAAAAAACTAGGAGTTAGCAATAACTCGAATGCATCTTGAGTTCTCTGCAGCTTACTGCTGACCATACCCCAAAAGCTCTCAGTGGAAGTAGATGGTAGAAATAAAAAAGGAAAGTTCTGAGGATGGTGGCGTATCTCTGTATCTCTATATTAATGAAACTATGTGATGGCCCAAGAAAAGCGTCTGCTTGATCAAACTATTAGTTGAAAAGTTCTGAAACTAAAATCCTCATAGCTAATGTTTCATTACAAATTTAGGTTGCTGATGGAATGATGAACACAGGGACTTCTGAGGATTTAACCTTCAAAGTATTATTAGGCAATTATGTGGCTCCAAGGCACAAACACAAACCTCTAAAGGTAATTCATCAGGTATAGCTCGATAGAGCAGTTCATACCCACACAGACTTGTGACACGGTGAAAAAAAATCAGTGCTGCTGCTGCTGCAGTTAGACTGAAGGGGAAGAGGTTTGTTAACCTCTTGGGCCATGCTACAAAAGTGGTGGGAGCTAATGAGGACACACAGGGATAAATGACCTAGTGGGTATTTGGTACTGTTACAATAAGTGTGTCATTTTAAAAGTTGGATGTGCTATTGAAAACAAAAAAAGATTTCTTGGCATACTACACTCATAAAGTCTGCCCACAATTGAAAACAGATTTTCATCGTATGTGTTTAGTCATTTTTCTGAAAGACGTACCATGGAAATGGAAATTCAGTTCACTGAAAAACTATAAAGTATTTGAGATAAACATGTAGATTAACAACTTCTTGGCACTGAAAAGCAGATTTTCCAGTATTATGTTCATTAGGCAATATATGCATTTAGTAATGAGTAACACATGCCAGAACTGCTCAAGCAAAATCGAGGTTTCCATACATACCATAGAGGAACTGGAGATGAATTTAAACCCTGCACTCAAAAATCCTATTGTAGGTATTTCAGCATTTGGTACATCAGTGATTCTGTATCATACTGGGAAAAGATCTGTTAGGTGTCTTCTAGGCTACCGAGGTACTATTCCTTAGACTCCGTCTACAGGCAGTTTTTTTAAAAACCAAAATAGTTAAATTGTCACAGCCCTCTAGTCTAAATGCAGTCATGCCAGCATGTGGATTGGTGCTGCCCCAGAGCACCCCCTCATGGTCTGAGGTGGCCCTACGGACACCATGTCCTGAGTTCCATCTTAGTTCTTCACAATAATTTATATTCAGGCCAGAATACTTATAATAATATGCCCCCTTGTGGGGTCTTTTTAGACTTTCTCAAATATAGACCATTGTAGCCTCCTTCATTCAGGAAATGTGCCCACCCTCCTCCTGGGCAACAACAGGGTTCCTCTTCTAGGCACAGGAGCCCCACAGCCATCGTTCTGGGGCTGTGCTAATATTCAGGCCTGCTGCAGCCTTAAACCAGCTTGTTCCTTCTGTCCCCCTTCGCAGCTCAGTCATTTCCCCTGCAGGCTGGAAAAGGGCAGCAGTCCTTCCACTGTTGATCTCTCTCCTGCTATGAAGGAGGAGGCAGCATAGATGCTTCCATCCTTCCCAATGTTTGTCCCAGTTGGCAGGAAGCCTTGCCCCACCCTGCCAAACAATCTCCTTGGTCCCAGGCCCTCATAGAAACAGTGACCTGGGATTCTCTCCCACAAATCCCCCCACCTCCAGCACTATTTATTCACCCAGGACCATCTTCCTCTGTCCTAATACCTACCTCCGCCCTTCCCAAGGCCTTTGTCCACTCGGAAAAGTCCCAGGAACCTTAAACGGATACACCTGGGGACAAGAGTAGACTGACCCCTAATCCCTACTATTTTTAAAGGAAACAGTTACACCGCTGCACAATACAAGGGTGTCTCCACACTTGCATAGCTTAGGGCACGTCTACACTACATCTTAAATTAACATAGGTTAGGTCAATTTACAGCCACCACAGTAATTACTGTAGTATGACCCAGTCATATTCAAATGCAAACATGTATAGTGAGAATTCTCCATTCGTAAATGCAAGGAAGATGAATCTTTGACAGATTACTCATTTTCTTTGTTTACAGAATATTTGCATTAAACAAGTCTTAACAAAAAAAAAGTTTTCAATAAAACTAAACAAAACCCACTTCCCTCCTCAGACAGATTTAATTTGCTTGATATCTGTCACATCATAACTCTACAACTCCTCCAGCGGTCTGTAATTTTTTGGAGGGTGGGGTGGAAAAGCAGAACTGACAAAAAATGAAGTTCCCATGTAAAAACATGCAGATTTTTTTTTCACCTTTGTGTTATAGACTCATAGACTCTAGGACTGGAAGGGACCTCAAGAGGTCATCGAGTCCAGTACCCTGCCCTCACGGCAGGACCAAATACTGTCTAGACCATCCCTAATAGACATTTATCTAACCTACTCTTAAATATCTCCAGAGATGAAGATTCCACAACTTCCCTAGGCAATCTATTCCAGTGTTTAACTACCCTGACAGTTAGGAACTTTTTCCTAATGTCCAACCTAAATCTCCCTTGCTGCAGTTTAAGCCCATTGCGTCTTGTTCTATCATTGGAGGCTAAGGTGAACAAATTTTCTCCCTCCTCCTGATGACACCCTTTTAGATACCTGAAAACTGCTATCATGTCCCCTCTCAGTCTTCTCTTTTCCAAACTAAACAAACCCAATTCCTTCAGCCTTCCTTCATAGGTCATGTTCTCTAGACCTTTAATCATTCTTGTTGCTCTTCTCTGGACCCTCTCCAATTTCTCCACATCTTTCTTGAAATGCGGTGCCCAGAACTGGACACAATACTCCAGTTGAGGCCTAACCAGCACAGAGTAAAGCGGAAGAATGACTTCTCGTGTCTTGTTTACAACACACCTGTTAATGCATCCCAGAATCACGTTTGCTTTTTTTGCAACAGTATCACACTGTTGACTCATATTAAGCTTGTGGTCCACTATGACCCCTAGATCTCTTTCTGCCATACTCCTTCCTAGACAGTCTCTTCCCATTCTGTATTTGTGAAACTGATTGTTCCTTCCTAAGTGGAGCACTTTGCATTTATCTTTATGGAACTTCATCCTGTTTACCTCAGACCATTTCTCCAATTTGTCCAGATCATTTTGAATTTTGACCCTGTCCTCCAAAGCAGTTGCAGTCCCTCCCAGTTTGGTATCATCCGCAAACTTAATAAGCGTACTTTCTATGCCAACATCTAAATCGTTGATGAAGATATTGAACAGAGCCGGTCCTAAAACAGACCCCTGCGGAACCCCACTTGTTATACCTTTCCAGCAGGATTGGGAGCCATTAACAACTACTCTCTGAGTACGGTTATCCAGCCAGTTATGCACCCACCTTATAGTAGCCCCATCTAAATTGTACTTTCCTAGTTTATCTATAAGAATATCATGCGAGACCGTATCAAATGCCTTACTAAAGTCTAGGTATATCACATCCACCGCTTCTCCCTTATCCACAAGGCTTGTTATCCTATCAAAGAATGCTATCAGATTAGTTTGACATGATTTGTTCTTTACAAATCCATGCTGGCTATTCCCTATCACCTTACCACCTTCCAAGTGTTTGCAGAGGATTTCTTTAATTATCTGCTCCATTATCTTCCCTGGCACAGAAGTTAAACTAACTGGTCTGTAGTTTCCTGGGTTGTTTTTATTTCTCTTTTTATAGATGGGCACTATATTTGCCCCCTTCCAGTCTTCTGGAATCTCCCCCGTCTCCCATGATTTCCCAAAGATAATAGCTAGAGGCTCAGATAACTCCTCTATTAACTCCTTGGGTATTCTAGGATGCATTTCATCAGGCCCTGGTGACTTGCAGGCATCTAACTTTTCTAAGTGATTTTTTACTTGCTCTTTTTTTATTTTATCTTCTAAACCGACCCTCTTCCCATAAGCATTCACTATATTAGACATTCCTTCAGACTTCTCAGTGAAGACTGAAACAAAGAAGTCATTAAGCATCTCTGCCATTTCCAAGTCTCCCGTTACTGTTTCCCCCTCCTCATTGAGCAGTGGGCCTACCCTGTCCTTGGTCTTCCTCTTGCTTCTAATGTATTGATAAAAATTCTTCTTGTTTCCCTTTATTCCCATAGCTAGTTTGAGCTCATTTTGTGCCTTTGCCTTTCTAAACTTGCCTCTGTATTCCTGTGTTATTTGCCTATATTTGTCCTTTGTAATCTGACCTAGTTTCCATTTTTTATATGATGCCTTTTTATTTTGTAGGTCACGCAAGATCTCGTGGTTAAGCCAAGGTGGTCTTTTGCCACATTTTCTATCTTTCCTAACCATCGGAATAGCTTGCTTTTGGGCCCTTAATAGCGTCCCTTTGAAAAACTGCCAACTCTCCTCAGTTGTTTTTCCCCTCAGTCTTGATTCCCATGGGATCTTACCTATCAGCTCTCTGAGCTTGCCAAAATCCGCCTTCCTGAAATCCATTGTCTCTATTTTGCTGTACTCCCTTCTACCCTTCCTTAGAATTGCAAACTCTATGATTTCATGATCACTTTCACCCAAGCTTCCTTCTACATTCAAATTCTCAACAAGTTCCTCCCTATTTGTTAAAATCAAGTCTAGAACAGCTTCCCCCTAGTAGCTTTTTCAACTTTCTGAAATAAAAAGTTGTCTGCAATGCAGTCCAGGAACTTATTGGATAGTCTGTGCCCCGCGGTGTTATTTTCCCAACATATATCTGGATAGTTGAAGTCCCCCATCACCACCAAATCTTGGGCTTTGGATGATTTTGTTAGTTGTTTGAAAAAAGCCTCATCCACCTCTTCCACCTGATTAGGTGGCCTGTAGTAGACTCCCAGCACAACATCACCCATGTTTTTTACCCCTTTTAGCCTAACCCAGAGACACTTCCATCTCCTATGTCCATCTCCACCTCAGTCCAAGTGTGTACATTTTTAATATATAAGGCAACACCTCCTCCCTTTTTCCCCTGTCTATCCTTTCTCTCTGCCATTATAGCCCGTGCTCCCTCCTGTTTCCAACCCATCTCCCAGGTCTTGTTCCCCACTTACCTGTGGGGTTTGCTCACCTGTCCCCGTCGAACCTAGTTTAAAGCCCTCCTTATCTACAGGGGTGGCTTGTAAGGCTCCTTCCCCACCCTCAAAGGCCCAAACTTATTTTCCCCCTCTTTGTGGGTCAACTTAAAAAAACAATTACATTCCCTTATGAGTACATCACTTATACAAATCTGAGATCCATGCCTCTGATACAGGGATGAAATCAGCTCCCAGCCTCTAAACATGCAAAGTGCAGGATTTCTTCTATCCTTTTCCAGAACTGTCCACGACATTTTCCCATCACAGAGGAAACAACATAATTTAGCGTGGAGGAACAAGGAGTGAATATAGTACAATGCATAACTGCCCTTTACCCATCATTTCTGTGTATTTCTCTCATTCACAGCACTCTGGGAAACATAGGCACATAAGTGTTTATTCCAATTTTCTGTTAACTATATCTTTGGCAAGGAGACCAGGTGTGTAAGGGGTTTTTTTGGTGGGTGAGGAGGGGAAGGGAGTGGAGGGTTGGTGAACTGGGAGCCAGTAGGTGGGGAAGAGTGGGTAGATTAAGATTGGATGAGGAGCTGGGGCAAATTGGGCAAAGAGACTGGAACTGAGAATTAGTGAAGTAGGGGCAGGCAATTTGAGAGGACCCAGGGTGCATTGTGAGAACTTCCACCGGCTGGGCAAAAAGATTTGGACTGAGCTTGAGAAATGTGATGGGGCCGGGAATGGAATGGAATCTGGCAGCCAGGATTGGAGAAAAAGACAGATTAGATGGGGAACTGGAAAGGTAAAGTCTGGAGATGAGAGACTAGCACTTGCTGGGCAAAGAGACTGGAATTAGGGTGAGAAGCCTGGGGAGTGGAGGCTGGGACTGGGGGCAAGGCGCAGAGGAGAGAAGGGCAAGGAAGAGACAGGGATAGGTTTGAAGGGATGACGCAGAAGGGATCAAGCTTGGGAGCAATGGGCAGAAAAGTGTCTGTGGCTACTAGACCACAAATCCCCCCAAAACTAGGAATGGAATCCAAGATTCATGAATCTCAATTCTTCTGCTGCCAGCAAATATCTGTGAAACCCACTGATGCTTCTCTAGTGTTGGTACATGACTATTATTGGTTACTTTGTTAGCTCAAGTGGCAGAGGTCCGTAGATCTAAAAGTTCCAAAACTGCTGATGACTCATGGGTCATGAGCAGTGCCAAATTATTCCAAATATGATGCCAAATTATGGAATTTCTGCTTTTTCAGTTTAATATTTTAAAAATATGGAATTACACACACAAAAATAAATTAAAGGATGAAAGTTACAATGCCAAAAAAAAGCAGACTTTTACAAATTTAAAGCAAATATGGATTTTTTTTAAAAATAAACCTAGTTAAAATTAAATATGAAATCAACAACCTATGTAAAAATTATAATTAAAATCATTTAAATTAAATACAAAAAAATATTACAGAAGTACACTTTTGCTGCCACATTTTAAACAAGGTCTGGCGGAAGTCCCCCACTGAATTGATGGAAGTCATTTGCTAAGCAGATGGAGTTTGCTGGAACAGAGTTAGCTGCAGCTAAACCAGATTTTGACAGCAGCATCCTCTCCTGGAGGTATAGAGAGAATATTTCTCTCATTTTTGTTTACTCAACTAGTTCAGTTCAATGAACAGTTCATTGAAAGTTAAGAAACCAATTGGAAAGTGAAAAATAATGGAATTTTTTGTTATCTTCTTCCAACTTATTAATTAAAAACTAGGTTTGAGAGGATGACATCTACTAGTTCTAAAATCTTAAAAGGACATATTAAATGCAAAAGATGTTTTGATAAAAGTTTTGACCCCCCCATGTATCTCACACATTTAAGGTAGTTTTATTCAATAAAAAAGAAAATGCTGTTTTGGGGCTTTTCAAATTGATTTTCCATCTAAATACAGCTTGACACAAATCATAAGTAAAAAAATCAATCTACTAAATAAGAACTATAAAAATGTAAAAATTAAGAATATGAATAAATGGAGGTTAACCTATTGAATAGCTCAAATAAATGTATATAGATATACTGTATCTGCCTGGTTAGCAAAAGGAAGCATCAGATTTAGTGAAAGGCTATATTTAGTTGCAAATTAACATGTTGTAAGGGGTATGAACTGAAGAAAATCAATCTCTCTTTCCAAAAAATAACTAAAAAGTGTAAATGAAAAACATGATTAAAATAAATTATTTAAAATCGAGATTTCCTCCTCATTGCTTTAAAAAGCTTTGATTTAAACTAATCCACTCCAATTGATTGTGGAGCTTTAATTTGGCTCCCTAGGCATATGTATGGTACAGTCTTTAATTACATCAGGCCTACACAACATGCGGCCCCTGGGTCCCGTGGGCAAGCGGCGGGGTGGGGCCGCTGGGTTCTCCCCCTGCCCGGGAGAGGCGGCACCTCACAGTCCTCCGCGCACATGCCGCACTCTAACCGCCCTAATGGTCAGAACCGCATGTCTCCATCTCCCGCTCCCCCCGCCTGGCGTACAGAGGACGCGTCAATTCTGGGGCCCGCTGAGCTGGGAAGCACTGGGCATGAGGCAAAACTGGCAAGTGCCAAGTGAAGGGGCACCCAGCCTGGGCTCGAGCAGCAGCACGGGGGTAGGACTGGGCTGACACCTTCTCAAACCTCCTCTTCGGTTGGGGACGGGGTGGGGCGGCTACTGCGCTGGTTGGTTCTAGGGCCGCCTCCATAGTGATGGCTGGGGTGCGGGGGTTGAACTGTCTGTGGGCAGCCAGGAAATCCTTGGGGGGAGACGTGTGTGGGTGTGTGTTTGTGTGTGCTACACCTGCCCTGCCCCGACTGCTGCCCCTTCCCTAGTCCAGGGACGTTGCCCCTCCACAGCCCCTATCACACTGCCCCCACGGCACCCGTGTTTGTGTGTTGGACAGTCACATCCAATCCCTTCACACTGCCCCTCTTTCCTGTCCCCGGCTTAGTTCAGAAAATCCCTTCAAACTATCCCCCTTTTTCCCTCCCCTTATTTCATAGGGGGATAACGAGCCAAGCGGGCGGGCGGGCAGTGGCGGCGAGGCTTTATACTTGGGGGGGTAACGAGGCGAATGGTGAGTCGGTGGCTGGAGGGGGCATCCATTTTCAGTATTTTAATTTTTGGTACTGCTGTATGCAGTGCATATGGGTGTGTGTGTTTTGTGTTTTGGCTGGGCTGGATGGTGCTGGGGAGAGGGTGTTTCGGCGGGGCTAGGGGGTTTCGGCCCTCAGCTGTTTTCTTTGGTTTAATAAGGCCCTCGTCGCTTTATGAGTTGTGCAGGCCTGAATTACATGATCGTAATTTTTTTCCAATGGATTCCTGACTCATTCAGTGGACAGGGCAGACCTATTCTGGGGTTTAATCAGTCATTTGGAAAAAAAAAGTATGTAATTGAAGACTACCATAATACATACGCATAAGGAGGCCAAACAAGGGCACCCTTAATTCTGGCATTTCTTAATGTTTGATGGCTTGATTTTGCACCAGCCTTGATGTTCCTTTAATATAGTTTGTGTGTGTACTATCTATATAGCTTATTCTTGTAAATTATGGGGAATAAAGTCTACTGATATAAAGCATCTTTATACTGATACAGCTCCCAAATGATTGTACCACTTTAACGATCAGTTTCTAAATGGATATAGTTAAAGTGGTAAAAATAGTTGTGTAGACAGGCCTTAAGTATCTCTAAGATCAGTTTAAACGATCCAGTTTTGAAGGCGATGAGTTGATCACAGACAGTTTTTACACCTTAGTGAAACATTCTTCACATCTTCAATGGTCTTATGAAAGCCACAACCATCCTTGTTTGAAGTTAACATTTCATGTTTGCCATGGAAAATTCTCAGGAAACTGTGGTTTCATACACCCAGAGTCACTTCCATGTCAAGCAGATTTTAACAAACAAATGAACAAAACCCCCAACCCTACAGTGGTGATTCCTTTATATCTTCAGTTATTTTGTTTCTGTACTAAAGAAACCGTGTTATTTAATGAAGTAATGCAAGGATTTTGAGTATGTAGATATAATGTAAAGCTGAGGCACACGTTATCACTGAATAGATTTCCATTAAAGGGATCCTGACAGTTCTTTATTCCACCTTGTATAACACATCTGATATAATAGGGAAAGAAAAGCACTTCCATTCAAGTATTATTTCCCTTTCAGTACTTTCAGCATAAATATGCTGCCATAAAGGGCAACGAACTGAGAGCCTGGACACAGCTTTATATATCCTAAGATGGTAAAGAAAGGGGATTGATGCAGAAGGCAGCATATTCATCTTCGGAGCAAAAAGAAATAGAATAATCACTACTGCTTCTGAGGAAATTTGAATAACTGGAAATACTCCCTGCTACATTAAATATGTTGGTGACAAAACTTCTAGTAGCTGTTACAAATATACACACACTATTAAAGCACAGAAGGATGAGTATTAAAGGTAGAGCTTCATATCAGAAAGTTATTCTGAATCAAATTCTGCACTGACTGACCTTGTATAATTTCTATTACTTCATCTAGACTTTTACATTTACATATAAGGCCACAATTTTCACCCTAAAAAGCAGAATACAAATTTTTGATGGGTCCCACAAAAACAGCAGCTGCTTTTGGTTTCAAATTTCTTGGCATTGGAATAACAGCAAAATTCTTTTTGCCAAACAACCACTATATATTTATTGACAAAACTGCAATGACCGAGTCAGATTATTTTTAAATGGCAAATTTTGGGTGAGAATGTGCTGCCTATATTTAAACACAGAAATACTTAAGTGAAAAACATCAATGACGAGCATATTATACAAAATATAAAAGACTAAATAGATTGAACAGCACATTAATAATATTAAACCAATAAAGAGAGAGGACTGCATACAGTAGTTATTTTTCTATGGTTTATGGACTGTGAATAGAACTTTTTCATAAGCAACAAACGTTAAAAATCCACAAGTAATTATCCAATTATGCTGCTATTAAAAGGCACTAACAACAAAACCAGAAGTTTTATATCACTAATAGGAATCTATCATTGTAGGAATGTTTTCTGCACTGAACAGACTTTATTTGGGAACAAAATGAAAACTGCAGTAATTCTGTGCCTGTTCTAAAGCCCTTTGAAATAGAAAGACTCCCATTGCCTTCAACAGGCTTTGGATCAGGCCCTTTGTGACTTTTCTAACATACACACACACGAATCTCTCATATACACAGAGAATTACACTCTCACAGAGAGAGCATTGTTTTTGTTGTATACACTTTCCATCATAAAATACTTTGTTAAAATGAAGTTACGGATACAGACGTATTTAGGAAGGTTAAAAAAAAGCAAATCCCCTCAAATTTCAGAAAAAACTAGGAAATGCAGTTAATGTTGTGCTTCTTAAAAGACATTCAGATTCGCCCTGCCTTGGAGATGCCTGCTGCTGCTACCATCCTTAATAAGAATTGTGAAACAAGTGCCTTCAGAAGGCTCGTTTTCACTATGAATTTGTAAAATGCTTTGTGTGTACAATACATGACAGTAAGGAAGACCATAAAGCAGCACAAGAATGATTTGATTAAGACTGAGGTATTCTAGTTTTTATAGTCACTGACAAAATAGAACTGTTTGATAAGAAAACATGAAGTTGATTTTGTTAAGGCATCATTAGTAAAGTTAGTTTATGTGCTTTGTTTGCAAAATGCAACCTGGCCATTGAAGGTTATTTTTAAACTTAAACATTCTTCTTTAAAGGCAGTATACATTCAAAACGCTGATGTGTGCCTGAGATCTCAACGTCATCTGAAAATTACGTGATGAAATGTCCCATTTTTTAAAAAATAGTTATGACATGGGATTGTGTCATATATTTACATCCAAAGTGGAAGATGTTTTCTATTGGATATAAGAAGTATATCTGTTGCTGTCTTCCTCATTATGGGTACTGGGAAATTATGAGAAAACACATTAAGAGATCCTCTTCCCCGCTGCCAAGTAGAAATTCTGCTTAGTGATCTGATATGCTCAAGTAAAAATAATCTGAATTGTTTGTATCACTATCTTGCTAAGTTTTCTTCTTTTTACTGTATGATGAACAGTAATGAATTTACAAGATTGTATTCATGTTCAAGTGTCTTTATTTCATGAACGCCATGAGGAAAAACACACAACTGAGGTCTATGAACATTAAATTGTCTAGTTATCTTTCCCCCACACATTTATCAGCTGGCAACAAGGAATCTCTAATTCAGTTAGAAAGTAGCACAAAAGTCCAAGATCTGAAATGCTAAATATTTTTTCATTGTGGCACTGAAAACAACATGTATATTATTATGCTCTCCTTTTCTTTTCCCAGTGAAAATTACTACTGAGACTGAAAACTGAAGAATTTGGAACTCCTTTCTAAATACAGATTACAATGTGAAGCATACTATTCTTCTAGATCTTCTAATTTAAAAAATGTTAGAGAGGAATTCCATGTATAGGAAGATGATGCCTTGGAACTGAAATAAATTAATAGTGGGTTGAAAGAAGTCTGTAGTAGCAGCAGTTTTATTTATGTAATGTGTTTGTGATTGGGAAGAGGAAGCTGATGTCAATTTTGGAAATTTTTTGATACAAAACTGATTCAGTTCATAAACGGAAGACATGGAGTGTGGGCTCTGGGAGGGAGTTTGGGTGTGGACTCTAGCCTGGGGCAGGGGTACAGGAGGGGGTCAGGGGTTCAGCACTTACCTTGGGTGGCTCCTGAAAGCAATTGGCACACCCCTCTGGTGGCAGCTCCGAGGTGGGGGACAAGCGGGTCTCCGCACACTGCCGGCCGCAGGCACCACCTCTGCAGCTCCTATTAGTCACAGTTCCCTGCCAATGGGAGCTGTGGAGACAGTGCTGGGCTGGGCCAGCGTGGAGACCCCCTCCCACCCACCAGGGGCCGTAGGGCCATTCCAGCCATTTCCGGGAGCAGCAGTGAGGACAAGCAGGAAGCTTACCTTAGCCCTGCTGCACTGCTGGCAGCGGGCCCCAGGCCTTTTTAAATCCCGTGCCCCTGGGCAATTGTCCCCTTTGCCCTTCACTGTCAGTGGGCCTGCTCCTGGGGCTTGAGAAACTTCAGCTGCTTCAGACTCCTCTACACCCTGCATGCAGTACAGTAGCCCAGGGATGTCAAGCCCATTCATAAATGGCTGAATTCCATGTCAGCCTCAGATTTAAATTCCAGACTTCATACTCCACACAATCCTCAGTGGAGAGTCCACTGATGTCAGAGATCAAAAGAAGAACATGCAATAGAAAATTTCATTAAAATAAACGCCTAACAAAATTGTACCTATTTATTATTGATTCAATGCCTTCTTGTAACATTCAGTATCACTCAGCGGGAAAATATGCTCCCCTTTAGGACTCTCTTATTCCTGCTCTTTGTTACTCTTCCTTCTCCATTTTTCTCCCATTATCTTATCTGTGCATCCACCCTCTGAATTTCCTTTCCAATAGAACAACTTATTACTACCCTCATATACTTTTGATTTGCTAAAAACATCAATAATGGAATAGCTAATGTTGACAATTATCAGGCTATCGAGGTGATACACCAATGAGATTAATAGGGGACAGGGAGTTTACCACTCAGTCATTATTTCAGGCTGTCTGCAGACACCATGACATCAGTTAAACCCTATTCACATTTGGACATTTCTCTCTGCAGTCAAAGTGGTTGGAAATATACTGTATAAAAAAATGAAAACATACATTGTCCACGAGTAGGTCATGTGGGTCACAAATACATTAGGCAGGCCATGACACCCTGACATAGATGTTATATAGGCCAATGATGTGGTTGCCTGCTATTGATGGGTATTAGCCTTACCAGCCCTAATAACAAGCCATTCCTGCTAAATTGCTATTTTAAATACATGCATACATGCCCTGGTGGATCGGTATATTCCTTTAATTAAAAAAATCAATGTACGTACACACAATATGCACATGCATACATATACCCACACTTGCATGTGTCCTAACGATCATTCTAAGATTAAAAAAGTCATACCTTTTTGCAGACTTGCTCAAAATTGATCTCTCCTTCAAGAGCAAGTTTGGTTACTTGATCCGGTTTCATTTCCTGTGGAAGAAAAATGTTTACTCTTCTTAGACATGTGTAATAACAGTATTATTTATAATAATGTTCATGAAGAAGGTAAATCTGAGAAAGGTTTAGTAAACTTTCACTACTCCTACTAATTTAAAGGAGAATAGGATCAGTTGGCATAGACACCAGTATTTATGTACACTCACAGGTAAAATTTTACTGAATTTACTTGCAAAATGTTGCCTGACATTTAAAACCAGATTCTTCCTAATCTATTTATATCAGAGCAATCACAACAGTACCTGGTTATATTAAAGCCAGTGGGAGTTTTGAGTGAGTACAGTCTTCAGGATCAGATCTTATTTTTAGAAACACTCAATTGTCTGAATTTGTCACTTAAAATAGACCATGGGAGGTTTAGAAATGCCCATTTACCAGAGACTTTGAAATCTTTCCAGCGTAAATATATAGATTTGACTACAGCCCTATAATTGAGGTTGAAAGGGAAAATTACTTACCTGTAATTCCACTTCTCTGAAGCTATCATCTATGCAAGATTCTCACGCTGGAAGGGAGAATCCTGCACAGCAGGCATATTTAGAGAAGCAAATTTTAAACTGTGACCACAATTAGGGCAGTTGTACGTATTAAAAATAATATCAAAATCCCTTATTAATCTTAACAACTGTACATATTCAATATGTGTTTTAGAGTTGATATTGGTTTGGTTTTTTGTTTTTTATGGGTACTGAAGAAAATAAATTACATTATAGATTGTTTCCCATATATTCATTTTAAAACAGAGTTTATGTTACTAGATTACATGAGGACCAAGTGACTTTCTACATATCTATAGTTTTAAAAATTATAATACAAGTCATTTATAAGACTGGTAAAGGAAGAAATCACCAGTTAGGCTCAGGCCTACCCATCACCAGGCCCTGTTTTATTACGGTTGGAGCTAATGTTTGAAGAAAATAATTCATAAAACAGATATTCGAATAGGCAGAAAGCTGGGAAGCAACTTAAACATAACAAAGACAAGTAAATTAGTCTTGTGTTTGCAGTGTGATATGGCAGCAAAGAGACCAATGCAACTTTGGGCTGTATATGCAGAGGCACTGTGTTGCACAACAGGGAGATCGCAGACTCTTGTGTCCCTGTTGTACCCACAGCTGGAACACAGAGTTCAAATATGGACACCTCAGAAGAAAAATTCTAGGGAAGAAGTTCATAACCACCAGAGCAATTAGTGATCTAGAGCAGTTGATTTACGTTCAAAGATTAAGAGCTATATATGCACACCTTGCTATGTGATGACACAATAGTCTATAAATAGCTGAAAAATGTGAACGTTATGGAGAGATGGTCCTCATTTCCCCCTGCTTACCTTCCAATGAGCATTCCAGTCTTTCTGCTTTATACTCAGGCCTTGGCTACACTACAGAGTTGCAGCGCTGGTGAGGGGGTTACAGCGCTGCAACTTAGGATGTGTACACACTTGCACAGCACGGCCAGCGCTGCAACTCCCTGGTTGCAGCGCTGGCTGTACACCCGGTTGAGCCTCGGTTGTAGAGGATCCAGCACTGGTGATCCTCTACAATGCGGACCAAAGCCCAACCCCCCCCCCCCAAGCAGCTAACCACCTTCCTGTTCACTACTGTCCCCTCTTCAGGACACCAGCTACCTCCTGTACCCATTGAAGATAAACCCCAGTGACCCATTGGTCAATTCCCACTCCCAAGGGGAAATCGGGGGAAAACCACTCACCCCATTGCTCGCCATGACTTAGCTTCCCTGCCCTCTCTTTGTTATCCTTCTCACATACCTCATATGCTACCAAAAGTCTAAAAAGTCCTTCACTGTGTGATAATAAACAATGTAGCCTCTGTGTATTACATGGTTCTAGCTCTCTTTTTTTCTAGTGACCTTGACTAATGCAGCCGGATCACCGGCCTCACGTCGTTTGCAGAATCTGAGATGAAATCCCAGAAAATCAAAAGAGGAATTGATCAAATCAGTTATGAGTCACTACAACAGAGAAAGTAGGAAGACACAGGAATGGAGAGAGAAAATATATGAATGGAGACAGAGTGTACATGAATGGAGGCAAACAGAAAGCAGGAGAAAGGAATTGTCTGCCAAAAAAACCACAAAGCAGATGATAAGCCTCCTGGCTCGCCAAACTGAGTCTTTTGAGTCTCTCGTAGCCATGCAGACAAATATGTACCGTTGTAACCCACAGCCCTCCCAAAGCCCTCTTTCTTGTTCCCCAGTATTTCCACAAAACAACTTTCTCCAGCAGCCAGTTTCTTATTACCCCCAGCTGCCCCAACACCTGTACGATCACCTACCAGCCCTGATAACTATAATTTTTACCCTGTTCACTCTACCCCCATTATCCTGCAGCATAGTAATCCTGAAGTGCAGCAGACATTGAATAGTGATCAAAATAGGACATATTCAAACCTGTGAATGTACAGTCCACCGCCCCAACCCCCTTGCCTTTTATGTACTCTATGTTGAATAAAGGATTTTTTTTCTTTTTCACTACGTTATATTATTGCTGGAAGTGGTAAATATTGTACACCAAGGTACAGCAAAGCACATCAAATGCATCAAACATTACTGTTGGCTCTCAGCATCAAATTGCTCCCTTAAAGCATCCCTAATCCTTGAAGCCCTTTCCTGGGCCTCCCTATTAGCCCTGCTCTCTGGCTGAGCAAACTCATCCTCCAGGCGTCGAACCTCGGAGGTCCATTCCTCACTGAATCTTTCACCCTTCCCTTCACAAATATTATGGAGGGTACAGCACGCGGATATAACAGCGGAGATGCTGCTCTCCCCCAAATCTAGCTTCCCATAAAGACAGCGCCAGCGGGCTTTCAAACGGCCAAAAGCACACTCCACAGTCATTCTGCACTGGCTCAGCCTGTAGTTGAACCGGTCCTTGCTCCTGTCAAGCTTCCCTGTATATGGTTTCATGAGCCATGGCATTAAGGGGTAAGTGGGGTCTCCAAGGATCACAGTGGGCATTTCGACGTCCCCTACTGTGATCTTGCGGTCTGGGAAAAAAGTCCCAGCCCTCAGCCTCCTGAACAGGGAACTGTTCCTAAAGATGCGTGCATCGTGCACCTTTCCAGGCCATCCTGAGTAAATGTCAGTGAAACGCCCACGGTGATCCACAAGCGCTTGCAGAACCACGGAGAAATACCCCTTGCGATTAACGTACTCTGATGCCAGGTGGGGTGGTGACAGAATAGGAATATGCGTCCCATCTATTGCCCCTCCACAGTTAGGGAAACCCATTTCTGCAAAGCCATCCACAATGTCCTGCACGTTCCCAAGAGTCACAGTTCTTCTTAGCAGGGTGCGATTAATGGCTGTGCAAACTTGCATCAGCACCATTCCAACGGTAGACTTTCCCACTCCAAACTGGTTCGCCACCGATCTGAAGCAGTCTGGAGTTGCCAGCTTCCAGATTGCAATAGCCACCCGCTTCTCCACTGGCAGGGCAGCTCTAAATCTCGTGTCCCTGCGCCGCAGGGTAGGGGCGAGCTCAGCACACAGTGCCATGAAAGTGGCTTTTCTCATCCGAAAGTTCTGCAGCCACTGCTCGTCATCCCAGGATTGCAGGACGATGTGATCCCACCACTGAGTGCTAGTTTCCTGAGCCCAAACGCACCGTTCCACGAAGCTGAGCACGTCTGTTACTGCCACAAGCAATTTAGTGTCTTCACCATCAGGCGATTCAATATCATCGTCTGACTCCTCACTGTCACTGTCACTCTCACTTTGCAGCTGAAGGAATAGCTCCACTGCCATGCGTGATGTGCTGGCAACATTCATCAGCAAGGTCGTCAGCAGCTCAGGCTCCATTTATAACAAAAATCGCAGAAATAGCGCTGTAGAATCACAATGCCACCAAACTGCTCGGAATGTGTAGCAAAGCACCACGGGGCGTTGGAACAGGAAGCGGAAAGACCCGCACACTTCCTTCCCCTTCCCACAAGCCACAGCGCCAAAATGGGACGAGGTGCTCTGTGGGATAGCTGCCCACAATGCACCACTCCCAACAGCGCTGCAAGTGCTGTAAATGTGGCCACACTGCAGCGCTGGTTGCTGTAAGTGTGGCCACTCTGCAGCGCTGGCCCTACACAGCTGTACTAACACAGCTGTAACTACCAGCGCTGCAAAACTGTAAGTGTAGCCATACCCTCAGTCATTTTTTCCTACTTTCAGTTTTGTACATCTTATGTTGCTCCCACACCTAGTCTTCCTGTCCTCATCCGCTAGCCATTCTCATGCTACTTTCTGAAATCCCTTCTTAAACTCACCTTTCTAGGCAGTTCCTACTCCTTTATCATTAATAATCCATGCATGTTTTCTTCTCTCACAATGGGGGTCCTGCGTCCATCTTGTTTAGCTCATTAGTTCTTCTAAGCATAGAATGTGTTTTATCTATGTCGTTAAGTGTTGTGTAAAACATGTGTGCTTTACAATAATTAATTAGCAACAGTTGCAGCATAGTAAAGTATAACCAAGAGTAATGGGATGAAATTAAGAAAGGGAAAACACATTTGATATGAACGTTAGGAAAAACCTCTTGATGGCGAGATCTATTAACTTCTAAAATCATTGCCCAGAGGCATTGGAAGAAGCTCTATCACAAGTCAGCATATTTAAAACCAGATTGAAAACACACTAGTAAATGTACAATAGGAAACAATCTTGCATTGGCAGGTGGACAGACTGGATGATCTAACAGGTCTTTTCACCCCTAGAATCTATGATTCAGTTTTCCATGACTCTTCAAATATTACACAGATGGGAAAACTAGGACAGAGTGGTTAAGTGATGTGTCCACAGTAAGTCACTGAGCTAAGAATTAGGAGATTCAACTCCATGCACAGTCCACTAGACGATGCTGCTTCCCTATGCTAAATTAGGAAAGCAATTTAGAAAACCCCCAGATATTTAACGTGGGGATTTTTGCTTATCTTTGGAAGTGAAATACGTTAAATGGAGTACAAAGCTATAATGTACGTTGCAAAGGGAATCTATACAGGAAATGAATGGTATAATCCTTATGACTGTGGTAAAACTATTAAAAATTGCAAGTAAAATCAGTATAAAATGAGCATTCCAAGGGGCATGGGAAAGAACAGCATAAACTCCAGAGAAAGGAGCGATCTTCCCCCTCCTCTCATATACATAGAAGGTGGGTGGAAAAGACAGCAGAAGCCAACAAAAATGGGTGCCCTTATCCAAGGGACCCAGTGGAGAAGGCTGCCTCCCATCCCCCCTTATTTGTGCGTGGGCCAGTGGAGACTAGAGTCAGATGAGCCCATGCAGACCTTTCACACTATCCTCACAAACATCCACTCCCTAACCCTCCATGGGAGACCAGAGGGTATAGAACAGCAGAAACTACCAAAGACCATCTTAAGCTAATTGTACTAAAATGTGTTGGGGTTCCTCTAAGACTTCTTCCACTTGGTTCTCCAAGAACTTAGTTTGACTCTAGTCTCGTTGCTCAGGCTCCTTTATTTGTCATACAGCAAAGCTACATTGAGTTAATCAGAATTAAGGGTAGAGGGTGGGCATAGGGCATATCAACATCTAAAGTTACACAGCAAATCTCTGCCTTTATATACGTTTAAACATTACACTGCATTTACTGTACATCACACCAGACATTTGGAGATTGGCTTGGTCACTTTACAGCGATTGGTTTCTACACAGCACGCACTATAAACGAGTTATCCTTTACCTTATCTCACTTTCCAGGCCTATCTTATCTACTGTTTTCTTGTCCATTGTAAATGGTTTCCTGGGCGTTTCCCCTTATTTTAGCTAATACAGCCATTCTGTTCCTAGCCTGCTGATTCATTTACTTCCCTAATCCAGCCTCCTAAGAAATAAGGCTTCACCCATGTCAAGTCAGGCCTACAATAAGGGCAATAACTAATTGGCTCTGAGGTGAGCAGGTTGATACGTGGTCATATTTCTGGAGATACAAAAGGCTGAGGCACCTGCCTTTTGGGAAAAGGGAGGATGGCTTAAAATAAAAATATCATGTAATGGATAAGATGTATAGCTAACATCAACTGCAACATGTTTCCTGCATATTATTGTTCAACTTGCCTATTTAGACAGTAACAATTTTGGAGAAGGGACTGTGTCTTATTATGTGTGGCTGTCAGCATGCCACATTTCAGGAAAGATGTGGATAAATTGGAGAAAGTCCAGAGAAGAGCAACAAGAATGATTAAAGGTCTAGAAAACATGACCTATGAGAGAAGATTGAAAAAATTGGGTTTGTTTAGTCTGAAGACAAGAAAACAGAGCGGGTCCATGATAACAGCTTTCTAGTACATAAAAGGTTGTTACAAGGAGGAGGGGAAAAAATGTTCCCCATAACCTCTGAGAATAGGACAAGAAGCAATGGGCTTAAATTGCAGCAAGTAGTAATATGTCATCATCAGCAAATCCACCTCCACTCCCAGCACCTCCTGCACACCGGCAGCCCCGCTGACCAGCACCTCCATCTCCCTCCCTGAACCTCCTGATCAGCTGTTTCGTGGCATGCAGGGGACTAAGGGGGAGGGGGGCGCTGAGAGGGGAAGGAACAAGGGCATGGCAGGCTCAAGGGAGGGGGTGGGAAGGGGTGGAGTTGGAGCATGTCCTGTGGCAGAGCCAGGGGTTGAGCAGCGAGCACTCCCCCCGCCCCCCTCCCTGGCACATTAGAAAGTTGGCTCCTGTAGTGCCATCCCTGGGGTCGGTACCTATACAAGGAGCAGCATATTAACTTCTGAAGAGCTGCATGTGGCTCCGGAGCCACAGGTTGGTCACCCCGTCTAGATAATACTTAGTCCCACAATGAGTGCAGGGGGCTGGACTAGACAGTACCTTCCACTCCTACAATTCTGTGATTCTATGGTTTTCTGTGATTAAAAAAACAAATATGCCACAATCAAACACATGATAAAAATTACAATTCTATGACTAGTTTTGCAGTAGTGATTCTTATGACTGGTCAAATGATGGAAGTTTGCTTTTTTTAAAAAAAAGTCAAAGAACTGTTAAGACAAACACAAAAAGTAAAAGCCAATATACTGTAGTGTCACGAAGGGTACAGCTACAATGAAGACCAAAAACAATCAACAAATTCACCCGTGACAATGGGTGTCACACAGCCCAGGTCAACTGACTTGGGCTCACACTATGAGGCTCAAAATAACAGTCCAGATGTTCCCACACAGGTTGAAGCCGGGGCTCTGAAGCCTGGCAAAGGGGTGTGTTTCAGAGTCCTAGCTCCAACCTGTGTGGGAACATCTACACTGCTATTTTTAGTTCCATAGTGTGAGCCTGAGTCCGTTGACCTGGGCTCTGAGACTTGCTGACAAGGGGTCAGGGGCAGAGAGGGGAAAGAGTGCAGACACATCTTTAGACAAGTAAAGCTGAATACTTTACATTTGGAATTTCATTCAGTCTAGACTATGAAAAAATTTACCATTTAGTTTAACTTCAATTTTCTTGTCAGTTTCATTTTTTCTGGTTCTTAAGAACACAAATCAATAACATTCCATTAGTGTTCTAAAATCATGTCATGGAAGCTTTTCAAAAGGAAGCTAGATAGTCATCTGTGTTGGATGGTTTTTTAGACACAACAAATCCTGCATCTTGGCAGAGGGTTTGACTAGATGACCCTTGTGGTTCCTTCTAACTCTATGGTTACTATGATGTCCTTTGGGTTCACAACAATTCAAAAAATGTTTTAAAGTTTAAAAACATCACTGCGCTGAAATTTAATACACTTCTATTCACATTAAGGTTTATATTCAAACTTAAAGTTTTGTAAAACCATACTTTCAGTTTAAATTGATAACAGTCTTATCCTAACATTGGTTCCCCTGATAGAAATACTTAGTAAAGTCAATTCCAAAACTCAAGAGTTCTTTTCCCACCATATATATTTTCTATGCACTAGCAATAGTTTTAGTGAGTACAGAATTCTCTGCCAATGCCCCAGCAGATACTACAAAATATCACTTCCTAGGTTGAGCCTTTTAGAGCACACTAAAAAGGTTTGTTCTTTGACATGTGATACAATACACATAGCATGACATCCTAAGCAATATGGCAGTTTGGATATTGGTGCCATTATCTACAAAAGTAGATTAACTCTGCTCACTGGTGGTTAAAACACTCTGCTAAAAAAAAAAAAGTAAACAAACAAACAAAAACACTAAAAAGAGCTAATCCTATAGGTGTAGTTCAATACAACAGCCTGCAGAATTGGCATACTGGTTTATCTGTCCACAGCAAAGTCTAAAAAAAGGCTAAACATTTTCATTTTTATCCCAATGGTAAAATCAAAGTTTTATGGAAACACAGACCATAGTTTTGTCCAAATTTGGACTTGCTAGTTGTTTACACTGGTAATAAAATATAGACCCCAGCTCAGTACCATCAAATGATAGTTCAGTGGTCTATATGAAATGAGTTGCTGATGCAAGTTTGAGGTGGACAGGTGCCCATCTCACAAGACTGACCAGCATAACTGCTTCAATAAAGCAATGGTTACTTAGCTTACACTAACTGTGATTCTTCAAGATGTGTTCTCCATGTGGATACCACTCTTAGTGTGCATGCACCCCACGTGCATGAGATAGGATTATTTTGACTAGCAGTGTCCACTGGGGCCAAGTCTGAATCCTAGCTATCCTGGCATGCTCTCACCTAGGGGCATTAAGGGCAGACTGGGCCCAATAGTCCCTCAGTAATTTCACCAGTATAGAATCCCAGAAGAGCATGACTCTAAAGTATCAGGGAAGGAGGGCACATCATGGGATCTACGTGGACAACATGTCTTAGAGAATGACAGTTAATGTAAGTAACCTTTCTTTCTTCAAGTATCTCTCCACATGGATCCCACTCTTAGAATTACCACGCAGTTACCTGTTGGCTTGGAGATAAGTGCTAGGCATCCTACTAAAACAATGATTGTAGAGACAGCCCTACCAAAACTGGTTTCCAATCTGGAAGCCTCC
Organism: Gopherus evgoodei; assembly: GCF_007399415.2. NCBI lineage: Eukaryota > Metazoa > Chordata > Testudines > Testudinidae > Gopherus > Gopherus evgoodei. Next base: position 59,606,886 of record NC_044327.1, read on the forward strand.
ATTAAAGAACAGTGCCCTGTAAAAGTCTGGACAGAGCTCAGTGTAGCTGCCCTACAATTTCAAAAATAGGGACATTCTTCAAACATGCAGCTGAGACTGTCTGTGCTTTAATAGAATAAGCTCTAATGTGGTGGGTGAATCTAATCTTGCTAACTTGTAACATGCTCTTATAAGGCTGGAAACCTATTTTGATAACCTTGTAAGTATACTGCCTGACCCTTACTGCTATCAACAAAGGCATGAACATTCCACGTGCGTAACTGAATGATTGTGTCCTGTTACGATAATACGATGATGCTCTTACCCCATCAAGCACATAACATTTAGCTTTCCCCACAGCAGCTTGGAGATCAAATCTCTTAAGCATTCCCATAGGAGACTCTGGTACTGGAGCTATGGATAGATATGAATAGTGAAAGGCTTTGAATATGTGGTGCTGATGCATTCAATACTTTAATCTCCATTGATACTGTGATAGGTATCAGAGGTGAAGTGATGGATGTTAAAGGTGGTGCTGATATGTCCAGTATCGGCATTGTACTGGAAATGGTGTGGGTTTTGTTGATTAAAGGATCTATCAATGATACTTTGCTCTTTGATGCTGGTGTACCAGAATAGGACCTTGAGCTGTGACCCTTGGTGGATGAAGCCTGAGAACTTTTAAGTCCCTTGCCCAGGTATCATAACCTTAGTCCCAGATTTGGACCTTAGCGTCCAAAATATGGGGGTTAGCATGAAAACCTCCAAGCTTAGCTACCAGCTTGGACCTGGTACTTGCTGCCACCACCCAAAAATTAGAGTGTTTTGGGGCACTCTGGTCCCCCTGAAAAACCTTCCCTGGGGACCCCAAGACCAAATCCCTTGAGTCTCACAACAAAGGGAAATAATCCTTTTTCCCTTCCCCCCTCCAGGTGCTCCTGGAGAGATACACAGACACAAGCTCTGTGAAACTACACAGAGTGACTCCCCCTCTCTGTTCCCAGTCCTGGAAACAAAAAGTACTTTCCTATTCCCCCAGAGGGAATGCAAAATCAGGCTAGCAAATTCAACGCACACAGATTTCCCCTGATTTCTTCCTCCCACCAATTCCCTGGTGAGTACAGACTCAATTTCCCTGAAGTAAAGAAAAACTCCAACAAGTCTTAAAAGAAAGCTTTATATAAAAAGAAAGAAAAATACATACAAATGGTCTCTCTGTATTAAGGTGACACAACACAGGGTCGATTGCTTAAAAGAATATTGAATAAACAGCCTTATTCAAAAAGAATACAAATCAAAGCACTCCAGCACTTATATTCATGCAAATACCAAAGAAAAGAAACCATATAACTTACTATCTGATCTCTTTGTCCTTACACTTAGAAACAGAAGATTAGAAAACAGAACTACTTCTCCAAAGCTCAGAGAAAGCAGGCAGACAGAAAACAAAGACTCAGACACAAACTTCCCTCCACCCAGAGTTGAAAAAATCCGGTTTCCTGATTGGTCCTCTGGTCAGGTGCTTCAGGTGAAAGAGACATTAACCCTTAGCTATCTGTTTATGACACCAGGGTTGGGGAGAGTGACCTATACTCTGATCCTCCACCAGAGTGGTACTCTTTTCTTCCTCTCTCAGAAATTACTGAGTCTGCTCCTGCAGAAGTGTTTCCATAAACAGAGACAATCACATCCCAGTGCAGAAAGTCATATTTTGCCAGAAACACCTAGCAGTTGGAAATGCATATCTGGATATCAGGAGAGGAGCAAATTTTTCTGCTAACAGATCCAGTCTTAGGGTTCTTTTCCTTTTGTTTTAGGGGGCCCTTGCTATTTGGATCTTTCCTGAACAGCCACGACAAGTTAGCCTGGAATGGAATACAAAAAAAAGTCCTTGAACCCTTTGAGAGGAACTTGGTACCATCTATCCACCCTCTTGGAATGGCAGGTACTGACAATGGAGTTTGCCACAAATCTTTTGTAGTTCTAACAATCTGTCATTAATAAACATGGCAAATCTACCAGGCATGGAAGGGAGCACAATCTCTAGTGGCTTGTGGGACTTCTCTTGACTTACTTCTGGGGATGTCAAGGGTCTTTGAACACCTTAAAATCATCTGTTGGACAAGGCATGGAGGGAATGACTGCCTCTTTGGGAGTAGGGATGAAGGGGTGATGAAATAGCTGTCAGGATCAATTGCTTCTCAATTTCTGCCTGTTGAGCCTCCTAATTCTTAAGGGAAATGTGTTTTGCCCTAAAAGGGGGGCAGAAGATCATGGATTGTGGACACATGGCTGCCTACCCCAGGGTGCCCAGTAGCACCATGACCCATAGCATATATTTATTACTGGACTGATGGACAGAAGATACAAGGGGCCCTGTTCTTTGTGAGACCCAAGCCCCCAGTGTGATGCCTCTAGAGGGTAAGGGGGATGAACACAAGATAAGTCTCTACCATGTCTCCCAGTGGAGAAGATGAAAAGGAATACACATCCTCCAGTGATGGGCTACACTTTCTACTCTGCTAGACCACTCCCTCAACAATTCTAGTTGGGTAGAGCTACAATCTACTTCCCCAACTGCTGTATGTGGTGCTGTGGTTTTGGTGACTGAAGACTAGTTAGCACGGTTGGCATTGTACAAGCCAACAATGGGGATTTTGGTCCAGGCCCACAGGCAGGTCACTTGATGCCACATAGGGACCAAAACGGCCTGTACTGTTGGGTAGTGAAAAAGCTGGTGCCAGAGTCAATGCCACAGAAAGGCACACAGCAGATCTAGTCAATACTGCATACATTCTTTTCGTATCAAAGGTCCAGAGAGTCACATTTTAGGCCATTGGCTGATCTTCAGCTGTGGAGCTTGAGACAAATTTTACATGTTGAACTATATCTCAGTTCTGAGGGTCTTGAATAGGGAGACCTATATCTCATCTTATCTGTAGAGTGAGACTCCTTCCTACCCCCTTCCTGAAGAAGTCAATAATGGATTGAAGTCAGTAACTGGCATCTCAGATGTTTCAACCCTGGAGCCCAAGGTGGAATCACAACTTATTGGGCCCCTACCTTCGAGAGATTGGAGGGAGGACTAGGCCTTAGCTGTATCTTCCTTCTCCCTGTCCAAAAAACCGTTCATGGAGCACTTCAGAGGAAATAACTTTAGAACACTGATTCTCAAACCTTCGCAGTGGTGACCCCTTTCACATAGCAAGCCTCTGCGTGTGACCCCCACCCCCCATAAATTAAAAACACTTTTATATATTTAACACCATTATAAATGCCAGATGCAAAGTGGGGTTTGTAGTGGAGGCTGACAGCTCATGACCCCCCCATGTAATAATCTCATGACTCTCTGAGGGGCCCCAACCCATCCCTAGTCCTCTGAGTCTGCTTGGAAAGACTGGCAGATGGAGAAATGATTATGGATATACCCTTTACCTACATAAAACAGGCACTTAGAACGCACATCACTAAGTTGCATAGAAGCATTAGAGGAGCATGTCTTAAACCCTGGAAATTTAGCTTCCGTAACAATTGCTTGAGTCCCAGTAGCAATGTAGGGGGCTCAGAGCCTAAATATGAAAAGTTAGTAAAAAATAGCAAACTCTTTTTTTTGCTAAAGCCAAAAGGCAAACTAAGGGGCAAGTCTACACTAGAATTGCTACAGTGGCCCAGCTATACTGATGAAGCTGCATTTCTGTAGCATTGCTACTGCAGATGCCCTATGGAGCGCTTCTCCTGTCTACAGAGCATTGCCCACACCAGTGCTTAGGTCGATGTAACTTACGCAGCTTGTGCGGTGGCTTTTTCAGAGCCCTGAGCGATTTAAGTTATACCAAAATAAGCGCTAGTGTGTAGAAGCCCTAAGAATCATGTATTTACCTAACACCACCACTATCTAATCATTAATTAAAACTTGGTTTCAGCGAAGCAGGCACACACAACAGGGGTTCTTGTTGCCATGGGCAGCAAGAGCAAACTGAGCAAGGGTTGGGTTCACTCCAATCCTTTCTGCCCTCAGATTTGTGGGGAAGAAGCAAGAACATTCAGGGCACAGGCACAACTCCAATGGACACTGCTGGCCAAAAGATTCCTATCTCATGTGCACATGCATTAAGAGTTGGATCCATGTAGTCAAACACTTAAAGAATTGAAAGCTGGCTTCCTTATTGGCAACTTCTGCCCAGAAGCTAAGGATGAAATTGGTATAGAAAGTATATTCTCCCATTCTGAGAAGTGCTCTCTCCCAGGACAGGGTCCAAGCACTTAATCAGGAGTGTAGGGAAGTTTGTACGTCCACTGCTGTACTCTTTCTACATATAAATAGAAGACTTCAGCTTCCAGTGGTATCCAGTTTACACCTTTCACAAGCAGTAGCGTTTTAAAAACATTTTGAAAAGAAAATTTTAATTTTGAATGTCTTACCTACAGAAATATAATTTCCCCTTTAAATCTAAATATTCCACACATTTTCCCACTGTAATTCAATAGCTTTCTCTCCTTGATAATCCTTTTATATATTTTCTTTTTTTCCATTTGCATTTCTTCTATGTAACCTTTCTCCAAACCAATTTTTCTTCTGTATATCACCTGCTTGCCAATTCATTTATCCAGTTAACAAGCTGGATATTACATGAAAGTAGATTTCTTCAGTGCACAGTGGAAAAAAAAATAAATTTCACTAAAAAGATCAGTGACAGGTGTTAAATTTAAAGATTGGTGTCACCAAAAGTTAAAACATAAAGCAAATTTTGAAATGCAAAAGCAAATGAAAATGTTTCCTTAATGTGCTTATTTAGCAAATTATTTTAAACACACACGTTAAAATAAGTAATATTTGAATCTGAAATGGTTGTGATATTTAGCATAATTGAAACTCTGTTGTAACTAAATACATTTAAAGTAGGCATAACCCTTACATAGGGAAGCAGTAGTCAACCTCGAACATTAAAATGCTAAGCAGAAATGGCATTTGAAATTTTAATTTCAGATAAGAATGGCTATACTGAGTCAGACCAAAGGTCCAGCTAGCCTAGTATCCTGTCTTCCAACAATGGCCAGTGCCAGATGCCCCAGAGGGAATGAATAGAACAGATAATCATCAAGTGATCCATCACCTGTTGCCCATTCCTAGCTTCTGGCAAACAGAGGCTAGGGACACCATCCCTGCCCATCCTGGGTAATAGCCATTGATGGACGTATCCTCCAGTTCTTTTTTGAACACTGTTCTAATCTTGGCCTTCAGAACATCCTCTGGTACGGCGTTCCACAGGTTGACTGTATGTTGTGCGTGAAGAAAAATATTTGATTTTTTTCTTTAAACCTGCTACTTATTAATTTAATTTGGTGACCGCTAGTTCTTGTGTTATGAGGAGGAGTAAATAACACTTTCTTATTTACTTTCTCCACATCAGTCACGATTTTATAGACCTCTATCATATCCTCCCCTTAGTTGTCTCTTTTCCAATCTGAAAAGTCTCAGTCTTATTAATCTCCTCTCATATGGTAGTCATTCCATACACATCTAATCATTTTTGTTGCTCTTTTCTGAACCTTTTTGAATTTCAACATACCTTTTTTGAGACTGGGCGACTACATTTGCACACAGTATTCAGGATGTGGGCATACGATAGATTTATATAGCGGCAATACGATATTTTCTGTCTTATTATCTCACTCTTTCATGATTCCCAACATTCCGTTGGGTTTTTTGACTACCGCTCCACATAGGGTGGATGTTTTCAGAGAACTATCCACAATGACTCTAAGATCTCTTTCTTGAATGGTAACAGCTAATTTAGACCCCATCATTTTATATGTATCATTGGGGTGATGTTTTTCAACGTGCATTACTTTGCATTTATCAACACTGAATTTCATCTGACATTTTGTTGCCCAGTCACCCAGTTTTGTGAGATCCTTTTGTAGTTCTCCGTAGTTTGCTTGGGACTTAACTATCTTGAGTAGTTTTGTAACATCTGAAAATTTTGCCACCTCACTATTTACCCCCTTTTCCCGAGCATTTATTAATATGTTGAAGATTGGCCCCAGTATAGACTCCTGGGGGACACCACTATTTACCTCTCTCCATTCTGAAAACTGACCATTTATTCCTACCTATTGTTTCCTATCTTTTAACCAGTTACCAATCCATGAGAGGACCTTCCCGCTTATCCCATGACAGCTTACTTTGCTTAAGAACCTTTGGTGAGGGACCTTGTCAAAGGCTTTCTGAAAATCTAAGTACTCAATATCCACTGGATCCCCCTTGTCCACATACTTTTTGACCCCCTCCCCCGCAAAGAATTCTAAGTAGATTGGTGAGGCATGATTTCCCTTTACAAAAACCACGTTGACTCTTCCCAACAAATTATGTTCATGTATGTGTCTGACAATTTTGTTCTTTACTATAGTTTCAACCAATTGCTGGGATCACCTCTGGAGTCCTTCTTAAAAATTGGAATCACATTAGGTCATTTGGTACAGAAGTTGATTTAAATGATAGATTACAGACTACAGTTAGTAGTTCTGCAATTTCACATTTGAGTTCCTTCAGAACTCTTGGGTGAATACCATCTGGTCCTGGTGACTTATTACTGTTTAGTTTACCAATTTGTTCCAAAACCTCCTCTAATGACCCCCTTAATCTGGGACAGTTCCTCATATTTGTCAAATAAAAAGAATGGCTCAGGTTTGCAAATCTCCCTCACATCCTCAGCTATGAAGACCGATGCAAAGAATTTATTTAGTTTCTCTGCAATGGCCTTATCCTCCTTGAGTGCCCCTTTAGCGTCTCGATTATCCAGTGGCCCCACTGGTTGTTTAAGCAGGCTTCTTGCTTCTGATGTATTTCTTAAAAAAAATTGCTATTACTTTATGAGTCTTTGGCTAGCTGTCCTTCAAATTCTTTAGCCTTCCTAATCATATTTATATTGATTATGACTACTTTGAATGCAGTGCAGTCTATAGTGTAGAGTGATTTCCAAACACAGATGAAGACAGTCCCTGACTTGAAGAGAATACAATCTACACGTAGATTAGAATGTATTTCATAAAATAGCTTCAAATTGGAAAAAACAAAAACAAAAAACCTGACAGACTAGACAACCACATAAATTAGAGCTGGACATCCTCATGCCAAAGCAGGAGTGTTCAACTAAAATATATTCTCAGCTGTCTTCTCCAGCACAGCTTTAGATGATTCAAAGGAAACGTATGTCAACACTTACCTTGGGAGACAATTACAAAGTCTAAGAGCCCTCACTGGTAGGAAATTCTGCCTGATATTCAGTCAACATTTTTTTTTTGTTTGACTTCATTCCATTAGTCCTACTTATATTCCCATATGCTATTTAATTGTTCTCCCTCCTCAGTGTTTACATCCTTCAAATACTTAGTTATCAACTATATTCCCCAATCACCCACAGCATATGTCTTCCCTCTTAAATAAACCAATTTAGTTTTTCAATCATTTTTCTTGATCCACCCTAAAATTCCCTCTAATAAAGACAACACTTTTCTGGTATTTGGAGGAACTATGATGATCAATAACAATATTAGAACTTATATGGATAGGACTGCATTGTCGAGAACTATATAAAGTATTCTAGGCGAAGTCTCACTAATGCCACATGGAGGGACTTTGCTTAGATCAGTGGTTCTCAAACTTTTGTACTAGTGACCCCTTTCACATAGAAAGCCTCTGAGTGAGACCCCCACTCCTCTTATAAATTAAAAACACTTTTTTTGTACATTTAATACCATTATAGATGCTGAAGGCAAACCAGGGTTTGGAGTGGCTGGCAGCTCACGACCCTCCATGTAATAACTTCACAACCCTCTGAGGGCTCCTGACACCCAGTTTGAGAACCTCTGGCTTAGATTGTTAGGTGACAAGACAATGTACCCTAATTTGAAAGTATAGAATTTTTTGCCATCACAAAATATTACAAATTTGTACCTAAATAGCTGTCTACTCTGCTTCTTAGAAAGCAGTAATACTTAAGTGTTTTACTCCCATTATGTTTCTGTGCTTCATATTATTTTTCCACAAATGTACTAACTTGATTTTTTTTCTAGTTGTTCAATCTCATCCTGCTATTTCCTGTCAATATGTTTAGATTCTGTAGAGGTCTTAGTGTGGAAGGACTCTTTTCAGGTCAGCTCACAGTTTCCTGAAGTGCCCTTTTCTAGCAGTTTATGGCGGAATCAGTCTAATGTCATGATTAATTTGAGCCCCCAATTCTGTCTCATCTGAAAAAGCTGGAAATTTAGTTAAGAACAGATGTACTCTGTGACTGACAGTTGCAGCGTGTTACCATTCTGGGACATATGCTGTGCTACAAAGAGGCAGAGTGCATATTGGCAACTCGTGGGGGAAAGTTCCAAGTAGGGCTGGACATACAGTTCAGTAAAATAATCCAGCTATGGTCCACATAAAGGGTTTAATATTTTCCAATTAGAAACAAAATCCACAATAGACACATCAGTTGGGTTCAATTGTTGAGCCCTGTTTCTAAGGATCTTGGTGCCAGTAACAAGTTTATTTTCTAAATGGCTTGCTGATTGCCTGATCAACAGGAGAGTGACACATTAGTTTGGGATAGTGTATCTGAAGTAGAAGAAAAACATTTTGTCATGGCATGATTTACAAATTCAAATCCTGTGACACCTATTGTGATCCAAATCTACATGAATTTCTACAGCTGGGAATCTCATTAAAGTTCTATTGTAACAACAAAATAAAAAACCCAAACTATTTCTGAAAAACTATTTTACCAGATGTGACATCAAAATTTATCTTTCAAAATAGTGGCAACTGGTTTATTCAAATAAAGTATAGTATACATTTTAACAAAGTAACTTTGAATTTGATAGCCAAGTGACTCCAAATTCTTACTTAGATTTAGGATTATTTTAAAGTTTTACATAGAAAGTTACAAGTGAAAAAAGGCAGCAATAATACCCTGAAAGATTCACATTAAGATAATGTTCAGCCATGTGATATCACCCAATTCTCAACTCTCACTTTTACCAACTGCCTATTACTGTAGAATTGGAGCAATGTATAAATAGGAATAGCATTTAGGGGAAAGACAAGGGAATAAAAATCCAGACTTCAGTAGCTCTGTACTTGCCAAGCCACATATCTATTTTAGTAACAGTCCCTGTGACTCCACAGAGGGATAGTAGGTTTTAAAATAACCTGTGTTTCATCTTTGTGTCTTTTTTTCTCATTAGAGAAGACTACTTTCTGCCGGGAGCAAGTTAAATTAGCATTGTACATTTTAAACACTGCTCTTAAAGCCCTTACAGAACTCCTTCAAATTTCTCTCTATATAAATTAACAAGTGAGAGAAACTCCCGCATTGCTGAATGATATTCTTACCAGGGCAGTACAAGAATTACTGTCATCATCCTTTTGTTCTATGTTTGCACAATGCCCAGCAAATGGGGTACTGGTCCATGCCTAGGGCTCCTATGCACTACAGTAATACTACTAGTACTAATAATTCTTTAGAAATATATAACACATTCAGGCAAACTTATAAATAATCTCTGAAGTACATGGGTAGGTGCAGAAGCCCAATTGCAAAGCTGTTCTGCCCATTCCTTTCCCCTCATTGCAGCCTCCACTAGAGTTTAAGTAGTATGGAAGCTGACTTTCCTGCTTTGAATTAAAATGAAATGCACAAACATAGGTTAATGTCACACCATAAAGCACACTCAAAACTTAACATAAAAATGGAGATTTGCACAGTAATTATACATTTAAACATCATGGTTTAAAGGTCCAAAATACTTGTTATTTCCTGCACAAGGAGCTGTTAAGGTTGAACTTTCAAGCTTGATTCTGCTTTTCCCATCATTAACATTACAAGAATGCTATTTTTCAGCCCCCAGATTTTTCCTTTAAAAAAAAATTAATAAATAGAGGGGAAAAAATGAAACAGAACTTATAAATTAATGATCTGGAATTTAAATGGATCAAGACGTGTATATACCAAAGCACAGTAATCAAACTGTTATTATCATAACCCTTGTCCTTCCTTTGACCAACTTGTTTATCCCCCCAAAATCATAGTTTGTTACTCACACTGCATCATGTCTCAGACTAAACTCTTCAGGGGATGGATAGATCATATTTTATTTACTTTGCATAATAATTCATGGAAACCAAATCTTATATGATGCCATTGGAGCAAACTCCTGCTCTTACAAACTGCACCACGGGCTACTGAAAGTCCACTAAAATCAACTAGGGGTAAATTTTTAAGCTCTTTTCTGGAAAATCCGAGTAACATGGGACTCAATTTAGCTATTTTGAGGAAGAAAAAAAGAATTAGCAAGCCCTCCTACATTTGTAACCCTGGCTCCAGGGAGCCTGAATATTTCCAGCCTGCTATTTAAATTGCTAATCTGTTCTGTACTATAGAACCAACAAACTCCATTGCTACATTGTGTAGCTTCTCTTTCACTTCCTTTTTAAAACAGCTTTGATCTCTGCAGAAAATGCTCCCATCAAACATTCTTGCCTCAACAATTCCTCTCAGCTCTTCTCACTTTATAATCCCCTAACAATCTCCCATTACAAGAGATTGTGAAAAGCTTTTTAATGAGGGATGTTGCCTCTCACACATACAGTGCTACTCTTTGTCCTCCACGCTGCAAGAATCTAATAATTCATAGGGTTTAAGGCCAGAAGGGACCATTAGATCATCTTGTCTGACCCGCAGCATAATACGGCCTATAGTTTTTCATCCAGTTGTCAGGCTGTACGGCGTGGTTCAAGACCATGAGTGCCAACCTCAGGGTAGACTATCAAAAAGCAGGGCAGACAACTTAAACTTGTGGTATGTTGTAATTGTGGGGGTCCCAATCCAAAAGGAGGCCATGGTGTGTGTGTGTGTGTGTGTGTGTGTGTGTGTGTGTGTGTGTGTGTGTGTGTGTGTGTGTGTGTGTGTGTGTGTGTGTGTGTGTGTGAGGTTATGGGATTGCCACGCTCACTTCTGGACCATCTTCAGAGCTGGGCTCTGAAGGCAGCAGCTGCGGAACTTCCTGCAGCTGGGGGAGGTTCATGGAGGTTGAAGTGGGTCTGGATCTCCTCTGGGCTGCTAGGAGCACCGCAGCTGGGGCTCCTAGCTGCTAGTCCCAGTCTGGCTGGGGAGGAACTGGCAGGCTGCAGCTGTGCTGCTCGGCCTTATCCCCCAGAGCGGTGTGTGGCCATGCCACCGGAGCATGCTGCAGCCGCGCAGCCTGGTCTGGGGCCGCGCCGCCCTGCACAGGTTGCCAGAGCAGCTTCAGCCAGGCCAGAGACATCCTCCCCTGGCCCTCCCCAGATAAGATGGGAAGGGATGGGATGGGGAGAGTGTGGGGATCCTGGGCTAGGGTGGGGTTATGTGAGGGGTGGTCACGGGGTACTCCCCTGACTCCCAGTTTCTCCCCCCAAAAAAATTTCCTCACCAATTGCTGTCCGGCCCATCAGGGTAAGCAGCTGGCACATTGGGACACTTTGTTTACTTAGGTTTACCTCTGTGCCTGCAGACGATTGAGGTAAATAAACCGTCTTGGCCCACCAGCAGCTTATCCTGATGGCCCAGGATCAAAAGTTTGCTGACCCCTGAATCACAGGGTCGGCTTATGAACAGGTTATAAAACATTTCCGTTTTTACTTATCCATGGGGGGGGAGGGGCGGTGTCGGCTTATAAATGAATCGGCTTATGATCGAGTATATATGGTACATACACACATATACACATACACACAAATCAAGTAAAGTCTATAGTTCCAAAAGGTGACAGATGTAGTAATCTGTCAGCATTGAACGTCTTTTAGGGCTAACTCTGGGGAATCTCAGCTTTTGGTTCCTAGCTCCAGCCTGGTGAGAATCCAAATGGCAAAGAGAAGAACAATTTTCATGTCAGTTATCTTTATTTCCTTCTTCCAGAATTCAAGGTGATAGAATGTGCTCTCTCACAGGTAGCACCTTCATGGGTGTAAGAGGACTGACCAGTAATCAAGTTTTTGTATCGTGATGTTTCATGATGGCCCATTTAGTTTGGATAGTTGTTCTTGATGGCTGGGGAAACTGCTTCTCCTGCCTGAGTTCACAGCAGGCATTTTTAGTCATAAAGCAAAACTTACATACTACCTTGTAGTGTGGGATACAGACATTACAGGTAAGATTAATGCATGCTGCAATTTGCAAGCATTTTAGAAAGTCTTCATCACTAAAACACATCCTTACAAGTTTAACATCTTTCTTGAACAATACTAACATACAGGTGAGCTGGTCTGGTTTCCAGCTGTGAATTTGTCAGTGCTCAGCTGATGCCCTGGCAAAAGCTGGCACCTAGTCTACCAGCGTCACATCTGTATTGAGATTTTAAGATATCAAGAAATGGAGAATCCACTCCTTCTCTTGATAGTTTAATCTACCTATCACCTTGATATGTTAATCTTCCTCATTGTTAAAAGTGTGCTTTATTTCTAATTGAATTTGTCTGTCTTTAACCTCCAACCACTAGCTCTTGTAATAGCTTTGTGAACACTTATAAAATCACCTTACTATTTCCTCCACTTATATATCCAAGGATCATATTAGCCCTTTTTGCTACAGCATGACAACAGGTGCTCACCTTGAATTATTTGTCCACAATGATCCTTAAATCTTTTTCAGAGTCACTGTTTTCTAGGATACAATCCCCCCATTCAATAGTTATGGTTCACATTGTTTCTTTCTAGATTTATCATCCCACATTTGGCTATATTAAAGTCCATTATGTTTGAACAGGCCCAATTTATCAGGCCATCCAGATCTCTGACTTCCCTGTCCTCATCATTTATTACTTTGCCAATGTTTATATAATCGACAAATTTTATTAGCAGTGATTTTATATATATTTTCAGATCATTGATAAAAAATTTAGGCCTAGATATGATACTTGAGGAACTCCACTAGAAATATCCCTATTCAATGATTCCACTTACAACTACTTTTGGACCTCTGTCAATAAGCCAGTTCTTAATCCATTTAATGGGTGCTTTATTAATGTTGTATAGAATCTTTTAAAATCAATGTCTTGTTGTCCTACGTCAAATGCTTTCCAAATGTACATGTAGTGACCATTATCAACCAAACTTGTTATCTCAAAGAATGAAATCAGGTTTTACACGTTGATAAGCATTTTTTATAGTCTCATCCTGTAATTCTTTATTAACTAACTCCCATATCAGGTTTTCCATTATTTGGCCTCTGACAGATATCAAGATAACCTGGCCTATAATTTCCTGGGTCACCCCACTTGCCCTTTTTGAACAGAACATATATACCGCTTTACATTTTCAAACCATTGTATAATCATTTATTAATCCTCATAGTAAACAGTAATTAATCCCTATTTTACAGATGGATAAATAGAAAAACAGAAAATTTAGGTCTTGTCCAAATGAGCATAGTCAGCTGTAGAGCTGGAAAGAGAAGAATCTGTATCTCCTCCCTACTAAAATGCAAGCCTAATCCCCTGCCATGACCATCCCTAACCATCCCAGCAAATCAGAAAACTTCTCAGACTTTGATGCCCCAATCTGTAGTACTGGGGGGAAAAAAACAGAGTCTAATGCATTCTGTGGTTGACGAATTTGCAATGGAACTCATTGCTCTATGAATCCAAGCATTCTTTTACAAAAAAATAAAACCTAGCCTTCCTGACTGGAACTCTGAAATGTGAACTGAGTATAAACTGATGCAGTGCTGCCTACCTAGGTCTGCAGACAACTTGAAAATGTCTGAAAGGTATGAGCTGCTCCCATTTACCTTTATTTGGATGTTAAATGTGAAACAAAAATAAGTGAAAGGTCAACTTTGTTAACTATTTGACTGCTGATCATTTTGGCAGAAACACATTCTTGCTTGGGACGGTGCCCTAAACTGCCTCCCAACTATTGCCACCCCAGTCCCCAAAATTCCAGCCTTCCCCCACTGTTACAATTACAAAAATGTGTCATAAGTAAAAATGTGGGACTGCTAAGCTAATTGAATTATCAAAGTAAATACAAAGGGGCGTCAGTACTGATTTCATATTAAAGCTAGAAATGTTATATTTTACTTTAAAAGACTGCCACACAATTTCCAGTCTGCAGTACCCAAACGTAGGAACCTCTCTCTGGTGTACACGGGGCCTTGTTTCTATAGTGCTTTTCATCTATAGATCTAAAAGCATTTTAACAAAGTATTACAAACCCATCTTACCAATAGTGAAAAACAAGGCAGAGAGGTTAAGTGACTTATTCAAGTAACCAGAACAATCATTGTGAAAAGAGTAGACTACATCTCAGCTCTCCTGACTATTAGGCTTATACATAATCTAGTATACCACAGCATCTTCCAGTCAAGTCACTTCATTTATGTATTTCAGTTTCACCATTTGTGAAACTGGGGTGATATTTACTTTACCTTTCCTCAAAGCAGTGCTGCGATGCATAACTAGTGTTTCTAAAGCAAAGTACTATTGAGGTTGTTGAGTGGCAGAGGTGGGAGTTCTGGGTTCCCAGGCATGTGCTTATCCTTCTGGGACAATATTACTTATTTGTCCCTTTAGTGTTTCCAAGCCTCAAAGTCCTTGAAAGCTGCAGGAATTAAACTTCTTTCATGCAAACAAAAAAAGAAATATAGCCAAGTCTATGCAGTATTTAGAACGCCAAGGTCCTCAGGTATAGACTTAGCAAAGACAATTCTGCTAGGAAAATCTGAAAAAAAAAGCTTCCACCAATCATGTCTAAATCAATTTATTTAATATTTTACTTGTTCATTGGATCTAAGTGAGGAAGTGGACCAAGTTTCAAACAATCTGGTTCAGTTATTAATTTATGTGCCCACAAACTTCTGACAGGACTTAGAAGTGTATTTATACTAAACATACATAATACAGTTAAAAAATGGCTGAACATAAATTTGCTGAAGCTTTCAAAGAGAAATGTCACCATTGGTCCCAAATCAGAACTTTGTATGTTAAAACCGATTGTGTTAAATATTCCATCTAGAAACCAACAGGTAGCCGTGCAGATCACAGAGCACTGAGAAGGTACACTGCTTAACAAGTAAGCCTAAGAATGCTGCACCATGTTTATTAGTTCTGGGTTGATTTAAGTGTAGCCCAATGTACAGCACAGTGCAGTAATCTAATTATGAGGTGACAAAAGCACAGTTGACTGCGGCAAGGTCAGCATCAGAGAAACTGTTTCAGTCCCTTGGCCAGCTAAAGATGGAAAAAGTATACCTAGAAATTGCTGCAATATGATCATCACATGTTAGGGCTATTACTGTATATACTCATTCATAAGCCAATTCTTTTTAGTAATAAAGGGAAGCACCAGAGAAAGGGGTCAGCTTATGAACAGGTATAGAGATGGAGAGGTGGGACCCAGCCCCTCCCCACAACAGAAGGAACAAGGAGAGGCAGCACAGTCAGCAGAGCCAGAAGGGAAGAGGCGGGGCCAAAGTCTCTTCACTTCTGGCCACTCTGCTCTCCCCGCAGCCGGGAACATGCTGCAGCCACGCTGCCCGGTCTGGCCCTCCAGAGCAGGCTGCGGTCGCGCTGCCCTGCCCGGCCTGCTGGAGCAACTCCAGCCAGGCCAGAGACATCCTTCCCTGGCCCTGTCCAGATAAGGTGGGAAGGGATGGGATGGGGAGAGTGTAGGGGTCCTGGGCTAGGGGTGGGGTCATGTTGGGGGGGGGTCACAGGGGTTACTGTCACCAGTTGCTGTCCCAGCCCATCAGGGTAAACAGCTGGTGCGCTGGGACACTTTGTTTACTTAGGTTTACCTCCATGCCTGCAGACGCTCGAGGTAAACAAACCATCTTGGTCCACCAGCAGCTTATCCTGATGGCCTGGGAGCCCAAGTTTGCTGACCCCTGAATTATAGGGTCAGCTTTTGAACAGGTCATAAAAAATGTCCATTTTTACTTATCCATCTTGGGGTGGGAGGGTGTCGGCTCATAAACAAACTGGCTTATGATCAAGTATACACAGTACTTATTCATAAAAACTGGAAACTTTAAAAGTAGTATGTTAACAGCAGTATCTTACTTTCTCAGTCTATACCTGATAGCTTGTGTGTGTGCTCAGGAAGCTCCTGAAGTTAAAGTATTATTTATCTAAGGTACTGAAGACTTGTTCTGTGCAGAGTGAGGGGTGAAGGTCTTCATTAGTATTTGCATCACCTTTACTAAATTATTAAGGCAGGAACTCTTATGGTATTTGAAATGTCTAGCACAATGGGTTCCTAGGCCCTACCAATCTTGATTTGAAAATTGCCAGTGAAGGATAATCCACCATGACCATTGGTGAATTGTTCCAATGGTTAATTACCTTCACTGTTAAAAATGTACACATTATACCTTTGTCTGCTAGACTGAAGAGCCCACAACATCAACAACACACTTTTATACCACTTTTCAACAGCAGATCTCCAGCCCTTTACAAAATATCATCACCACCAACTTACATATGGGAAGACAGGCATATAGAAGTGATTTGCCCAATGTCGCTCAGCAAGTCCGTGGAAAAGCTAGAAACAGAACACAGATCTCCTGAGTTGAAGTTCAGTGTTCTATACCGAAGGCAGCAGTTGTCAATAGGCAGACTATGGGCCAAATCTAGACTACCAGATGCTTTTGAACGGAATCCAAAATCTTTTAATCTATTTATTATTATTTTTTTTTTAATTATTTTCTTCTCTGGAATATCTTGACCAAGAAATATGGACTCTGACAAAAAATAATTGACAATCCTGCCTTAAGGCCACATTACTCACTAAACCCACACAATGGAGGGCAGACGACTACTGGAGAAACACCACAAAAAGACCTCAGGCTTTTTTGCTTTGTTGGTCAAGCGAACATATAAAATATGTTTCCAAGACATCAGACATAATAGCTTATGCTAGAAATTCCATACTATTATATACTGAAAATAAGGGTTTTACCAAGTAGGAACAGCAGTAATTAGAGCTAAAATGTGTTCAAATTATGTGAAATAAATTGTGATTTAAGTAAACTCCCATGTCATTGAGGCTTAACATTATGATTTTGTGAATTAATTATAGCTTTCTTCAGTTATCAAAATGTAGATTATATATTGCCAAGAGGAAGGATTTCATCATCACAAAAGAAAGTAGTTTCTGCAGTTACAGAACATTTTTTAAAACAATATGCCAAAGAAAATACGGTGTATTGTTTAATATTATGCAACTTCATACACATTCCCATTATGAATTTTTTAATTTTCAAGGGATTTATATTATTTGTACCACCTTTAATTTTAGCACACAACTTTTCAAAACATAAAAAGCTTGAAGCTCTTAACAAAACTGAGCATGTTTGTTTATTCTTGATAATCTGAATTGATCAGATACAAACAAAAGTAGCAATACCTATTCAAAATGCATATTACAATAAAAAAGTGGTGCGGAAAGCAGATGAAAATGATCAAAAGAAGTGAATAGGAACTAAAAAAAATTCTAAAGCTATTCAACAATCTTAGTTTGGACCAACGCGTCATTTGATTTTGATGGTAGTCTAATGTTATTTAACTTTTAAAAAAAGCAGTCCCAAGTTACAGTTTACCATTGGGAATGTAAGAAAATACTTCAAGTTGAGTTTGTTTAGAGATTGTTCTTTTGTGAACTATATTTGTGTCAGGTTTTCGCTGGCATCAATTTTAAACATTACTAAATGTCTACATGCAGTGCTGTCTCAGTTTAGATCCAAGTGAAATTCAATGTCAAACTCAATCTTAATTTTGTTGAAATTAAGCTTTACAGTAAGAAGTTTTATATGTATTCTTTGTATAAAGAATGTTTTTTAGAGAATGTAAAACACTAATGATTTCATCCCTTTATTTTGAAAGGTAAAACTGCAAAATGTTAATTTTTTTTTCCAGGAATGCGCGCACACATAAATAGCTAAAATTTCTTTTCTTAAAGTACTAATTTTTTTTTCCAGGAATGTGCGCACACATAAAAATAGCTAAAATTTCTTATCTTAAAGTACTAATCTAAATCACTTTATACTACTGAAGGGTTCTAGTAAAAAGTTCTATATCTAGAAAAATGTTTGCTAGCCCTGAAAATATGAACATGTAATCATGAGAAACCTATTCATTGCTTAAATCACAAAATAAATACCTTTTAAGAGCACAAAAGCGTTAATGTGGCTAGCTGCTTAAGCTGATGTAAAATACTCAAGCTTTATTTGGCAAGTATAGACTGCTCTCCTCTGCCACGTTTATAAACTAATTTAATATTTCAAGAGGTATGCAAGTCAAATGCCAGCAATTACATCATTCTAAAGAGACGAACATTATGAACTTGGCATTTTATTTAATGAATTGTTTAATTCTGGAGGTTCCCACCTGACTCAGTGGCCACATTTGTGGAGGAAAGTTTACCGGTCTTCACCCTAACATTCAAACAGCAGTTAGCAAGTCTGTAATTCTGTAGCAATTTCAAAATAGTAGGTATAGTTTTTTCATAACCATTGTATGAAAGTATTTAGTAAACTACACAGTTAAACATTAAAAAAAAAAGTTACCCAAAAGGAAATACCAAGCTCATGGCATTATTCAACAGGGTAAGTATGATAAAGCCAAAATTATAACATTTGAATGTTTTTTCCCTAAGCATCTTTTGGTTTTGAATGTCAGTAGTCACATGAAGCAGTGCAATCTGTAATTTTACTATCTGCAATTTCTTACATAAAACACTTTTCTAACAGTTGAAGTCATCATCATGTTACTTCAGGGTTACCATAGTTTTTTAGATGGGACCATCCTCAGTGTTCGCAATCCCTGCTAATGTCATAGGTTGCCAGATGAACTATTTGTTTTTGAAAATATTAGTGAGAAAAATATGGTCACCTGACAGAGGGGGACATTGTGCCCTGCTGGCAGCAGGCCTGAGGTTATCTGCTCTTTCCTCTCTTCCTTGCCTTAGCCACTCTTCTCACTGCTGGTGTGAGACACTACAAAGGAGAAGCAGAAGCAGGACAGCAGCCTCCTTCTTTCCTACATAGCAACAGTTTCAGCCTTCTACTCTAGGCCACAGTAAGTGATGGATAAAGGACTGTGGCCAATAATGCCCATCCACAGATCCTCAGATCATCCCTGCTTTAAAATCATCATCTACTTCCACTCCCTATGTGCTTTGAGCAGTGAAATAGTGACTTTTAAACAGTCATCGGTTCCATGCATGGCCTTCCTGATGTGGACATCCTTCTGCTCTCGAGCTCCAACAATAACATATTCAAAGGTGCCAATGCCTGGAGTGAAGGTGTCTCCAGGGGGTCTTATACTTCTCATTTTCCTACACTCCTTTATGAGTGACCTATCAACACCATCTCAAGAGTTTGGAGAGGTACCACCAACGAGGTACCTTTGCAGCAAGTGGGAAAATTACTGCACTAACACCAGCATCCTCACTGAAGCCAATGTCACCAGCATTGAAGCAATGATACTCATGCACCAACTCCGCTAGGTTGGACATTGTGTCCGGATGCCAAAGTCTCGCCTCCCAAAACAAGTCTACTACTTTAAGTTCACACATGGTCTGAGATCCCATGTTGGTCAGAGAAAATGCTACACATTGAAACGTATCCCAAGAAAACTGATGCGGACATCACTAGCCACCAAACAACCTCAGTGGCTCCATGTCCTCCATCAGACAGTGGCCCACTGTGTGGAGAAGTGCCTTGCCCTCAAAACTGAAAAGAAAGAAGGAAAGAAAAACAAATTTTCTTCCAGCAGGCAGATCTGTACTTACTGCATGTGGATTTTTTTAGTTCCAGGATCGAACTCCTGAGTCATTTCAGAACCCATATATAAACCTGTGGTAGAGATTATCCTTAAATTGAGGGATCGCCGATGACAACGAGTGATTTTTAAAATATAACTGGTGTCTGAGTTAACTCCCTATTGAGATGAATGGAACAGTTCATGCCTATCAAAATTACTTCCAGCAGGCAGATCTGTACTTACTGCATGTGGATTTTTTTAGTTCCAGGATCAAACTCCTGAGTCATTTCAGAACCCATATATAAACCTGTGGTAGAGATTATCTTTAAATTGAGGGATCGCCGATGACAACGAGTGATTTTTAAAATATAACTGGTGTCTGAGTTAACTCCCTATTGAGATGAATGGAACAGTTCATGCCTATCAAAATTACTGTTTCAGGTGCTCTGCAGACTGAGGTAGACACCACTGCACGGAGATTTTTAAGAACAGGCTAGATAAACATCTGTCAAGGGTGGTGTAGGTTTACTTGGTCCTGCCTCAGAGCAGGGTGCTAGATTAGATGATTCCATGACCTGTAATAGTCGCTTCATGCTTTGAAGGTTCTCTCCACCTATAAGTTAGTTTCTTTTTTTTATTTTTTTTACATGAAGCTTTCTATGAACAATTGAAAGGCCTGTCCGCTCCCCTACTGATCCTAGGCATTTGCCCAGAGAGGTGCACAACACACTTTGGAATACACTGACATATAGGATTTATAAATAGGAGCCGCCATACTGGATCAAATCTGAGGTCCAGCTAGATGAGCATCCTGTTTCTGACAATGACCAGTACAAGCTGCTTGCTGCTCCACAGAAAGGTTTAAGAACTCTAAAGTAGGCAGATTTAGGATACCTGCCCCCCATAGTAGGTCTTATCCTGATCTCTAATTGTTAGAGATTGGCTTAAACCCTGAAACATAGGCTTTAGTATCCCTTCCAGATTTTTTTTTTTGTAATTATGACAACGGTAGATATTCTTGCAAGCCATATAAATGTCCAACCTTTTTTTGAAAATCTTGCTAAATCCTTGGCCTCAACAATGTTTTATGGGAATGAGTTCCAGAGTCCAATTATGAAAAGTGTTAGAAAGTATCTCATTTTATCAGTTTTTAATTTGCTGCCTTTTATTTCATTGAATTGTCCCTTTTTCTTGACTTTTCAGACAAGAACAGAAGCTATTGATTTATCTTCCTATACCTTTCTTTATTATATACACGTTTATTATATCCTCTTATTTTCAATCTCTCTTCATATTAGGTTCTCAATGCGCTTTATCTTACTCATCACCTATCTCTGAGCCTGCTCTAATTCTGTAATTTCTGTGGCATGGAGGACTGAAAGGAGTCCATATGTTCAGACAAGTACCCAGGCTTCCACATGCTTACCCGAGTCTGAAAACTTATCAAGTACTGAAAATTAAACGTCGAAATCTGGACAAGAGTCACAGAGTTAACAGGATGCACTTAAAACTGCTTTTTAAACATGTCCTTTTTGTTATACCGTAAGTCATTATGCATCCAGCTCCCCCACCCCCGCAATGAGGCACTATTGCCTGGTGGATAAAGTACTGGTCTGAGGCTCAGGAGACCTGGGTTGTATTCCTAACTCTGTCACTCGCCTATCTGGTGAGCTTGGCCAAGTCACTTCTTTGTGCCTGAGCTTCTCCATCTGCAAAATGATACTGACCTGTTTTTTTTAAAGTGCTTTGAGATCTGCTGATGAAAAGTGCTATTTGAGAGTTGGGTAATTTTTTTTTTAATTAACATAGCATCTGAAAGCCTTCCAAATATTAAAAACAGTAAGCAACATCACACTCCTTTCCTTCCTCCCGAGCCAATAGAAGAAATATCTTAGTTAGTTTAGTGGAGCATAGGTGCTGTTGATGGCAGTCTCCCAGATCAATTCAATGGAAGGCTGTGACCATCAGGATAGAGACTATAAACTTTATTTCTTGAAAATTTTTTCCCATAAAGACACCTGACTGCCCTTTGCGCTTTGAAAACCTCCCCAAAAATTCTTCTCTCTCAACCTTCTTTTCATGTGTGGTTGTGATGTGTTTTACTATCAAGCGTTAGGGGACCAAATGGTATACGATACATTTCTACATAGTGTAGACCACAAACAAATCCTATTTTACTCTCTAGAAGTATCCATCAGTTGGTGGGGAAGCATGCTGCATCCATTAGAAGAAAAAGCTGTCTCTTGTTAGTGGTCTGAACCAAAAGGCTTGGAATCAAAAGCTTAACTAGATATCAAGCTTCTTGGGGCTAGCACTGAATCCTCAGAACAAGACACAGAGGAAATGTCTTCACTGAAGAGTTATCTTGAGTTGTTTATTCTCAGGTTAGCCTCGCTTGAGTGAAAGCAGTCATGCTGCAAAGTAACACTACAGCTACTGCATCCACAATGGTGTTGCAATCCATGTGTGGCACTAAGGGCTTGTCCAGATGGAGAATTAGTGCACAGCAAGCAAGGTGGAGGGTAAATCTACAGCACATTAGCCTGTTGCGCACTAACTGGTCATGTGGACTCTGCTCTCTCCCTCATACTTCTCTATTCCATAAGGAACATGATGCCTTAACAACTGCCTTCCATCTTTGCAACTCTCCTGCTTTAGTCTTAGCTTCCTCTCATGTCATTGTGATAATTCAGTTATCCTTCTATTGAGCATATTTCCATGTTATCCTGGGTCTACCTCATCATCTTTTGCCCTGGGAGTTCCTGTCCAATGCCTGTCTGGTGGTTGTTCGGGTTTTTCTCCATCTATGTGCCAGCCATCTCCATTTTCGTTCTGTAATTTCCTGTTCTATTGATTTCTGTGCTGTCCTCCTCCAAAGTTCCTTGTGATTTTTTTCTGGCCCTCTGATACTGAAGATTTATCTAAGATAGTTTATGAAAATTAGAAGTATAGACAAGATCTTAAGTCTCCAAGTTTCAGCACCATATAGTGAGACTGACTTTACAATGGTGTTAAATATTCAAAGTTAAGTTTAGAGTGCAAGGTTTTGGTTTCTCTAGACCAGCGTTAGTGTTATAAAGGCATGACTGGCTTTTAGCATTCTGGCTTTAATGTCTTCACCTGTTCCACCTGTTGTACTTACAATGCTGCCAACATATGTGAAATACTGAACCGCTTTTATGTCAGTCCAAAAAGTGTTATTTGTTGTTTTGTTTCTCATGCTTTTCATTTTCTATATGTTGATTTTCAGCCCTACTAATTGTGCACAGATGTGGAGATTATTTGTTTCGGCTTGCACCTCTCCATGGGAATGGGATAGCAAGTTGATGTTACCTGCAAACTCAAGGTCCTCCAACTTCTGCGTGAAAGCCCTTTGTATATCTCTTGGTTGTTCTTTGGTCTCTTTCATCACCCAATTCACTACCAGTAAAAAGATCATGGGTGACATAAGACATCCTTGAGACACAAGGTGGGTGAGGTAATTTTTATTTTATTTCATTTTTTTTTTAAATTGGACCAACTTCTGTTGGTGGATCAGACAAGCTTTTGAGTTCCACAGAGCTCTTCTTCAGGTCTGGCTTAAAGAAGGGTTCTGTGGAGCTCAAAAGCCTGTCTTTTCCATCAACAGAAGTTGGCCCAATAAAAAAAATACTATCTCATCCACCATGTCTCTCATATCCTGGGACCAAATCAGCTACACTAACACTGCAAAGACACCCTTTTCTGGCACCTTCGGAAACCCTGAATGGCTTAGTCAGTTTACCGTTATGTATTACTTGGTAAGTCATATTTTCATAGAAGCTCTGAATGAGATACACAGATCTTTTCAAAGGCCTGAGTAAGTGTGATATCCTCAGACCATTACTAAATTTCAATGGTATTAAAAATAAATAATAGATGTCAATGAGGAAACAAACCAGAATGTAGAAAATACACAAATTAAATGTTAATTTTGAGGAAAAAGAACACACAAAAGAAGTCTATGTCAGGTCACTGTGCCAAGA
This sequence comes from Gopherus evgoodei, assembly GCF_007399415.2. Lineage (NCBI taxonomy): Eukaryota > Metazoa > Chordata > Testudines > Testudinidae > Gopherus > Gopherus evgoodei. The sequence goes on from NC_044327.1 coordinate 59,630,657, forward strand.
CTTTAAAAAGTCTTGTGTTTTGTTAACTGATCTTACCCAATTGTAGACTAAATAAGGCAGAAAATGGATATCAATTTTTTTGTACTACCAGAAAGACTGCATCCCCATGAAACCAGGAGTAGTAATACAGTCACTTATGCAAGACTCAGAAGGGAATTAGAGTTTCATCTGTAAGCCCTATTTTTTAAAAAAGTGAAAACCACCTCTTTTACATCCCTATGAAAAATAGAATAGTAAGAAAAATACTTACACAAGACTCCGGAAGCAGTAATTTTACCTGCAAATTTTTTTTAAAAATGAAGATTGTCAACAGTCTGTTATTTAGCCAACTTTTCTGACAGTGCCATAAATTCAACAAAAAGCTGCCTCTGTGATTTGTTTCACTTTATCATCTTAACAGTCTAGTAGGCATAAGGAAAAGAGAATTTTTTTTCTATTCAACTCTCTTGTCAACAGGGAAGGCTACAAGATCAAAGTGGTGGTATTATCGATCACATTTAAGAAATATGGGCCACAGGCTCTAATGCAATCTAAAGCAACATTGTGTGTATATTATTAAACATTCAACATATTTTGGTGCAAAAACATGTCTGATGTTCTCCATGAAAATGATAGACACTGAAAGCTATTTTGTCCTCTCCCCAACTTAGTGTATTAAAGAAAGGTTTTTCATCCAAAATCTAGCCCCCCACCCCCTTTAAGTTTGTCTAACAATAAGGCAGGGGAAGTCAATAGGCAGACTGCAATCTGAATCTGGACCACCAGCCCAGTGGATCACAGGGGCAGAGAGGATCACAGAGGCAGAGGTGACACGTGGGCGGGACAGATGGGTCATGTGTTTCCCCCTGCCCATTGCTCCAGATGTCTCAGGAGGGTATGCCCAGAAGTGAGGACGCAGCACCCCCTTCCCAGCAGCCGCACTCTCCATGTGTCCGTGCAGTGTGGGATGGGACCAGGATAGCTGGTTGAGCACCTTCCTCCTACCCCCATTGGGCTGCTTCACCTTCCCTGCTACTGAAGACCCAGCACTGCTCCCCGCTTTGCAGACCACCTGCTGGTGAGAGGCAATGTAGGGGACTCCTGCCGCATGGAAGGCAAAGCAGCCCCATGTGGTGGTGGGTAGCGGGGAAGAGAAGCTCAGCCAGCCGCCCTGCTGCTTCCTCCCTTCCTGCACTGAACAGACACAAGGAGAATGCCGCTACTAGGGAGAGTACTGCCTTCTCACTTCTAGGTGTGATGAGAAATTGGGGGGCTCATGACCCCCCAGAACCTTTATTTGCGCCCCTCCCACACACATACACTACCCACAGCTATGTGTTGCTTCCGCGCATGGGCTGAAGCTAAGCTGAGCTCAGGCTGGAGCCATGTAGAACAGTGCTCATGTTCTGAGCAGTCCCTAGAGTGCTCCCACCTCAGTCTCGTGCCCCTCGCCCCAGAGTAGTCCCCAGACAATCCCCCCAAATCCTGGCCTTGTGCCCATCACCCACAAGCAGTCCCCAGAGTGCCCCCCAAACCCTGGTTTCATACCTATTGCCCATGAGCGGTCCCCAAAGCACGCCTTCCCCTCCCCCATGGACTTGTGCCCCCTACCCCCAAGCAGTCCCAGAAGCCCGCACCCTGGCCTCACATCCCCCTCATCCTCTGTCCTTTGGGACAGTCCCCGGAGTCCTCTCCAGCTTTCCCTCCCCAGTCCACCTCCAGTCACCCACTTCTGTCACATCCAGCCTGATGTCCCCAGAGCTGCTACCTGGAGTCTCCTTGGTCTCTCCTGCTATCCAGAGCATGCCTTCCTGCCCCTCTGCTATCCCAGCTCCCAAAAGGGGATCGCACTACTAGCTGGATCATAGTCCAATAGCTTTACCTCCTGTCTCTAAGCTCAGAAGTACTCACATTCACACCCTGTTTTGCTGCCCAGATTCCAGCCCATACGCATTCCTCTCCCCCTCTGCCCTATCTCTGTCACTTGGGGCTTGTCTACATCAGAAAGTTGCAGCGCTGGTGAGGGAGTTACAGCGCTGCAACTTTGAAGGTGTACACATCTGCAGGGCATCACCAGCGCTGCAACTCCCTGTTTGCAGCGCTGGCCATACTCCCGTTTTGTCTCGGGTGTAGAGGATCCAGCGCTGGTAATGCAATGTAGACACTTACCAGCGCTTTTCTTGACCTCCGTGGAATAAGCAGGTACCCAGCATACCTGAGGATACCTCTCTGGTAATCAAGAAAACTCCTCTGCCCTGTGCTCACCTGACCCCTCCTTTAAATGCCCCGGGAAATTTCAAAAATCACCTTCCTGTTTGCTCAGTCAGGCGTGGAGTGCAATTAATCAATCAATCATTCAGCGACCATGCCTCCACGCAACAAACGAGCCCCAGCATGGACCAATGCAGAGCTGCAGGATCTAATTAGTGTGTGGGGAGATGAGGCTGTTCAAACACAGCTGCGCTCCAGAAGGAGAAACTACAATACCTATGGTCAGATATCGCAGTCCATGATGAGAAGGGGCCACGAACGGGACGCCTTGCAATGCAGAGTAAAAATTAAGGAGATGAGGAGTGCATACTGCAAAGCCCGTGAGGGAAACCGACGCTCAGGAGCAGCCCCCACAACCTGCAGGTTTTACAAGGAGCTGGATGCCATTCTTGGGTGTGACCCCACCGTGAATCCTAGGAGCACGATGGAGAGTTCAGAGCAGGGAGAAGTGGGGGATGGTGTAGAGGATGAATACAGTGATGCTACTGGCGTGGAGGGGGACACCCCGGAGTCTCTGGACACAGGCAGCCAGGAGCTCTTCTCCAGCCTTGAGGAGACTAGCCAGTCGCAGCAGCTGGAAGCGGACGTTGATGAGGAAGCTGAGGATCGTGCTCGTGGTAAGTAGATTGCAATGCTTTGTGATAGCAGGATTTTCGTTATGGCTGACTGCATGCATGCCTAAACGTGGAATAGCCCATTGATGTGATCTATGACATCTGCGTAATCTGCCTGAGTAATCTCTTGAAAAGTTGCAGCTAGATCTTGGGCAATGTGCTTTAGCAAGTTTATAGGGAGAGCCACCGTGGTCCCTGTCCCGGTCAGGCTAACTCGTCCGATCCACTGTGCAGCGAGGGGTGGGGGGACCATGGCCGCACACAGGCAAGCTGCATAGGGGCCAGGGCGGTATCCGCATTCCTGTAGAAGACCCTCCCTCTCTTCCTTGGTAACACGCAGCAGTGATATGTCTGGCATTATGAAAGCCTGTGGATAGTTTAGGGATAATTGAGGGCAGGGAGCTAGAATCACGGCTCCCCAGCGCAAGGCGCTCTGTTTCCTCTGCCCCAATCCACCCCCCCCCGCCCTTCCCAGCACGTAGGCATCCAGGCGGGGTGCTTTTTCCTCACCGATCCCCCCTTCCAAGCGTTAAACGTGCCCTGCGGTGTGCTCTGTCCGTCCCCCACCCCCCCTTCCAAGCGGGAACCGTGTCCTGCGGGGTGCTTTTTCCTCACCGATCCCCCCTTCCAAGCGTGAAACGCGCCCTGCGGTGTGCTCTGTCCGTCCCCCACCCCCCCTTCCAAGCGGGAACCGTGTCCTGCGGGGTGCTTTTTCCTCACCGATCCCCCCTTCCAAGCGTGAAACGCGCCCTGCGGTGTGCTCTGTCCATCCCCCACCCCCCCTTCAAAGCGTGAACCGTGCCCTGCGGGGTGCTTTTTCCTCACCCGGCCCCCCTACCAAGCAGGAACCAAGGCATCCCACTAACATGGGAGAATTTTAAGCAAAAGTACTCACCCCATTGCTAGACATGTCTTAGCTTTCTTGAACTCTACAGTGTTATGTGAGGTATGTGAGAGGGATGCTACCTACAGTTTCAAATGTCCTTCAAAAGTTGATAATAAACAATGATGCCCCTGTGTATTACATGTCTCTATCTCTATTTTTTCTAGGCAACTCGAGTAATGCAGCTGTATCACCGGCCTCACGTAGATTGCAGAATTTGAGGCGCAATCCTAGGAAATCAAAAGAGGAACTGATCAAGACCGTTCTGAACCACTACAACAGGGAAAGTAGGAAGACTGAGGAATGGAGAAAAACTGTACATGAATGGAGGCTGAGTGAAAGCAGGAGACAGGAATTGTCTGCCAAAAGAATAGCGAGGCAGATGATGAGACTCCTGTCTCGCCAAACCAAGTCTTTTGAGTCTCTTGTAGCCATGCAGGCAAATATATACCGTGATAGCCCACAGGCTTCCCAAAGCACTGTTCCTTGTCCCCCTGTGTATCCTCAAAATAGCTTTATGCAGCACCCAGTTCCTTATTATCATCAGCTGCCCCCAACACCTATAACATCACCTACTAACCAAGATATGTATTATTCTTACCCAGTGCACTCCACCCCCATCATTCTGCAGCAAAGTAATGGTGAGTTGCATCAGACGGTTACAAATGAGTAAAATAGGAAATAGTAAAACCTCTGAATGTACTGTGAGCCACCCATACCCCCTTACCTGTTTTTTACTGTATGACTAATAAAAGGTTTTGGTTTGTATTTCTTTCCATATGTTTTATTGGTGATAGAAATGGTAAATTATACACAGCAAGGTAAAGCAAAGCACAACACATGCACCAAACATTACTGCTGGCTCTCAGCATCAAATTGCTCCCTTATAGCATCCCTAATCCTTGAAGCCCTTTCCTGGGCCTCCCTATTAGCCCTGCTCTCTGGCTGAGCAAACTCATTCTCCAAACGTCTAACCTCGGAGGTCCATTCCTCACTGAACCTTTCACCCTTCCCTTCACAAATATTATGGAGGGTGCAGCACGCGGATATAACAGCGGTAATGCTGCTTTCCATCAAATCTAGCTTCCCGAACAGACTGCGCCAGCGAGCTTTCAAACGGCCAAAAGCACGCTCCACAGTCATTCTACAGCGGCTCAATCTGTAGTTGAACCGTTCCTTGCTCCTGTCAAGCTTCCCTGTATATGGTTTCATGAGCCATGGCATTAATGGGTAAGCGGGGTCTCCCAGAATCACGATGGGCATTTCCACGTCCCCTACTGTTATCTTGTGATCTGGGAAAAAGGTCCCGGCCCTAAGCCTCCTGAACAGGGCACTGTTCCTAAATATGCGTGCATCGTGCACCTTTCCAGGCCATCCAGAGTAAATGTCAGTGAAATGCCCACGGTGATCCACAAGCGCTTGCAGAACCACGGAGAAGTACCCCTTGCGATTAATATACTCCGATGCCAGGTGGGGTGGAGAGATAATAGGAATATGCGTCCCATCTACTGCCCCTCCACAGTTAGGGAACCCCATTTCTGCAAAGCTATCTAAAATGTCCTGCACGTTCCCAAGAGTCACGGTTCTTCTTGTCAGTGTTCGATTAATGGCCCTGCAAACTTGCATCAGCACCATTCCAACGGTGGACTTTCCCACTCCGAACTGGTTCGCCACCGATCGGAAACAGTCTGGAGTTGCCAGCTTCCAGATTGCAATAGCCACCCGCTTCTCCACGGAAAGGGCATCTCTAAATCTCGTGTTCATGCGCCGCAGGTTGGGGGCGAGATCATCACAAAGTGCCATGAAAGTGGCTTTCCTCATACGAAAGTTCTGCAGCCACTGCTCGTCATCCCATGATTGCAGGACGATGTGATCCCACCACTCAGTGCTGGTTTCCCGAGCCCAAACGCGCCGGTCCACGGAGCAGAGCACGTCTGTTATTGCCACTAGCATTGTACTGTCTGCATATTGATGCGATTCAGTACCATCGTCCGACTCCTCAATGTCAGTCACACGCACATTTAGCAGCTTAAGGAATAGATCCACAGCCAGGCAAGATGTGCTGGCAATTGTCATTAGTAAGGTATTCAGTACCTGAGGATCCATTCTTGAAAGATAATGCAGAAAAAGCGCTGTAGAGTCACAATGCTGCCACAGTGCTCCGCATGTGTACCAAAGCAACGCTGGCCGTTGGAACAGGAACAGGAAGCAGAAGGACAATCACACTTCCTTCCCCTTCCCACAATCCCCAGCGCCGCTGTGGGACGAGGTGCCCTGTGGGATAGCCGCCCACAATGCATCACTCCCAACAGCGCTGCAGTGTGGCCACATCTAACAGCACTTGCAGCGCTGCTAGCTGTAAGTGTGTACACTCTGCAGCGCTGGCCCTATACAGCTGTACTAATACAGCTATAACAACCAGCGCTGCAAAGTTTTAGATGTAGACATGGCCTTGGTTGAATTGGAGGTAGGGACGAGCGACAACACCAAGAGACTCAGGCCAGACCCATGCATCCCATTTTCAGTTTAGGGAAATAAAGTCACCGTACTCTCTGGGCAGGGCGAATGGGGAACTGGCAGGAGAGTGCGGGGGAGGGGAGCAATCAGAGGATTAGGGGAAGGGAGCTTGGTGGACATTGACTATACCTTGTTCAAGAAATTTGGACCGTAACAAAAAATAATTAAGCTACCCTGCAATAAGACTTTGTTTTTATTTTAAGCATTTTATCACTGGTACAGTATCTGCAACTTGGACACTGCAGACAAAATACTTGTGTGTGTGTGTACATCATTCCTCACAGGCACCTTCCCTACTAAGCTTGAGCAAATCAGACATTCAACTGATTCCATGAAAGAGGAAAAAAAGGATGAATGAAATCTGTACCTCCAGGGAAGTAGGTGTCCTGCAGGAAACACACACATGAAGGGAAACTGTACATGGGTGAAAATCATGTTCAACACTAGGCACAGTTATTCAAAGTGGAGGTAAATCTCCAGACCTCTGTATGCCAGCTCCTTGAATCTCACAAGTGCAAAGAGACAGGAGTTGGAAAAATGAGTTTTGCAGAGGAGACAGATTTAAGTGCTGTCCTCAGCCTGCTGCATGCTCCTTTCTTGGGCCATACTCCTGACTCCAACTAGCAGCAGTTATGCAGCTGTGCAATCATGTTCATTGTATAGAATGAGGCACCCCAGCTCTCTTTCATCTTACTCATCTCCTTTTACTGCACACTTCTGGTATGCAGAATCAGACTCTTGATACCTTTATTGCCATTCACATAAAAACTGGTGTTGTTTCCCAGTGGAGGAGTGAAGGAACAAAATATGCACTTGCCGCCACAGAGCTGTGTGAGTAAGATGACAACAAGTGCCTCTAAAGTGAATAGAATTGTGAAGTAGGTGGTTGTCAAAATCCTATCCCCATCTTCACAACTGAAAAACAACGATGAAAATGAACTATTGTTCACTCCAGGCCATGAACTACTCCCCTGGCAGCAGTTGATATAACTGACTAACTGCAGAAAGAGAATGGCAGGGAGAATCCTTAAAAAAAAAGTCAGTAAAAATATGATAGCCAGTGCAATTACTGAACAAACAAAATAAGTCATACGTTTCTAAGATGTTATTTGAATAAAGAGAGCTGATGCAAAATAAACCGAAAGATTTATGCTGTTAAGTTTGCCCACGTATTGCACAGTAGCTCATTTTTGAGCTCTTGAAGGGAGCAAGGGGAGAGGGAGGAGCAGCTGTAATGCAAACCATTACACTACACAGGCAAAGTGGTAATCAAGGTTCCCTGACATCAATGTTTATAAAAAGAAAAAATGCTGAAGTTAAATATTTCTTTGGCCATTTCTGGACACTGGAGCTGAGGGGAACCTGTTTTAGGTTAGCACATTAGAATCAGGAAGTTAAAGGAGGTACTTTTACTAGCTGCAGTAAAATTAGACAACCCAGAGAGTATGCAGATTCCATTCCAAGAAAAAACTTTAACCAAATATTGAGTAAATTGAATAACTGGTTCCAAGAATATTTTATTAAACAGAAATCAGTGCAGACATTGGGTATTCTTCCTCCTCCTATTAAGCTTTCCTCCTCCTACCAAGCTTCCCACCTTTGGTAAACCATACCCATGTTTTTTTAAATATGACATATTTTAGCCTTAAAGGAAAAACTACACACACATCAGCCAAGAAATCTGAAGGACTTCTTAATTGGGGCACATACTGAGGTATATGAAAACAGAGTTCTTAAACAGCAAGTTCTACAATGATGGCAATGTTAATTTTGGCCCATGTGTCCAATAGCTCAGGAATTCTTACGTACTAATGTAATACAGTTGGGATCACAGAGTAGCAGTTTCAGATATGTAGAAAAGTGACATTGAAGCATGAACACTGAAATGGGTAGGCATAGCCTAGCATTTGTGTGGCAACAGGTATATTAATACACCAATTATCTAGTTACAGAGATCAGTAGTAAAGTCAAGCCTGGAAGCTAAAAAAAAATTAGTAAGTTACTATTTTTATTGGTAAGGTTCAGTTTTCTTTCTTGCTTTTGTTATGTTTAAAGACAATTTTCACTATTATGTTCTGGTTTTCAATATAACAAAAACAAAAGAGGAAACAACTAAAACTGAAATTAACCAATAAAACAAAAATAAACCATCTGTAAAAAATGAGAAAAAAAATGCAGGTGATACGAATAAGTCATTTCCAAAAGCAACAAAATAATACATCTGTCAGTGCAGCTCCTTGTATCCTGGAGTAGTGGTTGAACAATTCCATGTGAAAGACCATTATCTAGACTCAGCTATACAATCACAAAATTAAAAGAAAATATGAAACTCAATTTTCAGCAACTGGTGAATTCTATGGAAAACACTCAAATGTCAGAACAATACCCTCCAATATAGATAAGTAATTAAAGCTACTGATATTGACTGGACCTTGAAAAAATCATGACTAGGCGTGTGGCTCTTGCCACATCTTGCTGTACCACTTTAACAAAAGGCTGCAGATTTTTCTGTTCAGAAAGATCCCAATGGGGGAAAAAGAGAATAAACTGACATCACTGGACAGGCCCAGTCACGTGTGGACTGTAGAAATAATGTCTTTGGAACACAAATTGTGTGGTTGGGAGAGGAGTGGAACAAAGATCAGAGCTTCACTTTTTTACAACAGTAACTTCCTGGAAAGGAAAAACAAATGGATTTGATAGGAGAACAGGGACACCTGCTCTCTCTTCAGCAGCATGCAACAAAATAGGAGACAGATGGACTGGAGAGGAGCAGAGCAATGGAAATTAATAGACAATGACTGATGTGTAAGATTACAGCAACCAACTTTTGACCTTTTTAACGAGGCTGTCCAGCCTATTCTATCACTTTAGGAAGTTAACAAGAGGTTATTGGACCTCATGAAATGTGTATGCAGTGTTGTTGTAGCCACATTGGTCCCAGGATATTAGGGAGGTAAGGTGGGTGAGATAATATCTTTTATTGGCCCAACTTCTGTTGAGAGAGATGAGCTTTTGCACTTAGGCCACATCTACACTACCCGCTGGATCAGCGGGTAGTTATCAATCTATCAGGGACTGATTTATCGTGTCTTGTCTAGAGGCAATAAATTGATGCCCAACTCAATGCCCGTACTCCACCTCAGCAGGAGGAGTAAGTGGAGTCGACGGGGGAGCTGCGGCAGTCGACTTGCCACTGCGAGGACAGCCAAGTTAGTTGAACTAGGATACTTTGACTTCAGCTAGTAGACCAGACCTTACACTGGGCTTTTCTTCTTATACTGCCTAAACATTTGATGGATGTGTTACTGCATAACTGAGGGTCTATGGGTACTTTAAGCAACTGTATAAATGGAGAACTCTGTGTGAGAGGGAAGAGATGAATGGTTTTGAGGGAAGATGGGTTAAACTGGGGGAGGCTGGGGGAGAGAAAGAATCCTAGAAATTTGATAGTGAAATGATGTACTAAGCTATCTTGTCTGTAAAACTGGAAATATAGGATTGTTCCTTCAATATAATCTCAATTGCTTCATTCAGCCTACTTTTACAGGAAACTGATGATGGGGGCTCTTCCACCAGCTGTTTGGGAGATAAACCTACAACTGTGTACACATACTCATATGTATCAGCCCTTGAATGTCTAAGGGCTTGTCTACATGCAGGGTTCTCAACAAATTTTTGGTGGCCTCAAAGTGTGGCCACCAACTCTTGCTGGTGGCCACTGACAATTTTTCCTAAAATACTTAATTAACTTTATGTGCATATTTAAGTATTTTTCCTATACATGTCCAAATCATAGTAATTTATTCATGTAGGGTTTTTTGCAGACTCAAAAATAAAAACAACATACAACTGTCTCTATTCTTTACTGGACCTAAACAGAACAGAAACAAAATGTGCTTTGCATGTTCTTGTCTTTTTTGCTTTTTTTGGTTGCTTTTAAGACTAGTTAGTTAGTAAATCTGCTTCTGTGATTTGTATGTTTCTAAATATCAGCTTTCATAGCAGCAGACTTGCTAGCTAGCTGGGAGGCAGCAAAAAGTGATATTAACAAATATCACTTTTCACAACAGACTTACTCAGCCCTGGTAAGCTAGGACACAAATTAAGACCTGCATGGGGAGGTGCGCAGGGAGACCGCAGGGATCAGAGATGATGGCAGGATGTAGTGGGGGCTGAGCAAAGCAGCGGGGGCCGGGGAAATGGGGTGGTGGTGACCTGAAGCCAGAGCCTGGGAACCGGAGCCATGCACCCACATGACTGAAGCCTGGGGCCAGACAACACACTGGGGATCAAGAGCGATGGGGGAGGCGGTTGGGAGGGGGAAGTGTGTGGGTGAGTGTGGGGCTGGCACCCAGTGCTGCATGGCTGGGGACTGGGGCTGGAGCCCATGGCCCTGCAACTGGAGCCTGAAACCTTGCGGCCGGGGGATAGAGCCCAACACCCCTCACCCCAGGGCTAAAGCCAGAAGTCCAATCCTCACTGCCTCCAGGAAAATGGGAAACTTACACTGGCTTCCTGCTGCTCCGGTGATTGCAGTTCCAGAGGGAGGCAAGGCCCAACCCCTGCTGACAGCCCCAGGGAGGGGCTGCTGCTTTGCCCCTCCCCACCCCCTGCATGGCCCAGGAGGCTGTGGCCGCACAAAAAGCCACTGGTGGCCACATTTGAGAAACACTGAATAGGGATACTGAGGAAAGTTAAGGTAAATCATCTAAAGATGTGAAGTCAATGTACATTAACTTAAAGTGTGTTAAATCCCATTATGAATGCTCTCTTTCAGGAGTAAAATGGCCTTACTCTGCTGTAACTTAGTTCTCCTAAGGCCTGTGTCCACACAGGTGTTCAAAGCACTTTAAATTATCTACATTGAGTCATATTAGGAGTCCTTAATACACTTTTAATGTTCTGTACCTTTAGACATAGACAAACTTTTGAAAGCATCCTGGCTGTAAATCTTCACACCATTCTTTCAAAAGCCTTAAAAATATTCTTTCATACTAACTTTACGAATGTTGCCATGCCTAATATGAAGCAAAACATATAGCACATTTTTGTTGGAAACATATGCTGTGAGACAAAAGAAAAATATAGCAAAACAGCAACAAGGAATATTAGTCACCGAACTTGCCTAATACAATTATTTACAGTGGGATGTTGACTGAAACCTAGGCTACAGAAGCTGAAAGGATCAAACAAAAAAGTAGCTACTTTACAAGAATTCACATTATAAGTCTTTTAGAAAAGAAATATATATATTTTAAAAATCAATAAAAACAAAAAACAAACAAACCAACCCAAGAAAACAATGCAATGAAAAAGATCTGTAATGCTTCTGAGATTTCCCTATATTAGAAGGCTGCGGGGGGATATGCTTGCTCTATATAAATATATCAGGGGGGTCAACGTTAGGGAGGGAGAGGAATTATTTAAGTTTAGTACTAATGTAGGCACGAGGACGAATGGGTACAAACTGGATATAAGGAAGTTCAGACTTGAAATTAGACAAAGGTTTCTAACCATTAGGGGAGTGAAGTTCTGGAACAGCCTTCCGAGGGAAGTAGTGGGGGCAAAAGACTTTTCTGGCTTTAAGACTAAGCTTGATAAATATATGGAGGGGATGTTATGATAGGATAGTTTAATTTGGACAACTGATCTTGGGTTATCACCAGATGGGTCTGGCTCAGTGGTCTGTGGGGAGATGTTGGATGGGATGGGAACTGAGTTACTGCAGAGAATTCCTTCTTGGGTGCTGGCTGGTGAGCCTTGCCCACATGCTCAGGGTTTAGCTGATCGCCATATTTGGGGTCGGGAAGGGATTTTCCTCCAGGGCGGATTGGCAGGGGACCTGGAGGTTTTTCGCCTTCCCCTGCAGCATGGGGCATGGGTCGCTTGCTGGTGGATTCTCTGCAGCTTGAGGTCTTCAAACCAATTTTGAGGATTTCAATAACTCAGTCCTGGGTTAGGGGTTGTTATAAAAGTGGATGGGTAGGGTTCTGTGGCCTGCCTTGTGCAGGAGGTCAGACTAGATGATCATATTGGTCCCTTCTGACCTATGAGTCTATGAGTTAATGACCTAAACCTTGCTACTGATCACTTCTTACTTCACTGAATCCAGGTATGATTTTTGGTATTGATCATTCTTTCCATTGCAAGAAGAGAATGTTCTTAGCACTCTTTTGGTTTAAAGTCTACAAATCTCCCATTTTCCCTCCTATTATTTATTTTTGTCCCCTTTCCCTTGGAACCTCTAGCTCATAGTTAGCATCAGTTTTAGACATCACTTCTATGTGGAAACGCACTAACTCCATCTTTATTTCCCATCATCTTCTCTCTGCCTACCTGCCTTGAATAACCCTCTGCATAAATAGTATCTTCCTATAATGGAACATTTCCAAAGACTGCAGCTTTCCTCCAGGCCTTTCAAGGAAAGGAAAGTCATAGATCATTAGGGTTGGAAGGGACCTCAAGAGATCATCTAAGTCCAACCTCCTGCTCAAAACAGGACCAATCTCCAAATGGCCCCCTCAAGGACTGAACCCAGGGCCTTCCTCATGTCATTGACTGCACTATGGCTTTCACGAATTTAGATCTTAATTTTCTGCTCAAGGCTCATGCTCTTAAAATCATCTGGAGCCTCACGTTATCCCCTCAAACAACAACTTCTTGCTCTGTTAGTAGAACTGGCCAGTTAACCGCTGCTCACTACCAGCAAGTGGAACCCACACATTTCCCTTTATTGATTAAGGGGAGGACTTTACCCTTCTTCTATAATTCCACTACAGAAATTCTCCATCAGATAAGTTTGGGATAAGAAAACAAAATCAGTCTTAAAAAAAGAGTGCCTTTTTTTTAAAAAAAGGGGCACAGTCAATTAATGGTAGTAAATATCTAATAATGGAAATCACACAATGTGCAAATGTGACTAATTTTTTTTTAGCAGGTATGTTAAATCTTGGACACTAAGTACTATTTCTGTTAAAAGTTTTAAAAATTGAGAGGCTATTTTCTGATTAGTTCAATATTTGGACAGTACAGAGTGTAAAGAAAGCTAGATTATTAAATATTACACTTTTTAAAAAAATAGGATTAAAAACTCTGCAAAGTTAAACCATAATCCATTTGGAAAATACCTTCAAACAAAGCAAAGACTATTTTAAAAATATTCCTATCTTTCCAGTTTGTCATTTTTTTAATTTCTATAAAGTAAATCGCTCATAGGAAAGGCTACCAAGGATCATACTGTTCTTTTCTTTTTTTTTTTTCTTTTGAGAAACATTAAAATAAATGTTTTATTCAATTCTGGCAAAATGAAATCAGAAGAGTCCAAAAACACTGTTCTATTCCAATAGCTCTGAAAACTCCTGCAAACAATTAACCCAATTCCTGCATCCACGTAGCTGGAATTTTTAACCACTGCCATCTCCCACATAAAACACATTCCTAATTCCTGTGCTTGAGAAATGCAATGACTCTAAACACGTTTCACTGTTATTTAAAGCGATTACTTTTCCTTTAATTCCCCTGCATTACCAATAACCCCAAGATACATAAGCATCAATAACAAATGCTGTTCCAAACCACAGTCATATAACTTACCCTATGAACAAATTTGCCGTAAATAAAAAAAGCTCTTCCTACCTACAAGTGACAAAATATCCTTCGGTTTCAACATATTCACCATTATTTGCCTCTATGACTATTTATATATGATTTTTTAAAAAGTTAAGTCTCTGTAACACGGCACAATATTTGTTGTTCTTCACGTATGGTATAACATTATCCTCCAACATGGTATACTGGCTGTAAAATTAGTTCATTGTCTGCTATTGTATTATCTGAGAAATAAAATTAGCACTAAATCTGGTGTCAAGCTGTTGCAACTACTCTACCCTTCCCATGTTGTGAAACTGGAGAGGAGAGGGGTTGGATGGTCCTGGCTAGATAGAAGAGAGGATGCAGGGGAAGGGGAAGAGGTCTGGGTACAGAAAAGACAGCAGTTCTTCTTGAACCTAACACATACAGGGACAAAGTTCAGGCCTAATAATAGGACCTTTGCATGCTGGCATGCAACCTGAATTCGCTCTTAAAATTAAATGAAAAACAAAAATACCTCCTCCAAACTAGTTTGGTTATGCAAAGCAGAGAAATGGGGCACACAAAATGTACATTTGGAGGGAAATTTTTAACACTATACACATGCATAATACGCATACACAAACCATGAAAACACATTTGGGAAAATTCACTTTCCAGGCCTAGTTACTTAAGCTTTCCTTATAGTTAAAGATCTGATCCTGAAAAGGGCAGAGCATTTACAACTCTCATTGTGTTGCATGGAGACGGCGCTGATCAGCAGATCTCCCAGGTAATTAAGCACTAAGATGTCTTTCAGACACATATGCCACCAGCAGAAAGGGAAGAAAAAAAAAAGAATTCAGGATAAATCGTGGCTAGACTGAAATTATTTAAATGTTGGTCAATAATGAGATTCAGATCCCAGAAAAGGAGAAAGAATCAGTACAAAAAGGCCTGCTATTTTTAATTCAATTGATTGTTGATAATTTCCAGAGAGATGAATAGGTAAAGGGTCTCCAAGCAGAAATTCAAAGCTCATTACACTGGCTGAGGAGAGAAGTCACTCAGACTAGGGCTCAAATCCCCTAGATTTTTTCTGTGCAAAGATGATGCTTGAGTGTTGTTCTGGAAATGATGAACAAGAGCAACAAGAATGCAATTGCTCCAAGATAACAAAATCCTAAATCAAGCTTAAGACAGACATTTTCTTCATATAGTGTACTTGAAATGAGGACTTTATGAAACTGATTCAGGGGGAGTCAGACTACCACTTTCTGATCACTTCTGAAGCCAGCGCGAGTTTTCCCAGGTTTGATTTTTTTTTTTAAATGTTAGCCTTGTTGATGGAGAAAGGTGGTCTAACTCTGGTCCTCTGCGTGTTGAAACAGAAAAAAAAATCAACAATTAGTTCTGAAAGAACAAAAAGGCTGCCTCTGCTGATTTTACACAGAAACCTAAAAGGACTTTAACTTGTACTGACGTTTCCTTTCTTGAGATTCCTGAGAAAGTTACATTTCCTTTAAATCTGTAGCAACCTTAATAACTTTAAAAGCAGCAAAGAATCCTGTGGCACCTTATAGACTAACAGATGTTTTGGAGCATGAGCTTTCGTGGGTGAATACCCACTTCCTCAGATGCATGTAGTGGAAATTTAGAGGGGCAGGTATATATATGCTAGCAAGCAAGCTAGAGATAACGAGGTCAGTTCAATCAGGGAGGATGAGGCCCTGTTCTAGCAGTTGAGGTGTGAAAACCAAGAGAGGAGAAACTGGTTCTGTAGTTGGCAAGCCATTCACAGTCTCTGTTCAATCCTGAGCTGATGGTGTCAAATTTGCAGATGAACTGAAGCTCAGCAGTTTCTCTTTGAAGTCTGGTCCTGAAGTTTTTTTGCTGCAGGATGGCCACCTTAAGGTCTGCTATAGTCTGCTATAACCAGTTTCTCCTCTCTTGGTTTTCACACCTCAACTGCTAGAACAGGGCCTCATCCTCCCTGATTGAACTGACCTCGTTATCTCTAGCTTGCTTGCTAGCATATATATACCTGCCCCTGGAAATTTCAACTACATGCATCTGAGAAAGTGGGTATTCACCCACGAAAGCTCATGCTCCAAAACGTCTGTTAGTCTATAAGGTGCCACAGGATTCTTTGCTGCTTTTACAGATCCAGACTAACATGGCTACCCCTCTGATACTTAATAACTTTGCGCAGCCACATCTACATGGTACGTGCTAAATATTGTTACAGTAGCCATCTACTGAAAAAAGTGCAGAAGAAAAACTGTATGGATTAAATAGGTTCTAGAGATAACATTTTCTTTCGTAGGCTCTAACCCAGCTAATTTATCTGCCCGCTATTGTGCTTTTCCCCTCTAAATTTGCCTTCCTTGTCTTTATCTTCTTTAAGTTTCTCATCAGGGACTGACAGCTTGGGTCCTGTAGCTGTATGTTTGAACAGGCCAAGTGGAGAAGGCTCTGAAAATGGTTTTTGAAGGCAAAGACAAAGCAAATGAGAGAGAAATAAAAAAAGTGTGAAAAAAATTGAAGTAAAACAAAAAAGCAGAGAAAAAACAGAGCTCAGAGAGACAGCCACATATAGCTCTAGATGGAGGTAGTGAACTGAAGCATGCAAAGGACTCATTTCTCGGAGACCCTCAAACATCTACCTGAAGCATTCATCTGTGCTCTGTCTGTTGCTGATTGTGGGCAAACTAACCCAGAGGTCTGGTCCCTGAATTGGTGGATGCTCTCTGTCTCAACTTATTATAGAGATCATAGAAAATAAGTGAAAAATGACTGAGTTAACTTGGTTGTAGAACATTACATTTCTAGACTTATCTTTAGTGACCAATATCATATTATATCAATGTATACTTTTGCATTTAATATTAAAAGTGCTCTATCAACATCAGAGGTCACAGCTTAGGAAGATTTTATTAAAAATCTGGGTAGTTTTCTTGAGAATGATATATGGCCATACCTTAAGCCCCCAGTAATCTGGAGGAGTTTATGTACTACTTTTCATTAAGAATGCCCACATTAAAGATATGATTTCAATGAAAAGTCAAATCAGGCCTCCAAACTGGGGTTCTTTTCGGCTTGAAAGTTAACAAAATATGAATTTTTCAATACATGATTTTACAGTATTTACATAGCCAGGATCTTCCTGAGATTTTGGGCAAGTTGGGTTCTCTTTCCACTCCACCATTTGAGGGTGATGTTAAAGGAGAGAAAAACATATCCATTCTGTCTTGCATATCTGAGTCCTACTAAAAACACAGCACCAAATTAAAAGAGGAAGCAAGAACAGGATAATTTGTGGTTTCTTTGCAATATGCTAAAGACTCTTCTTTGATGGAAAGGATAAGTAGAGGTCTTTCCTGTGTTTAAAACAGACTCCCCCCCTCCCTTTTACTTTTTTCTTTGATATTACCATTTGTTTTCAAGCAAGCAAACAGTTATGCCTGAAACAATCAAATATATTTGTAATTTTGAAAGCCAATCTTACTATTTGTGCTTCTTTGATTTATGGAAAACACCCAGTCTGTTAATAAGCATGTTCAAGACAGGGCCTCCCAGAGAGGGAGGGAGGGCAAAAGTAGGGCAATTTGCCCCAGGCCCTGGGCCCCGCAAGGGCCCCCACGAGAGTTTTTCAGGGCCCTTGGAACAGGGTCCTTCACTCGCTCCGGGGGCCCCAGAAAACTCTCGCAAGGCCCGGGCCCCTGGAGCTTCTTCCACTCCGGGTCTTCAGTGGCAATTCGGCAGCAGGGGGGTCCTTTTGTTCCAAGACTGCCGCAGAAGTGCCCCGAAGACCTGTGGCGGGAGGTCCTTCCACCCTGGGACCCGCTGCCGAAGCGCCGGGTCTTCAGCGGCAGGTTCCAGAGCGGACGGCCCTCCCCCCACTGCCAAATTACCACCGAAGCGGAGGCCCCTCGCCGCTGAAGACCCCAGGCCCCCTGAATCCTCTGGGTGGCCCTAGTTCAAGAAAAGCAGACCTGTTTTTCTACTCTCCATTACTTCTCCACTGAGAAGTAAATTATTTTTTATTTTACATTTCCTTCCCCAAAACATGGAAGGGAAATAAACCTGGGAGCAACTGAACTTTTTCCAACTCAAAATTCAATACCAAGAGTAGCTAATATGCAATATTGTTTTGGCCCATTTACCACTCTTGATCTCTAAAAGACATCATTTGGGTAAAGGGGAATTAGTTCCTCAATTTCCAAAGTGATTCCAACTTAAACAGGACCTAAACTCTCCACTCTTCCTTTCTTTTAGCTGTTCCCACTCCATATTAAACTGTGTCAAAAACTCACAACCCATTGTGAACATGTAAGAGTAGGAAGAGGTCTGCTTGCACAGGAATTTGCCCAACTGCACAAGAACTTGCCAAAGAGTACAAACCTTATTTGCTCATACCCTACTAAACTATATGCAAGCTGATTTTCAGTGGCACTCATACTGCCCGGGTCCTGGCAGCTCTGCATTTTAATTTAATTTTAAATAAAACTTCTTAAACATTTTTTAAAATCTTTTTTACTTTATATACAACAAGAGTTAAGTTACAGATTATGTAGAGACCTTCCAAAAATGTTAAAATGTATTATCAGAACATGAAACCTTAAACTAGAGTGAATAAACAAAGACTCGGCACACCACTTCTGAAAGGTTGCCGACCCCTGCTTTTGAGCGTGAAGAAAAAATACAAGCTCCAATCCTACTCAGAGAACAAAAGGCAAAATAGTGTGCTGCAGGTCACATATTTCAGGCCAACAATAGAAAACATACTTGGGCTGTACAGCATGTAGGCATGGGATCTCTTACTAAGAGCTTCAGAAGGCAGAGCAAAAATAAAATACAGTTAATTCAATAATTGTCACATTCACTTTCCTAAACTAATGTCCTGTATCTTATCTTGTGGATATTTGTCTTCTCTGATTGTTTATATTTCTGAAGTATTATATAATTTTTAGAAATTAATGTTAAACAACCGCAAGATTCAGGGACAGCCAAAAGGGCTACATCCTGCCTAACAGACAGCATATAGGTAGGAAACACTAGTCCAAAATGGCAGACTTAAGAAAGCACTAATTAAGAGTTACAACTGAAACCACATAGCAGAGTGTCTCTCTTGGCATAGAAAGTTGATATGTCAGCTCCTTTTTATAAGTTCTGAATCACACATTTCACCATTGAACTCTTAGCATCAATAATTCAAAAAGAGCCTAAGAGTAAAGCTGAGATTTGAGACTTTTCCCCAAGTAAACACAGCTAGAATTGGGTAAAAAAGTTCCAATCTTTTAGAGAACCTTAAAAAAAACCAAAACCAAAAATACACAAAAAACCCAACCAAACAAAAAAAAAAAACCCAAACAAATAAAACCAAAACAAAGCCACCTACATCATTTTTGGATTTGGAAACAGGACACAAACTTTATATAGTCAATAATGAAGCACTTCCACTGCGACTGCCATACTTCTCCATTTCAACTCTGACATATTCTACCAAGCTTCCAAATCCAAAAGTCAAATAAGATTCCAAGTTGTAGAAGAGGAACACGTACAGCTGAAGAGGCTTGTCTTAGGCTTGTCTTGTCAAAGTTGCTTGGTCTTAGGACTGAATAAAGGAAAACCCAACTTTGAAATTACTCTCAGGGAACTGATGCTACCGAGAAAGATTTTTACTATGAAAAGGAATGCACCGGCAGACTGAGATTCTTGTAACATCTGCCAAAACATGGAATACTGGACAGAGTGAAAGAGCATCTGAGAAACAGATGTGCAGAGAGTGAGGATGGGCAAGTTTCCCCATCTCATTTGAGAAAAGTACTTTTCATACATACTATATTTTAACACCAATGGCGAGTAGAATTTGACAATAAGTTGCTTATTTTGCCATACAGGCATTATATGTATGACGGGAATATTTTTAATAAAGTACTATATTTGTTATGGTACACAAGTTCAGTTGAGTCTAAAGTTCTTTACAAGTGATTCAAAATGATAAAATTGCAATCTTTACTAACACATACATCTATACTACTATCTAGGCTGTTTAGTGGCAAATGATATATCTAGGCATTACATGTAGGCTTGGCAGAATTCTTATCAATGTTTATTCTTAAGTATCTTTTCTATTGTTATCCACGTAAATCTTCGTAATTGTGGGGGATGGGGAAGCAGAGAATTACTTAATGACAGCAGACACCGAGTCAAAAAGCTAAAGCTTCATAACCATTAAAACAAATTGTCAACATCATGTCAAAATATACATAATAAATATTCTCAAAGCAAACCATTAAGTTCTGAAGCAGCATTTTTCTTATGCTGCCTATCTGTAAATTTCTGATCGATGGAAATATTTTAGTTAGTTTGGGTGTGCGCAAGTGAAATTGACTTAACTGACATTTACCTATAAAAATCTAATCCTTCCAAGCTGAGTTACATGCAGTTGCTTTACCCCTTTTTTTTTTTAAAATACAATACAATCTTTTAAAATGACATGTCGTACAAATATGAAACTGCATAGTCTATACCTTGGTATTTGTGCTTATCTAAAAAGCATCTGCTATTATTAAACAATTGATCAAACCAGGTCCTAAACCTAAACGTTTCACAAATGTTGCTTGTTCTTATATTAAATTGCCGTAGCTCGAATATTTTATAGGCTCCTATAATTAGGGTACAAAGTGCCTACAATAAGATTACCAATAATGCTCAAATGTATTTAAGTCTCATGCTACAGTTGCTGGACAAGTAAGAAAAAAAAATCAATGAATAAGCCAACAGGTAAAGAATGTGAGGTAGGGAGAACTCATAAACATGTGCAAGTTGTGTGGTTTGATGCCTATGAAGGAGGGGAGGTAACTGAGTGAGCTTTCTGATGCAGTGTGGTTGTAGCCATGTCAGGCCCAAGTATTAGAGACACAAGGTGGGTGAAATAATATCTTTTATTGGGCCAACTTCTGTTGGTGAGAGAGATGAGATTTTGAGTTTACAGTAACCTCTTCTTCAGACATCTGTTGAAGAACAAGGGGAGTTGACAGAGAGGCTTACCAACTGCAGGTAGTCTGGGGACATTGGGATATAATTTGACTAAGTTTTGACTTGGGGCCCATATTTTTGAGACTGCACTGTTGGAAACCCACCTGGGCAAAGCCTGAACAACAACTGGGTTTGGCGTCATCCTGATGAAAACTGATGTTTGCTGAGGTGGAGTAAGAGGCCCTGACAGAGCTAGAGAGCAAGGAGGATAGAGACTGCACATTCCTAACTGCTGCTGGGAATACCTCTTCGGGTGACAAGGACTCTGATGGGTTCTTGAGGCCACTGATCCCTGTGTATTTGAAAGAGTCGAGCTAAGAGCTGTAATTGCCTTATGCGGGCAGAGCTCACCAGAGGCTCATTATCTAGCCAGTGGCAAGCAGAAGTCAGAGCCCAGCAACAGTTCTGGACTGAGCAGCAGCAGAAACCGGGCCCAGCCACAGCACCCAGCAGGCAGAGCAAAGCGACAGTTGGATTCACCCACAGGCTACAGCTTCCAACAGGAGAACAGCAGAGTGAGAATATCAGCCATTGAAAGACCAATTGTTTGGGACTGTGACTTACGCATGGAGATATACCTAGCTCACAGAACTGGAAGAGATCCCAAAAGATCATCGAGTCCAGCCCCCTGCCTTAACTAGCAGGATCAAGTACTGATTTTGCCCTAGATCCCTAAGTGGCCCCCTCAAGGACTTAACTCACAACCCTGGGTTTAGCAGGCCAATGCTCAAACCACTGAGCTATCCCTCCACCTTTCTGAGGTAAATGGTGATAGAAGGCATTAGGTTGTAAATACTTGTCTCTGTTCAACCTGCTCTTTCCCTTCCCCCCCCCCAATAAAGTTCATGTTTAAATCTCTGTGCTGTGACTGGGTACAGATTAGCTTGGCAAAGGTACCCAGAGTGGTTATAGGTTCCGAGATTACTTGGTGGGGGGTTGAAACAAAAAGAAAGACAGAAACTATAGAGAATCCCCTAATATAAGTGCCCGGCCCTTGTTGCTGCCAACCCTACTAGCAGAAAGGTTACACATGGAATGCCTTTGAATCAATTATCTGACATTCTTTAATTGCTTTCCATGTTAAAATGCAGTACTTTATGTATTCTCATTACCCACATGGGAGAGGCTTTTCTGTCTATTTCTTGTTCATCTGTTGAGACTGCCTGGTTGTGAATCAGTTGTAAGAGAAATGTGCTGGAGGAGAGAACGTACCCAACTAGTTTACAGATCTGCCCAAGAACAGCTTACTTACTGTTACGTTGCCAATAAAGACTTTCCAATTTGCATGCCTTTGTACATGACTCAAACCTAGAGTCTCCAGAGACATCAGGAGGAAAGACACAACAGGTATAATGATGGGGATTCAGCAATTATCTAACTGAGAAAATAGCATTCAGAGCATAATGCATCCTTACGCTCAAACTTGAATGCTGGATTTTTACTCAAATACAATATTCTTAATTCTAAAAAAACCTTCATGAAAATTCAACCTGTCATTAGGATAATTATTAGTCAAATGTGGTTTTAAAGTTGTTATAAAACAGACAACCAGACATTTAATTACATGTCACAATGTTAGAGAAATGAATGGCTTGAAAGTTATGCTAACACACACCCTGTCTAAAGAGGGGGAAATATATCTGATTCAATGTCTCGTCAGTCCACTGAAACTTCAATTTCAACAGATCTACACCCCTGAACAGCACAAATATTTAAATTCTTATATTTGTAACTGTTACTGTGAAAGCTTCAGGCAATGGAGCATTTCTGAACAGATGAAAGTTTAGTTTGGCAAGTCTCAGTCAAATTAGTTTAACACCTTGACAGGTATAGCAACAAACATGGAATACACAAAATTCTTAATGTTCCACTCTGTTACATTTACAGTCAAAACAGATCTATGCATGATTTCACCTTCCGCGAAAACAAGTCCAGGCTTTTGTTACTAAAATAAGTGACACTAAATATTAAATATATGTATATGAAGATATTACCTTCATGGCATGAATTTCTTCTAGTAATCTCTCTGCTCGCCTTTGGTTCTTTAGTACCATATCTTCCGAACCCCTGTAGATAAAGACTGTGTTTAACTGGGTAACATATTGATTTGCAATCATTTCTCAACAAGGAAGTTACTATTTGCAGCAAAATAAATCACAAAAGTTAACAAACAATTTTATTTTACTGTTCACATCTATTTTATGTTAAATATAAGTTTTCAGAACAACCAACTAGACACAGAAACATCAATGCGCCCCAGCTTTTACAGATGAAATTAGCAAGCAGAAGAAATATAATGAGAATTCTAAAAACGTGATGGCAAGTAGTAATACATCTGATAGCAACATTTTGGCAAGGACTTTTTTAAAATCAGAAGAATCTGCTGCACCCTCTATATGAGCTGTTGAATTAAATGTAGTGTCTAGAGAACACTATAAATTGTTTAGCACCAGTGTAAGTCAAGGTTGCTCAAACTAGATAAGAGATTAATCAAGCCAGAGAATGATTATTAGGCTGAAAGTTTACTTCTAAAATTTGTGTAAGTACATTATGTTTAAGTTTTGAATGACCCTAGATAGGATATAATAATCAAATCTTAAGAGATGATAGGGATTAAAGAATGCCTACCTATCGAAAAAAATAAAAAAAATAAAGATAGAATCCTGAAAATTTAGATGGCAAGAGGTACTTTTCTGAGTAAAATTTACAATAAAATTAAATGTTAATTACAAAATTTAAATATATAATGGAGGCCACGATACTGCCAAAAATCGTACACAATTTGCTATAGTGGGTGAAGTGTCTAAAAAAAACCCAGCTGTATTCTTCACATTTTAAACACAACAGTAGATTTGTCGTCTTCCATTGGTTTCCAGTACTAACAGTGTCACAAATCACTTTGCCCCATCTGAAAGATTAATTACACTAACACTGATTAAAAACATTATTAAACAGTTTCAAAAACAGTGCTTATTGTTCAAAGCATATTGAAAAGTGCTCCCTGCACTGAAACTTTGAACTTTGCACTGAGGAAGAAGCTGAAGCTTTCTGTAACAAAGTGATGTTCTAAAACAAAGGCTAAACTTTTCTAAAATGCTCATGTGATTTAGTATAAATCTCATTTTCAAAATTACTTCGGCCAAGTGTTTAAACCAGTTTTGAAAATGGGCCTTGGGCGCCAAAGTCACTTAAGCACTTCTGAAAACTTTACTTCAAGTCTGCTTTGGGAAATTGTCTTTAGATTCTTATTACCTTAGACTATATTAAGATAAGTAAAATATTGACACAAATCTATAAATAAGATTTACTACATCTTACACACTTAATAATACACATTCATAAAAGTACAGTTCAAGACCAATCCCATTCTAAAAACATATTGCGTTCTTAATAAAAGTATTAACTATCCAATTAATTTACTACCCCACTATCCACCTCAAATGTGTGGAGTGTTAAATAACATTATGTAGACACTCATTTTTACCCACAGTTTATTCAATATTTATCTAAGTCATTTAAAATAAATGCAGCATTAAAATTTAAAAAAAAAGGAATATTAATATTAAACTAACTTTTTTAATTTAAGTTTTGCAATGTGTCTGGTGAGTTTGCGAATGGTAAGAACTCTGGCCTTCTTCACCTCTTTTCTCATCTTCACAACCTGTTTGAAAGGAGGACAATATATTAGAAAGCTGTTTATCCTTGTGTACAGAAACTAATCAATATATCTGTTATGCCTTTGTTTTTTGAAACTGATTCAACAAACAGAAAAATATTTTGAGAACACGGTTCACTCCTCTGCTTACCAAAAATCTTAGTTCAAATGAATTCAGATTCCTGTTAAACTCAAACTGCTTCCATAAACATCAATCAGAGGAGGAAAACAAACCAACAGTCTAAAAATGTGTCTGAGGTCTGAACAGGAACAAGAAATGAAAGAGCCAAGGCATTCTTAACCAGCCATATTTTAATATTATTCTTAGAACCACGCTGGCCTAGAATTTTGAACAGCTTAGATTTATGTTTTGCTCATTCATTTTGTATACGCACCTCATTGAAAATGCACCTGTACTTTTCTGTTAAAGCATGATATGGAACAAAACTATCTTTAACTGACAATTTAAATGTTCTTTAAAAAGCCCTAAAACGAACACTTATTCATTCTTTAATAATAGACCGTCGGTCAAAGGCTATTCTAAATTCTACAAGAACAGACAAACAAATAAAACCACATTGCTACCCATGTGGACTGTCATTAAATTTAGTTTCATTTCCACCCCCCAGAATTATACTTGCAAATTGTAAATTTACAGACTTACATTAAAATATATTTAATACTACTTGGGTTTTATTTCTCCCCAGCCAATCCCACAAAAAACACATTTTTTAAAAAATGTAGCATAGATAAACAAATGGTAAATCCAGCAAATGAAATTGCCATGAAATTTCTCCAGGGCCAAACATATTGAAAGTTAGAGTTTTCATAAAAATACAAGGACTTGAGGTGTAGGATGATAACAGCATCTCACTGCTGACTAATGACCTGGCCATTTGTGTACATTAATACTGTACAGAAATTTGAAACTATTTAGCAATACATTTTCTAAAACTTTCTTTTTTGGAGTAATTTACCATTATCAATCGTAAAACAGTGTTAAAATCCACAAAGTGGAGAGAAAAAGAAAACATCAGAACAAAAATTGTGTCTGATTTTTGAATTTATGGTAAAGTTGTAGCAAAATCCTAAAATTTACTCCTGGACAGAGAATTTGTACTGTATGCCAAGTTGCCACACCCTTCTTAAAATTCCATAGAGGAATCTCTCTTTATTGTATCCAGAGTTTTTATTTTTAACTACAGACAAAATCTTAAATACTTGCACACTCCCTATGCATACCCACATATAAAATCGAAAATACTGATATACCTGTGGCAGACCCTAAATGTTCCAATGGCTCATGGCATTGGGTGTTCATCAAACTGAGACTGAATTAGGTTTTCAGAAGTCTATGCAAATCTTCTCCTGCCCAGTACAAGTGATATCATGTACTAGTTGCAGAAGCATCCAGTGGTACAATCAAGGAACCCTCCTCCCCCATGCATTTGTCATGTTCGACGTGATATAGTTGTTCTCCTCAGAGTATAAATTGGGGTAACATCCACAAATGTTGGGATTCTACCACCTTGTCATTCACAGCAGCAATTTAGTTGTAGGTCCTGCTCGGCATAAGGTCTTCTCTTTGCTCCCAGACAAAATTTGTGTCATGAGCCAATGCTCCCTAAATCTGGCAGCAGCAATCCCCTGGCTACCACGCTTGTCTACAACCTGGATGTATGACCTGTGAATCTTGAATTTCCCTAAAGGGGGTTGCCTAAGTCTCTTAACTCAGCTAGATCCATCATTCCAGGATCTTCCCCAGGTACCAGAACTGGGTTCAGCAGCCACTGTATCCAATTTTCTTAGCTCATGGATAACTTCCCACAGGTACTGCTAATCCCAGGATAGGACAACAGCAAGGGTACGGCCATATGTCATCTCACAGACAGCCATAGGCATCTGCAGAGATAGGCCTTCAGATGAGTGTGAATGCACTGTAGGAAGATTGTATCAGAGGGGTAGCCGTGTTAGTCTGGATCTGTAAAAGCAGCAAAGAATCCTGTGGCACCTTATAGACTAACAGACATTTTGGAGCATGAGCTTTCGTGGGTGAATACCCACTTCTTCAGATGCATGTGGTGGAAATATCCAGGGGCAGGTTTATATATGCTAGCAAGCAAGCTAGAGATAACGAGGTCAGTTCAATCAGGGAGGATGAGGCCCTGTTCTAGCAGTTGAGGTGTGAAAACCAAGAGAGGAGAAACTGGTTCTGTAGTTGGCAAGCCATTCACAGTCTTTGTTCAATCCTGAGCTGATGGTGTCAAATTTGCAGATGAACTGAAGCTCAGCAGTTTCTCTTTGAAGTCTGGTCCTGAAGTTTTTTTGCTGCGGGATGGCCACCTTAAGGTCTGCTATAGTGTGGCCAGGGAGGTTGAAGTGCTCTCCTACAGGTTTTTGTATATTGCCATTCCTAATGTCTCATTTGTGTCCATTTATCCTTTTCCGTAGAGACTGTCCAGTTTGGCCGATGTACATAGCAGAGGGGCATTGCTGGCATATGATGGCGTATATTACATTGGTGGATGTGCAGGTGAATGAACCAGTGATAGTGTGGCTGATCTGGTTAGGTCCTGTGATGGTGTCGCTGGTGTAGATATGTGGGCAGAGTTGGCATCGAGGTTTGTTGCATGGATTGGTTCCTGAGCTAGAGTTATTATGGTGCGGTGTGCAGTTACTGGTGAGAATATGTTTCAGGTTGGCAGGTTGTCTGTGGGCAAGGACTGGCCTGCCACCCAAGGCCTGTGAAAGTGTGGGATCATTGTCCAGGATGGGTTGTAGATCCTTGATGATGCATTGGAGGGGTTTTAGCTGGGGGCTGTATGTGGTGGCCAGTGGAGTCCTGTTGGTTTCTTTCTTGGGTTTGTCTTGCAGTAGGAGGCTTCTGGGTACACGTCTGGCTCTGTTGATCTGTTTCCTTATTTCCTCGTGCGGGTATTGTAGTTTTGAGAATGCTTGGTGGAGATTTTGTAGGTGTTGGTCTCTGTCTGAGGGGTTAGAGCAGATGCGGTTGTACCTCAGTGCTTGGCTGTAGCCAATGGATCATGTGATGTGTCCGGGATGGAAGCTGGAGGCATGATGGTAGGCTTAGCGGTCGGTAGGTTTTTGATATAGGGTGGTGTTAATGTGACCATCATTTATTTGCACCGTGGTGTCAAGAAAGTGGACCTCCCGTGTAGATTGGTCCAGGCTGAGGTTGATGGTGGGGTGCTGTAGGAAGATTGTTTCCCCTGGAGTCCCTTCTGCCCCAGGTAAAGGAGCCTGCCCCAGGGCCTGGCTACATTCAGGGTCCAACCGACCTTGCACTTCTGTCCCATTGATCCATACAGTGACCATTACTTTGGCAGGTCTGGTCTTCCACACTCAGCTTTCCACTGTCCAAACCTTGGGATACTCACATTCCATAAAGGGGTACTCTCTTTGGGAGTGTTCTGGCTGCCCACATGAGAATAGGCCATCATGTTTTGGTCTGAGCCCATTCTCTCACCTGCTACCAACCTTGTCGATTAGTGGTTTAGTGGTTTGGCATCTAAGTTCACACTATTCCCTCATGGCAGCGGTGTCGGTAGCCAACCACACTCTTTAGGTTTTGTCCAGGCCCTTACTAGCCTGTTGCTGTGACTCATCCAAAGTCAGTCATCCTAAATCACGATGCACTGAACATGAGGGCACTTGTCCCTGATGAACAGAGAGTGTTCTCTTCTGCCTGGGGTTCATATCAGGTTGGGTCGGCTTCTTAACCTCAGTCTGTTCCCTGCCTTCATCTCTGAAGTTTCTAGGCAGTTTTCATGGAGTAGCTCAGGGGTCGGCAACCCATGGCACGTGTGCCCATTTTTAATGGCACGCTGGAGCCTGCTGGGACTCCAGTGTGCCATTAAAAATCCTGCCGACGCGGCAAGCTGCAGGGTCCGTGCTGCCTGGACGGAGCTCGGACAGAGAGCAGCAAGCCGCTGGCCCCTCCCCCGCCCTCCCCCCATTCCCCTGGAGTCCTGCCGCCGCGCGCACAGCACTCTGGGGGCGAGGGCTGCGCACTCCCGCGGGCCAACGTTTGGCTCCGTGGGGAGGGAAAACTGCTCCCCGCTCATCCAGAGCAATGCCGCGGCGCACACAGTGCTCTGAGGGGCGGGGTTATGTGCGCGCGTCAGCGACAAAACTCTGGATGACCAGGGAGCCTCATGGTAAGGGGTCTGGCTTGGGGGCGGTTGGATAAAGGGTGGGGGCAGACAGGGAGCAGGGTGGGTTGGATGGGGGGATGGGATCCCAGGGGTGTGGTTGGGGCGGTGGGTCTCTGGAGGGGGCAGTTAGGGAGCAGCAGGGGTGCATGGGGCATGGGAGTCCCGGGCCTGTTAGGGGGTGAGGGGTGGATAGCGGTCAGGGCAGTCAGGGGATAGGGAGCAAGGAGGGTCCGGGGAGGGTGTCTCTGGAAGGGGTGGTCATGGGACAAGAAGATGTGGGAGGTTGGATGAGTCGGGAGCTCTAGGGGGGGCTGTCAGGAGGTAGGGGTGTGGAGAGGGGTTGCATGGGTCCAGAGTTCTGGGGGTCCTGTCAGGGGGCAGGGAGTGGTTAGATAGGCATGAGAGTCCAGGGGGTTCTGCCTGGGGGCGGGGGTGTGGATAAGGGTTGGAGCAGTCAGGGGACAGGTAGGGGATAGGGTCCTAGGGGGACAGTCAGGGGACAAAGGGCAGGGAGGCTTAGATAGAGGGTGGGGTCCCAGGAGGGGGTAGTTGGGACAAGAAGTGGGGGGATTGGGGCTTCTGGGGGGGGGCAGTCACCCAGCCATCTGCCCTGAGCCCTAACCCCCCCCCCACACACACACCCCCAGCCCTCTGCCCTGAGTCCTGCACCCCCACACACACCCCAGGCCTTTGCCCTGAGCCCTGTACCACCCAGTCCTCTGACTCCTTCACCCCCCCATAACCCCAGCGCTGTCTCTGGCATCCCCACACATACCCAGCCCCCCCTACCCTGACACCTGCACTCCTCACATGCCCCCAGCCCTCTGCCCTGACTCTTGCACCCAGCACATCCCCAGCCCCCCCATCCCATGAACTCCGCAGATCCCCACCCCCACCCTGAGGACCAAACAGGAGCTCCTGCACCTCCACTCACACCCCTACCTGCACCCCTCACACCAAATGGGAGCTGACTAGGTAAGTGCCTCCACATCCAAACCTCCTGCCCCAACCCTGAGCCCCCTCCCTCATTCTAGCTCCTGGCCAGATCCTCCACCCCCAGCCCTGTGCTCGGTCCACTCCCACCCTCAGCTCAGTCCAGAGAGAGGAAGAGAATGAGCCAGAACCAGGGAGAAGGTAGGTACCCACTGTACGTGGGCAGGGCCGGGACCCCAGACCAGCAGCGGGCTGAGCGGATCTGGCAGCAGGGATGCCGGCTGGCAGGAGCCAGCGGATGGAACCCCTGAGCGGCAGTGGGCTGAGCCGTTCAGCCCACTGTCAATCTGGGGTCCCAGCTGCTGGCCCCGCACATCCCGCTGCCGGTCTGCGGTTCTGGCTGCCAGACCCTTCCCAGCTGGGGTCCCGGCTGCAGGCCCCACTCAGCCCACTGCCAGCTTAGGTGAACAGAACCCCAGAACAGCAGCGGGCTGGCGGCGTAAGATCAACATTTTAATTTACATTTTAAATTAAACCTCTTAAATATTTTGAAAACCTTGTTTTTTTACAACACAACACTAGTTTAGTTATATAATATATAGACTGGAGAGAGAGAGAGAGAAAGAGAGACCTTCTAAAAAACTTTAAAATGTATTACCGGCTCACGAAATCTTAAATTAGAGTGAATAAATGAAGACTTGGCACACCACTTCTGAAAGGTTGCCGACCCCTGGAGTAGCTCATGACTGAGTACCTACCTCAGGGCAGACTGTCAAAAACAGGGCAGACACTCCAAACTGGTTCTATGCTCTGTAATTAGATTTCACCAACCCAGTAACAGTCCCCCTAGGCTCTCCAGTCTATCTTGCCATCCAGGCACATTGGACCAAAGATCACAAAATATCCAGGTTACTTCTAGTCCCAGGAAACCAGTCACATGAGTCTATACCTCAGATCAGTTTATATTTCAGTTCTGACACCAAAGACAATGCTTCCAACTAATCCTTAATAAGCTAACTAAAGGTTTATTAACTAGGAAAAATAAATATGAGAGTTATTTACAGGATAAAGCAAGCAAGCAAGCATATACACACAAATGAGTTACCATCCATGGTTCCTAAACATAGTAATCTTTCAATTCAAAATGTCTTTCAGGGTGGACCCAAGGCTAATCCCTGGGGATCTCTGCCTTAGTTTAGCGTCTCTAGCCCTGTGAGAGTTCAAACAGCAAAGAAATGAAAAATTTACTTTTGCCCATTTTATCTTTTACATTTAAGCCTTCCAGCCTATGAAACAAGCAACCTTGCAAGTAATATTTCCAAGATGTGATAGGGTCATTCACCAATCCTTGTACTACGATGTTCATTAATTGCCAACTTAATTTTGACAGGCCTCCTGAACGGGCAGAGAGAATGATTCCCATACCTAGATTCACAAGTTTAGAGCAAACATTTTCAAAGCTATAAGCAAAACTTACATTTTTTTTTTGCATGGAATAGACATTACAAGTGAGATTATGAAATGCTTGTAAATTTTTGTATGCATTAGAGTCTAAACACTAAATACATTCTGATAAAAGACTAATACCTATTCTGAATAACATACAGGTGAGATGGTTTGATTTCCAGTTATGAGTTTGTCAGTGATCAGCTGATGCCTAAAGACTTGGCATGAGCTGGCAATTGGTTTACTGGCATCAAAGGGCACTGATGGAAGCACTGACCCTGGGCTCACGGCCCCAGTCATCAGATCCCTGGCTGCCCAGACCAGCTCCAACAGTAGATGCTATAGCATGTTTTGTTGCAAGTCTTTCTGCTGGCTCACCATCTTGCATAGCAGCTGCTGCTGTTGGGTTATCTGCAGCTGTTGTTGAGTGATGCACTGTTACAACAGTTGCTGCTGGAATGACTATTGCTGGGTTGCCTGTTGTCTCTGGCTCTCTGTCAGTCACTCGTACCACTGCTCTGGACCAATTCTGCTTGGGTTCTCTCTCTCTCTCGTGTATGGACCTTTAATTTCCCTCTAATTTACCCTAGAGTCAGGCTGGGAAGTGAACGCATATATATATATATATATATACACACACACACACACACACACACAGTCTTGGGGTATGTGGGTAGCTATCCTGTAGCTATCCCATAGTTCCCGGCAGTCTCCCCCGCCCATTGGAATTCTGGGTTGAGATCCCAATGCATGAAGGTGCAAAAACAGTGTCGCGGATGATTCTGGGCAAATGTCATCACTCAATCCTTCCTCTGTGAAAGCAACGGCAGACAATCATTTTGCGCCCTTTCTCCCTGGATTGCCCTGGCAGATGCCATAGCATGGCAACTATGGAGCCTGTTTTGCCTTTTGTCACTGTCACCATACGTGTACTGGATGCTGCTGACAGAGGCGGTACTACAGTGCTACACAGCAGCTTTCGTTTGCCTTTGCAAGGTAGAAGAGATGGTTATCCCTATTGCACCGTCTGCCATTGTAAATTGGTGATGAGATGACGGTTATAAATCATTTTGTACCGTCTGCAATTGGAAATTGGTGATGACGGTTATCAATCATTTTGTACTGTCTGCTGCTGTCATGGGTGCTCCTGGCTGGCCTCGCTGAGGTCGGCCAGGGGCGCATGGACAAAAATGGGAATGACTCCCCGGGTCATTCCCTTCTTTATGTTTTATCTAAAAATAGAGTCAATCCTGCCTAGAATATGGACAAGTCTACTAGAGAGCCAGAGAGCACAGCCACTCTGGGTCAGAGCCCCAGAGATCCCGCAGAAATGATGAGCTGCATGCCATTCTAGGGGGTGCCGCTGCAACAACTCCACCCATTGCTTCCCTCCTCCCACACCTCTCCTGGGCTACCGTGGCAGTGTCCCTCCATTTGTGTGATGAAGTAATAAAGAATGCAGGAATAAGAAACACTGACTTTTTAGCAAGATAAAATGAGGGGGAGGCAGCTTCCAGCTGCTATGATAGTCCAAGGAGTACAGAATCTTTTCTTTAGACATGAAAGGGGAGGGGGCTGATGGAGCTCAGGCTCCAGCTGGTATGATGAGGATGGTTACCCAGCATTTTGTACCGTCTGCCAGGAATGACAGGGAGTCATTCCCATTTTTACCCAGGCGCCCCTGGCCGACCTCACTGAGGCCAGCCAGGAGCACTCACGGGATTACGATGGTTTTCCATCATTTTGAACCGTCTGCCATCAGGAAAGGAAGGGGAAGAGATGCTGCTGTTCAGCACTGCAGCACCGCGTCTACCAGCAGCATGCAGTAGACATACGGTGACACTGATAAATGGCAAGAAACGATTTTTTCCCCCTTTTCTTTCACGGGGGGTGGAGGGGTAGTAAATTGACTAGATATACCCTGAACCACCTAAGATAATGTTTTTGACCCTACAGGCATTGGGAGCTCAGCCAAGAATGCAAATGCTTTTCGGAGACTGCGGGGACTGTGGGATAGCTGGAGTCCTCAGTCCCCCCTCCCTCCCTCCCTGAGTGTCCATTTGATTCTTTGGCTTTCTGTTACGCTTGTCACGCAGCACTGTGCTGAGTCCCTGCTGCAGCCTCTGTCTATCATAGCCTGGAGATTTTTTCAAATGCTTTGGCATTTCGTCTTCTGTAACGGAGCTCTGATAGAACAGATTTGTCTCCCCATACAGCGATCAGATCCAGTATCTCCCGTACAGTCTATACTGGAGCTCTTTTTGGATTTGGGACTGCATCGCCACCCGTGCTGATCAGAGCTCCACACTGGATAAACAGGAAATGAAATTCAAAAGTTAGCGGGGTTTTTCCTGTCTACCTGGCCAGTGCATCCGAGTTCAGGTTGCTTTCCAGAGCAGTCACAATGGTGCACTGTGGGATACCGCCCGGAGGCGAATACCGTCGATTTGCAGCCACACTAACCCTAATCCGACATGGCAATACCGATTTCAGCGCTACTCCTCTCGTCGGGGAGGAGTACAGAAACCGGTTTAAAGAGCCCTTAATATCGATATAAAGGGCCTCTTTGTGTGGACGGGTGCAGGGTTAAATTGGTTTAACGCTGCTAAATTCAGTATAAATGCGTAGTGTAGACCAGGCCTTGGATTCCAGGGCACATCCCTTTGGCTGTGACATTCAGAGTCTCTGTCCTTTGCAAGAGGAGTTACAATAGTCCAAAGAAAAAGTCAATATGTTTCCGCAGCCCACAAGAAGAAGGGTCCTAAACTTTCAGGAAGCCAAAAGTGGAAAAAGGGAGAAGGGGTACCAGCCCTTCCCCTAACCAAGTTAAAAAAAGAATAAAGATGATTTGTGTTCTGATTAAGGTTTCAATGGTAAAAGTGTCAAATATTTCAGCTTGGCTTTTATTGACTATGTATATTCAACTCACTGCATTCAGAATGTGAAGCACATTTCTCACAAGGTAGTACAGATCTTATTTCAATTTAATAGTAGTAGTTCTAATGCAGGAACATCTGTATACCACTGCACATGCTGAATAAACTACAGGTTCTTAAAAGGTTTACCACAAAGCAAAAGTGTGTTTGCACCTTGAAACCAACTTGTCATGAATGTGAAGTCTGGGAGAACTGCAATAATATACTATTCAGAAATTTTCATGCACGCAAACACCCTTCATCTAACAACTGTACAAACAGGAAGTCTGTCTTTAAAAAGTCTTGCAAAGTTGTACTTTTTCAAAATGAGCATTGAGGACAAATGTAAACTACTGATGTGATAGATGCTCTGAGCAATTATTAACTTTCTCTTGCCCCTAAAAAGGAAGTATGTACAAAGATGATGATGTAATTACATAACTACAGAGAAAACTATTTCCTTGGAGTTCATGACATTGCACGTCTTGTTCTGTTCTGACAACTGCAGTCTGTACAGTTGAAAACACACTGGAAAACATTTAAGCTTGAGATCATTTAGAACTTCTTAAATGAAAAGAAAAAATGAGTATGTCTTATTTCATAGGAAGCTTTAATAGTGGTTCTTTAACACTGCAGCAAAAAATCCACACACTATAATAAAAAAGCCCAAGATTATTCTTTGAATAAAGATTACACTAATTTAAAAAGCACAGCTAGTCATTACATAACAAAACATATACATTTAGTTTCCTCTCCAACATGCTTTGTAATTTTTTTTCTAGGAACATTTAATGCAGATGGAGCACGGTTTTTTTAAAGGACTAGCTGCACCAAAAAATACAAAAAACAAAAAAACAAACAAAAACAAACACAAAACACTAACTTCTTCAGCTGCCAGCCAATTATAAAGTTCTGTAGCTGGATGATAGCAAGAACAAGGAGAGATATCCACTATCCAGCAGCCACAAAACATCAAAGTAACCAACCTGTGTCTGTTTCTTTCCCAGTGGTTGGTATGTGTGAATTGGGCTCTTGGAAGTCCTCTTGAAGTTATTCCCATGAAAATGACCAGCTCTTTGAAGCAGAGAGAGCCTTTTTTTCTGTGTTTGTAAAGTGCCTAGCACAATGGGGTCTTGGTCATGACTGGGGCTCCTCATTATCATCTTTTATTATTTATAGCAATGTTCAGTGAGTTCTGATATCCAAAATGGGTTAGATGTTTCTTCCTTAGCTAACTGCTCAGTTGGGAATTTTTTTTTTTTTTAATAGAATCTATAGCGAAGCAGGACTCTGATGTTTCAGAAGGTCAAGCAGTAAAGGAAGTGAAAGCCTTTTAAATGAAGCCTCTAAAATGACTGGGGCATGACGTAGGCTCATCACCATGTATCAGAACTCCCCAGACATAGTAGCCCCTGAAACTTGGTGATGGGGAGTTCCTTCCACATAGATATAAAAATACAAACAAAAATCAGAAGAGACTAATTATAGACCAGAGGTAAACCTCAAACCAAATAATTTCCTCTGTCAACAGCAACCCTGGAAAATTACATTCTAGAGTGGC
The DNA here is from genome assembly GCF_007399415.2 of Gopherus evgoodei. Classification (NCBI taxonomy): domain Eukaryota; kingdom Metazoa; phylum Chordata; order Testudines; family Testudinidae; genus Gopherus; species Gopherus evgoodei. The sequence continues at coordinate 59,666,222 of NC_044327.1, forward strand.
TAGGAGTCCACAGACTACGTGGCTACCAGTGGAAAGAATGACCAAGAATTGTTTGCAATGCAGGATGGGAATGGTGGGACTCTCCTTCCGCCAAGATAGCTCTGACAGTCATTGCAGAATGGTGCTGTCTAGTTGGTTTAGATATTAAAAAAAACCCTAAAACTTGAGAAGTCATCATGGAAAGAAAACCAGTTTTAGTGTCTATTAAAAACAAATGTGTAATAAACACCAGCATAGCAAAAGATATGTCAACACATTTAACAAGTCATCCCTAGGAATCTTGCCTGAAATAATGCATGCAACTCTATGCTGTGTCTCTTGGAGATACAATACAGAGCTCACAGCCCAGGAGAAGGGCACAGCTATGGTGGCTGCAAGACTTCTATGCACCCCCCTGATTCTGGGCAATTCCAGGGACTGGAGATCACAGTGATGCCTCCTGACCGTATAATTTATAAACTATGAAATTTAGACTCTTAGTGCTATCTAAATTACAGCAGCTTCTTCTGTTGCTCCATGGGTTGCAATGCTACCCAGAATCTCTGCAGTACTGTATGCCGGAGCCATGCCCACGACATACTTTCTATGCCATTTCTTGCAAGGCTGATTTGTCTTGCATACCTGCAAGTTTCACCTCATTTAAAAACTACTTGCTTACAAAAGCAGACATAAAAATACAAAAAAGTGTCACAGCACATTACTACTGAAAAACTGCTTACTTTCTCATTTTTACCATATAATTATAAAATAAATTGAATGGAATATAAATATTGTACTTACATTTCAGTGTTTAGTACATACAACAGTATAAATATAATTGTATGAAATTTTAGTTTGTACAGACTTCGCTAGTACTTTTTATGTAGCCTGTTATAAAACTAGGCAAATAACTAGATCCCCTGGGAGACCCCCCAGGAGTATGTGTACCCCTGGTTGAGAACCATCATTTTAGAAGGTAGGCTGATGACTATCCCAGCCAATACCTGGCTTTTAGGGTCCTTTACATGGCTTGAGACCTTTTACCCAACATAAAGGGGCTGGACAGGAGTAAGGCTCTCACCCAATATACATCAATTACAGCTAACACTAAGCATATACATCTGTATGCTTTACAGTATATTTATTTACAACTTAAATATTTGGATCAGTGATAACAGATGAATCAGAGTTCTGTATTTTGCATTTAAACAAATCTTGCATGTGCATTCAAGTACATTAGGTTCATTTATAGTAGGTTTATCTATATTAAAATAATCATATCTTGCACTTCTACAGTATATTTCATTAGAAGATAGCAAAGCACTTTACAAAATACCAATGAACTAATTCTGAACACCACAGTTAAGCACATAAATATCCCTAATTTTGAAGATGAAAGAACTGTGGGGTATAAAAGGTATGGTCTCACAGTAATTCTACGGAACAGATAGGATAAAATCCACATCACTGGACTCCTAGTCCTGTATTTAAATCACTGGATCATATTTCCTTTCTACAGAAAGAAACAGAAAGAAGAAACATTGAAAAAGAACAAATTAGCAGAGTAAGTAACAAAGCTGACTTTAGATATAATTTGCATTTGCAATAATTATAAGAAGCTTAATCAGTACAGTAAGTTTAATCACCACTGTAGCTTTATTATATTGATAGGTTAAAATGGTCAAAACGGCCGCATAGTTATGGTCCGCGCCTGGGAAAATCTATTTTGTAGTGTTCTGCAGTGTCATTATTGGATAATGGAATTCTAGAAGAGAAAGTGAAATATATCACATGTTGATTTGCATGCCAGCATTAGGAATGCCTCCCCACCATTTAGTAGTTTTTCAGAAGTGCTGGTGCCCAAGCTGCTAGGGGAAAAAAAACTAGACAGTTCAGTCATGCTTTGATCTTGAAAATATTGTATACAATATTTTTACAGAACGAAAAATTAAATAGTGTGCTTAATTGCATTTTAATCCTAAACAGAGTACTTTTTCAGCCCTCTGCCATTTCAGTGGTCCAATATCAATATGTATATAAACACTTTATAATTATATTGGGTAGCTATGGGAGTACTCACATGCTTAAAATTAGGCATATGCTTAAGTATTTTGCTGAATCAGGGTTTCGGTGCTTGAAGTCTTTCAAATAGATAAACAGCTGCCTCCCCTCTCCTTCCTACATAGCATATATATTCTATCCATATACAACTCCCATCACATCACACCTCTCTTGTGTACCGTCCAAAGTCTGCTGGAGAGGAACCCCACTATGGTAGGCCTATCATAACCTTATTCCCAGATTTGGACCTTAGCGTCCAAAATATGGGGGTTAGCATGAAAACCTCCAAGCTTAGTTACCAGCTTGGACCTGGTACTTGCTGCCACCACCCAAAAAATTAGAGTGTTTTGGGGCACTCTGGTCCCACTGAAAAACCTTCCCTGGGGACCCCAAGACCCAAATCCCTTGAGTCTCACAACAAAGGGAAATAATCCTTTTTCCCTTCCCCCCTCCAGGTGCTCCTGGAGAGATACACAGACACAAGTTCTGTGAAACTACCCTCTCCGTTCCCAATCCTGGAAACAAAAAGGACTTTCCTATTCCCCCAGAGGGAATGCAAAATCAGGCTAGCCAATTCAACACACACCGATCTCCCCTGATTTCTTCCTCCCACCAATTCCCTGGTGAGTACAGACTCAATTTCCCTGAAGTAAAGAAAAACTCCAACAGGTCTTAAAAGAAAGCTTTATATAAAAAGAAAGAAAAAATACAAATGGTCTCTCTGTATTAAGATGACACAATACAGGGCAATTTCTTAAAAGAATATTGAATAAACAGCCTTATTCAAAAAGAATACAAATCAAAGCACTCCAGCACTTATATTCATGCAAATACCAAAGAAAAGAAACCATATAACTTACTATCTGATCTCTTTGTCCTTACACTTAGAAACAAAAGATTAGAAAACAGAACTACTTCTCCAAAGCTCAGAGAAAGCAGGCAGCCAGAAAACAAAGACCTCAGACACACAATTCCCTCCACCCAAAGTTGAAAAAATCCGGTTTCCTGATTGGTCCTCTGGTCAGGTGCTCCAGGTGAAAGAGACGTTAACCCTTAGCTATCTGTTTATGACACGCCCCCCAAATTGCAGACAGTGGGGAAGCTCACTGGCGGCGATTTCCTTCTAGAACTTGAAAATAAACAGATTAATACAACACATGCACCTTTACATATACTACTAAGTATATAACTAACAGACTTTTACATTTTAAGAACACTTTTTAACTACTGGATTCTGGGAAACTCTCACGGGAGAGTGCATCAGCAACTTTGTTAGAAGCTCCTGTGATGTGTTGAATTTCAAAATCAAAATCTTGGAGAGCTAAACTCCAACGAAGAAGTTTCTTGTTGTTCCCCTTGGCAGTATGAAGCCACTTTAGTGCAGCATGGTCAGTTTGTAGTTTGAACCGCCGTCCCCAAACATATGGGCGTAGCTTTTCCAGGGCGTACACAACGGCATAGCATTCTTTTTCACTGACTGACCAGTGACTTTCCCTCTCAGACAGTTTCTTGCTGAGAAACACGACAGGATGGAAGTTGTGATCTGTTGCTTCCTGCATGAGCACTGCTCCTATACCACGCTCAGATGCATCTGTGGTTACTAGGAATGGCTTGTTAAAGTCCGGGGCCCTGAGCACAGGGTCAGACATGAGCGTTGCCTTAAGCTGGGTAAAGGCTTTTTGACACTCATTAGTCCACTTAACGGCATTTGGCTGGGTCTTTTTGGTCAGGTCGGTCAATGGGGCAGCGATTTGGCTGTAGTGTGGTACAAATCGCCTGTAGTATCCGGCCAAGCCTAAGAAGGATTGGACCTGTTTCTTTGACCTTGGGACAGGCCACTTTTGGATAGCATCCACCTTGGCCTGTAGGGGGTTGATGGTTCCTCGACCCACCTGGTGCCCCAGGTAAGTCACTCTGTTTTGGCCTATTTGACACTTTTTGGCCTTAACAGTTAGTCCTGCCTGCCTGATGCGCTGAAAGACCTTTTCCAGGTGTAGTAGGTGTTCGGGCCAGGAGTCTGAAAAAATGGCCACATCATCGAGGTAGGCAACTGCAAATTCTCCCAGTCCAGCTAGTAGACCATCTACCAGCCTCTGGAAGGTGGCGGGTGCATTTCGAAGGCCGAAAGGAAGGACACTGAATTCATACACCCCCGCATGGGTGACGAATGCTGACCTCTCCTTGGCAGGTTCATCTAGCGGTACTTGCCAGTACCCCTTGGTTAAGTCTATTGTAGAGATGAACTGGGCACCTCCCAACTTCTCCAATAGCTCATCGGTGCATGGCATTGGATAGTTGTCCGGACGAGTTACCGCATTTAGCTTACGGTAGTCCACGCAAAAGCGTATTTCCCCATCTGGTTTGGGTACCAGAACCACTGGAGATGCCCATGCACTGGTAGATGAGTGGATTATACCCATCTGTAGCATGTTCTGGATCTCCCGTTTTATAGCAGCTTGGGCATGAGGAGACACCCGGTAGGGTGAGGTTCTGATTGGGTGAGCATTACCTGTATCAATGGAGTGGTATGCCCGTTCAGTCCGTCCTGGGGTGGCTGAGAACAATGGGGCGAAGCTAGTGCACAGCTCCTTAATTTGTTGCCGCTGCAGACGTTCCATGGTGGTTGAGAGGTTCACCTCTTCCACGCCACCGTCTTTTTTCCCGTCGTAGTAGACACCGTCAGGCCACTCAGCATCATTTCCCTGGACTGTAAACTGACAAACCTGTAAATCTCTGGAATAGAAAGGCTTGAGAGAATTAACATGGTACACTTTAGGCTTTAGTGAGGAATTGGGAAATGCTATGAGGTAGTTTACAGTTCCCAGGCGCTCTTGGACCGTGAATGGCCCTTCCCATGATGCTTCCATCTTATGGGCCTGTTGCGCCTTCAAGACCATAACCTGGTCTCCTACCCTGAAAGAACGTTCTCTGGCATGTCTGTCATACCAGGCCTTTTGCTCTTCTTGAGCATCCTTTAGGTTCTCTCTAGCAAGGGCTAAAGAGTGTTGGAGGGTGCTTTGTAGGTTGCTTACAAAGTCCAGAATGTTAGTTCCTGGAGAAGGCGTAAACCCCTCCCATTGCTGCTTCACCAACTGTAATGGCCCCTTAACCTCGTGGTCATACACAAGTTCAAATGGTGAAAACCCTAAACTGGGGTGTGGTACAGCCCTGTAGGCAAACAGCAACTGCTGCAACACTAGGTCCCAATTATTGGAGAATTCGTTGATGAATTTTCGTATCATGGCCCCCAAAGTTCCATTGAACCTTTCCACCAGGCCACTGGTTTGATGGTGGTACGGGGTGGCAACCAAGTGATTCACCCCATGAGTTTCCCACAGTTTTTCCATGGTTCCTGCCAGGAAATTAGACCCTGAATCTGTAAGGATGTCGGAGGGCCAACCTACCCTGGCAAAGATGTCTGTTAGGGCCAGGCACACAGTGTTAGCCCTGGTGTTGCCTAGAGCTACTGCTTCTGGCCATCGGGTAGCAAAGTCCACTAAAGTCAGTACGTACTGCTTTCCTCTGAGCGTCTGTTTTGGGAAAGGGCCCAGAATATCCACAGCTACTCGCTGAAATGGGACCTCAATTATGGGGAGTGGCTGGAGAGGGGCCTTGACCTGGTCTTGAGGCTTTCCCACTCTTTGGCATACCTCACAAGACCGGACATACTTGGCAACATCCTTGCCCATCCCCTCCCAGTGGAAGGACTTCCCCAACCGGTCCTTGGTTAGGTTCACCCCAGCATGGCCACTGGGATGATCATGGGCTAAGCTTAAGAGCTTCCCCCGGTACTTAGTTGGAACCACCAACTGTTTTTGCGGCTGCCATTCTTCCCGGTGTCCACCAGAAAGAATTTCCTGGTATAAAAGTCCTTGGTCTATAACAAACCGGGATCGATTAGAAGAGCTGAGAGGCGGTGGGGTGCTCCGTGCCGCCGCCCAAGCTTTCTGAAGGCTGTCATCCGCTTCCTGCTCAGCCTGGAACTGTTCCCTTGAGGCTGGGGTCACCAGTTCTTCCTCAGACTGTGGACTTGGGCTTGGTCCCTCTGGAAGCGATGTAGGTGATGGGGTTGTTTCCGTTGCTGGTGAACCGCTCTCCGCTGGTGCACCTGAGAGTATTTCAGGCTCTGGCTGAGCCTTTTGGGTATGGCTGTCTGTTGCTTCTGCCAGTTCTGGCTCGCTGGCGCCCACTGGCGTTGAATTTGAAGATGGGGTTGCAATCGCTGGTGCTGGTTGCTGTTCCAGTTCCGGGCCTGGGACTGGAGATGCTGTGGCTGTTTCAGTGGTAAGCATGGAATCCGGGTCCACTACCTCTGTCTGGGTCTCTGGTAACACAGATGGGGTCCTCTGTGGACGGCTCAGGAACAGGAATGGGTCTGGAAGCTTGCCTGGTTTGGCTACGGGTAACCATTCCCACTCTCTTGGCCCGCCTCACCTGGTTGGCCAAGTCTTCCCCCAGTAGCATGGGGATAGGATAATTGTCATAGACTGCAAAAGTCCACATTCCTGACCAGCCTTTGTACTGGACAGGCAGTTCAGCTGTAGGCAAGTCTACAGCTTGTGACATGAAGGGGTAAATTGTAACTTTGGCCTTTGGGTTGATGAATTTGGGGTCAACGAAGGATTGGTGGATAGCTGACACTTGTGCCCCCGTGTCTCTGCACGCAGTAACCGTCTTTCTGCCCACTCTCAAATTTTCCCTTCGCTCCAAGGGTATTTGAGAGGCATCCGGGCCTGGGGATCTTTGGTGTGATGGTGGTGTAATGAATTGCACTCGCATGGTGTTCTTGGGACAGTTGGCCTTGATATGTCCCAGTTCATTACACTTAAAGCATTTTCCATCTGATGGGTCACTGGGCCGAGGTGAGTTACTGGAGACTGGTGAGGTGGAAGGGTAGGGTGTCTGTGGCTTTACTTGGGTGGTATGTGGGGTCTTTGGCTGTCCTCGGTTGTAGGGTTTATGGTCTGTGTGCCCCCTGGGGTAATCGTTCCCCTTGACAGTAGCTTTCTTGCTTTCTGCCAGTTCCATCCATTTGGCTCCAATCTCCCCCGCCTCAGCGATATCTTTGGGTTTTCCATCTTGTATGTACCGTGTGATGTCTTCAGGAACACCATCCAAGAAGTGCTCCATTTGTATGAGGAGGTTCAGTTCTTCCAAGGTTTGAATGTTGTTTCCTGTTATCCAGGCCTCATAGTTTTTTGCAATGTAGTAGGCGTGTTTGGGAAATGACACCTCTGGTTTCCACTTTTGGGTTCTAAAGCGCCGACGGGCATGATCTGGGGTTATCCCCATCCTGTATCTGGCCTTGGTTTGAAAAAGTTTATAGTCATTCATTTGCTGCTTAGGCATTTCAGCTGCCACCTCTGCTAAAGGTCCACTGAGTTGTGGCCTTAATTCTACCATGTACTGGTCTTCGGGGATGCTGTACCCAAGACAGGGAAAATTTTGAAAGAGCAAGAAGGCCTCGGTGTCATCACCTGCCTTGTAGGTGGGAAATTTCCTGTGCTGTGGAGCAATAATTGGCGCCGGGTTGTTAGGGTTGGCTGGCACATGCACCCCAGCTTTTGCCAAGTCCAGTTCATGTTTTCTCTGTTTTTCCTTCTCTTCATTCTCTTTTTGTTGTTTTTCCATTTCTTTTTGTTGTTTTTCCATTTCTCGGCGGTGGGCCACCTCTTCTTCTTCTAGTTTTCTTTTGTGTGCTGCCTCTTTGGCCGCCTGTTCTCTTTGGAAGGCTGCCAGTTTGATGCTTTCTTCCTTTTCTTTCAGCTCCATCTCTTTTTGTTTTATTTCTAGTTCCTGTTTGTGTTTTTCCATCTTTTGCCTGTGTTCAGCTTCTTTGAAGTGCCCTTCAGCCTCCATTTTTGTCTTGGTAGACATGTTTTCTGTTTTCTTGTGTTGGGGTGCCCTCCGGTGTTTCTCTTCTGAACTGCAGGCTCTGTTGCCTCCTGAAGTCTGCCTAGCAACAGTGCCTTTAGCTAATCTTCAATGTTAAGTAAACCTGAAAAACCACTTTATTTGCATTTATATAGTGCTGGTATGACTCTCAATGGGAGTGCTATTGTGTGACAAAAGACTCGTGATAGCCCTTAACGACTTCTTGCTTAATATGCAAGCCACAAACTGTCAGAGAGAGCAGAAAAAAAAATTCTCTCTGGTTCCCTTTTAAAACCAAACTGTTTCTCTCTGCTAAAAAGCCCTTAGCAGAGAAAAGAAAAATATAATCTTCCTACTGGCTTCTGGATTCTGTCTAGATCCCACCACTGCTACACCATATCATAACCTTAGTCCCAGATTTGGACCTTAGCGTCCAAAATATGGGGGTTAGCATGAAGACCTCCAAGCTTGGACCTGGTACCTGCTGCCACCACCCAAAAAATTAGAGTGTTTTGGGGCACTCTGGTCCCACTGAAAAACCTTCCCTGGGGACCCCAATACCCAAATCCCTTGAGTCTCACAACAAAGGGAAATAATCCTTTTTCCCTTCCCCCCTCCAGGTGCTCCTGGAGAGATACACAGACACAAGTTCTGTGAAACTACCCTCTCCGTTCCCAATCCTGGAAACAAAAAGGACTTTCCTATTCCCCCAGAGGGAATGCAAAATCAGGCTAGCCAATTCAACACACACCGATCTCCCCTGATTTCTTCCTCCCACCAATTCCCTGGTGAGTACAGACTCAATTTCCCTGAAGTAAAGAAAAACTCCAACAGGTCTTAAAAGAAAGCTTTATATAAAAAGAAAGAAAAAATACAAATGGTCTCTCTGTATTAAGATGACACAATACAGGGCAATTTCTTAAAAGAATATTGAATAAACAGCCTTATTCAAAAAGAATACAAATCAAAGCACTCCAGCACTTATATTCATGCAAATACCAAAGAAAAGAAACCATATAACTTACTATCTGATCTCTTTGTCCTTACACTTAGAAACAAAAGATTAGAAAACAGAACTACTTCTCCAAAGCTCAGAGAAAGCAGGCAGCCAGAAAACAAAGACCTCAGACACACAATTCCCTCCACCCAAAGTTGAAAAAAATCCGGTTTCCTGATTGGTCCTCTGGTCAGGTGCTCCAGGTGAAAGAGACGTTAACCCTTAGCTATCTGTTTATGACAAGGCCTCATAAGATCTGTTAGAATAAGGCTTCCTTCCTTTTGGCCTTATACCTCCACTCAATTTAAATTCTTAAACAAAAAAACTGTTAAAGAAATTAAATTGAAAAGTGTGCTTCAGTAGAGTTCACCGTACTCCATCCCCATCAAAAGTTACTTTCTTAAAAAAAAATTCTACAACTTCCAAGAAAATCCAAATATTAGACCCAGTTAATGAACAAGGGGTTTAGCCACTTCTCCGCCATGTAATCCTTCACCTCTATCATTCTAACTCACACTACCATCTAAATTTTGCAAGTACTGTGTAGAAGTCAGACAGTTGAGATTCTTCTTTTTCCTTCACTCTTTATTGTGAGAGTTATATATATTTTTACCATCCTACTTAAAAGACTTTATCAATTAGGATCCTGTAAAAGACTTACCATTTTAATTACTGTGACCAAGCATGAGAGGCTGGGGAAAATTTTTTAGGCTCATTGCACGATATGTTGTCCCCTAGGTCTGATACCCACAAAATATTAACAGCTCTAACATCTTTTCCCTGAAGTTGAAGCAGAGTTATTAAACTCTCTCTTTGAGATTGGGTCTGAGGATTCTGACATTACTTAACATTAAATATTTTCATCTTGATTAACGCGACTGAACTTAATGATGTGCTTACCAAAATTAGCCTCTGATCAAGACTGCTGCAGCGACCAACTTTACAGGACAAGTAGCATTTGCTTTTACATAGTATGAAGCAAAATAAATGCATGACAGAAGAGAAGAAAGTGTCATTGCATACAGTGCACACTCTTTCCTATTTCTTTCTTGTTATTTGAGAAAATACCTGCACAATTTAAACAAAGTTGGCCATTTCCACAAACGATGCTTTGCTAGTTTCTTGATGAGAAGTGGAGGAGAAGGGAGACCAAAAAAATCCTTTATTATTATTAAAATCCTTCCACTTGCCTGGCTGATACCTGAAAAAAAAAAAAAAACAACCCACAACCCAAAACATAGCTCCACATATGCATTAATGATAACCGAATCCCAGATACAGGCATAGAAAGACATTCATAGATAACATAGAAGGCCACTGCTAAAAGAGATTTGTCCTCACTCTCTCCTCCCATGAGCCTTTTTTTAAGCCCACAGATTTCAAGGACCGTGGTGGAAATGTTCTCAAAGGAATATTACATTAGAATAAAATGTTATGCTTGGATGCATTTGGGGCTTGTTTTAAAGTTTGTAGAGGGAGCTCATCTCCAAATTAAGCGAACATTCAACCAAATTCTTTTTAATCTAGGAAAATATGACTAAAGATTTGGGAGATGTAGCAAGAAAGGTACACGTCTATATTTTCAACTACAGTGTCAGCAGATTGTTGCAGAAGTTAACAATCCAGTTGGTTAAGGGACAAAAATAAGCAATGCTCACATATCATCCCAAGACTAGCTAGGTGTAGTCTGTTCTAAAATATTGAAATACAGGTATTAAATGATCTGGATAAGATTCCAAAAAGACATTATAAAATCAGAGCTTTTTATTATTTTGCTGTGTACAAGCAGCAGCTAATTTACAAGAATCATATTTACATCACCTATGTCCTAATTCATCTTTAAACTTTTAGTTGTTAAAGAAATGTACTTGTACAATTATTTTCTTCATCTCAAATGTATGAGCCCAGAAATGGATAGTCATTCCATTTTCCCTTGAGCAGTCTGAAGCAAAACACAACTATTCACTTAGTGCTTGATCCTATAAGATTCTGAGCACTACGGCCCTAATTCAACAAAGCAATTCAGTCCCGGATATAGCCCTTAAACAGATAATATTGGGCCACAATTTGGAGTCCTTTCAACCATTTCTGGTGGACTCTGCTCAAGTTCTAGCCATGGTTTTCAAATCTGCGAAGCTAAATAAATCAGGGGACTACTGTATTCCTGGTAACAAATTTAGCATCTACCTTTACTAGCAGAAAAAGGTCATTCTCTACAGAACAAGTAACCTGGACTTGTTCTACCAATCCCAGGAGAACTTGGAAGACATTTTTCAGACTAAAAAAAAAAAAAAAAAAAAAAAAAGACACGATCACATTTTATAGTTTTCACCACACAGACCTATGGGTCCTCTTCCTTTGTAACCTCCCCTTCTTCCTCTTCCTTCTGTCACTATCTTCTTTTCTTTATTCTTCCTCAGTTTTCATATACAGGCTAATAAATGTTTCAAATGAATAGTGTACAACTGCACTCCAGTACAGTGTAATACTAGGTGATATTTTTATTCATTTACTTTCTATTTCTTCCCCAAAAAATAAACACATACCTTAAACTAAACTGAAACTTTAAAAGGTTCTCCTTAGAAGATTCCCATCTATTTTTGCTTGCTCATATTAGATAAAGTCTCTTTGTAAAGATATTGTACATCTGTTCTTTCTGTAATAACTTGGGCTACACAAGTGTCATGACTTTCAAAAGCATCAAGGCTCTGCAAAGGCTTGAAAGAGGAACTTTACTCTTAGGAAGTCATCTTCACATTTTCTACAGGGCTTTGTCACAGAAATTTGGCTAGATGTAAATTTATCTAAAGAAATGATCTCTCTGGTATTTTTTCCCCTATTGGCAAATATAAGCCCTATGATAATTGACTATTTTAACCTATTAAGCTCAATGAATACAACACTATTAAACTTTAGGGAAAAAAAAACATACGTCCTAGATATCAACATCTTAACAGCAACCAGTGAATATCACACAGAAAGTGAAGTCAGATGTACACAGGTGATGAAGAATACGAGTACATTTCAAACAGAATGACCAAGTACGAGGAAACTGAGGCTCAGGGAGTAGGGCTGGATTCTTTAATTCAGATAAATAGTTAAATCAAAGCCACAAAAAGGAGCTTTGATAAAAATGCGTTTGAAGCTGACCAACTGTTTGATTTTAAATAGAGTTTTCCATAGCTTGATAACATGAAAGAAAGATTTACCACTGTGCTGCGGGACACAAGCTGGTACTTGTGATGCAAAAAACTAGGATATAGGGAAAGAACAGAGAACAGGAGGCAATGAAATCAGAAGTATGGTGAATTTATTGAAACGTGCATTTTTCCACATTTGTTGTATCTGTTCCAAAACATTCTTTTTTATTTCATCTACAAGTTTCACAGATTTCCTTCAGTCCTTTTCATATTTAATTTGGACAGTGAATACCCTGAATTTGCCTGGGACTACTATAGATGCCAGAAGATGAAGAGGGCTTTCTGCTGCCCACAAGTATGCTTTGGTATTATTGGCCAGCCAGATTGTGAAACATAGCCGCATGGATAATGTCAATGTTAACAAGTGTTTACATCCCACAAGAAAAAGCTCCTCCTTCGAGGCTACTTCTATCATTTCTGTGTATTTGCCTCCTTCAGTAGGAACTCTGTGCCCCACCTGGCGTTTACCGATTAAGCCAGACAGAGCACAGGTTTAACAACATTTGATATTGAATTTTGTTTGAAATTAAAAGGGGTCAGTAATTTGCCATCTACACACAAATGTTTTCTGCAAGAAAAAGCAAATAGTGGGGGTGAAGCCCATGGGAGAGGATAAGAAAGAGAAGGAATAAAGAGCTTCAAATATCCCTGCTAGAGATTTGACTGACAGTGTACTTTTGTATAGAGCTCCTACCTGCATAGTTAATTCTCTCCCAGACAGCTTATAAGGCCCCAACCTATATGAGATGCCATATATTACTGACACTATCTTTTAAGTACTACTTATTACTGCCCTGGAAGGTTTCAGCAAGTTAGGACCAGAGCTGCTCTCACATTGCTAATCCCATTTACTAAAATTTACTGCCTTGCCACAGTACTGATGACTCCTTTTCTACATCTACTAACCAGTCTGTTGGGGAAACTCTTCCCTTCTATCTTGCCCCACCCCCCACTACCGCCAGCTGCTCTCCCATTTTCATTTGTATGATCTATTCTTTTAGTTTATTCCAATTCCTCCTCTCCTACACACCTTCTTACCCCATCAACCTCTCACTTCCATTTTTGGCTCTAGAGATATTTGGACAAATACCGACTCCACCTTCCTTCCTCTACCCAGACCAGTTCCACAAGGGGCAACATCCTTTCTATTCATCACTTCATCAACTGCCCTTTTCTTCTGTACCCTCTGGAATGCCTGCTTCAAACAACTAAACACGTTCTCCCACTCCTCATTTCCACTAAAACCTTCACTCTATGACTCAGTCTCCATTGCCATTGCAAAGTACCGTTCTCACACCTCTTGTCCTTAAACTCTGGTAATAGCATTGGCATCCCACTTTCTCACTCCACCAGACTCCAGCTACTCTTTCTCCCTTCCTCATAAAGCACTGCTAACCTTTTCTCAGCAGACTACTTCAGTCCTGTTTTCCATCCTGGATCCCCCTCACACGCTCCCTTCCAGACTCTCCCACTGGCAACTTCAACCTCTGTTTCAACACTCTCTGACACTTATGCTACACACGATGGGTCTCTTTTGATCTTTTACTCTTGACCTGGTATTCAACCAAAACTGCTCTCATTGACCTCTCTCGATGAATCTATTTCTAATTACTCATCTCCCCATACTAGCATGTGTGTCAGATCTCTGAGCAATTTTCTCCTAAGCCAGAGGTTCCCAAACTGTGGGACACATCCCCTAGGAGGGCATGGAGAATGTTCCACGGGGACCTGGCTGGGGCCCAGGTCAGCCCCCACAGCGGACAGCGAAGGAGCACCATACAGCTCCGCCCTGTGCTGGGGGTGAGGGTGGGAGTAGGGGGAGGCAGTGAGGTAAAACTTTTGTCCTAAGCCCTCACAAAATTGGATGCTGGATACAGGCATAAAAGTGATGCTGAAAAAAGAGACATGAATGCTGCCTGAAGATGGCTTTCCCAAATACTGAGAAACTCTATAGGCTATACCTATAAACTGATGCATCACAGAAGTTCCAAATTTAAGAGAAAAATTGTATTTTATCTTAGAGATTCAGATATTCAAGGCCTCTCGTTTTCAGGAGCTCTAAGACTCTATTAAACACTTCACTGATGCAGAGTTTTAGTCAAAATTCCTATTATCTCTTCCTGCTTGCTCTGCTCCACAATTGGCTTTCTAATAATTCCAAGTGAAAGGAGTAGTTCCTGCAGCAGCACTCTTTTATTCAAAGAAGAAATGCTGCCTTAGTATTTCAGAGTTGAGATGTGAATCCTCAGGAATGATTCCCTTGTGCTGGGCAAATTTAGTTTTCCATTGGCTGATTTCTTTCTCAGGGCTAGCCCTTATTTTCCATTGAATGGAGGGTTCCTAAAAAACGAGGGCAATATGGGAAATATGCAAAAGAGAAGAGTGCAGATATGATTCCCAGATAAATAACATTTTAATCAACTTTAAAAATCGGTATAGAGAATCCTTGCTTGAAAGTGGTTTATTCACATTAATTTGATATAATGAAGTTATTGTTTGGAAGTGGATTAAGCTAAACCGGAACAAGGCACTCTTACTCTAGAATCAGAGTATTCACAAAGGAAACTATTCCAGAATTGCTACTGTGCTTTAAAATTCACACTTAATTTAACCCAAAATAATTTTCAAGAATAGACAAAAACTATTTAGGGACCCTGCTCATACTCCTCCAAAAAAGAGCTTTGAAGTGTTTTTACAGACATTTGCTAAAATGTTGTTTCTTACTCTGAGCTTCTGTTCCTACTCATTATTACAACTTATCTGCACTGTACATGTATCAATGCATCTATTTTTATCATTAATGTTTAATTAGCAGGGATGGGAAGAGGCGGAGCAGGGACTGGAGTAGCACGCAGCTGTGTAGGGCACCAGGAAATTTAGGGCACCAAATTTCCCAGTGCCCTATGCAGCTGCGTACTTTGCGTATGGGTAAGGACGGCCCTGACCTCAGAGGAAGTTTTTTTAAACAAGCTCTGCACCACATATGTCAGCTTCCAATACCTAACTGAGTGAATGAACAGAGCCCTGGATCTCAGACAACAAATTAAGTTTGTGAAACAGAGTGCCTAGATAACCATGGCTTACACTGATAGACCCAGAGATCTCCAGGTTACAACTCCACAATGATTTTAATGGAGATACTCTAAGAATGATTACTCAAATCTCATGCCACATATGATATTAGCTTTTAATTAAATACGAACTATGCAATGGAAAGCCATGACACCTTAAGAAGCCAGACATTCACAGAGCAGAGTACATTAATTTGAGTGAAATACTTGCATTTAAAAACTATGCAAAATTTATCTACAATCTAGTCCAAGTGTTGAGTTCAAATATACACACTGTAGTGTAGTGAATAGTGCTGTTACTATAGAAACTGGAAGACACATTGGAGCATTTTCCCAATAAAGCAGATATCTCAGTTAAGTCATTTTTAAAAATAAGTCTAAAAAGACTTAAGTACTATGCCGAACAGATGCAAGAGGACATTCAGTTTACTCCATGCTTATTTCATCCTAGCCTAGGACAAGATCCAAAGCCCCTTGAAGTCAACAGGAAGACACTGACTTCAGTGAACTTTTAATGGTTATCTGGTAACTTCTGTATTAGAGATGAGAAATCAGAATGTCACAGCTATTGAACTCCATAACATGAGCCAAATTGAAGGGAAGTTCATCAACACTGCCCCAATTAGGCAGCAGTCATAATAACTCACTATTATTCGCTCTTAGTTTTCTAGAAAAAAAGACCTCAATAGTGCCTCCAGTCTAATTTGGAAGAAAAAACTGTAGCATAACCCCTCTTTCCTCTCACAACAATCCTGCATTTTTCTTCATGAATTTGTACACGTCAAGCCTGTAATGCAAACTAACAATTCAAAAGCTGAACAGAGCGGGAACTCTGCATTATGCAGATAGCAGCAAGCCATACTGAAGTATGTTGCATTTCTTCCCCCTTTTAAATCATTTGTCCTTTACACATGCATATATACCAATAAACTAGTACTGGTAAACTATATTATATAGCATAATCTGTGTGCTGCAGCTATGCTAAAAATAAAATAAAATCTACAGCGGTTTTTCATGACTGTGTGTGCATGTTTTTTTCATTATTATACACTGCCATACCAAGCAACCACAGATGTTTTATTTTATGAGAGCACCTAACTAGTCTACGTGGCCTACCACACACACTTTATATAAACTACTGAGAGCTAAGGAAAACTTTCAGTTCTTGTTCTCAAGTACAGTAGTTTGATATTGTTTGTGTACAATATAGTTGGCAGCAAAGACTGGACTGCTTTATATGTTTAATTACTTTTGCAATTTGCTGAAAGAAAATCTGTGTGATCTGCTGATCATAGTTTGCCGTTAATAGAGTATAACTGATGATGTGGCATCTCTAGGAACTTTAAAAACAGCTGCTGGAAGAGTTCCTAGAAAAAGTACTGTTCCTCTGAATTCTCTCTCACATGGTATAAATTTGGAAATTTCATAAGCTTTAAAGAGACCTTTTCCTTGGGTCTGTAAAAGAATGTCAGTAATTTCACATATGAATCATTTTAGGCAGAACTTAAGACCAAGCTATAAATTGTTTTTCCTCCAGAAACTGTTGTATTGAAGATTATTTAAAAAGGAACAAAAGTAAAACAAAAAGCTTTACATGTATTTCCACAGAGCTAAAGATGACTGTTGCCAAGCATTTCAGAGGTTAAAGAGTACATACTTTTTTCTTCATAACACACTACACGTTTATAACACATGCTGTCAAAGCATACTATATACATACATACATTATATATACACACACTAACTAACTAAAATGTTTTATCAGCCCAAGTTGGCTAAAGCATGAAAATACACATTTGGTAAAGGGGTAGAATTTGAAACTGCCAGTAAATTTGCTTTAATGATTTCTCATGCCTTGCTCAGTCCTCTAGAGACAAAGATACTTTGAAAATTATAATTTAGGATTATGTTTTTCCACCAATCGATAAAGATTCCTCAGCAATGTAATTAAAGATGTAATAAAAAAAGAGAAATATAAGTTGTATACAAAATTACTTAAGCAGCAATATCAACTTTGATGCCAACTATTAACCTTTTTGTTTTGTTTTTTTAAAATAAAAAGCATAAGATTCTGTAGAGCAGCATTTCTAAGCTGTGGTCTCAAAAAGACCAAACTATTTAAAAAGGGATATTAAAAAAGGTCCCAACTGGTATCTGTCTTTTGACTGTATTTTTATTTTGGACAAGGAAGATAGGGGAATGTCAGCCCAACCTGATAAAGTAAGTTCTCTTTCTGTCCCGGTTGACACTCTTCCCACACCAGCGTGACCAGGAAAAAAAAAAAAAAAAAAAAGAAGTAGGTTCTTCAGTGGCAATAGCTTGTTTGAAAAGTTCTTCTTCCCAATGGGTTTATCTAGTGGCTCTCAAACGTTCATATTTTGAACTTCATCTGCCGAAGAACCTCTCCCCCTCAACCTACCTCAAGTTTACTGCACAAATCCAACACCTTCCCCACAGCAACAACAGACCTTGGTTACACAGAAAAAGTAGTATTAGGTGAGAAAACAAAATAAACATAAACTGTCTTTAATTCAGAAGTGCAGCTGTTTGGTTTTCTCCTCCCAATTATCTATTCCTTTCCCTGGATGAAGAACTAAGTACAATAGTACTTATTAGTACCAGATCTCCTCATTGCCTGCAAATTCCAATCTAACCACTTCAGGTCAGGAATTCGCAGGCAATGAGGAGATCAAAATCTTAATTCACATCATGACAGGTTTCAGAGTAGTAGCCCTGTTAGTCTGTATCCGCAAAAATAACAGGAGTACTTGTGGCACCTTAGAGACTAACAAATTTATTTGAGTATAAGCTTTCGTGGGCTACAGCCCACTTCATCAGATGCATAGAATGCCTAAAATTTATATGCAAACTTGATATGCAAATTAGATACTATCAATATAGGCTTATAGAGACTGGGAATGGCTGATCCATTACACACATAGAAATCTATTTCCCCCATGTTAAGAATCTTGTCAAACTGTCTTAAATGGGCTATCAATTATCACTACAAAAGTTTTTTTTCTCCTGCTGACAACAGTTCATCTTAATTAATTAGCCTCTTAGAGTTGGTTGGGCAACTCCTACCTTTTAGTGTGTGTGCGTATGTATAATCTCCTCACTATATGTTCCATTCTATGTGTCCAATGAAGTGGGCTGTAGCCCACAAAAGCTTACGCTCAAATAAATTTCAGAGTAGCAGCCGTGTTAGTCTGTATTCGCAAAAAAGAACAGGAGTACTTGTGGCACCTTAGAGATTAACCCATTTATTTCAGCACAAGTTTAATTGAATCTATCCCTATGTTAAGTTCTCCTCATACCTTCTATGGGTCATCTTAATTATCACTTCAAAAGGTTTTTTTTGTCCTGCTGATGATAGCTCATCTCAATTGATTGGGCTCTTACAGTTGGTATGTGTACTTCCACCTTTTCATGTTCTCTATATGTATAAATATCTTCTGTCTGCGTGTTATATTCTATGCATTCAAATAAATTTGTTAGTCTCTAAGGTGTCACAAGTATTCCTGTTATTTTTAATTCACATAAGTGTCACTGCTTGAAGACTAACACTTCACCACTGTGAAGACCAACAGGTAACTACACAGACCATAGTTTAAGACACTCTGGCCTAGTCTGTTCTTTTGGAGCATGCACCAAAGATCCAAACAAGGTATCCAAATTGATTTTAATGTTTCAACAACTCTCTTGACAAACAGGGAGTCTTGTGAGAGGATGCCTCACATATTAAAAGTAGTTCCTGTTTCTCTAGTCTTAACTATGAAAGCAAAAAGAGTTCATTACTTTTAACACAACTTCAAGTTTTCATTTTATGATGACAATTCAATATGGTAGTGCAAACCTGGATAAGTGCCACACAAACTGGAAACGGGTCCCAGTGTGGAGCGCTATAGTGAAAACAAGAATGAGAAATCCGTCAAGAACCAACTTTGAGTGACGGAAGATATACATCATGGAGGATTAGCTCTGAATTGTTAAGTATTTAAGGTGCTTCATACTCAGAGAGATTGCCATTCAGTGACAGCAAAGTGGTTCTCATTTGTTCAGTTTGACATTAATAGTGTTAATTGCAGAGTTGCGTAAAACTTGCAAGATATAAAGTCTAACATGGATAAGTAAACTATTAAATATAAAAGACATTGTTTAAACATTTTAGACACTAATCTACACAGCCCTGAACTATGCAAGTCAGACAGCTCCACTTCAGTTGGAACATATCGCCCTATCATATTTTCCCATCCTTCCTTCAAATTCCACCCTCTACCCCAAGGAGACTGAGAATACATGTTTTTCTCATTATACAGAAGCCAGTATCTCCAAAGGAACATACCATGAAAGAATGTGTTTGGCCATTCAATTTACAAGTTGAGAAATAACATTTCTGGAGAAAAGGAAGGCAAGGAATAAGAATCCACCAACTGATTTTCTATTTACTTCACTCATTTTAGCTGTGGAAATTTCCTCACAACCACTATCTGGCCAGCTCCTGGAGAACAATACTTATCAATGCTACACAGCACAACATACAAACTAGCCTCCCCACAAATAAGGGAATGCACAGTCCCCTGTGAGATACACAGATCCCCAAATCAAAACTTCCCTCTGGCTTCACTCTGATTGAATTCTCACATTTGACTGACAACTTGGGCACAGAGAGAATATATTCTGGTGTGTAGTCTGAGGGCTCTAAAAGTTAATATATTTGGTCTTTTTTCATAAGTTATGGCTATTTTCACTCGTGTTTTATATTCATATTTTTTCTTCTTATACAAGGAGTGTTATAGTTCAATTGTATAACAAATATAAATTTAGAAATTAAGAGCTCCAGCCTGCACACTCTACAAAAAAAAAAACACACACACACACACACACACACACACAAAGCAATACAAGAAGACTTTCTGGTAAGTTGTGGTCTATTAAAAAATAGACTAAAAAAATCTGCGGTCAAAATAAAGATGATTTTCACAGCCATTAAGGACACCCTACTATTTCCCAACAGCTCCCCCACTCCACGTTTTCCTACTGGTCTTGTTAACAGTGACAACAAGAGAGTGAAAATGGATATTACAGTATACCGTTGAGGCCTCAACTGAGATCTGCAGGGCCGCCCAGTGGGTGGGGGGCGGGGAAGTGGGGCAATTTGCCCCAGGCCCCGCAGGAGTTTTTCTTTCGCTCCGGGTCTTCGGCGGCAGGGGGTCCTTCCACTCTGGGGTGGAAGGACCCCCGCCGAATTACCACTGAAGCAGGACCCATTGCCGAAGTGCCAGGTCTTCGGTGGTAATTTGGCGGCGAGCAGTCCCCACCGCGGGTCTTCAGGGCACTTCGGCGGTCGGTCCCAGAGTGGAAGGACCCCCCCCGCCGCCAAATTACTGCCGAAGCGGGGGTCCCCTGCCACCAAAGACCCCTGACCCCCTGTATCCTCTGGGAGGCCCTGGAGATCTGAGCCCTGTTGTGCTTGGCAGGTACTGTTCATAAACTTAGTAAGATTATGTGACAATTACAAACTAAATTCAAGTGTCCCCAGTCCCACTTTAGTGCTAACTACAAGTTCAGCGTCCTTTCTAAACATCTCACTGTTGGAAGCATCCCATAGAACATTTCAGAAATATAGGATGTTAGCTTCCCCCCCCCCCCCACCCCGCCCTCTGCTACTGCAAATACATTATAATAGAACAGCAAGGAACCAGGGAAAGTAAAGGGGGAAAAGCCCACCCACGAGAAAGCAGCTTCTGGCCTGGAGCACTAACCCATTATCTCCTCTCTTTCTCAACAAGAGGACATGAGAGAAGAGCAGAGCAACTATCCTCACTGTCTCAATGGCAGGACTCCTCTGGCTGCATAGTGCAGATTACAACTCCTATCATCTCTAGGGCCCAAATCTCTTCCAGGCACAAATAGTCATACATTTCCTCATTGTTCAAGTTGCAGGGGAGGGAGAAGGGGCCTTTCTCCAGAGCGCATCCCTTATTTAAAATGCTTAATAATTTAAACATCTCTGGTCCAATCCATTAATGGAGTTTTCTATTTCAGCTTGGTCAAGACTGAGCAAGAACTACAAGCCAAAGTGCAAATAAAACTTAACCTACACCTTCTGGGAGGTGATTGGAGATCAACAGTTTATTAATCTGAGTGATATGCAGTGCCCACTGTTGGACAGAACTGGATTTACCATTCTGGTAAGAAAAGATTATGAAACACCATGTTTAATAAAATGACAGTGTTTATAAAACCTTTTTCCCAGATCAAAGGGATATTTTTAAAATTAAAATAATAAATATAGAGCAATCAAAATAAGCATGGAGAACACAAAGATTATTAAACTTCCACAAGTTTAGAATAGTTTTGGTTTATACAGTCCTTTTAATGGTCCAGTTCTGCTCCTGATAAAATGAATGGGAGTATTGCCTTTGACTTCTGCAGGAACAGGTCCCATCATTTTAAAAACTCAGTTTGGAGAGAATTTGTTAGGTAGTCCACAAAATTATTTGGGGGTGGGAGCAGGCATGCGTGGTGGAAGGTCACACCACAAAAAAATCAGTTAAATGGGTATGATGATGAATGCTTGCACATACAAACAAAATTGTTGATTTTCATTTATTTCCTCTGAACCATCATATCAGTTTTACCCTGTTTCAGCATGCCTTAGTGATGGATTACCACTGCCAGTTCTGTGGGGATTTAATTTGTGTTACAAAATATGATACCTTGTTACAACTGAACTTTAACATGTACATATGTGAAATGCATTTTTTATATATATTTTGTGTTTTTGCTATCTCAGTTGTGTGAGCACATTTCACGTTGTTTCACCACGTTTCCAAAACCTAAGAAAGGTTAAAAAAAAAAAGTCAAATAAGGCCAAATTCTGTACTTTCAGTCTCTGTAACTGTGCTGTCCCACAGAATAGAAATAGGCCAATACTGCCTAAAATCATTGGTTATGATTAATAAACTCAAATCTTATAACTATTTGTGAATAGTAATCAGTTTCACTCTTGTACGCCTCTATATTGCAGATGAAAAACAATCCTTTTTTTCCCCTATTAAACATATATATGACATAGATCTCTCTAAAGCTGTCATTGACAAGAGTAGTTGCTGATTATGTGCTGCCATCTAGCAAAATTTTTCTGAAGAATTTAGTTTATCCACACATATACTTTCTGACAGACTACTGTACCTAGGACCAAACCTTAGAAGGCTTTTTAAATAGAAATATGCGTGGTGTACTATACATGTTTTCTAATTCTTTTCTTCCCTCATTCTTTATTCCTAGAAATACATAAAAACAAGATCTGTTTTTGAAGGTAAGTTCACAGTCATCAATTCATGGACAAGATATTTTTTCAATATAAAATCACTACAAAATCAGACATAAGGAGAGGATGGAGGGGGGAACAGACAATTGTGGCCTAATGAATGTAAACACTGGAAGCATACTTGTATGCAATGGATGTAAGAGTTTACAAGATGAAAGGTTTTCCTCTCGCCCCCCAATAAATTACTTTTGTTTGTATTCTTATCACTCTCCCCTAGGGAAAAACAGTTGGGGAGGGTAATATGCATTTCCTTGCACTATAGATGAAAGCAGCATCTTATTCTCCACATTCTTTCTAAAAAGTCCCTTCTCTCATCTTTCCGCTTTGCTCCAACTTTCTACCTTCCTTCTCCTTTTTCTGCCTATCCACCCCACTGTGCTACATGGAAATAAAAATGGAATTATCAAACCTATGCAGATGCACATTGTATATTATAGCATGCACAGACACCAATGGGGTTAAAGCAATCTAATGTGGCCATCATCAGAATGTAAAAATGGGATTTCAAAAAGAAAGCAGCACATTTGTAGGAGAACTAAGCATATTGATGAGTTAGGACCTGGTCTTGCTGCTATTTCTGCACATTAAGCACTTCTATTCAGGACAGATGCTTATTCATGTTCTTAACATTAAACATATGCTTAAGTGCTTTCTTGATTCAGGGCCTTAGTTAAAATTTTCTGCTGACAGACTGCAAATCAACATTCAATTTTTGAACACAACCGTGTCAGTTATATAGGAGATAGCTGTTTTTAATTATGAATGAGTTTCAAAACTATTGAAGTCATACATCATGGAATACTAAAAAATTAGTAAACAAAATGTGTGCCACTGTGTTTTAAACAAGTCATGCCCACGTGGAAGGATAATTCCACTCTCTCAAAGCTTGGTTTCCTTCTATATGTATAAAATAGAAAAGTCAAATATTTGTTGAATGATATCTTAAAACCCCATAAAATATTGATACAAACACATAATTAAATGACCATACTGAAGATAGAACATTCCAGGTAACACTGCCATATCAAGAGAAGAAAATGAGTTATCCTCTGGAAACATTACGGTATACCTACACTTGAGGTTTTAGACATGTTTTAACTAATATGGCTGAATATTCTAGTGTAGACAGAACGAATGCTTGCTGCTAGTCATGTTTAAACCTAGGGCATGTTTTCACTGCAGTGTTAACTTGAGGTGTAATCCGAGTGTTGCTCCTAACCTGATTCCCATGCACACACAAAAATCGCTAGCTCAAATTAAGTGAACCTTTGAACTTTAGCTAGCTGGTCCATCAGGGTGGGGGGGGGAGGGCTGTAGCTCAAGTGCTGCTGATACTCCAGCTAGTAATGCAGAGAGGACTCAACTACTTTGTGCTGCAAATACAAACACTCTGACTGTTCAAGTGTTGTGCAGTGTGACCGCTCTTACTTTAGCTAGGCTAACTTAAATTATTAATCCACGTGTAGATAACCTGAGCTAACACTGTAATGAAGACTGTAGCTAGAGTTGGCAACATATGTTTGTGTTCTGTCTACACTAAATTTTAGAAACATGCTAAGTAACAAGTTAAAACATAACTAAAAATTAGTTATGCCAAGTGATTAAAAATAATCTCAATCATGAGACAAAAATAGCTGTGATTAATTGCGGTTTTAATCGCACTGTTAAACAGAGTACTAATTTAAATTATAAATATTCTCTCTTCATAGTTAAATATATTTATTGTAACTACAACACAGAATACAAAGTGTACAGTGCTCACCTTATATTATTTTTATTACAAATATTTACACTGTAAAAAGATAAAAGATTACGTGTCTACTTGTAGAATGTTTAGCATGTCTGGCACGTAAATATCTTGCAACGCCAGCTACAACAGTGCTATGAGAACACCTGCTCTCACTTTCAGGTGACATTGTAAATAAGAAGCGGGCAGCATTTTTTCCTGTAAATGTAAACAAACTTGTTTGTCTTAGCAACTGGCTGAACAAGAAATGGGACTGAGCCTATAACTTTTACATTTTGTTTTGGTTTTGAGTGCAGTTATGTGGGGGGAAATTCTACACTTTGCTCCTGGGGAATTCAGCACACTATATTTTAAGATTCTGATATTTTACTTGTTGAAATAACACTAATATATCACTCCAGTTTCAATTATCTTGGTAATTTATTTCAAAATACCTGTCAGTAAGTATGGCTGCAACAATACAGAAACAAAAAGAGTTCTCCCGAGAGTAGAGAACCCCCATGACAACCAAGTTCCTATTTCTCTGCCACTTCCCCAACAGAGCCCCAGCAGGGTGCCCTGACACCCACATGACCTCCATCCAGAGCCCAGCTGCGGGGCACACCCCAGATGAGACACCTACACCCCCTATCCTCCCCAGATGAACTACAGCCCAGACACCCACATCCCCTACCCCTCAGAGCCCAGGCTGGTGGCATCCCTCAGCCTAGAGATCAGCTGCAGGGCCTCCCAGACCACCTCAATCACTTTGGGGTATGGCTACACTTGAAGCTGTACAGCGCTGGGAGTTATAGCTGTCTTCGTATAGCTGTGTAGGGAAAGCGCTGCAGTGCGGTCACATTTGCAGCGCTGTTGGGAGTGATGCATTATGGGCAGCTATCCCACAGAGCACTTCGTCCAATTTTGGTGCCGCGGGTTGTGGGAAAGGGACGGAAAGGTGCGGGTCATTCCACTTCCTGTGCCAACGCCCCGTGATGCATCGCTTCACATCCCAGCAGTCACTGTTTTTCTGTCCACGTTTGGCGCCATTGTGACTCTCCCAACGGTTTCTGTGCAGCGCGATTTCTGTGGGAAATGGAGCCCGAGCTGCTGAGGAGTATGCTGATGAGTCTCGTCAGCACATCATGTTTGGCAGTTGAGCTATTCCTTCAGCTCCAAAGTGACAGTGAGGAGTTCAATGATGATATCGAGTCGCCTGATGTGTATGACACTAAATTGCTTGTGGCATTCACGGAAATGCTCAGCACCATGGAACGCCGCTTTTGGGCTCAGGAAACAAGTAGTGAGTGGTGGGATCACATCGTCATGGAAGTCTGGGATGACAAGCACTTGCTGCAGAACTTTCGGATGAGAAAAGCCACTTTCATGGGACAGTGTGCTGAGTTCACCCCCACCCTGCGGCACAAGGACACGAGATTGAGAGCTGCCCTGCCAGTGGAGAAGCGGGTGGCTATTGCAATCTGGAAGCTGGCAACTCCAGACAGCTATCGATCAGTCGCGAACCAGTTTGGAGTGGGAAAGTCAACCGTTGGAATCGTGTTGATGCAAGTTTGCAGGGCCATTAACCGCATCCTGCTAAGAAGAACCATGACTCTGGGGAACGTGCAGGACATTGTGGATGGCTTTGCACAAATGGATTTCCCTAACTGCGGAGGGGCAATAGATGGGACGCATATTCCTATTCTAGCACCACCCCACCTAACATCTGAGTACATTAATCGGAAGGGGTATTTCTCTATGGTTCTCCAGGCGCTTGTGGATCACTGCGGGCGTTTCATTGACATTAACACAGGCTGGCCTGGAAAGGTGCATGATGCACGCATCTTTCGGAACACTGGCCTGTTCCGGAAGATGCAGGCCGGGACATTTGTTTTTGAGACCGGAAGATCACAGTAGGGGCTGTCGAAATGCCCATTGTGATCCTTGGAGACCCCGCTTACCCGTTAATGCCTTGGTTCATGAAACCATATACAGGGAAGCTTGACAGGAGCAAGGACCGGTTCAACTACAGGCTGAGCTGGTGCCGAATGACTGTGGGGTGTGCTTTTGGCCGTTTAAAAGGGCGCTGGCGATCTCTGTATGGGAAGCTAGACTTGCGGGAAAGCAGCATTCCTGTGGTTATATCCGCGTGCTGTACCCTCCATAATATTTGTGAAGGGAAGGGTGAAACATTCAGTCAGGAATGGACCTCCGAGGTTCAACGCCTGGAGGCTGAATTTGCACAGCCAGAGAGCAGGGCTACTAGAGAGGCCCAGCACAGGGCTACAAGGATTAGGGATGCCTTGAGGGAGGAATCTGAGGCTGAAAACCAACAGTAATGTTTGGTGCCTTGCACGGGAGTGAAGTGCAGTGGTTACAATGTTAGTAGGAATCTGTTTTCCTAAGCTGATTTGCAGTGCCTGTTTCTTTCCTGGGCTACGGTATCTTTCACTTTCTGCAATAATAAAGACTGTTTTCAAAGCCAAGAATGCATTTATTGAAAAGAAAATAACTTTCTTGACAGACACACAACATTTTGGGAACCTAGAAGGGCAGGGGGGTGGGGTGGTGAACTGTACAGTCACAGGTTTGAATATGTCCTGTCTGGAGTGCCGTGCAATGACTGCTGCACTTCAGGATGAAAATACTGCATGGTGATGGGAGTTGAGTGCAGAGGGTAAGGGTGGTAGTTCTCAGGGCTGGTTGGTGAACGTACAGCTGTTGGGGGCAGCTGGTGCTGGTAAGAACCTGGATGCTGTGGAAAGGGGTTTGGAGCTGACATTGGGGCACAAGGGAAAGAGCTTTGGGATAGGAGGAGCTCGGCACGGCTGTGCTCTGCCTGCATGGCTACGAGTGACTGGATAGAGTCGGCTTGGCACGCCAGGATGCTTATCAGCTGCCTTGTGCTTTTCTTCTTAGCCGCTGCGTTTCGCTGGCAGATCCTGCTTTCCCTTTCCCTCCAGTCCTGCAGTTTTTTACTCTTTCTGGCACAGTGATCAATAATTGCTTTCAGCATGTCTTCTTTGCTTTTTTGAGGCTTCTTCCTGAGGTTTTGTAGCCTCTGAGCAGCCGATGATACGGGCAGTTGAGTAGTCAAGGACACTTTTCGAAAGGCAAAAATGGCAACAGTTAACAGAGGCAGCATTGTTTATAATCTCACCCAGACAGTTATTCCCACACAGTGAAGGAGTTTACAGTCTTCATTTTAGCATACTTTTCCCGTACCAAACAGAGTGCACATAACCCATAGGAGCCACGAAATGGTGAGTAAGGGGGACTGATTGCTTCAGGGATGTGCAGGGGTTTCTGTGCATTGGGGAAAGCAAACTGCTGCAGGGGGCATATACACTGAACAGTCTTCCAACATTTTCCACAGGAGTTAATCCTAGAAGATATCTCACTGCTGCGGGTCACCTGGGAAGAGTGGGAGGGTCTTCTACAGCAATGCGGATTCTGCCTTGGCCCCTATGCAGCTTGCCTGTGTGCAGCAATGGTCCTCCCACTCTTCGCGGCACAGTGGCGCGGACACGTTAGCCTGACTGGGACAAGGACCACAGTGGCTCTCCCTATAAACTTGCGCAAGCGCATTGCCCACACGCTAGCTGAAACTTTTGAAGAGATTACTGAGGCCGATTACTGTGACGTGATAGACCACATCAATGGGCTATTCCACATCTAGGCATGCATGCATGCAGCCCTAACCCCCTCTCCTCTCCCGAAACAGTTCCATCCTGAAAATAAAAGCCGCTTACCAGTAACCCACTCCTCTGCTTCTCCTTCACCAAGTACCGGCTGCTGCGACTGGCTACCTTCCTCCTGGCTTGAGAAGAGCTCCTGGCTGCACGCCTCCTGGGACTCCGGGGTGTCTCCCCCAACGCCAGTACCCTCAGTCTCGGTTTCCTCCCCTCCGCTTCCTCTCCCCCCCCCGCCCTGAAGTGTCCATCGTGGTTGTCAGATTGGCAGTGGGGTCACCCCCAAGTATCGCGTCCAGCTCCTTGTAAAAACGGCAGGTCATGGGGGAAGCGCCGGAGGGGCGGTTTCCCTCACGGGCTTTGCAACAGGCACTCTGCAGTTCCTTCACTTTAACCCTGCACTACATCGCGTCCCGGTCATGGCCCCTTTCCAGCATGGCCCTTGATATCTGCCCATAGGTATCGTAATTCCTACGGCTGGAGCGCAGCTGTGACTGCACAGCTTCCTCACCCCAAACACTGATGAGGTCCAGCAACTTGTCATTGCTCCATGCTGGGGCTCATTTGGCGCGTGGAGGCATGGTCACCTGGAAAAATTCACTGATTGCACTCCACACCTGGCTGAGCAAACAGGAAGGGGGGGGTTAAATTCCAGGGGCATTTAAAGGGCGGGTCACCTGAGGCCAGGGCAGTAGAGTGCGAACTGATGAGCAGAGTGGCTGAACAGGCATTCTGGGATACCTCCGAATACCTCTGGAGGCCAATTACAGCGCTTTTGGTGGCCACACTGGTGGAGCAGCACTGCATCACCAGCACTGCAATAGTTATACCCCAGGCAGAGCAGGAGTACAGCCAGCACTGCAGCCAGGGAGATGCAGCGCTATATGTGCCTTGCAAGTGTGGACGGTGAGTAAGTTGCAGCGCTGTAAACCCACCACCAGCGCTGCAACTCTCCAGTGTAGCCAAGCCCTATGATTAAGTATTTCACACTCAGGGGCTGGCAAAGAGAAAATAAGTAACTGCTTCAGCACTCTTTAGACGGGTTGTGTGCTCTGAGAAGAAGGTTGACAGACTGGGATTAGGAATCAGACCATCCTTTGGGAGGAGAGAGAGAGGGGGAGGAAGGAGAATGTTAACAGTGAAAAAGTTCTCCTTGAGAAATGTTTAGGAAACAGGTTTAAGAAAGCTTTTCAAAACCTTTCTTTAACCCCTCCATGATGTAGGAAGTTCTTTATTTACTCTGCCCAGCCTCTGAAAAAGCCCAGATGTAACAACTGGAGTTCAGGTTCCCTTACACTAATATGACTCTTCTAAACTATTACTACCATAAAGCAACAGATTTTTTTTTTAACAACATTGTTCTCAAACTCTGTCTGTTCAGATATACGAATAATTAAAAGGAAAATAGCAACGTAAAATCAAAAGGTAGTCAAAACAGTACATTTAATTACAGAAAATAAATCCATAACAATCTTAATGCAGATTAACAATGCCTGACACAGATTAGATACAGAAAATACATCAGATTACTGGACCATGTATGAAACCAATTTTTGAAAATTCTGTATTTTTGTAAAAAGTAAGTTAAACACTTTAAAAAAATTAAGAGTACCAGACCTTACCGTAGAGCAATTTTGAAAATCTGATTTCACATATACTCCACTGAGGAGATAAATTTCCTCTGCCTGAGTCTAGTTCCCAGCAGGACATCAACACTGCCGACTTAACAACCTGTCAGCCGTCACTTAATGACAAGTATCTCTGAAAACTTTTGAACATTATCAGATCTCAGATTGTGTGTTTTGATAAATGCTTCCAGAAAAACACAAAACAGCATAAACAGTGCCGTTTACTCAACGAATCTTGGACAAGCTACAGTCCCTATTTAAATAAACTCGACAAGCACATGACTTGTAAATAAACATGGTCTTAGTTCAGGCTGAATATCCACATTATGGGTAACTGGGTTCCCAAAATAAAAAGGCATTTGAGAAAAGCAGCTGGAAAATTTCTCTGCTTCCAAAAAGCATCTTTAAAACATTGCTGGAATTAGCAGGCTCAGATCACCTCCACGATGTATCACTACAGCATGGGGGGAAAAAACAAGCAGGTGACTACAGCATTAAATGACTGTAGACCTTGCTTTAAAAGCCTTCTGCAGTCCCAGAGGTGCCTTTAGTAAATAATCAAACATTTGCCCTTAAAGTTCCCAAAACAAATTTAACTACGTCAGCAATTATAAATTACTATTTAAATACATGTGACATTTAATGCTCCTCTTTGCAGCCATAAAAAAAGGTGTACATTTTTAAAACAAAAAATTAAACAGCTTATCTGAAGCATTTCAATTTGTGAATCGGTATTTGGTTTGGATTTTAAGAGAAGAGAAACACTGTATGTTCAGGCAATGCAATCAAACTAGTCCAACGCTGTCAATTTCCACTATCTCCTGAACATAGGACAGAGCGCTCCACCTGGTCTATTACAATTGCCCTTGCAACTTATTTCACTTTAGTTTCCCAGAAAATATATTTTTTCTATATAACTAATTTTAAATTTGCTGAGAATCAACAGTCCTTTTTAAGAATACTTGCGTGACTGGTTTACAGCTGAGATCCTCTGCTGACCTGACTGAAACAATGCACACGCTCAAGATGGAAAATGGTAAAGCTCCTCTCTTTGCCTGAAAGATGAATATCTTAAATACAAACACTAGCTTCTTTATAAGAAATTCAGTATCCCTTCTATTTCCCCTTTATAGTTCCTGAAAAAACATGGTCATTCATCAATATCTCATAATATTACCACAAGATTTCAGAGCCTAGACTTTGTTCCTCCTTTTTAGCTGCTAACAAGATCAAGAATCTTCATAATACCCTCTCAAATAAACCACACATTTCCCCCGTATCACTTAGTACCTCCAGTAGTCTCCCATCCTACCTGTATACTTAGTTAAAGAAAAAAGCACTTTCAAACAACTATTGTTCAGCTCTACCATCTCTTCTCTTCATTTTCTAGCTATATTATCATCCCTGAGTAACTCCAATGTGGATTTTTTTCACAAACTCAAAAGATATTTCTAATTTAGCATGTACTAGTGCAACATGCATGTATTCTGTGGTCAGTCTTTTGCTTAGCTCCCTAGTGTATAATAATGCATTATGTTAAATGAGATCAGGACTTTTCACAAAATCTATGTGGCTTGGGTTTGTTTGATTTTTACAAACTCATTTTAAGTTGTTGTTTTTTTTTTTTTATGATTACTAGTATCAATTCCAGGATTTCACAAACTCTTCTATTATCTTAAAGACAAAATAATGCAATTTGTGATAACACTAAATGAAACAATTGCCAAAACTGGCGTGTAACACACTTGCTTTCACCACTCATGTTTCCCACATTTATTAGTTATTTTTACTAGTGTGGTTCTACTTTGAAAAGTATCTGCATAAATTGCACTCAGTCAAAAATATGTTCCCTCTGTGTATTTAAAATCATGTCTACTTACTTCAGGGCCAAAAATAAGTTTATATTTAGGTTTGGGAAGATTAGATTATCAGCAAGTGTCCAGTTCACCATTCATACAAACCAACGAAAATGTATTTCTATTGATGGTAATCTAAATTTACAGGTAGGCAATGTAAGAAAAATGTTGCTTGAGAACTTAGTTATTAGTGTTTGATTTATCGATATTTGCTTTGTAAATGTTGACACATACGGTTGACAACTTGTGTTTTAACAGTTACAGAGCTTTTAAGTTTTTGAATCTTAATGTCTACTGTCATAATATAACTTTAGAAAGCTTTTAAACTATTTGTTAATGTTTACTGATATTAAATTATGGTGAGATTCCCATTGTCTGACCCCTACTCTCCTAAGTTCCCACAACTGTGAAAATCTAAACTGATAAAAATATTAAAAATGCTTAGACCCTCTATGTGCAAATATGAAAATTTAAATAAATAAAAAGTCTTAAAATGTTTTAAAATAAACCAATATCTGTTAAAATTATAAAAAATAAAAATTGAATTCTGCCAAGCCTATTTGTAGTCCTTTTTATTCTTGTTAGCACTTGAAAGTCAACACAGCTGCACAAGCAAGCTGGATTCAATTCTGGCTGATCCATAAACTCATCGAGAATAGTTAATTCTGTTCCAAACAACCTCAGTTATACATGGTTAAGCCTTTTAGTTGAATCTTTATTACCAGAATCAATCTACAAGGAGGAAAGTACACATGACTTTCAAATCCAAGTTAAGAGTTTACATGATTAGCACTTAGAAAAACAGTATCTTTACACTTAAACTGCAAAAAGTAACCGTAGTCCTTTGGAAAATGTGGAGCCCCACAGTGAATTGCTTTAAAACACTTTAGAGAGTAGAACTGCAATTTTGTTTTCATGTACAAATTAATATTTTAGAATCCCAAGTCTCAAGTGGGGTAGCACACAAAGAGCAAAGTCACTAAACAGATACTCATGTTTATTTTTCAATTTTATATAAACAGACTGCCTGTTCTGTCTGGTTTCTATCATGCTGAATATTTGGAAGTTAAAAGGATAGGTCTGGATCTAGACAGACTTAGCCCAGAACCTACCCAATTTACAAGAAGTTAAAAGAATGCAAAACAATTGTATTTAATTGCCTGATTAAAGTCAGAGGCAGAGTAAGCTTAAGCTCTAAGGTTTCTATAACCTTAGGGCTTGTCTACATCAGAAAGTTGCAGCGCTGGTGAGGGAGTTACAGCACTGCAACTTTGAAGGTGTACACATCTGCAGGGCACCACCAGCGCTGCAACTCCCTGTTTGCAGCGCTGGCCGTACTCCCGTTTTGTCTCGGGTGTAGAGGATCCAGCGCTGGTAATCCAATGTAGACACTTACCAGCGCTTTTCTTGACCTCCGTGGAAGGAGGAAGCCTCTGGTAATCAAGCTGGTCTCCTTTCCCGGTTTGCTCTCTCGTTCCCGGAACCCCGAGCAAGCAGGTCTCCTTCCCTGCGGTTTGCAGGGTGGTTCGGGGAACGCGAGAGCAAACCGCGGCGAAGCTGGTCTCCTTTCCCGGTTTGCTCTCTCGTTCCCGGAACCCCGAGCAAGCAGGTCTCCTTCCCTGCGGTTTGCAGGGTGGTTCGGGGAACGCGAGAGCAAACCGCGGCGAAGCTGGTCTCCTTTCCCGGTTTGCTCTCTCGTTCCCGGAACCCCGAGCAAGCAGGTCTCCCTCCCTGCGGTTTGCTGGGTGGCTCCGGGAACGCGAGAGCAAACCGCGGCGAAGCTGGTCTCCTTTCCCGGTTTGCTCTCTCGTTCCCGGAACCCCGAGCAAGCAGGTCTCCTTCCCTGCGGTTTGCTGGGTGGCTCCGGGAACGCGAGAGCAAACCGCGGCGAAGCTGGTCTCCTTTCCCGGTTTGCTCTCACGTTCCCGGAACCCCCCCTTGAAGCCGCCCAACAGCGCTGCAGTGTGGCCACATCTAACACCACTTGCAGCGCTGGTTGCTGTAAGTGTGGCCACTCTGCAGCGCTGGCCCTATACAGCTGTACTAATACAGCTGTAACAACCAGCGCTGCAAAATTTTAGATGTAGACATGGCCAAAGTGTATAATAGGGATCTCAGTCAGCAACCGTACCCAACCAAATGCATGATCCCTTGCATCTGTATCACTCCCTCTAAGGGCTTGTCTACAGACATCTGACCAGCATAACATTAGCAGATATCTATTCCTGAATAATTTACCATGTTAACACTGTACTCCAAAATAAGTAATTTTATTCCTGAATAATTACTCTGTGTCCAAAGCAGGGTAGTTATTCCAGACTGAAGTCACTTTTACTGCAGACTAGTGACAACAAAGGGGAATTATACCTATTAGCTAAATTATATCTGAATACCTATTGAAGAATAGTAGAATACTTGTTATGGGAAATTTCCCCCTTTGTAGACCAGCCCTAACTTCAACTATCAGTTGCAAAATACAGGCCCAAATACTATGTCTCATGCTCCTCCTGCTGTCCTGCACATTCACAAGATGAACCAAATCAGACTGCAGGTATTTTATTCCCTAATTTGAAAGCTCTCAATAATGCAGGACCATTTAAAACTGCTGTCAAAGTATGACAGTTTAAATTAGGAAGAAGTGTTTTAAAAGATTCGGTAATTTGTAACAGAACAAAGAAGTAGAGTTTTTAGTTTTACCACAATTAATCCAAAAAGAATGTCTCCGGAAAGGTGAATATCGATTGGCTACCTGTCTGAATTACAGTAACAACTGAACTTTAGTCAAGAATATCCTTATTTCCTTGCACATATAAACAAGCCTTAAGAATTGTTTTAAGATACTATGCATACTGAGAGAAGAGAGAGTAAAACATTAACACTTCATTAGCTCTAAACCTTCATTAATTGTCTACTGCAATATACCTGGGTATTGATTGCGAGCTTGAAAAATCTACTTCTTCCTTTTGTCCTCAGCCCTCCTGTATGAAGACTCAGAGGGAGGCAAGAAAGACTGGGCTTCCTATTTCCATCAGGGAGTGAGTATGGCTTCATATTATCAAATACTTACTTGACAGAAGCTACTATGAAAGATGTAGCCCCTAAAAGGTTTTAGGGATAACATGTGAGTTGGAATCTGTGACCCTTTCAGGGCACACAGTATGGGTGACCTTGCGAGCCCTCTGCCTTAGCAACAGAAAATTGCTGGAGCTAAACTGGGTGAGAGCATCACAGAATCACAGGTTTGCAAGGGACCACAGGAAGTCATGTAGTCCAACCACCTGCTCAAAGCAGGACTAATCCCCAACTAAATCCTCAAATGTCCCCCTGCAAGGATTTAACTCACAACCCTGGGTTTAGCAGGCCAATGCTCAAACCACTGAGCTAATCTGTTAGACACCACTCAAGCTTCTCAAGACTCTGTCACTTTGCTTTGCAGGTAACACTAGTATCCCAGGTCCTGAGCCCCAAGAAGAGCATTCTGCTGTGGTATCCAGTCCATCACTGGACACTCAGTAATTACCAAGTCCACTGCCATCAAAGAGAGAGCACGCACACCAGCTTAGTTGAGTTAAGAAAGAATTCACACTTTGCTTAATATTAAAGTACTGAGATCTACTCGAGGTAAAACAAAGAAGTTTATTAATAAAATCGAGATTTGAATGATACTGAGTAAAGATAGTGGAAAGAGATACTGTTACAAATGAAACAAAAGTATACCATGCTTCTGAGAGACTAAAACACAACTCTAACAGGCTAAAATCTATGTCTACGTTAAGTTTCTCACCTATAGCAACTTCTCAGTTACCAGTCCCTTCCAGGCCAGGGTCCAAAACATGGATCCAAAGACACAGCCGTCTTTGCTCTCTCGGGCCAGGTCTACTCTATAAACTTACATCAATATAACTACGTGGCTCAGGGGAGTGAAAAATCCACACTCCTGAGAGACAGTAATTCCTATCTAACCCCCAGTGTAGCCAGCGCTATGTCAACAGGAGGGCTTCTCCTGTTGACCTAACTACCACTTCTTGTGGAGGTGGATGAACTATGCTGACAGAAGCTCTCCCATGGGTGTAGTAGTGTCCTAACTGAAGTGCAACTGTTCTGTCACAGTGTTTTAAGTGTAGACCTGCTCTCAGTGATGGATCACCGAAGTGTCTTTTTGCTTCACTTTTTATTTCTCCAGAATTTACTGTATTTGTTTCCAGATGAACGCTTGGGGTTCAGACTCCAGTGTCCTTCTATGCTGATTTTACATCCCCCCAGTCAATCTAGCTTTTCCTGATGAGGTACATGCAAATAGGGCTTCCTTTGTGTTGGTTCCACAATGCTTATTTTACTTTAGAGACAAGGAGATAAATACCTTCCCTCTTGTGTGGAAGAAAGCCTGCTTCTCCCTTTGTTTGACTATAGGCTTTAAAGTATATCATCAGCAAGTATCATAATTATCCATATAGATACATACATATCACAATTATATTAATGACCAGTGGGCTACTGGCTTTCATTCAATACCTTACAAGACATTTTTATATAAATATGAGGATAGCAATGTGTTAGATGTAGTGTGTTTGTCAGACCTGATAGGAGTTACTGTTACATGACAGTGAACCCTTTGCCAGTTGGCATTGAGAGGATCTTAGGGTCACTGAATAACAGCACCCTTTCTCTTCTCAGCAGCCTCAAGGGAGAAAGTCCGTGCTTTCCATTAGGACATTACCCAGAACATGGGTGATGGCACCCTAATCTTTTGTTAATCTTAATCAGGCTAGCTCCATCTAAGGGCAGCATTTCAATCTGCCAGAAGCCAAAGGGAGGCATATAGTTTTTAAAAACTGGAAGAAACTGTTGAACCTGCTCTTATTTTTAAGGCAAAAGGAACAGCCAACAAAATTACAGAGTTCATCAGGTTAAACACCACTCTGAGCTGCACAGAAGGGCTAGTACTCATTGCTGTTGGTTACAGTTACTTGGATCAGGATGGGGCACAGCCCACTGGAACCCATGGTGCCAGACAACTGCACAGCTCCACCTGCCATATCTCAATCCCAGCAGTGTTAACATGAAGGTGTAACATGAAGTTTACAGCATCCTGTGCCCACTCAATCCAGGTGAGATAGGCAGAATATGGACCAAACATTTCTAGAGGCTTATAAATTGGACACTACCAAATTCACAGCCATGAAAAATGTATCACAGATTGTGAAATCTGGTCTCCCACCATGAAATCTGCCAGGGAGAGGCAGGGCTGGGGGTGTCCCACCAGGGGCTCCTACCACACACCAGGCTCCAGCTACTAGTGGAGGTTGCCATAAGGCCAGCCCTAACCCCCAAAAGAGTTGATGCCCCCCATACAATGCAGCCCTCATGTCTGCACAGCCCATTGCTCTCCAGCTGCCCCGTTCTGAAGGCAGCACCTGTCACCAACAGCACAGAAATAAGGGTGAAAATACCAACCCCTCCCCCACCCTCTTTTGGGTCTGGACCTCCATGGTTACAATACTGTGAAATTTCAGGTGTAAATATCTAAAACCCTGAAATTGACTATGTTTAAAAGCCTATGATCTTGAAATTGACCAAAATGGACCACGAATTTGATCAGATCACTACTTATGAACACCCTGGGCACCATGGGCCACACTGTAAAGCTACTGGGGCCTCCTCTGACTGGTACTGGCCAGGCTTTGAGGGGCCACAACATGCCTGATCCCAGCGCCCCTCTGAAATGGGAGACTAGCTAAACGCCCAAGAAACAATTAGCGCCCGGCTAGGACCCCGCATCACGCTCCCTCCATCCACGCGCAGCCCGGGACCCGTCCCCTAGCGCTCTCCCTACGCCCCTCATCTGGGGGCCGCACCCCCTGCCAGAGGCCCCCGGTTCTGAGCCCCAGGAGGGAGCAGCCGGGAAACCGCCGGCGCGGGCCACGTGCGGGGGGCCGCGTGCAGACTCACCTCATTGTTGAGGTTCAGCACCTGCGCCATGGCGGCGGCGGCGGCCGCCGCTCCGGACCCCACGACCCCGCGACAGCCCACGCGAGCCAGCAGCCCCGGGGCGTGGGGAAGCGTGGCCCCCTCGGCTCACACGCTTTGCAAAGACAAGCACGAAACGAAATCGCGCGCACGCGCTCTGCTCTCGGCGTTGCGGAGACGCTCTAGGTGGCGTCTCGATGGTGAGGGCCAGTCTAGGCACCGGCGGCATCTCGCTGGCCCGAGCGGACTTGATTGAACCACGCACATGCTGGGGCAGAGGAGGAGAAAGTTGCTGGGTGCCCGGGGAAGAGACTTTTCCTTTGTTTTTCAGTGATTTTAGCTTATGGCTCCGTCAGGACTTTTTATACATTGAATAATGGAGCTTTGTGATTGAGCTCACGCCTGGGAGAGGAGGGCTCTGTGTCCAGATCCTCCACACAGACACCCTCTCACGTGTGTGTGCGGGTTCTGGACATAGCCCCCCCCCGCCATGCCGTCCTGCCGCTGGATCCACGCTCATGCTGACAC
Organism: Gopherus evgoodei; assembly: GCF_007399415.2. Taxonomy (NCBI): domain Eukaryota; kingdom Metazoa; phylum Chordata; order Testudines; family Testudinidae; genus Gopherus; species Gopherus evgoodei. The sequence goes on from NC_044327.1 coordinate 59,704,137, forward strand.
CGGTTCTAGCCCGTGCTAGGTCTTTCCCACGGAGTGAATTGCATCCACAACTTGATGGTACTTGTTGTCACTGTAAGGCGAACATAGCACTAATAAAAAAGTAGTAAGAGCATAACATGCAGAGTGGCAAGTTTCTTGGCGATTGTTCAGTCTAACTCTGTAAAACAAATATACCTTCCTCTAGATTCACTGGATCTGGCCCTTGCTGCATTTTATATAATAAACAAATTACATGTCTAACAAGTTTTTAAAAACGACAGAATTATAAAGAATTCATCGGGGAGCCACCCAGTCACCCCATGTGTCTGAGTTTCATTATACTCCACAGGGTTTCAAATTTTTTTTTACCAGCTATGGAATTGAAAATTTAAACTTTTACCTAATCTATAGTATTTTCAGATACTACATCCCTCAAAATCTGAAAGAAATTTGGTACCATGGGGAAAGGAATTTGAATAAAGGAAGAGTTACTTTTTGTTTTAATTCAAATGTAAGGAGACTTGGCTCACTGCAAAGTAGCTGTGATCAGTTTGAAATTCAGCTAATCGAATGCACAAGAATCCTAAACAATGTTAATAACAGAGCAATATATTAATTCCCCATTCTCTTATAAATTAAAAAAAAAGCTGAATACATTGTTTTAAAATTGTGCGGAGATCAAACATGGGCAAGTTTCAGCCTAAAAGGAGAAAGTTATGAGCAAGTGAAATTAAGTAGTTTCAATGTATAGTATTTTAGTGACGCTACTCACATGCTTAAAGTTAAGCACATGCATGTCTTTTTAAAGAAATGAAAAAACACAGCCTAAAAAAGAAATGAAAAAACACAGATTCAATATGAAACATAAATGCTGGTAGTGAGACAATTTTCTCAATAAATGCAGTCACTAATAGAAATCTGTGCTCCAGACAGCAGTCTTATTAAGTCTTTCCCACAGAGTGGATTACATCCACATTTTGATGGTAGTTGCTGCCATTGTAAGGCTAACATATAGCAATAATAAAAGAGTAATAAGAGCATAACATGCAGAGTGATAAGTTTCTTGGCAATTGTTTAATTTAATCCCTGTAAGAAAATAACTTCCTCTAGACCCAAGCTAATTAAAGTACCACTTTTATTGGAAAGCAGAATATGGGATATACAGTAATTAAGCTATATAAGGCCTAAACCATGTAAACATTTACATACATGTTTAATGCTATGCACTGTGAATAGTTTCAATGAAGTCAGGTTAAGCACATGTGTTGTATAAGAATTTTCAGGATTGAGGCTTAAACTGTTTATCAAAGTTTCATCAAAAGATACTTTTTCCTTTGCTTCAGATTTATTATGCTAGAGTGAATTGCCACATGATTTTGAAATGCAATCATCTTAAACGACTTTATATATTTCCTATGTTATTCCAGTTACAGGTTTCACAGCCGCAGCTGAAAATCAAAGTTATTGTTTTAGATTTCTACACTGTAATCTGTTGCACTATTCAGATTATGTAAAATCAGATATGAATACACTTGAAGAAATCATTCCAAATATAATCACAGCAGAAATTATTGTTTATACATATATTATCAGTTCTAGGCAATTATTTTGATTACACACCATTAATTAACTGGCCCCTGGATGGCACTGTTGCTCTAAGAATTCTTTGACTTCGAAGCTTGCATAATAAGGAAGGAAATCTAAATTGAGTTCAGATACCTCTATAATACATACACTTCAGGATCTAACATTTAGATCTACTTATGTTTTGATGTTTGGCTGCTAACTGGTGGCCAGACATGCCTTAAAATCGATTTCTGTACTCCAGCTAAATGAAAGGAGTAACCCAAAAATCGATATTACTAAATCGATTTAGGGTTAGTGTGGACGGATATCGAAGTTATTGGTCCTATTCTTTTACTGAGCTACCCAGAGTGCACCGCTCCGGAAATCGATGGTACCCTGGGACCATGGACGCACACCACCAAAGTAATGTGCCCTAGTGTGGACGCGTAAAATCGATTTTATAAAACCTGTTTTATAAAATCGATTTTACTAATATTGATTTAAAGCTGTAGTGTGGACGTAGGCTTATGCTATGTTTTCTGGGAGGGAATATTTGAAGTAGAGTCTATTGTTTAGGAGATATGACTCTCAGACTGTTAAAGGTGAAATAAATTAACTGAAATGGGCCATCTGGCCTACCAAGGGTCATTCCCCTTCTGATCTTTCAAATTTCTTATCTTGTAATCCCCTATCTCTTTTGGGGGAAAAGAGTTGAGTCTTTTGCTGAGAGCAGGTGACAGACCATATTAGGACCTATAACATCCACAGACTAAACTTCTGTATGAAAGATGCAACTATTTGCTCCATTTTATCCAAATTAAATGTGACCCTTAGCTGAATGAGGTGGGTAAAACTGGCTTCTTGAATTTTTTGGACCTGATTTTCTTTAAACCCTTAATTGATATTTCTCTGGTCTTGGCTCACATGGATCTAACTTTCATTTATGTAATGAGTCCCTCGTTGATGCCGTCAACTAGGAAACTGAATGCATAATTAAATATAAAAGGCTAGTTTTTTGACTTCTTTCTTGCAAATATATTGAAATTCTTCTTTGAGTGCTGGTCTCAATGTGTATTCTACACATGAGTGTATATGTGCACCATGCATCTGAGTCCAGAAATTCTAACAAGCAGTGTCCATTGGCCTGCACAACTGCAGTAGTTCTGCTCATGCTTCAGGCTGAGAGCATAAGAAGCTGTGTGAGCTGACATCTCGTCAGTTCCTTCTTGCTGCTGCATGGCCTGAGTTGGTATCTGTGTCTACAAATTTCTCCAGCTTTTATCATTGAGCTCTGTAAAAAAAATTGTTAATGGTTTATAATTTTTATATGAGCATAATTAGAGAGTTTTACTATAGTTAGTATTGGTAGATTTTTCCCCATACTGGGGACTCCCTCCCTGCAGTCTGTGACTATTCCCAGAGACCCAAGGTTCAAGAATTTCTTCTGCCCATGCGCCTTCTCCGTGAATGACCATTGCAAATGGTGTCTCTGTTGTTTAGCTGAGACATATATTCCTGCAAAGTGCAGCATCTGTCACTCTTTTCCACTGTGATCTTAGATTAGTTAATACCTCATGGAGAAGACCATGAATCCCCAATCTGATCTGGTCAGGGAAACCCCTTGTATATTGGCCCCATCAAACAGGCTGTGCCTCTCTGAGCACAAGCAGAATCTACAGCTGCTAAGCCCAAGGACTCTTTTTCCTGGGCTTCCCATGAGAGTAAAGAGCACTGTCACAGGGCACCTCCATCAGTACCCATTGAGCTGCACTGCCTGGCTAGTTTGTGTGGTTTCACAGTCAAAAACACACACTGGATTGTTAACATTTTCACCATGTGTGTATTTATTCTTCCTTTACCAAGTATCACAATGTAATGCAGCCTTGCAGCAAGGGGAGGCTTCCCTGCAGCCCTCACTCCTCAATGGGAACTAAATCTCATACCATCAGCACTCATCAGGGCACCATTTGAACCCTTGGCAGCATGATCCATGTTCTATCTTCCATGAAAGTCACATTCTTAGTAGCTATTACCTCAGCCAGAAGGGTGAGCGAGATGGAAGCCCTCATGGCAGATCCATCATATACTGTTTTTCACATGGAAAAGGTTTCTCCTTGATTACATCCTAAATTTTTTCTCCAAGGGTATTTTGGAATTCCATGTCAACCAAGCTGTAGGCTTAGATGTTTTCTTTCTGAAACCTCATGCTTCTGCTGAGGAGAGGAAATTTCATTCCCTCAATGTCAGATGCCCATTAGCGTTCTATCTGCAAAGGAATGAATCTATCCAAAAATCACTTAGACTATTTCTTGCCATAATGGAAATGTCACAAGGACAAGCTATAATATTTCAGAGCATCTTTAAATGGATTTCTGGTTGCATCATGTGCTATTAATTAGTGCATATCCCTCCACTTGATGGGATAAGGGCACACTCCACAAGAGCACAAACTGCCTCTGAAGCATCACTGCAGTAAGTACCATTACTGGGTATATGCAGAGTCACTACCTGAAGTTCCAGTCACACATTCACAAAACATTATGCACTAGCTCAAGCCTCTGCTGCAGATGCAGCAGCAGGAACTACAATACTGGAAGTGTATTTCTTGCTGGCTTCTTCACATCCCCTTCTAGTCGGAATACTGCTTATCAGTCACGCACATGTGGAATACACATGGGGACTAGCACTTGAAGAAGAAATGGAGGTTACTTCTAATGGAAAGTTCTTCAAGATGTTGGTTACTATCTCTATTCACTACCCACTCTCCATCCCCTCCTGCTTCAGATCCTTCTGGATTCACAGTAAGAAGAGAAACTAGAGAGGTGTTAACCCACACTACCTCTTGTGCCCTCAGTCTGGAGTATGAGGAGAACTACTGTGCCTCTAGGGGACACCAGAAATTGCTTGTTTTAATTTCTGTACTAGGGTCCATGGTGTGCATGTTCATCTACATGTGGAATACAGATAGGTACCACACATCTCAAATAATTTCCAGTTACAGGTAAGTAACATCCATTTCTGTAAATTAATTTCCATTAATTGTAGAAATAATGTTCTATTTCCCACCTTGACTTATCCCTTGGGTTTTTTGTTTTTGTTTTTGCAGTACTGGAAAATGTTGCAAGAATTATTAATAAGTTGCTTTACAGTAGTGTTTCTCTTATCATTCCTGACTTCAGTTTTCTCATTTATCAACACTTTCCCCATTTCTTGTAATAGGGTCCATGGCCTACTTTAGGTCTTACATGACATGGTAAATATATGTGTGTTGATTACTGTTGGACAAATCCTCTGGGGCTCAATTCATGTTCAAAGGAGTTAGGGCAGGCGCAACCACAGCAGGTTTGGTTTCTATTGACCCAAGTAGGGCACTGAAGTGGTTACATAGATGATTTTTTAAATAACCTCTGGCGTCTAAAGTTGCTACTCCTGCATGCCAACTCAGACTTTGCCATCTCCCAAAGGTCTAATAGCTGTGGCAGGCAGTAAAGACATATAATCCTGGGAGTTTTTGCTGCCATGTTTCCATTGGAAAAAAAAATTCCCCGCTGGCATGATATGGTGATTATATATATATATATATAAAGATTCCAGTGGAAGTAATCACTGTAAATGTTTAGCTGTGTATTCTAGAATATTTAAAAAACCCTACATTAATAGCAGTTATTTATTGCTTTGTGTGTGTGTATTTCTTGTCTAGTTCCCTGCCAATGTACAGTCTGCAGTAGAATCTTGATTAATATTAGTGCTGATGCTTTCCATTCAAAAAGCACACTTCAAGCCAAATTGCTTACATATGCGTAAATGAAAAAGCTGGAATTGTCCATGCATCCTCCGACCTCTTGCTTTACAAAGGGGAGTAAATATTTTAATTAATTTAATAAGATGGACAGCCAGGCACAGAGTTTAAAAAGACTGATCCTGTGAAGGTGCTCAGCACCCCAACTCCCATTAGCTGTATATAAGTTGAAGGTTCTCTGCACTTGACAGGATAGGGCCCTAAGTGACTGGCCAAGGGTTCGTTAATGAATTAGCAACAAAGCCAGCTACAGAACTTTGGTCTCCTTCTTTTCAGTCTTGTGCCCTATGTATTGTATTAGTGAAATGCCACTTAAGCAAAAATCCTATTTCCAAAAGAGGGTCATGTATCTCCCTCCCAAGTCTTTTTTTGACTGATTGTACATACAGGACCGGTACTAGGAGTTTGAGCGCCCTAGGCGCACGGCAATTTCGCCGCCCTGCATGCTGGTCCCGCGGCTCCGGTGGAGCTGCCGCAGTGGTGCCTGCAGAGGGTCCGGTGCTCCGCGGCTCTGGTGGAGCTGCTGCAGTGATGCCTGCGGGCGGTCCACTGCAGCCGCGGGAGCAGCTGACCATCCGCAGGCACTACTGCGGTAGCTCCACCGGAGCAGCGGAGCACCGGACTCTCCGCAGGCATCACTGCGGCAGCTCCACCGGAGCCGCCTGCCACCCCCTCCGGCAAAACAGCGCCCACCAATTATTCTGGCGCCCTAGGCGATTGCCTAGGCTGCCTAAATAGTAGCGCCGGCCCTGTGTACAAAACAGCAATGACAGAGTGCTGCAGAGCATCCAGAAACTTCATAGATTCAACCTGCAAATGATACTCTCAGTATAGGGGAGTCTCTGGGCAGTACAATGCTCTAGGGAAATCTGGCTCCACCTTTGGCAACAATATTGAGGGATGATGGTATTCCCAGAGAAAAGGAGGCATGGCCAGTGCATTCAAATTCCTTGTTAATCCCCAGATGCTGGAACACTCCTTTGGGCTATTTGTAACTGAATTCTCTATAGCTGGGCCAGGTAGGCTGACCAGATGTCTTAATTTTATAGGGACAGTCCCGATATTTGGAGCTTTTTTCTTACAATAGGCACCTATTGCTCCCCACTCTATCCTGATATTTCACACTTGCTATCTGGTCACGCTAGGGCCAGGTCAGTTAGGTGCAGGACTGGGGAAAATGCAAAGATGGCATAAAACCAGCAGTGAGCATAACTCATCTGCAGACCAGAGAAACGGAACTTCTTTATGACAGAAGTCTGCAGAGCATCAGCACCTCAGTGCATAGACTTTATGCACAGAAATTGTGGCTTCAGCTCATGAGTGATTCATCCACTTACAAAAGATTCATTATGCAAATTACTTTTGTGGCTCCTGTTACATTTGGCTATTTGAGATTCTACTGGATTTTTGAGTGCTTTGTTCAGTCTAGTTTTCAATGAAAAAGCAGGGTTTCTGCACTTTATTTGGGAGACTTTTCTTGCTGAAAAGTGACTTTGTTTATGATCTTGGAAATAAGAAAACCCAATGCAAGAGACTAGAAGCTAATTACTATGCTGCTTTAGGAGTGGTTGAACAGCCATTAAAAAAAAATGACTTCAATTCCTAGATTGCACCTACCCAAAGAATAGAGTCAGAACAAGTAGCTTCCCCTGCATACATATCGTATCCCTGACCTTTGCATAGTCATAGTCTCAGAAACCCTGTTTAGCCCTTATACTGGCCTGAACTACACAGAGGAGCAGACTGCACACTCTTCAACCACATTGTGTGCTCAAGGAATTATTGTGCTTCTCAGTGCAACTTTGTGTTGCCTCCATTCATAGATGTGTCTTGAAGCATAATATAGCCCGTAAGCCTAAAATACCACCTAAAATTCCAGCTTTTTCATTTATTAATTCCTTTTATGTGTACCCTTCTGCCAGGGGGTGTCGGCAGCAACAAGTGTTGGGTTCAAAATCTAGGGGTTCCTGTTAATATCACAATGCAGAACCAGCTCGAATCCCCATTAGTAATCTGAGAACTAAATGTAACCCACATGCCTAATGGGAGATATCTCTTTAAGAGATCTAGAGAGAAGTGGGGGCCAGTTCTGTCTGGGTCATTGTTGCTCTGCAAATGCACAATTAGCATTCCACTCCCAGAAGTTTCTGGAATTGGGTGTGGTAGTGTTGGTCATGCTAAATAGGCTTCCTGTAGCTGGATTACGAAACTCCAATGAGGGCAAGAAGTCGGGGTAGCTGCTCTACCAAAAAGGACATGTGACCTACCTGGGTTGGGAGGAGCTTTGCTATAGAGCAACGGTAGGCAAACTTTTTGGCCCAAGGGCTACATCTGAGAATAGAAATTGTATGGCGAGGCCTGAATGCTCACAAAATTGGGGTTGCGGTGGAGGAGGGGGTGAGGGCTCTGGTCGGGGGTGTGGGCTCCAAGGTGGGGACAGAAATGCCGTGGCTTCCGGGAGCTGCAAGGTGTGGCCCCCGACCCTGCACCTTGTGTGGAACGCTGGAGCAGGGCCATGCCGTGGCTTCCAAGAGTCATGTGGTGTGGCCCCCAACCCTGCACCCCAGCTGGATCACTGGAGTGGAGCAAACCCCAGACTCTGCTCCCTAACAGGCTGGCCCGTAGTTTGCCCACCCCTGCTCTAGGGGAAAATACTCTACTTTCTGCTCTTAATTCTGAAGCATGTTGCAGAAGGGAGGTATATTGTTAACTGGCCAACAGGGAACCATTGGCAATGTTAATTGCAGAAAAGGGAAATTGGGAAGAAAATTAATTTTTCATTTTAATTATATACATTCAATGTTGTGTGATTTCAGCCAGATTGTTTTAGTCAATTTGTCTTAACCATTGTGGTTCACCAACTTTAAATGTGATGCTAGGGAAAGAATCATTTCTATTTTGCTATTCTCAGTTTTGTATTTTTCTTGTAATAGTGATGCTCATTTAAACCAGGGGTGGGCAAACTATGGCCCGCGGGCTGGATCTGGCTGATTGAGGCGGGGGAAGCGCAGAAAGGGAGGGGAAGGCTCTGACTGGCAGGGCCTGCCGGCGGGCAGGAGACTCTGGGGGAAGAGGGAGGTTCTGATAGGGGATCTGCCATTGGGTGCTTAGCACTTTTTCCCTGTAGGTGCTCCAGCCCCAGAGCATCCATAGAGTCGGCACCTATGCTATCAGGATTAAGAGATCTAGAAATGCCAACTGTAATAAAAATACATTTTGGAGTGTTTCTGGTGAGATGTGGATCAGATGTATTTTCACACTGCCTGGCTCAGCAAAAAGTATGTAGTTTTACTGTAACAGTGGCCAAATCTTGCTTGCTTTACTAATACAAGTAGCCCTAATTTTGTTAGTAGAACTGCTTGTTTGAGTAAGGTGATCAGAGTTTGGTCTTGTGGCTGTAGTATGAGTTGTTTCCTTTAAAATAATAAAAGGAATAGCCAAAATAATCAGCGACTTGATTTGGGGTACGAATCACTAAAGGCAGGGTGGAGTACATAGAAAAGGGAACAAGGTACATGTTCTTTCTCTGGAAAAATTTTTTATAAGCAGAAAGAGTTTAAAGCTGACCCATTGCAACTTTACATTATGCAACTACCAATTAAGGTGGATGTGGGTAGAAAAATTCCTCAATTTTTAATATCACTGAACAATCCCTTCAGATTTCACTCAAATGTCAAATCTTATCACACACTGCACCCAATCATAAATTTTGCCCTGGCCTTTGGCCAGCAACTAATCATCTTGACTTCCACTAACCCAACCTGGAAGCAAGTGTGGGAAGGAAGGAGCTGCTGATTAAAAGGAGACCTGTGAGGTGTTTATAACTGTAGTTCTCCCATTTTTTCATATTACCTTGCTGGAATCCCTGCGAATAAAGAAAATTAAATGCCTACTGGACTATATCAGAAGACTTGACATTGCTGGAAGGGACAGCTTTCTAAAAGTTCACTCTCTTCTAAAGTTCACACTATTCAAGAGAATTCTTTCTTCATGTTTCTTCACATATTCAAGGACACTCTTGACAGTTGAGGAAGGTTTTGTCTTGCAGATTTAGTATCATCGAATTGACTTCTTAGCATGAAGACAAAAACACCTTTCAAAGATGCTCAGGTCAAGTTTTCTTTGAAAATACAGATAGATGTGCATCATTGGCACATCTTACTGCCTTGAAGTTTGTTTTTAAGGTGTTTTGCACGTGAGATTTACAAAGTAGACTCAGAGTAATCTGAAATCAAATATTAGGATCTTTACTGTTCTATGAAGCAATTAAAGTCAGCTGGTCAGGAATTGCCAGTAGGTTATTATCTTGCTCTGAAGTTTGAAATCCGCAGTAGTCTCTTCACATGTAAAACTTAAAAAAAAAAAAAAAAAGTAATCTTCATGGTGATGAGCATAAGGCCTGATTCTAGAAATATTTAGTCCGTAATTTAGGAAAGTATCCCTACTGAGGACAACTGTTAAACAAGACTTTTGATACGGTATCACAAGACCTTCCAAACAAATTAGAGAAGTATAGTCTAAACAAATCTATTATAAGGTTGGTGCACAACTGGCTGGAAAAGCATACTCAAGAGTAGTTATCAATGACTCAAAATCATGCTGGAATGGCATATCAAATGGGGACCCAGAACAGGGATTGTCCTGGGTCCGGTTCTATTCAATATCTTCGCAAATACACTTCTACCTCGATATAACACTGTCCTTGGGAGCCAAAAAATCTTACCGTGTTATAAGTGAAACCCCATTATATTGAACTTGCTTTGATCCACCAGAATGCGCAGCCCTGGCCCCACAGAGCACTGATTTACTGCGTTATATCCAAATTCGTGTTATATTGGGTTGTGTTATATCAGGGTAGAGATGTAATTTGGATAATAGCTCCAGCAGCTCCTCCGGATCTCTGGCAGTATAGCAGCCTCTGTCAGGTCCAGGCTCCAGCAGTGGAGGGGAGGCATCCTGCTCCTCTGGCAGCTCTGCCTCAGTGGAGCTGGAGGGCTGGCCTTTCATTGTTTCAGTTCCTGTCCTGCTCCTCTGCCTCTGGCAGGCTGGTAGCAGGTGTCCCAGTTCTGACCACCAGAGGACAGTCATGGTTTTCTCCCCGTCAGTCAGGGAGTGATACCACTCTCCCTTGCTACCGCACTTATAAAGTTTGTGGACAATACTAAGCTGGGAGAAGTTGCGCTCTGCAGGAGAGGATTAAAATTCAAAATGATCTTGACAAACTGGAGAAATGGTCCGAAGTAAAATAGCATAAACTCAGTAAGGACAAATATAAAGTACTGCACTTAGGGAGGACAAATCAATTGCACAAATACAAAATGAGAAGTGACTGCCTAGGAAAGAGTACTGCAGAAAAGGATATGGGGGTTATAGTAGATCACAAACTAAATATGGGTGGACAATGTAATACTATTGCAAAAAAAAGGAAACATCATTCTAGGATTAGCAGGAGTGTTGTATGCAAGAATTCAAGTAGTAATTCTTCCACTCTACTTAGTATTAATAGAGCCTCAATTGGAGTACTGTGTCCAGTGCTGGGCACCACACTTTGGGAAAGATGTGGGCTAACTGGAGAGAGTCCAGAAGAGAACAACAAAAGTGATTAAAAGTCTAGAAACATGACCTATGAGGAAAAATGTGTTTAGTCTGGAGAAGAGAAGACTGAGGGGAGACACAAGAACAGTCTACAAGTATGTAAAAGGTTGTTGTAAAGAGGAGGGTGATAAATTATTCTTAATCACTGAGGATAAGACAAGCAGTAATAGTTTTAAATTACAGCAAGGGAGATTTCGGTTAGACATTAGGAAAAACTTCCTAACTGTAAGCATACTGAAGTACTGAACAAATTATCTAGGGAGGTTGTGAAATCTCCATCATTGGAAGTTTTTAAAATAGAGGTTAGACAAACACCTGTCAGGGATGGTCTAGATTAGGCGTAGGCAACCTATGGCATGGGTGTCGAAGGCGGCACCCAAGCTGATTTTCAGTGGCACTCAGACTGCCCGAGTCCTGGCTGCCAGTCCGAGGAGCTCTACATTTTAATTTAATTTTAAATGAAGCTTCTTAAACATTTTAAAAGCCTTATTTACTTTACATACAACAATAGTTTAGTTCTATCTTATATACTTATAGAAAGAGACCTAAAAATGTTAAAATGTATTACTGGCATGTGAAACCTTAAATTAGAGTGAATAAATGAAGACTTGGCACACCACTTCTGAAAGGTTGCCGACCCCTGGTCTAGATAATACTTAGTTCTGCCTCAGTGCAGGGAACTGGACTAGATGATCTACATAGGTCCCTACTACTCCTACATTTCTATGGTTCTATATGGTTAAATTTAAGAATGTGTTTGAGTGCTGTCCTGAACAGAGATATATGCATAACTACTTTTCAGAGTCAAAGCCTTCCTGACTGGTATAATTCTAACTACTGTGAGGCATCCCACTGACTTCAGTGGGACTCCTTGTGATAGTAAGCCCCAAATCAAGTGTTTGATGGATTGGGCACATAGTTACTCTGAATGTGGATCACTACTTTAATATCTGGCTCTGTGTTCGTCTATTTCATGGAAAACTTGAGTTTAAATATTTTTATAGGAGGAAAAAAAATCAGGGCTAGAGTTTTAAAATTGAATGGAATAGGTAGTATACCTCCTTCTGTGAAGGAAAGTTAGCAGTCTTCATTTCTGTTAACTACTGCTATTCAGGCTTACCATGAATAGACCAACAGATGCCTCAATTTCTAGCTCCCATGACATCAAGTAGGAAAAGTGAGGGATGGAATTAGAGTAACAGTAGTGTTAGGCCTGGTCTACACTATGCGTTTAAAACGATTTTAGTAGCGTTAAACTGATTTAACCCTGAACCCGTCCACACAACGAGGTCCTTTATATCAATATAAAGGGCTCTTTAAACCAGTTTCTATACTCCTCCTCAATGAGAGGAGTAGCGCTGAAATCGGTATTACCATGTCCGATTAGGGTGGCCGCAAATCGATGGTATTGGTGTCCGGGCGGTATCCCACAGTGCACCATTGTGACCGCTCTGGAAAGCAATCTGAACTTGGATGCACTGGCCAGGTAGACAGGAAAGCCCCCGCGAACTTTTGAATTTCATTTCCTGTTTGGCCAGTGTGGAGAGCTCACCAGCACAGGTGACCACGCAGAGCTCATCAGCACAGGTAACAATGCAGTCTCCTGAGAATCGAAAAAGAGCTCCAGCATGGACTGCACGGGAGCTACTGGATCTGATCGCTATATGGGGAGAGGATTCCATGCTAACAGAACTCCGTTCCAAAAGACGAAATGAAAAAACATTTGAAAAAATTTCCAAGGCTATGATGGAGAAAGGCCACACCAGGGACTCAGTGCAGTGCTGTGTGAAAGTTAAGGAGCTCAGACAAGCCTATCAGAAACACAAAGAAGCAAACGGAAGGTCCGGAGCAGGGCTGAAAACATGCCGCTTCTATGCTGAGCTGCATGCAATTCTAGGGGGTCCGCCACCAGTTCCCCATCCCTGTTCATGGATTCCGAGGTGGGGTTGGTAATCTCAGCCATGGCTGAGGATTCTGTGGACGGGGAAGATGAGGAGGAGGAGCTTGCAGAGAGCACACAGCACTCTGTTCTCCCCAACAACCAGGAGCTTTTTCTCACCCAGATGGAATTACCCTCCCAGCCCTCCCAAGCCAGTAGCCCAGACAATGAAGTCATGGAAGCGACCTCTGGTGAGTGTGCCTTTGTAAATATAAAACATGGTTTAAAAGCAAGAGTTTTTTAATGATTAATTTGCCCTGAGGACTTGGGATGCATTCACTGCCAGTACAGTTATTGGAAAAGTCTTTTAACATGTCTGGGGATGGAGTGGAAATCCTCCAGAGACATCTCCATGAAGCTCTCCTGGAGTTACTCCAAATACTTTGCAGAAGGTTTCTGGGCAAGGCAGCCTTATTCCATCCTCTATGGTAGGCCACTTGACCATGCCATGGATGTAGCAGGTAATCTGATATCATTGAATGACAAAGCCTAGCTGCGTATGGTCCCGGTGATTGCTGGCATTCAAGCAACATCCATTCTTTATCTCACTGTGTTATCCTCAGGAGAGTCATATCGTTCATGGTAACCTGGCTGAAATTCAGGAATTTATTTAAAGGGACAGAGATGGCCATTCCTACTGGGCAGTTTGCCTGTTGCTTAAAAGAAATCCTTCCTTGCAGATAGCCAAACGGTGGGGGGGGGGGGTAAATGGCGCTGAGCTTTTTCACATTTGGCTAGCAAGGTGGGAGAGGCAGGGGAGTGTTTAGCAGTGATCTTCCATGATACCTGCCATGCGGTAGGGGGCGGGGTTAAGCGATCATCCCAGAGAATTGGATGTGGGGGGTGGTTTCTGCTTCTGCATGTTAACAGGAAAGAAGCAGCACTGAACGGGATTTGCTTGGTATTTGGGAAAGGAGGGCACTGTGTATATGAAGGCTGCAGAAGCCGAAAGACAATGGTTTACCATGGATGCATGCAAGCTGAATTCTGCTGCCCGGACCTGCGTCTGTGAGATCTCTAACATCAGAGCCGCAGGCACTCAATATTAAGATGCAAAATGTGACCTTGTAGCGAAATCACATGTGCTATGTAATGTGAATAGTATTGTTCACCGTGAAAGAGTATAACAATTGTTCTGTAAAATGTATCTTTTAAAATACTTCTCTCCCTTTTTTCCTTCCCTTCATGCAGCTGCAAATTTTTCAAGCCTCCCTACTCCATCCCGAAGGCTATCTCAGATAAGGCGGTGGAAAAAAAAGACATGAGATAAAATGTTCTTGGAAATCATGGAAGTGACCCACAATGAAAGAGCTCATCTGAATGAGTGGAAGGACGTGGTATCAAATTACACTAAAGATGCCAGTGAATGTGAGGACAGGAGGGACCAACATGAGGATAGGAGGGGTGAATATGAGGAGAGGAGAGACGCTTGAGATGAGAGGTGGTGGCAGGAAGATCAGCGGTGGCGGGATGCAACGCTGGGGCTGCTGCATGATCAAACTGACATCCTCCAACATCTGGTGGAGCTTCAGGAACAGCAGCAGGGTCACAGAGTGCTGCTGCAGCCCCTGTGTAAGCACCTTCACCCCTCACCATGTTCCATACCCTCCTCACCCAGATGTGTAAGAATGCGTGGTGGTAGGCTCCGTGCACCCGTCCACTCCACCGCCGTGGACAGCCCAACCAAAAGGCTGTCATTACTTTGAAATTTTTTTAGTGGCCTTTTCCTTCCCTCCTATCCTCCCAAACCACACCCGGGCTACCTTGTCAGTTCTCTGCCTCTTTTTATAATGACTTAATAAAGAATACATGATTTTTAAACAATAGTGAATTTATTTGCTTAAGCAAGCTGTAATCGAAGGGGGAAGGTGGGTTGCTTACAGGGAATGAGTCAATCAAGGAGTGGGGGTTCATCAAGGGGAAACAAACACAGCAGTCACACCATACCTTGGCCTGTGATGAAACTGGTTTTCAAAGCTTCTCTGATGCGCACTGCTTCCTGGTGTGCTCTTCTAATCGCCTTGGTGTCTGGCTGCGCGTAATCAGTGGCCAGGTGATTTGTCTCAGCCTCCCACCCCGCCATAATGGTCTCCCCCTTACTCTCACAGAGATTGTGGAGCACACAGCAAGCAGCAATAACAATAGGGACATTGGTTTGGCTGAGGTCTGAGCGAGTCAGTAATGTGCGCCAACGTGCCTTTAAATGGCCAAATGCACATTCTATTACCATTCTGCACTTGCTCAGCCTGTAGTTGAATAACTCCTGACCACTGTCCAGGCTGCCTGTGTATGGCTTCATGAACCATGGCATCAAGGAGTAGGCTGGGTCCCTCAGGATAACTACAGGCATTTCAACATCCCTAACTGTTATTTTCTGGTCTGGGAAGTAATTCCCTTGCTGCAGCTGTTTAAACAGAGTAGTGTTCCTGAAGACGCGAGCGTCATGAACTCTTCCTGGCCATTCCACGTGGATGTTGGTGAAACATCCCTTGTGATCCACCAGTGCTTGCAGCACCATGGAAAAGTACCCCTTGCGGTTTACGTACTCGATGCCCTGGTGCTCTGGTGCCAAGATAGGGATATGGGTTCCATCTATCCCCCCACCACAATTAGGGAATCCCATTGCAGCAAACCCATCCACTATGACCTCCATGTTTTCCAGAGTCAAAACCTTTCATAGCAGCAGCTTAATGATTACTTTGGCTACTTGTATCACAGCAGGCCCCATAGTAGATTTTCCCACTCCAAATTGATTCCCGACTGACCGGTAGCTGTTTGGCGTTGCAAGCTTCCAGAGGGCTATTGCCACTCGCTTCTCAACTGTGAGGACTGCTCTCATCTTGGTATTCTGGCGTTTCAGGGCAGGGGAAAGCAAGTCACAAAGTTCCATGAAAGTGCCTTTACACATGCAAAAGTTTCGCAGCCACTGCGAATCGTCCCAAACCTGCAAAACTATGTGGTCCCACCAGTCTGTGCTTGTTTCCCGGGCCCAAAATTGGCGTTCAATGGCTAGAACCTGTCCCATTACCAGCAGGATCTCCAAAGCACAGGGGCCCGCGGTTTGAGAGAATTCTGTGTCCATGTCCTCATCACTCTCGTCGCCACGCTGCCGTTGCCACCTCCTCCTCACCTGGCTTTGCAGGTCCTGGTTCAGCATAGACTGCATGAGAATGCGCGAGGTGTTTACAATGTCCACTATTGCGGTCTTGATCTGAGCAGGGTCCATGCTTGCTGTGCTATGGCGTTTGCACAGTTCACCCAGGAAAAAAGGCACGAAACGGTTGTCTGCTGCTTTCACGGAGGGAAGGGTGAGGCTGTATCCAGAACCACCCGCAACAATGTTTTTTGCCCCATCAGGCACTGGGATCTCAACCCAGAATTCCAAGGGGTGGGGAGACTGTGGGAACTATGGAATAGCTACAGGATAGCTACCCACAGTGCAACGCCCTGGAAATCGACCCTAGCCTCGGTACATGGATGCACACCACCAAATTAATGTGCTTACTGTGGCCGCGTGCACTCGACTTTATACAATCTGTTTTACAAAACCAGTTTATGTAAAATTGGAATAATCCCATAGTGTAGACATACTCTTACTCTGCTGGATCATCCCAGACTGCTAGATCCCAGGGTGATTATGGGGAAAGTTATAGTGGTGTTACAGTGCTGTCACTACTAAGGGTTATTCTGGATTCTGTGGCAATGAATATGACGGACAGTGGCTGAGGGCAAAATTACAATGTCAAATCTCAGCAGTTCAAGGTAGTTAATGTCTGAGAAATGTTTAAATTACTCTGAAATAAAGGACTCTTCCCTACTGCAAAGCAAGTGATAATCAATATTCAGTGTAGGAGATATAATTAATAGGCAAGTATATAATCCAGTGTTTCTCAATTAACAAATGTCTCTATGCACACTATGCTCACTTCATCATGTAGTATGATGGAAAGCAGGAGGGTTGGGTAGGTTGCCTTGAAAATATAGATTCATGGAATATTTCTTCAAGGCCACAAAGTCATCCACAGCCCCTCCTCACCAACTACTTTCAGGCACTAACATGTGACATAACGGGGTATGACCATAAGCCGCAGGTTTTATATGTTTGCGGTGCTCGGGCTTCAGGAATATTCAGGATTGGGGGCCCTGCTCCAGCATTATTTGGAGCTGGGCCTCTCCCTCGGCCCTGCCTGGATCGGGCCACAGCCATGGCCCCCGCGGGTCTCCCCCCACCGCCCCGCCCTGCCCCGCTGCGTCCGTGCCTGGAGTCGGTCCCAGCCTTCGCCTGCCACCCCTCCCCCTCGGCCCCCCTCCACTGCGTCCTGCCAGAGAACAGCTCCAGCAAAACTGCTGTCTGCTGCCCCAGTGTCCTAGCGCCTGCCATCCGCTAATGGCAAGGCAGGCTGCCCTTACCCTGCCTTTCTGCCCTAGCCCTGAGCCTCTCCAACGCCCCAAACCCCTCATTCCCAGTCAGAACCCTCATCCCCCCACATCATGAACCCCTCATCCCCAGCCAGAGCCCTCATCCCCCTGCACCCGAATCCTCTGCCCCAGCCCTGAGCCCCCCCCGCAGCATGAACCCCTCATCCTCAGCCCCAATCCTCATTTCCCTGCACCCTGAGCCTCTGCCCCAGCTCTGAGCCCCCCTGCATCATTAACCCCTCATCCTCAGCCCCAATCCTCATTCCCCTGCAGCCTGATCCTCTGCCCCAGCGTGCATCACCTCCTCCTTTGTACAGCCCCACCCCCAGCTGAGCCTGCACCCAAACTCCGTCAAAAAGCCTGCACCCCTCACCCCCTCCTGCACACCCACCCCTTACCCCAGCCCAGAGCCTGCACCCAGCACTCAAACTCCCTCCCAGAGCCTGCACCCCTCACCCCTTCCTACACCCCCACCATCAGCCCAGAGCCTGCACCCAAACTCCATCCCAAAGCCTGCAGCCCTCACCCCCTCCTGCACACCCACCCCCTGCCCCAGCCTGGAGCCTGCACCCAGTGCCCAAACTCCTTCCCAAAGCCTGCACCCCTCCTGCACCCTAATCCCCAGCCCAGGACCTGCACCCCAGATCTCCCCCCTGAAACCTCACCCAGAGCCTTAGGCAGGTGGAGGCAGAGTTTGAGGGGGCAGAGCTGGGGGGGCGAGTTCTGGGCACCACCAAAATTTCTACAAACTTGCCTCCAATGGGTATGACCCACCTGCTTGAAGGGGGAAGGAGTCAGGAGTAAAGCCATTTTAGATAGCATGTTCCCCACTCAAACTGGTGTAACTTAAACACATTTGTCACCCTAACTGTGCTAAGAGCAGCATTCTCTTGCCCTGCACACTCTATGATCCCCATTGTGAGGGTTACTTGGGCTTGGCTAGCAGAAAGATAATGGTATTGCTGCATGGAGAGGAGTTACCAGGCACGCAGACACAGGCTGCATGAATAGACTTTGTCCACAATAGGGCTAGGGGTGGCACCATTCTCAGCCATCCAATGGTTGTGCAGTTCCACCAGCAGTAAAAATAATAGTCCTAGTACAGACAAGGCTTTTGTAGTCTTTAGAGATTTCAGTAGCATGCCATTTAGTTTTACTCTGAGCTAGATTTAATACAATGGTCACAAGGGTGGCCACAGAAGTCTAATCTACAAGAAGAGGCTTCCTGCCATGCTGAACGGGTGATGGTAACAGCTGATCATCATTACCATTATCAACCTGTAATAAAAATCAATATGAATTCAACCACAAATACTAGCAATAGTTGGAAACAGCGTATTTGTTTTACTTTAGATTTTGGTTTTAGAAATTAGTCTCTTTAAAATCACAAGAAGGCAAAGGAACTTAACTAATTTCATTTTTTTGCTTTACTTTATTAGAAATAGATTGGGATTTTATAGTACAATTTTGTAGGTTATTAAACCAGAGTGAGTGGGTCAGTTTAGGATTTAAAATAACTGAAAAATTGAGTTTGAAAATTCCTTTTTCCATGAGGGATTTAGTGCTGTAGTTAACCAGTATTGTTGATTTCTCTCATCACACACATGTGGGTTGTTAATACACATTCTGAGCATTCAACATGCTGAAATAACTGGCTAATGGGAAGCAAAATATTATTTCAACACTTCCCCCCCCCCGCCCCTAACATCTGCTTCTTATTTCAAGAGTCTTATCCCACTCTGCCTCTTCCCTGCCCTTTCCTGGGCCTCACTGTGAAGTGTGTATTGCCAACAGAAAAAGGGAAAAGAAGCTTCTGCTCCACTCAGGGCCGTCCTTAGGCATAGGCAGAATAGGCGACGGCGTAGGGCCTCACTCTACCTGGGGGCACCACTCTGCAGGGAGCCCAGACAGTGTAGAAGCAGGGCTGCTGGGTCCTAGAGAGAGCCGAATGCAGCACAGTCTGAGGGACGGGATTGGCTGCTGGGGTCTCTGGGAAGGGGAGGGGGTGGGGGTTGGGGAAGGAGCTCACCTGTGAGTGTGACTTTCCCCGCAGCTGAGGTCAGGTGAGGTAGGCTCTGTGGCTCTGGAACCAGTATCCTTTGTTGTGCCCCATAACATCCATTCTTCTCCCCCCTGCCCCATGGAGCACCCCCTCCTTTCTCCCTCCTCCCCAGGAGCACCCCTCTCTCTCTCCTCCCTCCCCTCCATCAGGGCTGGGTTGGGTGAGTGTGACGAACTGGGAATGTTCCTAATGTTTTCTCTGAATACTGTGTTGGTGCCTCAGTGTACCCTAGGCAGTTCTTAAGTATCTGGCTGAGCAAAGGGCCAGTGCACCTAAATGCCTGACACTCTGTCTCCTAGCAACTGATGGCCTGGGCCCCTCCCTCTGCAAAGATGCCAGCTGAAGGTGTTGGAGACAAAGAGGTCAGGCGACCTCCTGGCCTGGGAAAGGAGCTGAGCAGAGAGGAGGGGCTGGGAGGGGTTGTTAGGCTGGAGGTGGCTGAGGGGAGACCTGGGGGTCTGGCTCACTGCCCCCAGAATGGACCCGGCCGAGGGGTCCAGTTCTCTGTACCTACAACCTCTGTTTTAGACCCTGTTCCTGTCATCGAATAAACCTCTGTTTTACTGGCTGGCTAAGAGTCATGTCTGACTGCGAAGTGGGGGTGCAGGACCCAGTGGCTTCCCCAGGACCCCACTGAGGTGGGCTCACTGTGGGAAGCGCACGGAGGGACAGAGGATGCTGAATGCTCCAAGGAGAGACCCAGGAGGTGAAGCCGTGTGAGCTGCTTGCCCTGAACAAGTCTGCTCCAAGGGAGAGGAGGCTCCCCAAAGTCCTGACTGGCTTGGTGGGGAGCAGTTCCAGAGCATCGCCTGGGGACTCCGTGACAGTGAGGTGCTGCGTGGGAGGGGAGGCTGGCTACCCTGCTGAGGAATGAAAGTGAAAGTAACTCACTTCCTGGGCAGCGAGCCAGGATTGGAATGTCACACAGGGCTGGGTTGGAGTTAGCCAGATGTGTGAAAAATCAGGACAAGTTCTGCAGTCTCTCTTTAGAGTCTGTTTTTAAATTTTTTTGTTGCAGGATTGCCACCTTCAAGTCTATGAAGGATTCTTAAAACTACAATACCCACCTGCTGAAATGAAAAAACAGATTGACAGAACCAGAAGAGTACCCAGAAGCCACCTACTACAGGACAGGCCCAACAAAGAAAATAACAGAACGCCACTAGCCATCGCCTACAGCCCCCAACTAAAACCTCTCCAGCGCATCATCAAATATCTACAGCCTATCCTTAAAGATGATCCCTCACTCTCACAGATCTTGGGAGACATGCCAGTCCTCGCTTATAGACAGTCTCCCAACCTGAAGCAAATACTCACCAGCAACCTCACATCATACAACATAAACACTAACCCAGGAACCTATCCTTGCAACAAAGCCCAATGCCAGCTCTGTCCACGTATCTATTCAAGTGACACCATCATAGGACCTAATCACATCAGCCACGCCATCAGGGGCTCGTTCCCCTCAAATCTACCAACGTGATATATGCCATCATGTGCCAGCAATGCCCCTCTGCAATGTACATTGGCCAAACCGGACAGTCTCTACGCAAAACAATAAATGGACACAAATCTGACATCAGGAATCATAACATTCAAAAAACCAGTGGGAGAACACTTCAACCTCTCTAACCACTCAGTGACAGATGTAAAAGTGGCAATCTTGCAACAAAAAAAGTCAAAAACAGACTCCAAAGAGAGACTGCTGAACTCGAATTAATATGCAAATTAGATACAATTAACTCAGGCTTAAACAGAGACTGGGAATGGTTGAGTCATTACACTAATTGAATCTATTTCCCTATACTAAGTTCTCCTGACACTTTCTATGGGTCATCTTAATTATCACTTCAAAAGTTTTTTTTCTCCTGCTGATGATAGCTCATCTCAATTGATTAGACTCTTCCTGTTGGTACGCATACTTCCACCTTTTCATGTTCTCTGTATATATAAATATCTCCTGTCTGTGTGTTCCATTCTATGCATCCGAAGAAGTGAGCTGTAACTCACAAAAGCTCATGCTGAAATAAATTTGTTAGTCTCTAAGGTGCCACTGGAAGAGCTGTGAATATACAGCACCTCTCAAGATCATGGATATTCACCCACGAAAGCTCATGCTCCAAAACATCTGTTAGTCTATAAGGTGCCACAGGATTCTTTGCTGCTTTTACAGATCCAGACTAAAACGGCTACCCCTCTGATACTTAACACAAGGGAACAGTGAACGCACTAGCTTGAATGATTCAATTCAGGATCAGGTCACTGAACAACATCATAGTACTGAGATATTTATAGTGAGAACGATGATACATTTATTACCAAAATTCAGGGTTCTAGAGATAGTAAGGATTATGGAATCAAATGGATTACATATAAAACAAAATCAGAACACTATTTCTAGGGACTAAACTTCTGTCTAAAAGTTTCTCACTTCAAATGTTCTCTGTAGCATTTCAGCCAGGGCAGGCTATGATCCTATCTTCATGGCTTTAACTTCACTGCCAAATTACTTCCTAGGTGCAGGATAAAAGGATGTCTTTCTTTCATTCTCCTTGTATTCCCCCAAAATTCATTGTCTGTATCCAGAGTCAGGATAATCACCTGTGTCTTAGGGTATGTCTACACTACAGGATTAATCCCATTTTACATAAACTGGTTTTGTAAAACAGATTGTATAAAGTTGAGTGCACGCGGCCACACTAAGCACATTAATTCGGCAGTATGCGTCCATGTTCTGAGGCTAGCGTCGATTTCCAGAGCATTGCACTGTGGGTAGCTATCCTGTAGCTATCCCATAGTTCCCATGGTCTCCCCCGCCCATTGGAATTCTGGGTTGAGATCCCACTGCAAAAACAGTGTCGAGGGTGACTCTGGGTAAATGTCATCACTCAATCCTTCCTCTGTGAAAGTAATGGCAGATAATCATTTTGCGCTCTTTTCCCCTGGATTGCACTAGCAGACGCCATACCATGGCAACCACGGAGCCTGTTTTGCCTTTTGTCACTATCACCATATGTGTACTGGATACTGCTGACAGACGCAGTACTGCAGTGCTACACAGCAGCATTCATTTGCCTTTGCAAGGTAGCAGAGATGGTTACCATTCCTATTGCACCGTCTGCCATGCCATTGTAAATTGACAATAAGATGACGGTTATCAGTCGTTCTGTACCATCTGCTGCTGTCATAGATGCTCCTGGCTGGCCTCGCTGAGGTCGGCCGGGGCGCATGGACAAAAATGGGAATGAATCCCTGGGTCATTCCCTTCTTTATGTTTTATCTAAAAATAGAGTCAGTCCTGCATAGAATATGGGGCAAGTGTATTAGAGAATCAGAGAGCACAGCCGCTCTGTGTCAGAGCCCCAGAGATCCTGCAGATGTGATGAGCTGCATGCCATTCTAGAGGGTGTCTCTGCAACAAACCCACCCATTGCTTCCCTCCTCCCCCAACCCTCCTGGGCTACTGTGGCAGTGTCCCCCCCATTTGTGTGATGAAGTAATAATGAATGCAGGAATAAGAAACACTGACTTTTTAGTGATATAAAATGAGGGAGAGGAAGCCTCCAGCTGCTATGATAGTCCAGGCAGGACAGTAAAAGGGTGGCGAGGGAGAGGAGCCCAGCCTCCCGCTGCTATGATAGTCCAGGCAGTACAGAATTTTTTCTTTAGACATGAAAGGGCGGGGGGGCTGATAGAGCTCAACCTCCAGTTGCTATGATGAAGATGGTTACAGCCGTTCTGTACCATCTACTGGGGATGACCGGGAGTCATTCCCATTTTTACTCAGGCACCCCCGGCCAACCTCACCGAGGCCAGCCAGGAGCACTCACAGGCTGATGATGAAAACGGATATCAGTCATATTGCACCGTCTGCCATCGTGAAGGAGGTGCTGGTGTTCAGCGCTGCAGCACCCCGTCTACCAGCAGCATGCAGTAGACAGAGGGTGACATAGAAAAAAGGCGAGAAGCATTTTTTTTTCCTTTTCTTTCGGGGAGAGGAAGGGTGTAAATTGACGACATATACCCTGAAACACTCGGGAAAATGTTTTTGACCCTTCAGCCACTGGGAGCTCAGCCAAGAATGCAAATACTTTTCAGAGACTGCAGGGACTGTGGGATAGCTGGAGTCCTCAGTACCCCCTTCCCACCCTCCATGAGCATCCATTTCATTCTTTGGCTTTCCATTATGCTTGTCACACAGCACTATGCTGTGGACTCTGTATCATAGCCTGGAGATTTTTTCAAATGCTTTGTCATTTCATCTTCTGTAATGGAGCTCTGATAGAACAGATTTGTCTCCCCATACAACCATCAGATCCAGTATCTCCCATATGGTCTATGCTGGAGCTCTTTTTGGATTTGGGACTGCATCACCACCTGTGCTGATCAGAGCTCCACGCTGGGCAAACAGGAAATGAAATTCAAAAGTTCGCGGGGCCTTTCCTGTCTACCTGGCCAGTGCATCTGAGTTCAGATTGCTTTCCAGAACGGTCACAATGGTGCACTGTGAGATACCGCCCGGAGGACAATACCGTTGATTTGCGGCCACTAACCCTAATACGACATGGCAATATCGATTTCAGCGCTATTCCTCTAGTTGGGGAGGAGTACAGAAACCGGTTTAAAGAACCCTTTATATCGATATAAAGGGCTTTATTGTGTGGACGGGTGCAGGGTTAAATCGGTTTAACGCTGCTAAATTCGGTTTAAACGTGTAGTGTAGACTAGGCCTAATTCTCCAGTGTGCTGCCTCCCTGTTGATTTCACATCCCACTGTTGACTTTGTAGGTAAATGGAGTTTCCATTGTACTGACTTACAATGCTTAGTTTACATGCTGATAGAGAGATAGGTGAATCAACTTCTGTCTGCCAGAAAACCTGTTTGTCAACTCAGCCTTGATACATTTTAGGAACATATTATCAGTATACATACATATATACGTACATACATAATCTATGTATGTTTCACAATAATATTAATGACCAGCCTGACCCTGGCTTTCACTTAAGGCTCCACATTTTTTTGGTGAACTAGAATGTACGTACCAGAACTGGGATATTCTTGTAGCCCCCTTGGTAGTGGACTTTGAAGGGTTCCTGGTAAATAGCTGCTTCTTGGAGCTGTATTTCAGCAGTCTAGTAAGTAAACTTTGTCTAAATCTGGTTCTCATCCATGACCACTGCCAATGACAAACAAATCACAGGGATTTAATTAAATCACAGAAAATATTTCTAATGCCAAAAATGTATTTTCACGCAAGCCAGATTTCAAAATTGGTAACAGAAGCATTAAACTTTGTTTTGCTTAGAGTGAATAGTTTTTAACAAATGACACAAAAGTACAATATCACTGATACTTGACTAATGCTGTCCCCTTTGCATATAATGGTATTGCTCAGAATCACTAGCAGTATGATTTATTTTTTGTTCTCTTCCTGATATCACATAGGCAGACTTTAAGAGAATTAAAATATTTGGTTTACATTTAGGATTTTTCTTCAGGCACCTTTCACCAAAGCATCAGACAGTACATGATGAGGAACATTTGAGTAGTGTGACCACATTGAGAATGCCACACTCAGGGCTGACTGCAAGAAATAGGGCAGACAATTCTCCAAAACTGGTGGTTTATTCTATAATTAGAATCACCAAACCAGTATCAAAAGAGCTTCTGCAGCACCACACTGGTTAACAAGAAGCCACACACAGCCCCCTTTAGGCATTCCAGCCTTTGGCTCCCAGCTAGGGAAACAGGTTTTGTAGGGATATTAAAGAAGCTTTATATTAGACATGGTTTATATGAAAAATGATTTATTGTTAAAAATGGTTTATTGTTAGAAATGATTTATTGTTAATTGATACTTTATAACTAAAGGTTTATATTAGAAATAAATGTGATTCCCAAGATTTAACCTCTAACCTGCAAGCCACCAGCTGTGTCTGTGTGAAGCCTGCTCAAAGAAATACTTTGTATAAAACTTGTTAAACGTTAATTGACTCTAAGTGCCAGTTCTCTAAGTAACACTTTGTAGTTGCTACTTTACTTTGTAATGGCCGCTGTGAGCCAAAACAGTAGACAGTAGACAGTAGACAGAGATCCCCACCCTCTGTAAGTTTTCATCTCACTTTATTTTTGAATATTAAAGACAGGGAGTCTCACATAAATTGATAACACCCCGAAAGGTAAAGAGACAGTGAAATAGATGGGATTAAGATAGAGAATGTATGTGAATGAGTGCCTAGTTTAAATAATGAACGAATGGTTAGGGAGTTACCAGCCTGAAGAATTCAGTGTGGGCTGACGAAAGTGTCAAGTGGGATCAACCAGATGACCCCCGGAGGGCAAAGTGGAATTCCAACACCCCATCACCTCAAAGGAAGGAAAAACAAACATCTGACAACATGGAGCCAGCCACCTGCTGATTGATTTAATAACAGCAGAATGAAGCAACTCTCATGGACTGACATAGGGATAAATTCATATAAAACTGGACTCTGAAGAATAAGTCTTTGAGTCTCTGGTTCTGCTACCACCCTCCAGGAGCATCAGGTGCGCACCTGACCCGGACTCAGCTCCACTCTTGTGTACAGGATACCTGGCCAGTATTCTGTCACAAGAAACTTTTAGGCTGGTAACTATAACATCTATACAGAACTTGTATGAATGATTGTGCGAATGAATATATATATATATATATATATATATATATATATATATATATATATATATATATATATATATATATATATATATATATATATATATATATATATATATATTCATTCGCACAATCATTCATTTGTCACATTTATTGTAAATAACATAATAAAACAAAAGATAACAGTAAACAATGTTGTTTGGCTACTTATTCCTATTACTACTTACTTATTTCTTATACACACACACATACACACACACATATATATATATATATATATATATATATATATATATATATATATATATATATATATATATATATATATATATATATATATATGTGTGTGTGTATGTGTGTGTGTATAAGAAATAAGTAAGTAGTAATAGGAATAAGTAGCCAAACAACATTGTTTACTGTTATCTTTTGTTTTATTATGGTATTTACAATAAATGTGACAAATGTCTTGTCCCCTTTAATAAGATCCTGCTGGTTTTTATTTGTCTAATATAATTGGTATAACAGTTTTATATAGTGAGGGGTTACTGAAAACCTAATTTACCTTATGTAAGGTTCTACTAATCCCAAAGGATCAGACACTTATCTCCATGTCAGTATGTATCTCAGATCTTTCCTAAGTATCACACTGTCAGACAATCCTTAGTAAACTAACTAAAGATTTATTAATAAAAGAAAAGAGTTATTGAATGGTTAAATGATTGTATGCATTACAAAAGCTTGCAAGTCCTTATATCAGATTTATAGCAGTGATGGATGAGTCTACTGGTTTGCAAAAGTCTCTCTGGAATCATCCCAAAAGGTTAGAATCCAAATACAGCTTAGATGTAAGTCTGTTAGAGTCTTTCCATGCATTTCCCAGGGTATTCCAAATAACTACTTGGACGATCTCAGTCCCACAGCTTAAACTTTCCCTGTTTAAAATTCAGCAGACTAGAGATGACAGATCAGGCCTAATGTTTTATAGCTAAAGCAGGCTATTAAGTGGTTTGAGCACAGCATGTGATTGAGGATTCTTTTTTGCTAAAGACACACTGACACACGTCTTTGAAGTTAACATTAAATTTCCTTTGCATACACAGGTAATCTAGTAACACTTATTTGCATAAGGCAATTAGCCAGTCCTTCATTATAACAGAGATAGATAAGCTGAAGACAATGTAGGTAATTAGTTTCCTGCAGTATCTCACATATTTGATCTTAAGGTTAACTGAACAGTAACATACATAATGTAAGGCAATTAAGAAATGAAAAGGAGTTAGCATCTAAAAGCTAATTTGATTACTTTGGTAAATGTCTAGCAGGTTACAGGTACACAGACAAACACATTTAGCATCTCCCCTTGATTTCTATTTCTACAAATGAATGGGTTAATGATTGCTGGTCTAGAACATCTCTTCGAAATTCACATGCTAGTGAATTGTCCTGATAATTGTAATGCCTCTTGTTTAGTTGTTATGGGTCACACACAGGTTAGCTGGTCTGCCAATGTCACACTTGGATGTACAGACAACCTACAAGAAGCATATGGCTATGCTCTAATTTTATATATAAAACATTGGCTGATGCATTAAAGATACATGCACTACATACTGAACAACCTGCTATATTTCTCACTGCTGTTGACTATACACACAAAGAAAATGTAGTGCTAGTTGTAGGTATTGGCTGCAGTGCCTCAAGGGCTGGATCAGGCTATAGGGTGTAATATTTTGTGCATACACCACTGACATTTCTAATTCTATAGTTCCAATGTGACACTTACAGTAGTTTAGGAATCAGTATTCTGTGTAGAGCTGGCAGGGAAACTAATTTTTAATTCCTCAATTTTGAGGTTTTGGAAATAATTTTAATCCTGAAGCAGTACAAAAAGCCAGAAACTCTCATTTTTGTGGAACTGAAATTCGGCAATATTTACATATATGGCAATATGTTTAGAATACACTCAAAATGTGGTGTTTGTGAAACAGAATATAGTCCCTGCTTGCTGTGGAGCTGTCATAAACAGATAGCTAAGGGTTAATGTCTCTTACACCTAGAAAAAAGTAACCTGAAACACCTGACCAGAGGACCAATCAGGAAACAAGACTTTTTCAAATCTGGGTGGAGGGAAGTTTGTGTGTGAGTCCTTTGTTCTTGGTCTTCTGCCTGTCTCTCTCTTGGCTATGGGAGGATTTCTGTCTATTGCTTTCTAATCTTCTGTTTCCCAGTTGTAAGTACAAAAGATCAGATAGTGATTTATATGGTTTTTTTGTATTTACATGTGTGTAGTTGCTGGGGTGCTTTGAATTGTATTCTTTTTGAATAAGGCTGTTTATTCAATATTTCTTTTAAGTAATTGACCCTGTATTTGTCACCTTAATACAGAGAGACCATTTTTATGTATTTTTCTTTCTTTTTACATAAAGCTTTCTTTTAAGACCTGTTGGAGTTTTTTCTTTAGTGGGGAACTCCAGGGAATTGAGTCTGTGCTCACCAGAGAATTGGTGGGAGGAAGAAGTCAGGGGGAAATCTGTGTGTGTTAGATTTACTAGCCTGACTTTGCATACCCTCTGGGTGAAGAGGAAAGTGCTTGTGTTTCCAGGACTGGAAATAGGAGAGGGTGGAGTCCCTCTGTTTAGATTCACGGAGCTTGCTTCTGTGTATCTCTCCAGGAACCCAGGGAGGAAACACCTGGAGGGGGGAAGGTAAATGGTTTATTTCCCTTCATTGTGAGACTCAAGGGATTGGGGTCTTGGGGTCCCCAGGGAAGGTTTTTGGGGGGACCAGAGTGCCCCAAAACACTCTAATTTTTTGGGTGGTGGCAGCTTTACCAGGTCCAAGCTGGTAACTAAGCTTGGAGGTTTTCATGCTAACCCCCATATTTTGGATGCTAAGGTCCAAATCTGGGAATAGGTTATGACAGGAGCTGGGTATCCTGGAAGTCCTGGGAGCTGTCTGGGATCCATCAAAAGTCTGTGGAAGTAGAACTGTTTCTGCAAATTTTTCCAGATGCTGAACTGGCTAATTCTAAAGGAAGAAGTGTTTCAGTGAAATTTTTCTGACCTGCTCTGATTGTTGGTAGCTCCTATTGGATTGTGCAATACTTTCTTTCCATAAAAATGGCTCTCCTCAGCCCCTCCACGCACCCACAGCTACCACTATCCCTTGATTTAGAACTGATCAAGTAATTATGTGGGGGTGGAGGATGAAAGAGAAGAAACAGCTTTCCAGACATATTTTTAAATACATTTCCCCAATTGCCTTTTGTGGGATAATTCTATTAACTATTCACAACAATTTAGATGACTATTTTCTTGGCAAATTCTCAGTGTTTCATAATGTTTGAACCAGAAACATATCTTTACTATTCTCCATTTGTTGTCATCCTGTTAAAGTTAGGGAGCAGAAACAAACCCATGTGACCAATCCTACACCGTGAATAGTGAAGAACACATAGCTGTAGAGCAGTGATTCCCAAACTTGTTCCGCTGCTTGTGCAGGGAAAGCTTTGGGAACAAGTTTGAGAACCACTGCTGTAGAGAATATCTCATGAACAGTTTGCAAACCAACCAAACTCTGAAAATCATTTAGGTAATACACATGAACAACAAATGCACTTGCAGAAATCAGGAATGGCTCACAAATGACTGTCAAACTAAGAAAAGGCCTAAACTATCTGATAGTTTTGGACTATCAAATACTATTTAATCAGCTGTAACACAATAACTCATACACAGTGAAGAAGTGCCTGCAGTTACTACTGATCCATACATTTCACCCCTGAATTATAATAACCAGGATTAAAGCCATAACATTCTTTTTTGCTAAAATGCGGCGAAAAAGAGCCTCCTCACTCCCCCCTAGAAAATTACAGTTCTGAGATGCTGCTGTTAGGGACTATTGGCTAATATGTCCTTGAAACCCCATCTATGTATGCAGCCTCTGAATCTGTTTTGATTAATGATTCAAATTAGAAGCCCAGTATGAAAAGAGTTAAAAGTAGTGACGCATGAATACCTGAACTAGATTTGATTTGAACATGGATCCAACATCAGTGGAAAAATTCAGAATTATTCAGATCCTGATGTCTGAATATGGGTATCAGATGTTCACTTAACTACCATCTATGTGCACTGATTGATTGGTTATTGCATAAAATCAGCCACTCTGAGTGTTACCTGTAATGTAAGACCTAGTTTATGAATCTTTGGGGGATATACTAGGTGAATAAGAGTAGAAATGCATGGGAGTTTTTCTCAGTCCCAAAATATCTCTCACTGAGTTCTGTAAAACTGAAATTTCTCTAGAAAGTGCTTGGCTAGCTGCTCTGTCTGCCATGAAAAAGCACATTGATACAATTAACCCATATGCTTAAGAAAGAAAGAACTATGCATATGTTTGACAATAAGCATTGGGTATAATAATTTTGGACCAGTCCCAAACATTGAAAGCTGTACAAAGCACTAAGAACGAGTGTACAGAGGACTCTATACATAGGGATTGTGTGAAAGTTGAAATCTAGTCTACTCTGGGAGAAATGTTAGTAGGTAATTGGCCAATTTCTATTGGAGGCTTTAGGCAACTGTTCAACTCTCAGTATAAAGCCAGCTTCCCTCTAGCATTTGATACTGTGATCTCAGTTATTTGAGTTAAGTTGCCTGCAAGTGGTATTAATGATAACTAAGCAAAATTCAGAATTTCTATCCCATAGTAAGTTACAACACTTCAGTATTTGCATTTGTCCCAAGGTTTTGAATGTTTGTGGGGGGAACAGAAATTCCCATTCAGAAATGTTGGTTGAAAAACAGTTTGACATTCCACAAACCTAATGCTTTTGTTTACTGAATTGACCCAAACCATCTTGTTTATATAATTAGTTCAATAATAAAATGTACATTCCCACAGTGGTGCATTGCCTCAGGGAGGGTTGTAGTCTGGGAGACTGATGTCCCAATTCCTCTCCATGGGCCAAGCCCCTGACTTCAACAATAGATTATACGGTTCAGTCAGAGAAAATACACTTTGCATTATAGGAGATGTAGTCCCTGGGGAAGCCAAGCCCATAGGAGAGAATGTGATCCAACCATTTCGTACAAGGCAATCTGCTAATAGGGAAATGCTGCTTATGTTTTGCTGAACTGATTTGAAACCATATTTTGATCAGTTTAACAATAAAATGTTCCAATTTGATTCAAGCTAACCCAAAATGAAATATTTCTTTAGGTTTTTCTCTAATAAAAAATGTACATTTTTCAGTAAAACCATTCCAGTGGAAAAGTTCTAGCCAGCTCGGGTATTAATGTTAAATACATTGAACTCCTACTATTTCCTATTGCCCACAGAGCATACATGTGGAACTGGAATAGTCCACTGATTTTTTTTTTCTTGGTCTCACAGCCTACTGGATCAATAACATTTTCAACAGAATGTGGAAGTTTAATGGAAGAAAAATCATTATTTTCTGGTCAAGGTTATTAAATGATATATTGCCAAAGATAGCATCATAGTTGTTCTGAAAAAAAAAAAATGCCTGTGCCATCAACAGGGTGAATGCTTTTATTATCTGTAAAGTGTAGACTTTGGGGTGTTTTGTCCATACTCTGTATTATATGAGAGTGGTAAAGAATCAGTCACTTTCTAACATTGAACAATGAAATTCTGTATCGCTAATCCCAAGCATTCAAATCAGGTTCCAAAAAATCATGATTCACTTAAAATAGTCCAATTTAAAATAAATTGTGGGTGCTTTTGATTTTGCCTTTTGGTCCTCTAGCATTTAGAGGTCACATTTTCTACCTTCTTTCTGCAACTATGTGTGCTAGAAACTTTAAACAAATAAAAGCTGGAATTCTCAGGCAATAACTTGATTCCTGCAGCTGAGGCTTTGAGAACAATAAATATTGCAAGTCTCAATTACAAGTGTTGGCAAAACTGGAATTAATGTAAATAGAATTATCCATAAAGGACTCTCTCTACTCTTGTTTCACTCCAGAACTTCTACCCAGAATTAGAACTGGTCAGAAATTTCAGAAAAACAATTTGCATCTGAAAATGCTGAATCAGCAAAGTCAAGACTGGGAAAGGGTTGGTTTTGATGAAACTCCAATGCAATAAATAAATAAAATTCAGAATTGTCACAATGTCCTGTTTTGATACTTTTTAAATGAAAAGCTTAATTTTTCAGTTCTAAATTACTTTGTTCTGAAATGTATAAGGCAATTTCCTGGCCATCCCTACCCAGAACTTTCTTCAGGCCCCTCCTGCCTGCCTTTACACTCTTCAACTTTCTTCTAATAATACCTTCTTACAACAAGTTTGCTGAGAGCCACATTAGCAACTGGCCATTTTAAGCAGACTTCTGATGCTGTTTCCAAGCTGAAACTGAAATGGCTTCCTTGTTAACCAGCAATGCTAGGTTACACCCGCAAGATGCAGAAAGCCTGAGGAGAAATGAGCTCTGGCAATTTTCTGCTCAAAAGCAGAAAGCTGAGATGCTAATTCAGATACCATAGAGGCTAGCAGAGAATGGTTCATTCTTCAATACTTTTAAGTGCTAACTTTTGTGGACATGGGTCTCAAAATCCACTTCAGTATCAAAGTGCTAGCTCAATAATAACTGTCCTGCTAAAGTGCCTCCCAACAAGGATCTTAAATCACTTTACAAACACTGATGAATAATGCCTCAGGACTACTCTGGAAGGTAGGTAGGTTGGTTTTGTTGTCTCCATTTTACAGATGGGGAAACTGATACAAAGATATCAAGTGACTTGCTCATGTTAACACAGAAAGTTTGTGGTAGAACTGGGAATAGAATCCAAATCTTATGACTCCCAGTTCTGTGCCTTAACTACAAGACCTTCTTTCCTCTTAAAGCATTAGGAACATGAAAGAAGAGTTTTATCTTCTGTTTGACTGGTTTATTGATGTTGACTCCAAGGAAGCAGAGGGTATAGCATGCCTTAACTCCTCATTTCAAGCTGTTTCCGTTCAGCACTGAATCTCATCATCCCAGAGTTGTCTCACATATAGGCTGCCTCAAACATCAGAAAAAAAAGTACTGAGGACATGAAATAAAGACAGAAGCAAAAGACTATGATTCAGTCCCTGGTGTGTTTATAAATATATCCACTTGGAAACTTCTAATCTATATAGCGCCTGGGAAAACATGCCACTGAAACTCTCTTAATTACAATACTGCAGAAACAAGTAGTGTACCTCACTGAGCCCACTGTTCCACACACAGGAAGCTCTGTTCAGTGGTGTAAATAATGTTATCAGACTTCTGAATCTTGCAAACCTGGTTTTGTCAGACCCTGAAGCAGTCTAGCAGTATTCCCAGTGAGAGCCACTTCACATCTGCTCAAGATGTTGTATAATAGATTCCAGCTGCTGCCAAGCAGTCCTTGTAATCTCACCACACTTATTTTTAGTGCAAATGGCTCCTATCTTTATACTTTGCCACTGGCTTTTTCAGGTCTTCTATTAAACTATGATCAGATTATGGGCCCATGGTTTAAAGTTACATAGAGAGAGAAACAAGATATTGGAAGAGGTTTTGTGTTGGCTGCAGGAACTTTGTCCACTAGAATTCCTCCTAGAGCTGTTGAGGAGGTCATGCTGGCAAGGCTGTTCTGATACCTGTTGAAAGGATGCACTATGGACTTCCAACCACACCCTAGTTCAGTTCAACTGCCTGTTAGGGAAGGAGAGGTAAACCTAAGCCTTTGTCATACTGGGGTGCCCAAGATGACTGCTGTTGCTAGTCTAGGGTAGTCCTTTTGCCCAGAGAACTCAGGGACTTTAATTTATGGTTGGCTCCTACACTGCTTCATAAAGGGGACAGTAAAGGTCTCCCTCCCTTTATGTACCTGGAAGTTTATGCACATATAGGTTGCCCCTCCCCAAATGTATTGGCATTGCCAGCTGGTTGCATAAATACTTCCCAAATGTGCTGTGTTGTAGCTTTAAATTGGAGATTATTTTCATATCAAAGATTTTTTTGGGGAAAAAAAACTTCCAGTGGAAGGCTTCTTTTAAAACTATGTAGTATGTCACAGACGTGCAATGTAGCTTTCTCTCATGAGCTCTAACACGAAGTTTCTAAAAACAGCAGGCAAAAGCCTGTGTACTTCGTTTACTGAGTTGATGCGCTACCTGAGCCCAGTGTTTCCTGTTTTGGACTGTCCTGTTCAGCTGTTGTTTATTAATCTAGAACAGGTCTCTGGGATATGGGTGATCTCAGCCATTCTGAGATCACAGGTAGATTGGAAATAATAAGGGTTGTGAGTGCTGCTGAAGGAAGAAGCTCTTTGGGCCTTTCCTAGGAAGAAGGCAGGATCCTTGAAGTCAGAGGGCTTCATTTTTCCTCTGATACCGAGTGAGTAGTGTTCCTCCACTAGAAAATTGTGGGAGGAAAAGCAGTACCTGCAGCCAGTTAATGCTGAGTTGCCTCTCTACCAAGTCAAGCAAATCATCCCAGGAAGGGTGGATTCACCTAGGGAGCATGCAGATATGGGGTATTTTCTGCTGCAGTGCAGTATGTGTCAACAATCAGTGACAGAGTGGAGGCCTCAGGCAAACAGGTCATGTGTTATTGAGACTGTTTTAGTCTCTAACATGTTCCCAAGGTCTTCCAGTCCTACCTAATTCTCTCAGAGGGGCTGACATGTAGTTAGGGAAAAGTAGAGAGGGGAAAAAAATCACTGTAGAAGAGGTAACCCCCCTGGGCAGAAGTGGCAGGTGAACCTGCTATGGGTCTTACTCTAAAAAGGACTTCTCTGTGCAACCTTATATTGAAATATAAGGTGAAAGAATCAGTAGTTGGCTAAGGCAGACCCCTTTTCATATGCCAAAATGTTTGAATCTCCATCCATATTTGAATAGAAAATATATATAAAATCATAAAAATTTGGAAAAAATGAAAAGTTCAAGAAATAAAAAAAGGAGACATGAACATTCTTTTGAGACCTCAAGGTTGTTTGTTAGCATATGCTGTAGTGTTAAAATGAAAGTATGGCACAAATGCATTCCTGTCATGTGATGTCAGAACAAGTATATTTTTAGGCATGGCTAGTTACCATTGCTGGGAGCCAGTGTAAGACCTTGTTGGAAATAGCTTATGATTCTTGACTACCAGAAAATTAAGCTGCATTGCTGCTATGTTAAAAACCCAAAAGTGAATACATGTCAACATCTCCCAGTATCTCAGTCTTCAAGTACCTGGTGTCTTGCCTCAGGTCTTTTGAGGCAGAAGCTGCTTTTGTATTGGAAGAAATGTGTTATACATGTGATAACTTCTGGGAAGGAAAGTACTCAAAGTTACATTGAACATCTTTTAAAGGCAGAATTATGGTCTCAAAGTAGGTCACCAGTCCACCTGGCAATATGCTGTGTTGTATTGATGCTTAAGAATGGAAAGCAGGTAGGTATTTCAATAAAGAAAAAAGGACAGCCCCATAAATAAGAGATGGATGAAAGCCAATTTGACTAGCCAGAACTATTGTCTCATAGTGGTCAGGAGCTCCCTGGCTTAGGCCCTATCCAGATTCAGGCTGGGGAAAAAACAAAACATGCAGGTCTGTTTAAAAATTCGAATGAAAGGAATTTTAGTGGTTAGTGCTTTTTTTTTTGTGTAAGAATATATTGCAGTGATATAAGACTTATGAAGTTTAATAGTTTTGTGGAAGGCAGCCCCAGTGTCTTGATGACAGAATACAGTACTTCTAGGTATGGATCTGAGTTTGGGTGCAAAGTCATCCAGTCTCCCTGAGTGGAGATAAATCTAGCCCTCATCAGATGAAGAGAGAGTTGCTGTTATATCAGTCACACTATTACAATTAGTCTAATGAGTGAATGTATTGATTTCAGTTGATTTAAGAGGCTAAATGTTAAAAAAAAAATCTATCCTTTAGATCCTGAATATGATGATAAGGTTTTTTCTTCTTTTTTTTAAGAAGCTGGCACATCACAGGAAGTTTGGTCCCTACTCATCTTCTCTGCAACTAGCTTCATTTCTTACGTGAGGGCTGCTACCAAAAGGATACAAACACAAACCAAAACATTACCTGGTATAAAATAAACTAGAGCTGAAACAGATGCCTTTTGGTGGGGCAGAAGGGGGAAATGACCTGGTGGAAGGGCTCTCCACTATTAAATGGAAAACATAGACAGGTTTGGAACATTGTCCCTTTGGGTTTTCTTTGAAGCTGAGTCCAGAGTTAAATACATAAATAAACAAAGTCCTTGTCATAAACAGATAGCTAAGGGTTAATGTTCTTTTACCTGTAAAGCGGTAACAACAGTAACCTGAAACACCTGACCGGAGGACCAATCAGGAAACAAGACTTTTTCAAATCTGGGTGGAGGGAAGTTTTGGGTGTGAGTCTTTTGTTCTTGGTCTGTTCCTTTTCTCGTCTCTGAGAGTGATCTTTCTATCTCTTGGCTTTCTAATCTTCTGTTTCCAAATTGTAAGTACAAGGATAGTAAGACAATAGGTTTATATTGTTTTCTTTTGTATTTACATGTGTGTAGTTGCTGGAATGTTTTAAATTGTATTCTTTTTGGATAAGGCTGTTTATTCACTTTTTCTTTTAAGCAATTGACCCTGTATATTGTCACCTTAATACAGAGACTATTTTTAATGTCCTTTTTCTTTCTTTTTATATAAAGCTTTCTTTTTAAGATGTGTTGGAGTTTTTCTTTAGTGGGGACTCCAGGGAATTGAGTCTGCAGCTCACCAGGGAATTGGTGGGAGGAAGAAGTCAGGGGAAAAATCTCTTTGTGTTAGATTTACTAAGCCTGACTTTGCATACCTTCTGGGTGAGGGGAGAGGGAGATTTGATTTCTCAGTATTTGTGTTTCAAGGACTTGAAGCAGGGAATCTCCTAGGGTCGTCCAGGGAGGGGAGCCTGGGAGGAAGTAACAAGGAAACAAGGGGAGGGGGTTATTTCCCTTTGTTGTAAGACTCAAGGCACCTGAGTCTGGGGGTCCCCAAGGGAAGGTTTTGAGGAGACCACAGTGAGGTAGGCACTGTATAATTCCTGGCTGGTGGCAGCAATTACCAGGTCCAAGCTGGTAACTAAGCTTGGAGGTTTTCATGCTAACACCCATATTTTGGATGCTAAGGTCCAGATCTGGGAAGAAATGTTATGACTGTCCTGAAAAATGTATTGAACAGAATGCAAAGGATGTGAGGTTGAACTAAATATAAATGACACTACATTTACAATTGTTCTGCTCTTATTTAGGTGCACATCAGTAAAAGGAAGAAACTAAAATAATTTGAGGTGAAGCCAGAAATTATATTGAAGGGGAATGTAAAAATATGAAATTGTTGAAGTATTAAATGTACTTTTCCCATGAGGGAAGACATAACTAAATTATACTGGCTTCATGGATGGTAAAGCATAGGTAATAAAGGAGCTGCTCTGAAACAAATTAACATCAAAATGAATAAATGCCTATACCTTTTGGAATTGATGTAGTCAAAGAAAAGGAATAGGCATTTCTGGGCCAATAGAGTAATCTTTTAAGGTTTCCTAGTGTGATTTAGTTTTTAGAAGATTAGAAAGAAAGGAGCAGGGTAATAATTAAAAAAGATCAAAGGGGAAAACAGATTTGTTTCTATCAGTAGTACACGTTATAGCAGAGTGATAGCTCTGCTATAGTTAAAGTTAAGACGAGCTTTCTGTTTAAAGAGTAACCCTTAGTGCTCTAAAATCTATATGGTTATTCAGATTGCCTTGAAATTTGGTGTGCCTCATGAGGATGCAGGGTTCTGTCAGTGTTGCAGATTTAGGCCTATTTGACTAAGAGGTTCCTGAGTTATAGCTCCCTCCCTGCATACAGGGCCAGCTCTTCCATTTAGGCAGCCAAGGCAATCGCCTAGGACGCCAGGATTATTAGGGGGGCGGCATTTTGCCGGGGGGGGGGCAAGCGGCTCCGGTGGACCTGCCACAGTCGTGCCTGCGGAGGGTCCCCTGGTCCCGCGGCTCTGGTGGAGCTGCCGCAGGCATTCCTGCAGACTGTCCGCTGCTCCCGCTACTACGGTGGACCTCCCGGTGGCACGGCTGTGGCAGCTCTGCCGGAGCCGCGGACCAGCGGACCCTCTCCGCAGGCCAGCCCGTGGGGCGGCGAAATGGCCTTGTGCCTAGGGCACTAAAAACACTAGCGCCGGTCCTGCCAGCATAACAGATTTTCTTATAGCTGGTCTTTTTGTAAATAGCTTAAATATCCTTTTGATTTTTTCTGTTATGAGAAATTGCAAATAGGGCCTGGTCTATGGCACATTGAAGTCAATGGATCTCTTTCCCCTGACTACAATGAGCTTTCAATCAGACACATAGTGAATACCTAAATATTAGAGATGCATCTAAGCCTAAACCCTGTATATCCAAAATCTGGGATTGGATTTGAATCTCAGTTTTGAAGATCTTTAATAGAACCAAAATCTCAGACTGAACATTCCTGAACTTGCAGGTTCAAAATCCAAATCTTCCCGATGTTTGGGAGTTCAAATTTGGTGACCAAACATGGCCTACTTTGGATACAGGTTTGAGATGTAAATTTAGATGTAAATCCCAGACTGAGGTTTTGGTTTAATCCCATCTCTACTGAACTATGTGTTTTATAAATTTAGAAGTGATGATGTCGCTGTTTGTGTGGTTCTTTAGTTTTCATTTTCGCCACTCAAACACCCACATTTTTAATGCTTTTATCTAAGTGTCGTCTTCTTCCTGGCCAATAATGCATCCTTTAGTCCTGATATAGAATGTTAAGCCCTCTGTATTGTGAAAAATGACTTTTCAGTACTAAATGCAGAACTTTTCACTTGGTTTTTATTGAATTTCATCTTGTTGACTTCAGACCAATTCTCCAATAATCAAGGTACTTTGGAACTCTAATCCTGCTCTCCAAAGTGCTTGCAACCCTCCTTGCAAATTTCATAAGCATACCGTCCACTTCATTATCTACATCATTAACAAAAATATTGAATAATCAAGCTGGGATGAGCTCCATAGACCTCACACTAAACCAGAACAAGGCTGGGGGCAGTACTGGGTCAGGGAGGCACCACTCCTTAGCAGCTGCAGGGCATCTTCCTGGTGCAAGGACAGCATAAAAGAACACTGCTAGCACAGAAGCTAGGGCGAAGGATTTACTTCTCAGTGCAGCCTGTAAGAATGATGCCTGTAGCTGTGGGAAGAGTGATTACAGTATTGGTGAGGCTATGCTGGAAGCAGTGATCCATATTTCTCATCCCTCCATGCCCTTTTGGAGTTGGGAATCCAAGAGAGGCCCCCAAGGAGAGCTCTGTGTGGTTCAAGAGCTTGTCTCTCTCACCAACAGAAGTTGGTCCAATAAAAAAATATTACCTCACCCACCTTGTCTCTTTAACATTCTGGGACAAACACGGCTACAACTACACTGCATACAAAGCTGACTTATACATTATTATTCTCATAATCCCTTGTGCTCTCTAATTATGATTCAGGTATTTACACAAAAAGCGTTATGTCAAGTCACCTCAATGAACTTTGTTTCTGATGGTTTTTGAAGTTTAACAACAATGAGGTTCTTTAACATCTTAACTCAACAGGATTGAACACTGAATAATACATAAATGTTGTATATGAGTTTAAGTCCCGTTTAGACATATGTTTTAGTTTCACTAGCAAGAGATATATCAATTATCACTAGCAAGGGATATATCAATGATCTTTTGTGCATGTGCACACCTCCCCATCCCTCTAATTTAATAAAGTAATAGGGACAAGAACAAAGGAGAAATAAATAACCTATTGTAGAAGCACACCTCAGGATCTGCATCGCTGAATAGATACTCCTCAATTATGTGTGTCTTGGAAAAATGCAGACTACTTTCTCTGCATGCATTACGTGAGCCTGACTGTGAGTATAGTCGGAGCCAAAGAGCAGGAATAATCTCAAGCACTGCCTGGAGGAGAAGGGAGGTCGGAGGCTCAGGTGGTAGAAACAGCAAGTGGATGGGCGTGGAAAAGCTTGCTTTATTTGTAGCTTGAAGCTGGAGGCCAGTCCTATGAGGGACTTTTGTGGTGCCCGTGGTCCCTTTTTATTCTGCATAGCTGAGCTCACTTGGAGCTGCTGCTGCAAGATGCTGAAATGGAAGTCCCAAGTGCCTTCAACTCCCACTGTCATCAGTGGAGGTGGAGTGTGTTCAGTACTTCCCAGTTTTACTGTTCACCTTGTGAGGGGCCATAATGCTTGTAGAACAGGCAGTCTGTATTTTTCCAAGGCAGCTAGAATTTCAGGCATGCAGCACCTGAGGTGTTTTACTGAGACAGGTTATTCATTCCTCATTTGTTCTTATAGATAGGTGCAAAGAACAGCAGGATCTCCCCTAATGAGTTTGAGAGTAAAGAGGGATAGTGTGTGTGTTTTGTAAAAGATCAGAAACAGTCACTATATCCCTTGCTACTGGAACAAAATCATAATGTCTAAAAATCGTACTTAATGGAAACTCATGAAGAGCATTTGTGTATTCAGTGTTCAATCATCCTAACAGAGTTATGATGTTAATAATGATGCTCATTTGTTAATAAACTTCAACAGCCATCATCAATAAAGCTGATTAATATGGCTTGTCTTCAGATAGCATTTGTATAAATTTGTGGGTCATAATTAAGGAGCCCTAAGGCTTGTGAGAAGAATAATATATTTGTCAGCTTTGCCTAGAAAATGATTTCTCTTCATTTAGATTTCATGGATTATTAAGGACTCAAGTTGCTTTTAGATGTTAACTGTTTCTGAAATGTTCTTATGTCCCAGCATTTGTATTCTGTAGATAGCCCATGGACAATGTGAGGATATTTACATTAGTGTAGACTAGAAGATTTGCCTGTGAAGTCATCTACTGTAATATTGTGGACAGGAACTAAATAGGACAAGTTGTTTGTGAAGATGTGGAGGGTGACTGTCTGCTATCACCAATGTTTTAATAAACAAGGTAAAACTCCAGGACAGGACTTCAGACTGGTAGTGTGATCTCTGCAAAGTACTTTACTTTTATTTTTTACCATCCTCTTAAGGAAAATGTGTTGTAATAAAGCTTCTTGTGGTAGCACCACTTTATGGTATATAATGCTTAGTAATATTTTTAACAAATTATTTTTTGGCATTTAACTATGTCACTGATTAATAAAGTGGTAAAGAATATCACCAGGAGGTTTGCAGAACAGGTTATAAGATTTTAAACTGGCTACTCTAATGAAGAACTGTATCTGATAAACAGACATAGGATACAGCAACAGGATAAGATTTCTCACATACTATGCTCTCAAAGTGCTTCAAGCCTAGACTAGTGGAGATCTTCTCTGGCTTGTTAGGCTATAGCAGTTTTGATAGGATGGACTTGTGGCACTGGATCAAAAGATCATTTTATCAGAACAGGAAGCACTTTATGCAAATAAAATTCCTATTGCAATTAGAGGTAAGCATGAACTGAAACTCTGGATCCAAAACTCCTAGATTATGGAAAAGTTTGGTTTTGGATCTCAGTCTGAATCCAAACTTTGGGCCTCATTCTGTTGTCCTTATTCACAATTACTTTAGGAATAGTCCCACTGAAATAAATGAAACAATTTGTGGAGTAGGGTACAATTCAATGTAGGGATATCGGAATCAACCCTTTGTGGTTTAGATTAATCTTAAATTATACTGAGTGGTTCTCAGGACATAGATCTTATTAATGTTTGTGAGTTACCCTCACCATTTCAGGGAATGAAACAAGTAGACTTGGATCCTTATCACCACCCTATAATTACCTACTAACTACAGTTTTGAAATACTCCTTTTCTTGCAGACATTGCATCTTATTATAAATGTGTGAGTTGAATGTATTATTTTCTTCTAGAGTTGCGATGGTACAGACTTGTGCCTCCCCCAACCTCCATGGTAAGCAAAATTTGATGCAACTTTGCAGATCTAATTCCTTAAGAGTGACACTTTCAGTGTGAGTCAAGGACTCTGAATTTTTCACTGCATGTATACTGGGAAATGTAAAAATCATTACAGTATGGAAGACTTGGCTCATATTCAGCAAAGCACTTAAACACACACACACAACTCCCAATGAAGACAAGCACATGCTTAAGTGCTTTTCTGAATAGGGGTGGGATTACTCGTGTATTGTAAATTAAACATGTGTTTAAGTGCTTTGCTAAATCAAGGCCATGAAATGTACTGTCCTAATATATATCAAACTTCCACAAGAAGAAGCATATCTCCATCATTTGAAAGTAGTGGGGCAGCACCATGACCTTGCTACCTGTGAGCTGGCGAGTAACTCTGTTTACCAAGATTCCAGACCATTACTGAATTGTTCAGCACATTTACTCACAGGAATTGTGAGAAGTTATAAGAAGCTACAAATGTATTTAATCTCAATTTGATAAACTTTTTTTTTTTTTTGAATGGTCTCTTCCTGCAATTATATCTACTTGAATGGATTCCAGACAACCCTCCGGCTGGGATCCATATCTTCTTACAATTTCCATTACAATTTCAGCAGTTAAAGAATAGAGGGGAAACGGCTGTTTAATGTTGCTTATATTGCTGCTCCTGCTACTTAGCCAAGGAACTAATAGCTGTCCTCTGGGGAAAATGGTTGGCAGCTGGTTCATAGGATGAATGAAAGTGCAATGGTACAACATTGAATCCTAGCTATTCCAGTAATAAGGTTCTCTTGTGAATATTTGTTGTGTACATTTGTTGTGTACTACTCCTTATGTCAGACCTATGCTACCTTTGCAGAAGTTTTATTTATGGTACCAATTCTCTATTCATTATTTACCTATGGTAATAAAAAAAAATCCTAAGGAAGTAGAAGTAAAGTAATGAATGACTGAATTAGTCATCATATTTATATTCTATATGGCATCCAATGTCTCTTCAGTACTTGTCTCTAATTAATCTAAGTAATAAGATATTGCCTCAAAAGAGCCAATGTAAATGAGGAGTCATGAACTGATCAGCCTGATAACTCTCTGCAAGAGCTCTCCACAATCATGAAGCCGTGAAGTTGAAACCTTTTCCCTTCCTGTAATATTTAGAAATGCTATTCAGAGACTTATAGCAATCTAGCATCAACATGTAGTATGGATAGGAAGGCTTAGATATGTAGAGACCACATTTTATTAGTTACTACAGCTGACTCATCTTCTGTTTTTGTTGCTATTGAAGAAGATGTTTTTCGAGCCTAGAATATCAGATAAGAAACAAGACTGGTATGACAATTCAGTGAGTATTGCTATATGCTATCATAGTAGCTGGACTTTACTGGGAGCAGATGACAAAAGGTTTGTGATTTTTTTAAACTCTGATGCTATCACTGATTCCCAAGCATGTGAAAGATAATTGGCCTGATTCTGATCTCACT
Organism: Gopherus evgoodei; assembly: GCF_007399415.2. Lineage (NCBI taxonomy): Eukaryota > Metazoa > Chordata > Testudines > Testudinidae > Gopherus > Gopherus evgoodei. The sequence continues at coordinate 59,747,568 of NC_044327.1, forward strand.
CCTCCTGTGAGAATCCGGGATAATTCACTGAAGCTCGTAGAGTTTCGCAGCAATTTTACAGTAGAATATGAGATTAGAATCAGGTCCAAAGTGTCTATATTACTAAAACATAGAATGTGATTGGGAGGACCAAGAAATTAAAGATCCTTGGCTTGAGAGAGAGCATACAGAATGGTGATATCAATTACAGAAGGGTCTAAACGGAAATCTCAGATCCAAACACACTGTTCTGAAGATATTTGGAACCATATATAAATGTTTCAGTTACTCCCACTCTCTAAGCAGGCCATGTCTAAGGGTAGGTCTACGCTACGGGATTATTCCGATTTTACATAAACTGGTTTTGTAAAACAGATTGTATAAAGTCGAGTGCATGTGGCCACACTAAGCACAATAATTCGGTGGTGTGTGTCCATGGTCCGAGGCTAGCGTCAATTTCTAGAGTGTTGCACTGTGGGTAGCTATCCCGTAGCTATCCCATAGTTCCCGCAGTCTCCCCCGCCCATTGGAATTTTGGGTTGAGACCCCAATGCATGATGGTGCCAAAACAGTGTCGCAGGTGATTCTGGGTAAATGTCATCAGTCATTCCTTCCTCCGTGAGAGCAACAGCAGACAATCGTTTTGCGCCCTTTTTCCCTGGATTGCCCTGGCAGATGCCATAGCACGGCAACCATGGAGCCCTTTCAGCTTTTTTTTTTACTGTCACCGTATATGTACTGGATGTTGCTAACAGACGCGGTACTGCACTGCTACACAGCAGCATTCATTTGCCTTTGCAAGATAGCAGAGATGGTTATCAGTTGTTCTGTACCATCTGCCATGCTGTTGTAAATTGGCGATGAGATGACTGTTATCAGTCGTTCTGTACCGTCTGCTGCTGTCATGGGTGCCCCTGGCTGAGGTCGGCCGGGGGCACAAAGACAAAAATGGGAATGACTCCCCGAGTCAGTCTCTCCTTTATGGTATCTAAGAATAGAGTCAGTCCTGTCTAGAATATGGGGCAAGTGTACTAGAGAACCAGTGTACCAGAGAGCACAGCTGCTCCATGTCAGATCCTGTAGAAATGATGAGCTACATGCCATTCTAGGAGGTGCTCCAGCAACAACCCTACCCGTTGCTTCCCTGCTCCCCCAACCTTCCTGGGCTACCATTGCAGTATCCCCCATTTGTGTGATGAAGTAATAAAGAATGCAGGAATAAGAAACACTGACTTGTTAGTGAGACAAAATGAGGGGGAGGCAGCCTCCAGCTGCTATGATAGTCCAGGCAGGACAGAATTTTTTCTTTACACATGAAAGGGAGGGGGCTGATGAAGCTCAGCCCCCAGTTACTATGATGAAGACAGTTACCAGCCGTTCTGTACCATCTACTGGGAATGACCGGGAGTCACTCCTATTTTTACCCAGGCGTCCACGGCCGACCTCACCTGAGGCCAGCCAGGAGCACTCACTGGCTGATGATGATGACGGATAGCAGTCATATTGTACAATCTGCCACCGGGGAGGGGAGGCGAGAGGATACTGCTGTTCACTGCCGCAGCATCGCATCTACCAGCAGCATGCAGTAGACATAGGGTAACATTGAAAAAGTCAAGAAATGATTTTTTTCCCTTTTCTGTCATGGAGGGGGAGGTGGATAAATTAACGAGCTATACCCTGAACCACCCCGGACAATATGTTTGACCCTACAGGCATTAGGAGCTCAGCCAAGAATGCAAATACTTTTCAGAGACTGCTGGGGACTGTGGGATAGCTGGAGTCCTCAGTACCCCCTCTCTCCCTCCATGAGCGTCCATTTGATTCTTTGGCTTTCCGTTACACTTGTCACTCAGCACTGTGCTGTGGACTCTGTATCATAGCCTGGAGATTTTTTTCAAATGGTTTGGCATTTCGTCTCCTGGAAAGGAGCTCTGATAGAACAGACTTGTCTCCCCATACAGCGATCAGATCCAGTATCTCCTATATGGTCTGTGCTGGAGCTCTTTTTGGATTTGGGACTGCATCGCCACCCGTGCTGATCAGAGCTCCACGCTGGGCAAACAGGAAATGAAATTCAACAGTTCGCAGGGCCTTTCCTGTCTACCTGGCCAGTGCATCAGAGTTCAGATTGCTGTCCAGAGCAGTCACAATGGTGCACTGTGGGATACCGCCCGGAGGACAATACCGTCGATTTGCGGCCACACTAACCCTAATCCGATATGGTAATACCGATTTCAGCGCTACTCCTCTCGTCGGGGAGGAGTACAGAAACTGGTTTAAAGAGCCCTTAATATCGATATAAAGGGCCTCGTTGTGTGGACGAGTGCAGCGTTAAATCGGTTTAACGCTGCTAAAATTGGTTTAAACGCATAGTGTAGACCAGGCCTAAGGTCTGGAGTTGAAAACCTCAAGTATGTCTACACCGAAAAAACGAAACATACCAACCCATAGCAGCGAGTCTCAGTGCTCAGTTAAGTTGACTCAGGTTCCTGCTATGGGGCTAAAAGTAGTGGTGTAGATGTTCTCACCCAGTCACTGAGATTGAGATCCACAGGGTCAGCTGACCCAGCCCCCAAGACTCGCTTCTGTGGGTTATTTTTGTTTTGCCATGTAAACGTACCGTACAGACTTTGCAATATAGCCCCAAGTCTAGTGTCAACTCATTTCTCAAGCTCTGAGCTCTGCACTTTGTTTCACAGAAACTACTCTATCATCTCAGATGCCAGCTTGTTAAGATGAGGAAGCAGGGGCAGAAGGAAAAAAAACCCTAATATTTAAATAACTGACAGGATATGATGAGCTAAAAGCTACAAATAAACCCTAAAACAATCTGCTTTTTATTTTTAAGTGACTAGTAAAGTGATTGTACTTGAGCAACAGTCTTTTCCTACAGCTGATTATTGGCAAAGTTTTAAATCTTTAACAAACCAAATACTTGGCACTGGGCTATTTTGTTTTTTGCAGTGAAGTCATTTACTTCTTGACTGATTCAAAGCTGCTAGTTGTTGACTCTTCCTGTGCATTTGCCACCTTTCTTTTTCTGTTTTTTTTAATTCTAAATCAAACTTTGGCAAGCTTTTCCCTGTTAAGTATACTGAATTCAAGGAACTGGTACCTTTTCATGTTGCTGCCTTGGAAGCTGAACACAGTTGTCAAAGTGCATGTTGTAAAACTGAGTGACAGAAATGTCCCTTACAGAGATAGTGAACTAACCAAGGATGTGGAGGGGCTAAAGGGTGGCTATCATGAACATTCTCCTCTTTGCACATATGATATATTCATTTAAACCCTGTTATGCTTAGTCTGGAGAAAAGCCAGCCTATGTCTAACATCCCCAATGGGGTTTATGCAGCCTAATGACATGGTGTGCCTAAATGACAAGTCACAATCTCCTGCCCAAAACATCAAGATGTTTGCAGTGAATAAGGCAGCAATTATTTTAAAAAATCTCTCTACCAAGTCAAATAAGATTGGTAATAAAGGTGATAAAATGAAGGACGTATTCTAAAAGCTAATGAATGGAGGTAATTTGCTGACATGTCTACTTCAATATTCAAAATTTGATAAAAAGAAGCCATTGTTTTATGTATCATCCAGTGGCCCCTGAGTTACTGAGGCATTGAGATCTTTGAATGAAAAATCTGCCATGTAGCCACAGCCCAGCACTGAGGATGGTAGGGAGTATTGGAAGGCATTCTGCCTCTGAGGAGCCTCCTTCTACACCCCCCCATTTTTGCAGGAAAAGACCAATCTGTGATACTTCTCATTCTTCTTCACTCCATCCTTCCCTTCCCTGCTGTTAGGTACTCCAATTCATTATGTCATGTCTGAAATATGGATTGTAAACTCCTGCCTGTCTCTTGAGAAACACTTATCCCACTTGCAGGTGCAGTAGTAGTAAATAATGATGTGTCCACAAGGAAGTAAATAAAAGGCAGTCCTGCTGATTTTTTTTTTTTTTACTTCATTAGAAACCCAGTGGAGAAAGTCAATATTTGGAAAACAATAAAGGACAAACTTGGTGAAGGGGAAAAATTATATTTCCAAACTTTCAGAAAATTACAAGCAATGAACTGTAAACATCTTTTTGAAAAAGTCTAAAAAGTTTTAGATGTAGGTGCCTACATTAACAGTTAGGCCTCTACATTCCCTCTTGTGAATCCCACCCACAGTTCCTTCATCAATAAATCTATTACACTCCCCTTTCCTAGCTTACTGCCATCCACTTTGTTGTTGAAATCCAAGAACAAAACTGATGTCAGAGTATTCAAATGATGAATATGAAAAAAAACCCCAGTAAACTAGTTCAGAACAAAATAGAGTCTCAGTTTGGTACATGCCTAGAGACTTGAGAGAGAATGTAATCACCATGTATAATTTTGCAGCCTCCATAGAAATCAGACCTAATTTAAAATTGAAACACTTCTCTTTCTCCTATGCAGCTACAACATCTCTTGCCTAATTATTGATTTATACCCTAACAACTATGGGAGCCAAATTGGTTTTCTGTGAATATTGTAGTTTAGTTTTCTTCTATCCTTGTACTATTTTGACAAGAATCTGATGTGATTAACAAACAAATAGGTCAAAGACAAGAGGGGAAAAATAAACAAAAAAATCATACTTCTGAAATGTTGTAGTTTAGTTATAAAAAAACATAATGCAGGAATTCCAACACAGACCATCTAATATAAAATGTCTGCATTCTTTGAAAAGAAATATGACCATTAATATATTTCAGTGTGATCAAGAACTATTGTACAGAAAATGCTTTGCTTGAAGTGTATGGTTAATATAAAATGCTTTCCAAACTGAAAAAAATACTTCTTTCTTAAGTTATTTTTATATCATACCTACTAGAGTATTGCCTATGCTACTTCTTACCTTATGATATATGTGAAATTGCAAATGACAAACTATTGTATTGTACAACTGAATAAGCAAGGGGATTCATGAGAAGTTGCAATTTTGCTGATTAATAATTGAGGCATTAATTGAAAATGGAATCTGGATGAGTAAATCAAAAACAAACTTCAAGATACAGAAAAATCTTTAGTTTGTCATATAATATTCATGAAATCAAAATTCTTGCAAACTGTGCATTAGTGACCTCAATATGTACCCAGATTGGGCTTTTGAAACACACCTATGTGATTTAGGAGCATATGATACACTGACTTTTAATGAGATTTGTGCTCCTAAGTCACTTAGGTGCTTCTGAAAATCCCACTCCTATTCAATGGGTGAATTTAAGATTGCTTGCAAACTGAACATTTCAGAAACAAATTGATATTAAGGTAACTAAATGCCTGATTTGCATGTCAAAATGCTTGATTTTTGCACATAGTTTTGGTTACTGCCCACACAAATGAATTTTTACTTTCCAAGCCCGGCCTTTGCTCTTGAAAATCTGGCCCTTAATGTTGATACCGTATCTAAATGTTCACTCAAGTTAACAGTAATATTGCATTGACTTCAATGGATACAAGATCAGACCCACAGAGCAAAGAGAGCTTAATGTTTTTTTAGGGTTACCTCTCAAAAAGCTGAATACAGTAAACTTCATTCATGTCTCAGACTTGAAAGAATAGATTGTGTTGATTCTTTTAGCATTTACACACATGGGTCTGGAAGTCCTAGTATTTGAAACCCAAGATTTCGACCACTAAGCAAAACCCTTCCGATAAAATGATTTTTATCTATCATTACAAATTTACACATTGAGTAAAAAACAAAGCAGGGAAACTTATAAGGAGTTACACTTTTAAGACCTTATTCTTTAAGAGAAATGCTCTTGTAATTAAGTGGAAATGTAGACAAATACATTCCCTTTAATGTATATTTGTTTTAAAGTCTGTTATATTAGCTACATTTATAAAGTTTGCATTGTAAACACTAAACCATAGTTTTGACAAACTCCATATTGTAAAAATTTTTGTTTGCAAAAGCAAAATATATATTCCATCTGGTAAGGGAATATTAATAGTGTAAACACAAAATGTAATATGTAAACATAGTCAAACTGCTGCATAATTTTCTTCTGACCTTACTGGCTTGCAATAGGTATTCACTTAGGGATTAATCCTGATCTCCTTGAAGTTGATGCCAAAAGCTGCTTTGACTTCAAGAGGAGGGGTAGAAGCAGGCAATTTGAGAACTGAATTTAGTTAAATTAAATCTTAGCTGAAATCCACATTAAAATGTAGAATTACTCTCTGCAAAAGTTATAAAAGTAACTGTTCAGAGGTATTAAGTTACACCAGCTACATTTGCAAGAGAAGCCAAGTGTTTTTACATGAAAATTGCAGTTTACAACTTCAGATGAAATGAACCCACAAAATAAACTTATTACATATAGAATAACTGCATGGCGTCATTTTATCTAAAATATGTTCATCTGATTTCCCCCTTGGAGCACTGTAAGTACCTTTTAAAATACTTCATAGGAGGAATGTATCTCAGCGTCCTATAAAAATGTAATCAAATGCTAGCAGGAACGTTTGAAACAATTACTCTATACTGTAATCACTCCCTTCATCCCAGAGAATTATTGTATAAGGTAATGTTAATGTACTGTTGGAATGAATGTTTAATTATTCTGTGCCTCATTGGTCTGCCGCTATGATATGCTCATAATTTTAATGAGTCTTGCCCTTGTCACGTCTCAGCATAATACATTCAAAACAGAGGTTAATCCCAATTCTGAACTTCAGGGCTTCATTCATCAGCATGTATTATTTATTTTCCTTAAGTAAATTTTAGAAGTATGAAGAGTTCCGGCTTGTGTTAAAGTAGATTTTTTAAAGAGGATGCTGTTAATTACTTATTACCATGTCTACGTGATCCTGTTTGGCATGTGAGTGATAAGCAGTTGTCAGGGAAGCTCTTATTAATGGTAATAGGCAGAACTTTCCACATTAAAACTTCAACAGTTCATTGCCTTAAGCATCAGCTAATTCATGTTTTGAAATCACAGAATTACACAGAATAATTTAGCATCTATTGCTTCTAGTCGTGCCTGATTGAGTCAGACTTTTGTCTTTTTTAATCAAATGCAAAACTGTAATTAAATGTCACTACCACATGAGTGACCTTGACATGAGTGTTCCATTGGCAGGTTGCTATATTCACATGGATATCATCTCAAAGTGTTCTCCCCCCGCAGTTATAGGGACAGTCCCAAAGGGGCAGCAGGGCTGTCAGTTTACACCATAACATTTCTCTCTGACACCTCAAATGATAGAATTGGAAGTACTTTTGACTAGATCCTTAGGTGGTTTAAATTGGCACAACTCCATTAGAGCCAATGGAGTTATGCTTATTTACACCACCTGAGGGTCTGCTTATTTTTTTGCATTCATTGTCACTTGTGTCCTTGTATTGCAAGGGAAAAGTGAGAGTTATGCTTGTAACAAAGAGACTGGAATATACTGTTTCCTTTACTGATGTACCACAAGAATAAGAGCTTTACAGAAGCCCTGCTAATGAAACAGGGTCCAGCCCTGCTAGCCTGCTGCATGTGGAAGCAAACCCTTCTGGGACCAAAGAACCCCAGTTATGAGAGAGATGAGGATGTAGCAACACAGCCTGCTCAGCTTTCCACAGCAGCGGAGGAAGAAGTGGTTCACAGGCTTCAAGGCTCCATTTCTTTGTGGCCCAACCTCCTCCGCATCACCAGTGGAAAAAATAGAGCAGCCAGGTTGCTCCCATCTTCCAAAAGGAACTGTTGGCTAGTGGGCTTCCTCCCCTGCTGCTGGGAGGGGAAAGGGCGGAGAAGAGCAGGGACCTAGAGAAGCAGCAAGGACTTTGGGGGTATCACCAATGTAGCCCTGCTGAAAGGAACGGCAGGGGGAAGGGTCTGTATTAACTGTATTGTAGGTGGGCTGAATTAATTGTGTTGGGGCAGGACCAACTCTCTCTTCTCTAAACCTCTCCTCTCCACAAGAAGCTGAAGCAGGAACCTCAGTGGAAAACCTGAGGCCCTGAGCAAGCTGGGCAGGCAGCCCCCTTAAACCTTCCTTGCCCCCGGTCTGTAACAGATTGCAAAATTGGTTTAATTAGTTCACCCAGTGAGAAACCAACCTGAAAACTGATATTATATTTAAAATACCCTAACTTTTCAATTATGATGCAATGTGCCAACAGAACTTTCTGCTTCCTATTTCAGTCATTTGTCACACATTTCAATGGCTTGTGCAACACATAGCTTTGAAAGTTGACAGGTGTCAGGCATCTCTGCCATGGGACTTCAGCGCCTCCTGAGGTGAGGAGGGCTCTGGCAGCATACACACACAGTGTTCTTTTTAAACACATGGTTCTATGCAAGCAGTGAACTAACTCGGATGCAGGAAAAGTAGTAGAGTAACTGCATCCGATGAAGTGGGTATTCACCCACGAAAGCTCATTCTCCTAAACGTCTGTTAGTCTATAAGGTGCCACAGGACTCTTTGCTGCTTTTACAGATCCAGACTAACACAGCTACCCCTCTGATACTTGCATAAATAGAGTGGTCCTAATTATGCCTTCGCAAGCCACTGCCCAGAACAAGCTTCCAAAATACATCACTTGTGTCCTTCTGTAGTTTTCCAACTTACTTGAAATAAAGCAGCCTAGAGTCATTTCTCTTCATAGTAATGTCTTTCTTTAACAATTTGGGAAACATTAAGAGCTCCCACTTTTTATATACTCAGATTACTGGTAGCTGACAGGCCACTCTATTAATGGGCAGGCAGGACCTGATTATAGTCTTACATCATTGACAGGTCTGAACAGCCTTTGCCCCCTCTAGCAAATCACTGCTTCCCAGGATGACTTAACTACACTTGAGTCATACTTCCTTATGTGGAGTGGTGGATCTCTTAATCTGTTTTGTAAGTGGTTTGTTGTACCATTTTTTCAGCAAATAACTTGAAATCTCACTCTAGCTATGATTTAACTGTAAGCATTTTATTGTTTTAGGGATACTGAAGACTTAATCAAGGTGACACTCACCTTGGGCTTTTCAGCAGCTATAAAATACCCAGGTCAAGTAGCTTCCACACTCTCTCTCATTTCCACTGTGCAGGAGGTGTTGATCGGATATATTGCATGGTTGTGTTTGTCACCTTTCCACCTCACTGACTCTCCAGCTCTTTCAAGAGCTTATCTTAAAATTGATTTTTTCCTCTTCATTTCTCTTTCGCTCTTTTCTTGGCCTTATAGACACAGGTGGCTGTGGATCAACATTTTACCTAGGGCACTGTAGGTTCACCTTATCTGAGCCTATGTTTATTAAATAAGGTCATATGAAGGAGTTCATTCCTTCATCCTGAGCACATAGTTATGTCAACCTGAGTTTAATTGTAGACCAGGCCTAGGACAGATAAAGTGATAGGGCCCATGTGACAGGACACTGCACAAGAACTGCTGACTCAGCCCTCTGTTATTCCAGCTCCCATGAAGGGAAGTAAATTGGAGCTGACTAGAGAAAACCTGCACCTAATCGGTGAATGGGATACAGCTGCCCACCCAGTTTGCATGGTGCAACATAAAAGATTGGGAGGAAGGAAGCAAAATGATAGCTCTTCTCTTCTCGGTGAAGATATGAGAACTCAAGCTGTGTATAGTGAAAAGATGTGGGGAGCACAACCTGTAAATATGTCACCAGTGGTTACTGAACTCAGTGGTTTCCAAGTGACTTTGTTAGCACAGCAGGGGCAGAAGCCTAGAGGGCCTTGCAACACCCTGCTGTAGCCTAATTCACCACTCTATTACTTCATTCGTGATATCTAAGGACCTATATTGGCCTTAGACTGGAGTAACTTCATGGTGAATCAGGCCCATTCATTAGATAACTTTAATTGCTTATAACTAACTACTTTATTCACTGTACAATGAGCCTCCTACTTCTTTCTCTTTCTGAAAGGGAGTAAGTTTAGAGGTTTATGTTCATACTTCACAAAAAATTCCAAAAGGGAACTTTAAATCAAACTGCCCATTATTATGTAATTGTACAGGCAAATCTCTTTAATCACTCACAAATCACCTTTGCTATTTTTTGCCATTAGTGACAAAGTTTGGTCTTGCCTACTTTGTTGTAAAATCTGATATTGGCTCTCTACTCCTGGTTAGATACCTTTCATCTCTTTGTTATCCATGTTAGCTGTGTTAAAATAAAGAATAATCAAAAAGAGGCAATTTCATCATCTTCAGATGCCTGATATATCAATATGTTCTTTATCTGTCAGTAACTCCTCTTTCAGTGTTTTAGAATAAACCCTTCTTTTGTGTTTTCTTTATGTGGCAATACTATGCCTCCATAGCAAAGATTACAGATTAAAATGATTAAAAATCTTCTGTTTCATACACATTTATATGTTTTACGAGTCCTAATAGTGTGATGCTTTTTCATGTGCTTGTCTTCCAGTTAAGGCTCTTTGAATTAATTGACTATTTTCTTGTTTTGGCCATCTAGGCTCTTGAACTGCATGGTGTGTACACTAATGATTCATAATTTCTAATAAATTTCTGTTTTTTTCTGTAGAACAGAGCATTAGATGGATATTAGATTACTGTGTTTGTAATTTTGATATAAACAAGGTCTATGCTTTATTCATAAGATATTTATGCTTCCATATACCAACAATTTTATAATCAACAACAAGGTAAAAGTTTTATTTATTATATTTTGCATCTTTTTATTAGTTGATAAATTCATGAAGATTGAGAAGCTGATATTGACTCCACTAGCTGATTAAAACAGCTGTTTTGGCATACTATTTGTTCAAACTTTAACAGGGACTTTCCATTCTTTTAGACAGAGACAGGTCTTATATATGTGGAGCTATTCATCTTTTGGTGCTTTACATGTTGTGATGGGGCTTAACCCGCTTCACCTGCAAGACAAAGGAGAGGTCACCAGCTAGTCATGCTGTGTTCACTAGCTAATTGTCTCATGTACAGAGGTGACAGAGCTAGGCCTTGTAAGCAGACTGAGGGAGCTCAGGTTTGAGGGAGATGATAGAGCAGATGGATCTCTCTGGCAGAGAGAGAAAGAGAGAACAATTCCTGAGATAGGGTTTAACAGACTAAATGAATTACCTGAGCTAAGAATACTTTGCAGTTACTGAAGCCTAACTGTATAGATTTCCCCACACCTTCCTCCAGTTGTTATCCTGCTCTCGAATTGGTTGCAGTGATCTGATTTACATACTTACTACATGCATACTACTTAACTATGCAGTATGTAAATCACTGTACTCTGAATGATAAATTCTTAGGTACAGTGCTGTTTTGAATAATCTATATATGGTTACTGTCTTCAATGTTCTTACTGTGAGCACACACATCTCTCTCCTAGTATTGTTGTAGATATGTTGGTCCCAGAATATGAGAGAGACAAGGTAGGTGGGGGCATGGTGTGAGGTAATATCATTTATTGGGCCAACTTCTGTTGGTGAGACAGAATAGCTTTCAGGTCCTGAAGAAGTTATTGAAAGTTATTGTCTCTCACGAACAGAAGTTGGTCCAATGAATGATATTACCTCTCCCCTCTTGTTTTCCTAATCGGCTATTGTAGTCCTTTTGGTGAGCTCCTGCACTCATAGTTGTCAGGCTGCTTGCCAGTAAGGGAGAAACCATGTCAGGCTTTCACTCTCCAAGTGAATCAGAAGAAACACACAAGTTCCATATAGCAGAAGACTTTCCTCCACCACAAAACAATCCATCAAAGAAAATGGGGCTGGGAAACTATTGACTCACTTCCTTCATTTAGACATCAGCTATGTCTTTTTTACTTTTGCTGTGGGATAACCAATGCAAGTTAGCTATTCTGCTGTAAAATCCTAGGGGAGATATGGCAGTGCACTTATCATGAGGTAGATAAGCAAGGACAATCATGGGCAGAGGTTGAGTGTTGACCTCACGTACCTACCTCACAGTAAAATCTGCACAGTAAAAAATACACCCTTTTTGTCAGTGAAGACATAGCATTAATCTTGCTTCCATTGATGTTAATGGGAATTTTGCCTATGACTTCAGTGAAAATAAATTTTTACCTTTCCTTTTATCCTTCTTCCCCCTGCCCAGGAATCTTTTCCCCCTCCTTAAATGGTAGGGATATTCTTATACCCTAGTCAGTTTCACATTTGTACTCTAGACTGGCACAATTCCATACCCCTTTTTGCCAATTATGTTTTTTTTTAAATATGAAATATATAAGGATAAAAGGAAGAAGGATCAGATTCTGCTCTCATTGAAGTCATCAGCAAAAACTCCCTTACAGCAATGGGAGGAAAATTAGGTCTAAATTAAGGAAATAAGTCTCCTATCTGCCTGCAGATTTATCTTGCAGTTATTCCAGGGGGGCTCCTCTCTCTGGCCTGTGGAAAGGAAGTGGAAAATGATGGAGAAAGAAGAAAGCAGGTTGGAAAGTAGAAAAACAAAGGAGAGAAAGATGTTGAGGAGAAGGAAGGGCCAAAAGTATTAACTTCCTTGAAACAGTTTCTTTCTGCAACCATATTTTCTTTGTAGTTTTTCCCCATCTTTTATTTAAAACATGACTAAATAAATGAATTCAGTATTACTGTATTCTGTGCTAATCAATCCTAAGCCTAAAATGGTTTGCCTGCACAGACACTGAATTAAGGAACTCGGGCTTTGGCCCAACGTTGTAGTATAATGCAGTATACATTGTTTATTACCAAATTAATTGGTTCTTAATAGTTAATTGGTATGTATTTTGCATCCAGTGTAGCAAAACTGAGGGTTTAATCCAGCTCCTGTTGAAGTCAAAAGTCTAGACTTCATTCACTTCGGTTAGACTAAGAGCAAACCCTAAAGTCTAGATTCTGTGCTCAGTATGTGCATACACTCCTCTTCCCCCCCATTCCACCATGACTGCAATGGAAAGTTGTCTATTTGTATCTGAGGGCAGAATCTGGCCTATAGTCAGCATTGCAATGTATTAAAGTGTCCTTAATGTATTCCCATGTATGGAATAAGGTATGGCCACAGGAATATTTAAGAGGTCAGAGAAAACCACATGTTCACTGTAGCTTTCCACTGAAAGCATAGTTGTCCACCCCGCATCCCACCCCCTTTGGAATGGTTTGACTTTTTCCATGCAAAATCAGCTCCTTGGCATTAAGACCAAATTTCCCCGAGACTAAAGAAATGCTGATGTTCCCAATTTCCTGACAGCAAGTACTGATAAACACCATGACCATATTAATATTTGAAACTCATTCCAAGAGACTGTTGTTTGTTTGCAAAGTAGTGAATGGCTTGTTTCAGTTTAAAGTAAGTTCAGCTTCATCTGTCTCATTAAAAGTCAGTGTTGTGGTCATACACAAATCTTTTCAAAGGGGTACGTAAAAATGACTAAAAGCATATTTTCTGGCTGTAATGTAGAGATTCCAGTGCTGCTTTTAAAAGAGCTTTTCTACAGATAAAATGCTGTAGCCGTGCAGCAAAGACACTACCTACACTGACAGGAGGGGTTCTCCCTTGGCACAGGTAATCCAACTCCCGTCAACCTAGCACTGTCTAAACGGGAGTTAAGTCGGTGGATTTTTCACATCCCTGAGAGAGATTGTTTTACCAAACTAATTTCCTAGTGTAGGCTGGGCCTCACTTTGTTTGTCTTCTGAAATAAATTTGTTTCATATGTAACTTAGGGCTGGTCTATAATGGGAACTTATATTGGCATATCTATGTCTCTCAAGGGGTTGAGAAATCCACCCCCCCCCCCCGAGAGACATAGTTAAGCCAATCTAACCCCCAGTGTGGACAGTGCTATGCTGACAGAAGAATTCTACTGTCAGTCTAGCTACTGCCTCTCAGGGAGGTGAATTACCCTCTGTGGCGATGGGAGAACCCCTCCTGTAAACATGGATAGTGTCTACTACATAGAAGTGCTACAGGGACGCCGCTGCAGCTGTGGCAGTTTAAGTGTAGACATCCCTTAGTTCTTGTTGAGGGCAGTCTGGGACACTTTCATCTTTGTGTGCTATTAACATAGATAATCTTCTTTCTCCATTGGTGGGCACAGACATAGCATGAGGTTTTCTTTAATGTCAACAATCTATCCTCAAGCTTGTAAAATTTCAGGAGTCTTATGCAGCAGAGATCTAACTTTGCATTCTTGTCCTTTCAAATCTTTCTTTCTCTGCTACCTATTTATTTTCATGAAAGGCTGAATACACAGGTTTTCTTAAAAGTGATTGACAAATATTTATTACTATAAAAACATTCCCTTTTATGTTAACAGATGTTCGTACTTTTTCATGTATTCACTACAGGTATGTATTTAGACTGCCTCGCTCAGATGTAAGTGAATATCATGCAGATTATGTTATAAACCAGGCGGTACATTACATTTATTACATTTGGCTACTTTTCCTGCTCATTTCCCACAGGTGCATGTATTTCAGGTGAACTTCTGGCACTGCAATCCTCTGTACAGCTTCAAATAGCCACTATTAAAAACAAACACACATCAAAAACTCCTGCCATACCACCTAAATGTGGAATTTCTCCTCAAATTTATATTACCTGAGGCCCAGTTCAGGGCAGTATTCAGTCCTGGTCCACTAGAACGGTTTAAAGTTTAATATCTTGCACCCCATCCAACTTGGAAACTGGAATCCTATGCTATTAGAAACTGGAGAGATTCCAGTTTTCCAGTATCTATACCACCTGCATCTATCCCTGATATACATTATTTTGTTTGAAAGATGTTATTTTAGGTCATGCTTCTAATATTTTAGGTTATTATTTCCCTCTGCTCCTGAGGCCTGGAGAGTTGAACTTCTGGTACTTGGAGGAACAGGTTTTTAGGTAGAGAGATAAGCACCATAGTGACAGTGAAATATTTAAAAACTGTAACACATTTCTAAAATGTGGTATACATAGGATATGTGATTTTAGCATGATGATATATACAAAAAGATCCAGGCCTTAAACAGCAATTAAGAGCTCCCCTGAAACACATCCTCGTCCTTTCTAATAACTGTTGAGGACCAAGAATTCTCTAACCACTTCACTCTCTCCTTTTTAATGAAAAATTAAAACTTAAATTATAAGTGTATGTGTGTGTGCATGCACGTGCCCACACATTTCAAAATAAACTTTGAATTCCTTAACTATTTATAGTACCTTATAAACTCCATTTAAACTTTGCTGACCACTGTTCTAAAGTTCAAGTCTCTGAGGGGGTCTGATCACTTCTCCAGACTGTTTTCACTTCTACTGAGTTGCATATGGAGTACACTGTGGAGGGAGGGCTCACTTTCCAAAAGAATACCTGCAAGTCCCAGATTCTCTTTGTGTAGAGAAATTTTGAAGATGAACCAAATTTCTGTGGAGCAATTTATCTGGAATCTCCACTAGGTAGGATCTGGGAGTTTCCGCTGAGTTCCAAATGTTTAGATGCTTTTCAGTCAAACTTTGTTCCCTGGGCTCAGTTAAGGGAGTGTTTTTGTTCTATGCCAAACATTGATGTTTTGTTGTTGCCAAATTTTTGTTCCAGCATCCTATTTTCAAAATTCCTTCAGGCTGGGTCACTTAAATTTAGGTTGTACTGGTGCCACAGGTAGAAGCATCCTCTAAAAGGTTCATCCTCTAAAAGTTTCTTCCCCTAAGAGCTTCTCTTGGAGATAGTCCAGACTCAAGTAATATTGACTCTTTTTTTTTTTTTATCATGAATGCTTTATAGAGATGCATGACTTTTTCCAGAAGTCTTTTTAAAATCTGCACTGCTCTCTCCACCTGCCTGTAGCTCTGTGGGCAACGTGGTAAATTGAGGCCTATTATCTGATATGAGAACTTCAGGAACTCCATGTCTTGCTGACAGTACACACTTGAGACCCAGCTGCAAAATTAAATGTGATCCTAAACTTATCTACCGACTTCTTACCTATTAACAACTGCTTACCTTCAATGCAGTGCTACCAATCTTCCTGTTAATAGCTATCCACTCTTTCTGTTTCTGTAGCCACACTACCTCAGATTGTGATCTCACTAAACCTCCCAAAGGCAAGAAAGGACAAGTCTGGTCAATAACTTATTATGGGGTGGGACACATGTTCGCATCCAGTTTGCAGGTTCTGGGACTCTACCACAACCAGACAGTCCCTAACCCAACTGTAATGTTAAATTAAATAAAAATAAGGAGGAACTAACAAGATACAAATTCTAATAAACATGATCTTTCACTCTTGTAACCCTCATCTTCCCATACAATTTCCATCCTTGGTTTATTTTCATCCCTAACTATATATATCTGGTTTAGGGCCAGAGATGTAAACCCAGAGTATCTTCAGTGAAGTTTGCCAACTTACTTTAGTTTTATACCTATGTGACCAAGGTCATAATTTGACTCTTACTGAGTAAGTTCTTGGGGCACAGACCTATAAGTCTATCTGTCTGCAAAGCACCAGGTCCACCCATACACATCACCACCCATAAACAATAATACTATTTTCACCTTTTATTTGACATAGCAAGGCAAAAAATAAAGATTGATCTGATTCTTATTGATATTTATTGCACTGAGTTCCTTTAGTGCCCTCTTTACATTTCACTTGATTCTGTATGTATGACAAGTTATCTGGAAATTAAAATTTAAAACAGCAGTTAGTACCTAAGAGATTTTTTTGCCTTCCTTTTATACACCAAAACTAATTTAGTTGTCTCTCTGTAGAAAAAAATCTTTACATCCCAAGGAAGAAAGAGAAAACAAATGTCTGAAACTTGCCATACCTTATGTCTGTTCACTACAGATTCAGCAGCCCATTCATGTTTGGTGTACAGTTGAAGCAGTGAATCACAACAGCAGATAAATACCATAATTATGAATTTCAAGCTCTGAAAAGATGAGAGAGGTTTTAGTGGTGATGAAGTAAAGAACAGACACTTAACCCATCACAGATCCTTCATGAAATAAGTACCTGTGGAGTTGTTCATTAGACAATGTCGTGTCTAAAAGAGTTTTTTACTGTCCTTTATTCCACAAAGAAAATATGAAAAAGGTCCTTCTTTACACCTGGAAAAATTATCGCTGGGGTGTCTTTAAAGAATGTTGGTCAATGATTAAGATATTGATTAAATTAATATACAAGAAGATGACCAGTTGTGATGTTATAGATTTGATTTGCTTCTTTCCCCCATGGGAACTTATCCATAGTTTTTTTATAAATAAAATATACAAAACCGGGATTTTTACTGAGATCTCTACTTTGCTACCACATACGCTATGCAGAAATGGGAAAGCCATTAAAATGAAACATCTACTATGCAGTGGCAGGTTTCATTTACATGTCTGTTTCAGAAGCTTAGTAAGCTAAGCAATGCTTTTTACAACATAGTGCCACAAGCACTCCTATTCTTTTTGTGGATACAGACTAACATGGCTCCTACTCTGAAACCTTTTAAAGTTTCCCCTTTATAAATAAGTGCACAGGAACATCCATCACCAAGTTACATACACATTTCTTGCATAAACCAATGACATAATCCTTAATCATATGTGCACCCTCACACATTTATTTAAACAGACATTAAAGGTAATTCTGGAAATGCCTCTTCCAGTGTGATGACAAGGGCATGGATAAATATATTGCCATATGACTAAGATTTCCTTAAGGGTGTGGGGAAATACATTAACAAGGCTTTTGCAAGGCAAAAAAATACAATAAAAGCAGAATTTGCATTTAGTTACAAAGCTGCAGAATATTTAAGAACTGCCAATTTCCAGTTCCTTACTGCTTTTCATTTATGTAAAGTGTGCAGTCTCCATTCAAGTCTAGATGGTGCCTGTATGCATTGGCTTGAGTAAGTGGTGGTGCTTTGGTGCACCATCACAGGGGGTGCACTGAGAGGCCAATTGTCTCACAGACATCCCAGAGGTACGATTCTTCCTTAGGCTTCCAGTTGCTTTGACGAGGGAGTAATTGGAATATCGCTTTTCAGGGTTCGGTCTCCTCCTCACCTTCCATCCTCTATTCAGAGCCAGCTAGCTCTACAGGATGGTAAATAGTCTATGGCTTTGCCTAGTCCCTGTCTGCTTTGGCAGCAACTGGAGTCACCACAGCATCCCAAGCTAAGATCTGCATTGCTCTAATGGCTATGGAATAGGATGAGAATCCTTATTCCTTTTTTGGCTGTGCTGGGGCTTGTCACAATCTAGGTAATGTAGAAACATGCTGTGGAGAGCTAAACTCTGAACCAATCATATTCTTAAGAAGATTACAAATATCTCTCCACAGCTCACAGAATTAAGATCATTGTTCTAATCAGTAAAATTGCAGTTGTAACAAATGTTCGAGATTAAATTAAAATGTGTAGATATAATGGCTCCAACATGCTAAAAACCAGTACTGTACAGTTTTGAAAAACACTGAAAAATAAATTCCTTTCATGTTCTTTTATAACATGCTCAAGTAATGGGAAATGGAGTAAATATGGCCTTATATTCTCCTTAGAAAAACTATTCTCTGAACACTTGAGTGTAGGTATTATAGAAAACTTTCACAGGCTGCTGGACCAGATCTGGACAGAGATTTTCTATCTGCACTCCAATTCACAAATGTATAAATTCCTTCACAACAATTACAGTAATTGTTTCCATGGGAAAGTGATATTAGTAAAGGGCTCAGTGTATTTTTAGCTTTTTTGGAGGGTTGAGGGAGAGGCAAATTTAGCATCTCACAACAGAGACAGCACTATTTGACCATCCTGGTCTCTATAGTCCACCTGCAAGTGCTTTGAGAACAGCAGCTCTTGCCTTACTACTGATGCACATGGACAAATAGGTTTTTCTCATGTGTTTTATTCTATTTTTTTAACAAAAATGCCTCTCAACAACCACTTTATCACTCATTCATTAGGTTGTGCTTCTTGAATTAATGAGACAAGTGTTCATGGAGTAAAATCCATAATTTAATTTATATGACATTTTACCTTACTGCTGAGGTTTTAACTATGCCCTTCATATCATTTAAGCTTCTCAAACTCTTAAATCAGGGAATCAGCAATATGAAGGGTCAGAAATGAGCTCTCTCCTCTAAGGTAAGCTGCTGAAGAAGCTAGAATATCAATTTAACAATGCCAGTAGTTTGGAGCCTTTCTGAAGATGAGAAACACAAGGTCAAGCCAACCTCATTGGGCACAAAGAAAAAGTGTTTTCCTTTGCACTGACAACAACATAATGTTAGAAGAACAGTTATAACAATACAATACAGCATGGTTGCAAGGGAGACAGACGCCGCTGCAGTCTATGAAGGAGAAAAACAAAGTAGAGTTACATATTGAATGTACCTGGCACTAGCATATTAGGCCTGGTCTACACTATGCGTTTAAACCGAATTTAGCAGCATTAAACTGATTTAACCCTGCACCCGTCCACACAACAAGGGCTTTTAAAACCAGTTTCTGTACTCCTCCACTATGAGAGGATTAGCGCTGAAATCGGTATTGCCATGTCAGATTAGGGTTAGTGTGGCCGCAAATCGATGGTACTGGCCTCTGGGCGGTATCGCACAGTGCACCATTGTGACCGCTCTGGAAAGCAATCTGAACTCGGATGCACTGGCCAGGTAGACAGGAAAAGCCCCGCGAACATTTGAATTTCATTTCCTGTTTGCCCAGTGTGGAGCTCTGATCAGCACAGGTGGCGATGCAGTCCCAAATCCAAAAAGAGCTCCAGCATGGACCGTACGGGAGATACTGGATCTGATCATTGTATAGGGAGACAAATCTGTTCTATCAGAGCTCCGTTACAGAAGACAAAATGACAAAGCATTTGAAAAAATCTCCAAGCTATGATAGACAGAGACTACAGCATAGTGCTGTGTGACAAGAGTAAAGGAAAGCCAAAGAATGAAATGGATACTCATGGAGGGAGGGAAAGGGGTACTGAGGACTCCAGCTATCCCACAGTCCCCGCAGTCTCCAAAAAGCATTTGCATTCTTGGCTGAGCTCTCAATGGCTGAAGGGTCAAAAACATTTTCCCGGGTGTTTCAGGGTATATGTTGTCAATATACACCCTTCCCTCCTCCGAAAGAAAAAGGAAAAAAAACATTTCTCGCCTTTTTTCAATGTCACCGTATGTCTACTGGATGCTGCTGGTAGATGGTGTGCTGCAGCGCTGAACACCAGCATCCCCTTCCTGGTGGCAGACTGTACAATATGATTGCTATCCATTGTCATCATCAGCCTGTGAGTGCTCCTGGCTGGCCTCGGTAAAAATGGGAATAACTCCTGGTCATTCCCGGCAGATGGTACAGAATGACTGGTAACCATCTTCATCATAGCAACTGGAGGCTGAGCTCCATCAGCCCCCCACCCTTTTCATGTCTAAAGAAAAGATTCCGTACTCCCTAGACTATCATAGCAGCTGGAGGCTTCCTCCCCCTCATTTTATCTCACTAAAAAGTCAGTGTTTCTTATTCCTGCATTCATTATTACTTCATCACACAAATGGGGGGACACTGCCACGGTAGCCCAGGAGGGTTGGGGGAGGAGGGAAGCAACGAGTGGGGTTGTTGCTGGGGCACCCCCTAGAATGGCATGCAGCTCATCATTTCTGAGGGATCTCTGGGGCTCTGACGCAGAGTGGCTATGCTCTCTGGTTCTCTAGTAGACTTGCCCCATATTCTAGGCAGGACTGACTCTATTTTTAGACAAAACATAAAGAAGGGAATGACCTGGGGAGTCATTCCCATTTTTGTCCATGCACCCCCCGCTGACCTCAGCGAGGCCAGCCAGGAGCACCCATGACAGCAGCAGACGGTACAAAACAACTGATAACCATCATCTCATCGCCAATTTACAATGGCATGGTAGACGGTGCAATAGGGATGGTAACCGTCTGCTACCTTGCAAAGGCAAATGAATGCTGCTGTGAAGCACTGCAGTACCATGTCTGTCAGCAGCATCCAGTACACATACGGTGACAGTGACAAAAGGCAAAATGGGCTTCATGGTTGCCATGCTATGGCGTCTGCCAGGGCAATCCAGGGAAAAAGGGCGCAAAATGATTGTCTGCCATTGCTTTCACAGAGGAAGGATTGAGTGACGACATTTACCCAGAATCACTCGTGACACTCTTTTTGCACCATCATGCATTGGGATCTCAACCCAGAATTCCAATGGGCGGGGGAGACTGCGGGAACTATGGGATAGCTACAGGATAGCTACCCACAGTGCAATGCTCCGGAAATCGACGCCAGCCTCTGTACATGGAGGCACACCGCCGAAATAATTTGCTTAGTGTGGCTGTGTGCACTTGACTTTATACAATCTGTTTTACAAAACCGGTTTCTGTAAAATTGGAATAATCCCGTAGTGTAGACATACCCTTAGTCTGACTCCCATAGCAGAGCATGGTGAAGGGTTGTTTTGCAAGTACTTGTTGCTGTTGTAGTCCTGCATAGGTTTACTTCAGCCCTGAGGCTTTGTGTAGTGAGCATTCTGGCAGATATATAACTGTATCACCTGGAAAAGGAAGTGTAAAAAGGACTTAGTGAAGGAGCAATGACAGAAGTATAGTATAAAAAAAAATCTAAAACAAACAGTACCCTAAACACAAAAAATGTCCCATATCATTTAGATGATGTCTTTCTTTAAGCTTAAGGCTACCTAAATGAATGTTCCAACCACAAACATTCATATCTTGTCAGTTTGCCACTTTGATCCAACTTGAAATGTACTATTCTGTATGAGATCAGGCTGATTAGCTGGAAATAGGGACAGTATTTCCTGTGTTGTAAGTTTTGCCATTTAATCAAGAATCTTGAAGTGGCTACTACCAGCCAGGTGAGGGAGAGGAAGGTGATTAACCCCTGGCTAGGACAAGGTATCTCATGACAAGTAACTGTTGCTGAATAACATTTTGAAAATTATTTTGGCATTTTAGAACATAAGAATGGCCATACTGGGTCAGACCAAGGGTCCATCCAGTGTAGCATCCTGTCTGCTGACAGTGGGCAATGCCAGGTGCCCCAGAGGAAGTGAACCTAACAGGCAATGATCAAGTGATCTCTCTACTGCCATCCATCTCCACCCTCTGACAAACAGAGGCTAGGGACACCATTACTTACCCATCCTGGCTAACTTTGTTATTGCAGATAGGAACAAATGTGTGGGAAGAGAGAATTACATTCATTCTTTGGGATAAGAAATAGTCTGTGAGTTTGCTTCATTGAAGGAAAAGCAGTATCTGTAAACTGGAGCTCATCTCGAACACTTTAAAGCAATGTATATCTGTAGTAACTCAACCTGGACTCAAGAGAAAAAGCAACAATGAAATAAGTGGAAAGTTTAACAAATGTGGGCTGCAAAGGAATCTAATCAATAGAAATGCTCCATTGAGTTTGATGGACCCATTACTATACTGAATAAAAATGGAACAGAAATTTATAATGACTATGAATTTTAGATTAACATAATCAGATGTTCATAAAACTTGGCTAACAATTAAAATGATGTTAAAGGGTGTGCTGAAAAAATATTACAAATTGGTTCCTTGAGTTCTCTCAAGTGCAAGTGAGTTTTGAGGTATCCAATATTAGACTGTAAACCATAGAAGTTGAGTTGTGCAAGATCTTTGTCTGTAAACTATAAAATTCCTACAGCATGCAGATTTTTCAAATATGCATAGCAGTGAAAAGGTTAAACTTAAAATATGAACCCACAAAAACATGAAAAGTCTGCATTAAGGTGGCCCAATGTGACAGCCACTGGCTTGGCTAACACCCTGGGGATTCAACTGGTCACCTCCAGGGCTAAAAAGCATAAGCTGCTAAGCTTGAGCTAAAGCTCACTAGGAGGCAGTGTAAGTCATATCCTGAGAGGACCATCCACAGAAAGGGACCTGTACAACGTACTCACAAGTAGGTTACATAAACACTTAACTTTTCCCTGGATAAATAATGCATATGGTCCTATATCAGAGAAGCCTAAGCACCATATGTGATTATCTATAAATATAGTTCATACTTCACACTGGGGTATCTAGTATAATGCACTTCCTGAAATGTTTTTTTGCATTCATAACACTTTAAAATGTACACATTATTTTTTGCATTACTGTGTACTATATAGGACCTAACCAAGAGCAGGTCTCCATTATAGTATTCACTGTACAGACTGAGACACAGTGTCTGCCTCAGATAGTTTCTAGGCTAAATAGACAAGGCAGACAAAGGGTATGGGGTGTGGAGCACAGGAGATAAATAACTTGCCCATGGTCATATAGTGAGTTAGTGTGGCTAGAACTGAACTCCGACCTCCAGTCCAGGACCCTACTCACTAGGCAACATTTCTTCAGCACAAATGAGGGTTTGTCTAGAAAAAGAGTTAATATGTGGCATGCTCAGCTGGCCACCTGCACTAAAAGTTCCCTGGTCTGCACTGAACCTCTCCTGTTTCAAAGCTGAACACTAACTCTCCATCAAGTCAAATCTTGAGGCTAAAACTGAGTCAGTCCTCAATGAAGATTAGTCTCCTGTTAAATCCAAAATTCAACCATTAAATTATCTCTGTACCATCAATTTCAGGTTCCTGCATAATTTCCAGATGTCAGATCTTTGCCAATAATACTGGCTCTAGTTAAGGGGCCTTGTTATAGAATTTAGGGCCAAAGTGTATTTCTCCTAGCTACTGAGAAGAAGAAAGGAGGCTTATCTTCCTCTTTGACTGCAGGGAAGGAGTCGTATGGGTGTCTTACTGCTTCCCTTCTGGCTGTGGGATTCAATGAGGGAGGGGATAGAATAAAGTAGGATTGGGAAGGAAAGAAATGTTATTTTGACAAAGGCGGAGGAGGGGAAAACAGATACTTGAGCAGTTGAAGGCATCAGAGGGGAGAAAGGGGTTTAGATATTCAAGAGCTGTTCAGGAAAGTGGTAGGAAGCATAGCATGTTCAGTTTCAAAGTAGATCACTTTTACCTTAGGGCAGGATAGGGTTGATTTTCAGAGGTCAGTGTCCTGGCAAGAAGTCAAGATGCCTGAGAATCTCCTTTGTGTGGCTTAGAGTGCACAATGAAAACAGCAAGGACTCCCTTTGGATGAGGAGGCAGAAGCAGGCAGGGAGCACAACATGGCAGCTAAAGGCAACAAAAATCTCTCTAAAAACCCTTTTTTCTGTGGCAGCTGGCTCAAATAGCAAATTCTGCAGCCAGAGAATTTAGGGGTATATGAACTTGCTGCGTGAGCTCCCACTTTTCTCTCCCAGGGCTGAGAAAGAAGACTGAATAGTTTGTTTGATTATTATTTTTCTTGGAGAAGCAATTAATATTACAGGTGACAGAGGACAGCTTTGACCCTCTTATGTTTTTCCAAGCCATAGTTCACCATCAGACCAAGTGTGTGCACAAAGGACCATGTGTGAGTGACCATCAGCATGTTTACATCATTGTTTGTGACAAATAGCCCAACTTTAAGAGGAAGCTGTGCTTAGTTTGCTTAGAACAGTGTTCTGAAAGATCACATAGTGAGAATGTGTAAACCATCAGTTGTATTTAAATTTCATTTTTATTTTATAAAATGAATGCTCAAGCTTCTTTGTTAGTGGCAGTCACGCATTCTGAAAAGTCAAAATGACATCCTTTGTCACGTCACCAGATTAGGGACCCAATCTCATGAGGAAGGCAAACTATTTTGACTCTTGCAATATTTCTGGATTTTGTGTGTGTGTGTGTGTGAGAAAGAGAGAGAGAGCAAGCGAGCATATGAGAGCGTGACTTTGCTCTGCACCAGTATTTACAAACAAAAAACCAACCAAACAAATAAATGGTGAAAAACTCCTACCTCTTGGCCTGACTGAGCATGAAAAAGGTCAGTTTTGAAAGAATAGAAAAAATATTTTTTCATCTTGAAAAATGCTTTCTCTAATGTAACCCATCATTCTCACTACAAATTTGCCTGTAGTTTGGGATTTTATCTGAATCTTAATGAAAGTGATTTGAGTCTAGTTTTGAAAGGAAAGGGGTCCTGATCCAAACCAAAAACCCAACAACAAAAACCCACATCACCATTTTTACAAACTGGCATCCATGTTGGCAGTCACAGCAGCAGAGTTTGCTGAAAAATAACTTGTTTCCTGTTAAAAACAATTTAAAGGTTCCAAAAAATTTACCAGCTCTAGCCAGCAGACATCCAAAAGACGAAGAAGAAGGCTGAATGAACATGGACAAGACCACGTATGGAAGAGAAGCAAAGCAAATATAGAAAAGAGAAAGGAAGACAAGAAACCAAAAACATAGAAAGCTAAGAAGAAAATAGAGATAGAAGAAGAGCAAGAAATAAAGCAGAATTCAGGGTTGATGAGCCAAGGAGTTGGACCTGCAAGAATGGGGTAGGAAGTTCAGGAAAGTGGTGATGGAGAATTTCCCCTCCCGGGGGTCTTGACTTTTTAAAATGTTGAAAGTGAAGAGAGTTGCAGGGGAGGGATGAGGCTTGATATGGAACCATAGAGGAGAAAATGGCATCCTTTTCTCTTCAACCTCTCGCTCTCCTCCTCTTTAACTCACACTGAGGGATGGATCCTTCACAAAGTGGCCCCAGGATTAGGGGAGTACAGGGGTTATCCTTAAGACAGCTTTGGACTTGCCCTCACTCCTCTTGACCATTGATTTGTGCAGTTTGTCCTGACCCCAGGAGCTGCCCAAAATATCTCATTTGGAACAAACTAGAGAGTTTAAGGCCAGAAACGAGTCTGACCTCCTCTATTATGTCACAGGCAACAAACATCACCAGTACCACACACTAAACCCAGCAATCAAAATTAGACCAAACTATTACATCCCACAGCAGACTAAACTACTATGTGCCACAGATAGAGAATAGGAGGGACCATTGTACACTAGTGCCCGAGGCTCCTCTAATGGCATCAGTGAAGCAAGGGCCAGACACTAACAAAATGGCTGACAGAGATGATCCCAAATCTACTGATCATGCTGTATCACCTACTGGTTATAATGACAGTGAAGTTGTCAAATGGACAGACACAGAGGGAGATATTAAAGACTGAAAAGGAGGGGCTACATAATAGCATTACCTAGGAGATACAGAGCTGACAAATTGCCCTATGGTGACAGTCATCCTTCTGTGTTTAATGCCCTATTGTTGCTCAGCTGGGAGGCACGCAGACAATCCCCAAGCAGACAGATTGATTTCTGGAGGTGATTGGAGCTGACCTTGCCCCCACCATCCCAAACATTGATGAAGAGGAAATGGGATCAGATGCCCTCTCCCTGAAGATGTCATGGTGTAGGACACCAGACCCATCCACATAAGACAGCAGAAGGAAAGAGGACCTTGGCTCCATGGTTGGAGACAATACTGTACAGAACATCAATGTGTAACACACCTGTCCTCAGAAATATATTCTCTCCTCCTTAACACTGTTATTATCATAGATTATTATACCTAGTCACCCATGTAACAGGCAGCTAAATGTGGAAGGAGATGGAACTTCTTGAGGCTAGTTTATTTATTATCTTAAAATAAAAGGCTACCGTAAATTAATAAACCAGATGAATAAAAAGAGACCATCTCACTCATGTTTCTGGTCAATTGATGCTGTGTCATGGACACCTTGAAAGATTTGTGCTGCTTTATGCTCCACAAACATGGTAAAAGATTCTGTGATAGTAATTAGGCTTTTATTTTTTTTTTAAGTAAAGAAGGAGAGAGAGATGCTAGTTTATTTCAAACTGAGAATAATGGCTATTCCCTTCAGGCCACTAGGATCTTTCACTGAGACGTATATTTACCTCTGTGAGGCAGCAGCATGGGATGTCATTGAATGGGATGTCTGGTAAAGCCAACTCCAGTACAAACCCAGAGGAAACACATACCAGTTACCAAAGAAACACCTTCATCTTCACAGTATAAATGTTCTCAATTACATTCATTAAGGATTAATGTTCCATAAAGTTTCTAATCCTTCACTGAGCCTCTAAAATATTATCTTATGTCATAGGCTCTATGGTACAAGTGCAGATAGGCCTTGTTGAACTTCTATTATAAAAATAGACTAGTAGTTACTCTCTGTCTTTCTCAGGTTTCCTGCTGGCTAGTGGCAGAAAGAGGTTTCTGAGGTGTGGTAAGATTAAGAATTTCCTTTTGCATCCCCCTCCCACCACTTTGTTTTTCTCATTAGGAATCATAACAGATTTTTAAAGGGATGGGCTAATTCTGGTCTCAGTAATACCGGTGTAAATCTGGACTGACCGTTGAAATCAGTGGAGTTACATTGATGTAAAGCTTGTATGAGATCAGACTCTGGCACAAGCATCTTTTCCAGGCAAGGTCTTTTGGTACCTCTTTTAATGCCCATCCATTGCTTTACAACAAGAATGCTTTAATTATTCTCTAGAGCATATTATAACTAGTAATGTGTGTGAAGTCTAGTTTTGAAAGCATAAAAGGCTACTTGGAAGTTAATCTTAACATGAAAAGTTCCAGGAAACTTCTGAGACTTTCTTTTCTGTTTCTTGTATTTGCCTAATGTCTTCTAACAAACCTAGTGTATCAATAATTGTATCAAATTCTCTGGGTCAAATTCTGGGTCAAATTCTCTGGCCTGTTGATGCCCAGGTGACACTACAGCAGTGGCAAGTAGCCCAGATCCCATACTGTGAATTCCTCTGGTGCTATGGAGTCCTGAGCACGTGGGGATCACAGCTAGCTGGTGTAGTTTAGCTCCTTGGTTGCTCTAAATTATGCCAAGGCTGGCATCGAACTGGCCCCATGATCTGAGCTGCAAATCACTCTTGTTGAACGTTCTCCTGCATCTGCAATCCAGCCTTCTGTTTAGTTATTGTATTGATATCTAGTGTTCCAGAGTGTAATTCTAGAGTTTAAGGCCTTCAAGGCATGGAAACTGTTTGGTACAGGTCTCCAATTGCACAGCACTACGTTCACTTACTTCACCTTATAAATTTGTAAGGCTACAATGTTGCCCCCTCTCCCAGGATATGATGTTTACAATGTAATATCCTGACACAATCTAATCATTTCATGATGCAAAATGATGTACGTTAAAATGGCATAAAGTTATGAGGCAACTCTGGGATATTTCATAGCCCCATCCCAGCCCAACTGATTTTTGAGTCCTGTGAATATCCTGATAGCAATGTTTGTGGGATGAAGAATTGCTATAAGAAAACAAAGATGATCTTGCAAACATTACAACGGACACTAACAACCACTCTAAACCAATGACTCCTATTTCCAGTTTTGGTAATTTATTCTTTATTATCTTTGCTTAATGCAAATCAATTCCTTTTAAATTTCTTGAGTTACCCCTCCTTAGTTTAAGCTTCTGTTCCCTAACTGGCAATTTACACTACTTGAAATAGCATTTAGCATCTCTATTGTCCTCGCAATTGTTTATATACTTTGATGTAGTCAGTTTTTAACCTTCTTTTGAAAGATCTGCAATTAATCTACACTGAACCACAGAATACAGCATCAGTCTGCACTACTTTTGTGCATATTCACAGTCATTGAGTTGACTGATTGTTTGCCAATTTGGAGTAGTATCAACAAATTTGAACATCTTTATGTCTGTTATAGCTTTCTGGTTATTTTAAACACATATTAAATTGAAAGTATTCTAATACAAAGATTAAATAATCAATCTCTTCTCTAGAGATAAATGATATTTAGATTGCAATCTAGTTGAAAAAAAACTTTTTTTTCTCATTCCACAACAGATGGCAACTATGCACACTAAATTTAAAGATGCAGTTGCCTCATGAAACTACCATGTCATGGTATTACTCAATAAATATCAATTGCCCCATCTAAACCTGTCCACAGATATCAAAATACAGCACGTTATGCTGATATTATCAAACTGAATTTTTCTTTTTACACTAATTTCCCCTCACAATTATTTCTTGGTTTAAGATGCTTGTTTACCTTTTCTTGTGGCTGGCACTTGTATTGCATTTTCATTTTAGACAGAGAAGCTGCCGTAAAGAGTACAAGGGAGGGGGAAGATTAGAAAAGGAACAATGACACCATCTGTCTAAGAAATGTATTTCAAAAGAGAGATGGAAAGGACGAGGTAGAAAAGTTGAGGTACAGTCTCTGGGTTCAGAAGCCTATGTGAAGGATTAGTACTTTGCCCATTGCTAATTTGATGGACAACAAGTGAACCACTGTATTATGTTTTATAAGCTATTTGTAACATTCCATAAGTAGGTTTTTTCAGAAGTGATACTACTAAGCTACTGCTGCCATTCCATGTGGGTGTACAGGTATGCAGAGTGTGAGTGTGGGAAGATAGATGGCACTGAAATTCTGAATCACTTTTGAAGAAGTTTGTGTCTTTTATGGAGCCTGTATTCTATTGGGTGGGAGAAGGAATTGTACAACAATGGTTGCACCCGGTGAGATTGTGTTCAACAGGTCTCATTCTCCATTGTCTGCACCTTATGTAGACATTTTTCACCCTTGCAAAGTGGGTGCAAAATGCTACTAAATCACTGTGGTCACTGGTGAGAATGACTGAGCAATAGAAAATCAGGACCATTTTCTCCTGGCATTCTGGAAGGGTGCAGTATTGAGCAGGCTATGGTCCCCCCTTTCAGAGGGTGTAACACATGCTATCCCCTGTGCTGACCAGTAGTGCTGGACGACACAATGTGGAGGGACTGGCCCTGTTCTAGTCCTATCACCCTGTATTGAGGAGTTCACACTAGTCTACCTCGTGGGCCCTGTGCTTTAGGAGAGCAAAGAATGGGATTATTTTCCAGAGGTCCATATAAAGTGGAGGGGATATCAAAATTCCTTGTACTTTCCTGCACCTTGTGCACACTGAGCTGGGCATAATTTACCCTATTCTTTTATTTTTCAGTGATCTGCACTAAGATTACAATTCATATGAATAAGATATGATAAATATCACAGATCATTACATTCATATGGATTTAATTTCTAATATCTGAAGAAAGCTACCCAGCATTTTGGTACTACTGAACAACAGGTGTTCACCAAGCTTTGCATTGATGCTTACCACTTGCGCACAAGAACAAAGCCAGGGGTCAGTACAAGTATGGTAAATTCTCTCAGAACAGTACTGGATGGGGCTACCTTTTCAACACAACAGGCAAGTAATTATAGTAACTAACCATATGTGTTACTAGATGATTTTGGTTGCTTTTGCAAAGATACCATTGTAAATGTGGCCTACTGGGCATATTTACCAGTTAGCTGATATAAACATACTGCCACTTAATACACTACTTCCTATACCAAAACTTTCTGTTCTTCATAAACAGCGCAGATGTTAGGCATTGGATGTGTATTTTAATATTTAAAACTTCTTTCAGAGCCTATCCTATGGCAAGGAAGCAACCCTATCAAAAACCTCTCCTGCTAAAAGATTCAGTCCCAATTAAACCTCTTAACCACAAGATGGTGTACTAGCATTAGCTAGCTAGGTTTGCAAATAGGATTCCTCTAAACTGGGGTGGGGGAGCTGAAAAAAAGCTTTCTAATGCCTGTGCAAAAAAATAATTTTGTCTGGTTTTGCACAAGTATGTTCTGGAAATGAATTACATAATTGTCTTATTCAATGTTACTGCCACATAGTTGTATTTTGTTTGCTTTCATGTAATAGTGGAATCAGCAGCTAATTATCATTGCATTGGGTTACAGTAATATAAAGTATGTTAAAACAATTATTTGTTCTATTCTTACATAATAAGATCAGTTGTACTTCATGGTCTAAATCTCAGCCAATGATATGGCCTTTTTGCAGCACCCGAATGGCACAAATTGGCTATAAAGCTGAGGATTCCACTGGTACAGATAGTCCAAACTGAGATAGAGCTGGAATAGACAATGCTATGCCTCCCTCACCTGACACCCAGCACAGGGAAATATCAGAGGGGAGCCAGGATGAAAGTGGTATGCTGGCTGTCCCTGGTTGTCCTTTGTTTGTTGCAGCTAGTGCACTACAGTCACAGAGATCAGAGAAGTGCAAAGGTGGTAAACACTTTTTGGTCCTAAACCAAACAGAATTCAGTCAGATGAAAGGATCAAGGTCAAGATTTACAAAAAACTCATTAAGATAAAAGAAGGAGCTACTCAATTGACTAAGGTTGAATTGCAGTGATTGTTATGAGTACCTCAGAACAATGAGGATTGAGTCTCATAAAAAATACTGCTATGTAAGAGAAGCCTGAAATGTGGGTAAAAAAAAAAAATGTGTGTATATATATATATATATAGAGAGAGAGAGAGACTATTCCAAACTGGGGTTACAATATTTATTTGTAAAATCTAAACCATTATCTAGCTTAGATTGTGGTACGAATGCTAAAAATAGATGTTAATATAGATCTTGGTTCACCATAATCAGTAAATTTATAATCTAATATAACCAACAATTTAGCCAGAAAAATTAAACTCTGATCTAATAAAGTTCTTAGCATGTACTTTGTTTTTAGTCACTTAAAAGGAAAAATTCACATCCTTAAATTTAAGTCATTTACTGGATTAATGCTTTAAAGCTTTTGTGGTACTAACATTTGTAAATTTCTCCATTAACAGGCAAAATTTTTTACTGATTGGAGGTCTTCCTTGCTAGATCAGAGGACCTATTAGAATCTGATGTCAAAAGGCCACTTTTTTGTTTTAAATCTAATTTTACTCTTTATTGATCAATTATAGACTCTAACATAATCAAACCATGCTACCTTATTAACTGACTCTCTTGTTTCAACAGTTTTGCACACAAATAGCCCTTTCTATAGGTCAACTTTTACTTCAAAAATGTCTTCTAATGAACCAGGTAAAGTTGGGAGGATTATCTTTCTCTTACTCCTCTTTTCAATCCAATGCAGAGGATGGAAGCTCTGGATTTATTTACCTTTACAATGAAAAGAAATATTATCTTCTATTAAAATGTTGCAACTCCTGCTCCTCTGATAAAACCAATGAGCCACATAAATTCCTCGGCTGGATAATTCCATATGAAGGAATTTCTGAAGTCAGCTAAAGATGCCTCAGTAAAGTATGTCTGACTTATTATTAGTCATTCATATAATGGCATAAATACATGATGCAGTACAGTAGGAGGTCTGGCAGCCCAGTAAAGGTTATCTGACAGTATGACTGGTGCTGGCACCAGTTCCATTCATAAGTGTTTGCTATACCTCTTATTGCTATCAGTACCTTTAAGGCCCTGAAATCAAAATGCATCCCAAGTTGTTTTTCTATTCATCTGTACTCTGCATCCTCAATTACTATAGACTCAGTTACTACCACAGCTCAAGTTACATGTCTGATGGATTATATTTGCATTCAAATAAATGAATGATTATTTGTATTAAAATAAGTAACAGTAGCATGCAGGCATTAGGAAAACAAAATATGAATTATCCATGAAGAAAAAAGAGGTATTCATCTTGCATTCTGTGTTTGGGTAAGTTTCCTAATAATATAGTTTATAATCCCA
This sequence comes from Gopherus evgoodei, assembly GCF_007399415.2. NCBI lineage: Eukaryota > Metazoa > Chordata > Testudines > Testudinidae > Gopherus > Gopherus evgoodei. Next base: position 59,780,004 of record NC_044327.1, read on the forward strand.
TTGATGGAGAAAAATCACTTCCACATTAACATAGTCAAGATCCCTTTTTGTTTAAAAAAATAAAAGTACATATTGTCTAAATGTCCCTGTTCCTAATCAAGAACAATCTAATGTACAGAGATCAGCATGAAATACATCCAGGTGTGATGAAGTTAGATCCTGGAATGTTATATTTCATGACTAACAAAGCAGATTTTCTATTGGAGATGTGCCAAATCTGTCAGAGAGGAGCATCCAGGCAGTTAATTTATTTCCCACCTGGATTCATATTTAGAAATTCAGACACTTTCTTCAGTGGCAGAAACATGAGTCTGTCCCTAGCTTCTGCCAGCTTCCAGGCATGGAAGGATCTATCTTCAGATAAATAGAGCACTAAATCAGCAAAAAAAAGTTCCATACTAATGTACTTTCTGGCCTTGTTTGGTTGGATGCTCTTTCAGTTAGAAAGTCACATCTAGAAAAACATCTTTAGCTGTCGAAGAATAAGATAACTTGCAGTGATCACATAAGCAAAGAATCTGAGGTAGGCTTACCATATTTCTTCAGCTGTAGTCATGCACGTTTAAAGGGGGGGAAAAAAGAGGCGAGGTCATAGAGCTGGTTTAACTGACCAAATGAGGATTCCCCAGGGATCAGAAAACATGCAGATGCTGAACAGCTGGCATAGCCAGCTCTAGGCCACTCAGCCTCGTGGTGTAGGAGATGTGGCTGGAGCTTTGCCCTACTAGATGGATGACTTTCTTATGCTCCCATTACTGTAGTTATACCACTTTGTGATCTATAAAGTGGCATAGGCAGCTGGGGTTCTCAAGAGAGCCATACTGATTTTTCTTCTTAGAGAGTGGCTAGTATAGAAGTAGCACTGATGGACAATCTGTGAGTAACTGAGAACAAAGTTGTAATTAAACTGTTTAACTAGCAAATTAAACTATAGCATTTGCTACTAAGAAAGCACTTACCTGTAAAAAAAAAAAATTTTTTTTAAAGTACAGTAAAAAGCAAGTAGCTGGTCTATAAAATTCAGAGTGCATTTTTTCCTGCTTCTGGTGTTCTGATAAGAAATGCTCTGGGACAGGAGAAGTGCGTGTGGTTGTTAGCCACTTAGATTTTGGTCAGTGACAATTGGGACTATTTCTTCTCTTACAATACTGTGAAACCAGTGCAACTCCACTGAATTCATTGGAATAGCTTCTCCTATACAAGAATTAAGTGTGTGGGGAATCAAGCTATCTGAGAGCAAAAATTGACAGAAATCCAAAATAAAGGTGCTTGGATTATGTGAATCCTTTAATCCAGGTGCTGTTGCAGTTTGATGTGCTTTAGTACATATTTCTTCAAAATGGCTTTTTGACATTTAAGCATTTTCTATCGACTTATGAGGGAATAAGCTAGGAACTCGTCTATAATCAATCAGTCAGCTGCAGTACCTATTGTTCTGAAATAAATCCAAATCCAACAAGAAAACAAAGATCCCAATCTCACTATATGAATACTCAAAGTAGACAGTGCTCTCAAAGAATTCAAGGAAGGAATTAGAATCAAGCATACATGTTGACAGAATTACATGATGAAAAGTTGCAAGGGAAAATATTTAAGTTGTGATTCCACTGGGCTCAGATATCATCATTTCATTTGTAGGAATCTCTCTTGTGATCAAAGACCTTTGCCTACATTGGAAGAGATGCCTTGTCAGAGGCTGCACTTTAAAGAACAGGGGAAAATGAGTTTTGAATTAGTACTGAGCTACTGCTACAGTACTACGCACAAACATTTCTCTTCAGCTCATTGTTGAAACACTACTTATCCCACTTCCCATAAGGGAAGAGAATGAAAACTCCAAATTCAAGGGAGAACAAAATGCTTAGGTTGTTAATGGAAAGCTGTTCTTTCCCTGTGACCAAAGTGTTGCTGCCTTATTCGAGTAGGAAATGAAGAAAGAAAAAACCAAACAAATTTCAGGAGTTTCCAAGAAATAAAGAACATCTTGAAAGATGGAGTTGTTTCCTAGAGAATCTTCATTGGCTTTATATATTTCTGCTTTGCATTTTTTGAATATGCTGGCTCACTTAAATCACATAAACTAACTACATTATTTTAAATCAAACAAAGGAGATTGCTGTGTTCTTGCTCTTTTGCAATTGAAATATATTCTACTTTAATATCTACCCAAAAGAAAACTATCAAAGAGAAAACTACTAGCAGACCATTTCAAAAGTGTGGTGCCTCTGAAGCAGAGACATAGTTAGAGAGCACGGATGAGCAGATTTCAAAAGGTTTCCTGTATCCCTTGACCAGTATCGTAACACTAACCACTCTCAGTCTTTGGGATAGGTCAACTATGAATGCTGTGACTAAGCCCCTTTAAACTGGACTAAGTCAAAACGTTCAGATTGAAATCCAAATTTTGCAGCTAAGGCCCATCTCTAGTAATCTTCAAATATTTGGATGCTGATCTGAAGCTTATTCACAGCACTTGAATCTGCAAAACTGTGTGAGACATTTTCAAAGTCAGCTTTCTGGCAAGGCATTTAGTAGTATGTTCAACTAGAGAAAAGAAGTGAAATTCAACAAGAATAGTCTTTGTGTGTAATTTTGCTGCACTTCCATTTAATTATAGAGCTAAATTACAGAAAATGAAAGTGACTGGGGTGGGAGGAATTATTTTTACTTTTTCAAATCTCAGAAGTGTTCAGCTCTGATTCTTATAATACCTGAACTTATTCCACCATGCCTAGTTAAGCATGAGCACAAGCAAGTCACAAAGACATTGTCTGGCATATAATGTTTTAAGAACTATTGGTTGACTACAATATAGTATATTCTTTAAAATCTGTGAGACATACCAATGTTGGCTTAGGGTCTAGCTCTATATTGCAATCTTATTATTGTAATGTTAATATACTTTATAATTAAAAGAGATAAATATTACCATAAACATATTTTAATAAATAAACTTAAGACAAAAACTGTAGTAACTGTATTTACAGTAATATAGAATTGTATAAACAATAATTTCCCGATAGTATTTTTTTCCTGGGATTTGACAGCAACAGCATGTCTTTAGGTCTGTGATAAGGTTCTCCCTACACTTAACTCTAGAGAGTTAATATGGACAAGAGAAAGGCCAATTAGCAATAGGCTGCACCTGAAGGGGAGCTAAGATGTGAGGAGGCTTAACTGGGGATAAAGTTTGCAGTTACACCCTCTGTTACAAAGTGGGGAGAGAGTAGGAGCCTGTAATAATGTAGGAAGCAGTCCAGGGAAGGACCAGTAAAGGCTGAGAGCATAGATTTGAACTGCTGGTTTGAGGGCACCTGGACTGGAACCCAGGTTAGAGGGTGGACCTGGGTTCCTCTATAAGCCACATGGTCAATGCGGTAGCTATGGAGACTGCCTAAGACTGTGTGGAGAGAGACTGTGGTGAGACCCTGACAGGGGAGGACAGTTGTGACTTGGCACCACACTTTTGAAATGGTCTGCTAGTAGTTTTCTCTGTGATAGTTTTCTTTTGGGTAGATATTAAAGTAGAATATATTTCAATTGCAAAAGAGTAAGGACACAGCAATCTCCTTTGTTTGGTTTTAAATAATGTAGTTAGTTCATGTGATTTATGTGTGGCCAGCAACTGTGAAAAAACGAGATGGATGTGGAGGGTAATAGGTGCCTATATAAGAAAAAGTTCCCCAAAATGAGACTTTAAAAATGGGACATCTGATTACCCTACTGGAGGACTAAGCCATGAAAGAGAGGAGCTGTAGCTCCTGACCAGGAAGAGAGGGGCTGCAGAGCAAGTGACTAAGGCAACAGGCTGAGTGACTACCAGATGGGGTGTGGACAGAGTCAAGCTTATTCCCCAGATGAGTCCCAAGGAGATGCCACTAAGTGGTGAGTAGCACGCACACTGTGGCAAGGCCCCATTTATTTTTGGACTCTGTGCATTTTCTGTGAACCATAACAAGCTGATTGGGAGCGTAGAGTAAGGACAGCTATTTTATGCTCACCTAGAAAACACTGTATTGTAAGCCAAGAAATGAAACTGACATTAATGTTCAGTAAAACATTTTATTCAAGTATGACTTCTGTTCCCCCTTGCAAGAGATATGCGTCTGCACCCTTGGCCAGTAGACTTGTGGTAGCACGGCTGCTCAGCTACTAGGATGAAGATGAGGGTTAAGAAGTAAAATAAGTGCTCTGGAATGTGCATAGTTGATGTTAGAAATTCCTGCAGGCTTCCATGTAGCTGTAAGACAGTACCACTTGCTCATTCTATGTTGCTGCTAATCCATCCTACAAGGAAGTAGGATGATGTGGTTTCCAAACTGCAAATGAACCAGATTTCAATATTACTACTCTTTCTTGAGATTTTCCTTCAGAATGTGACATTATGCTCTCAGGGCTAAATCTTCATGCCAGCACCCAACTCGAGTATTATCTACGCTGGGTACTGGGCAGATGTGCAGTGAAGGTGGGAGAAGAAATATAACCTCCCTCAGCTGTGGAGAGGCTGTGTGGTGGTTACGTCAACATAAGCTTGAACCCATATGCATATATGCGATGGGGTGGATGCCTAGACAATTTCACCCACATCTTCTTCAGAATCCTCACCAATCCTCTTTTCTTTGCACTGCGGAGCTATACTGTGACCTCCACCATAGTAACCACAATGGTTGTGAAGTGCATTCATGCCTCAGTGCATGTTAAAAAGATCAGAAATTGAGTAGAGAGCACAGTTGAACAGACTCTGAGCTATTTTAATTACTTTTGAAAGCCACAACCCTGGCCCCAGCATAACTACCTCCTTGCTTGAAGCAGGGGCGGCTCTAGCCATTTCGCCCCCCCAAGCACGGTGGCATGCCATGGAGGGCTCTCTGCCAGTCGCCAGTCCCGCGGCTCCGGTGGACCTCCCGCAGACGTGCCTGCAGAAGGTCCACCGGAGCCGCCTGCCGCCCTCCCGGTGACCGGCAAAGCGCCCCCCGGCATGCGGCCCCAAGCATGCACTTGGCGTGCTGGGGCCTGGGGCTGCCCCTGGCTTGAAGCCTAGCTCTGGTCATGGCAGAACTCCTTGTTTGAAGCCTAATTCCTATACCCTTAGCCTTAATTCTGGTATGGGCAGGTCTACCTCCTACAACCCTATGTATATTTATGTATATTTATTTCCCCACACTCCTTCATGCTATGCTAGCGGTTTGAATAAATTAACTCACTTTCTGCAAAAATAAATACTTCGATACAAAAGTTTGCAGTATTTATAAAGTCATTGGAACTTGCTTGACTTTGAGCACTTGGTGTAAAGTTTGAGAGAAGTGAATAAAAACATCCATTATGTGAGATCTGTAGTGTGCAGATTAGATGCTTCTCTAAGGGACCACTGCCCTTTCAACTGAACTTCACAGACTCAGATTAACAATTGGATCCTAAGCATAATACTCTTCAATAACTGATTTCAGTATGTTTTCTGTGCCTTAAGACTGTACATTCCCTTCTGTCATGGGAAATGTGCAGCCCTGTGTGAAAATTCATGTACTCTTTAGCATCCCAAAGAGCATTTGATAATTTTGGTTCTATGAGAATCACAGTTCCTTTATATGCTTTTTAAAGAGAAAAATCTTCTCATTCATTAGCCACAGAAAGTAGTTTCTGAAAATATATATACGAGGCAGCTGTAATCTAGCAGATTGAGTTCTGCAGTGGAAGATGGGAGACTTCACACCAAATTATGCTCTTGTATATTCTGGTGAGCATTTCATACATCCCAGTTACCCCATGAGTAAAATGCAGATGATAATATTTAACTCCACAAACTGACTTGAAATTTATGGATGAAAAACACTATAGAATGATTTCATGTAAACAGCAAGTTTGCTTGCTGCTCAGCAGCATGAAAATAAAATCGCACTGACTAATGAATAGTGCTGCGTGAATAGTGGAAAACATTTCCATGACTATTATTTTGAATTGGAAAACTAGTGTTGATTCAGCTGTGCTGGCAGCCTTTCCATGCTGATTCTGAAAATATTTAAATACTCAAACTTTACAAAGACTAATATAAAAAAGTGAACATTCAGCTGACCAGTCTGAACATCTCCCAAGAATAAATATAAAATTATGTGTGATTGTAAAATTTATAATACAACATTTGTGTCATGTTTACTTACATAGGACATGGAATTCTTTGTTCCCTGATTGGATGACTTATGTATAGGGCCCTATCAAATTCATGGTCCATTTTGGTCAATTTCACGGTCATAGGATTTTAAAAATCATAAATTTTATGATTTCAGCTATTTAAATCTGAACTGTCACAGTGTTGTAATTGTAGGGGTCCTACCCAAAAAAAGGACTTGTAGGAGGGTTGCACAGTTATTGTGTGTGCGTTTGGGGGGAGTAGTGGGGATTTTGTGGTTCTGCCACCCTTCTGTGCTGCTTAGGATGACCAGATATCCTGATTTTATAGGGACAGTCCCGATTTTTGAGTCTTTTTCTTATATAGGCTCCTATTACTCCCCACCCCCGTCCCAATTTTTCACACTTACTGTCTGGTCACCCTGGCACTGCTGCAGGCAGTGGTGCTGCCTTCAGAGTTGGGCAGCTGGCCAACGGCCACCACTTTCTGGCCACCCAGCTCTGAAGGCAGCGCAGAAGTATGGGTTGCAATACCACGACATCCCTAAAATAACCTTGCGACCCCCCCACAACTCCCTTTTGGGTCAGCACGCCCAATTTGAGAAATGCTGCTCTCCCTCACCCCCCTACTCTGTGAAATCTGGTCTTTTGTGTGCTTTTACACTGTACTATACAGATTTCACGGTCTATAATGAGTTTTTCATGCCGTGAATTTGGTAGGACCCTACTTATCTAATTAATCAAAACAGTGAGAACTGCAAATATTACAACCAAATATAAAGTACAATTCAAATTTTGCATTCTCTTGTAACTTTATGTTATATATCTGTTACTTCCTATTACTGATTGTTCAGATTTTGAACATTACTATTTTTTTTCAGTGATTAATTCTTGGACTGCAGATTGTAATATGAATACACCTCTACCCCAATATAACGCTGTCCTCAGGAGCCAAAAAATCTTATTGCGTTATAGGTGAAATTGCATTATATCAAATTTGCTTTGATCCGCCTGAGTGTGCAGCTCCTTCCCCCCGGAGCATTGCTTTACCGCATTATATCCGAATTTGTGTTACATTGGGCCTCGTTGTATAGAGGTAGAGGTGTAATACATACAATAATGTTGTTGTGATCTGTTGACAGACAATTTACAAACTGGAAAAAAGGGCAAATTTGAGAAAATATGTATTATTTCCTTAGCTCTCAATGAGGATTCTTATCAGTCATAAATAATTATTTTATCATTTATTACCATTATTAGCTTCTCTCCCTTTATGTTAAAATAACCACGTGGGGCACTATTTTCCCCCTAATTTAGATTTTCCGAATTTAGATTGGGTTTTTAAACACAACAGGATTTAGGATCCTGTGGTCCATAAAGGTGCTAAAAGCTTTTATTTTGTTGTCAGTTTGAATGGTAAGAGCTGTCATTATGTCAGCAGCTCCTGTAAAACTATTTTGACTTGGCAGAAAAGTAAACTACTTATGACAGATTTTTTTTGAACAGTCACACTTTTTTTGGGGTGTGAAGGTGAAAGGCTCAAGATCAGAATTTTGAATATTACAGTCAGTCTATCCAACAACCCCGTTCTGTGTTATTTAATTCCACATGCCCTTTAATTTATGGCCCATTGTAAACTGAGCATTTAAAAACACCTAAGAACTTCTTGCATCCAAAGGCAATGGGCCTGATGAGAAAATTGTAATGTTTTACACCATGTGACTTTTCTTCTCATGTGTCAACTGTGCTGACTTAGAATGATTTCAAGAGAAACTAAGGCAGTACAGCCTTTATTGGAGATATGTTTGCCATCTAAAGAAAAATGAATTACAGCTGACAAACACTTCTTGAAGAGCTAAGGCCTAACTGCACAAAGGGACTTGTGTGGTTTTGTCCCAGTGATTTTTCTAGGAAAAGCCTGAATCAAGTGTCTGGGCTCCCTATATAATGTATGAGGAAGATATCCATCTAAGAATGGGATCCACAAAAGTCAGCAAGGTAGGCTGGGAAAGCTACTCAGTGGAAGATGCCAATGAGAGGGAAGTGTCCTAAGCCCTGCCCCTTTCACTAACATAGGCACCTAAGTCTGGCTGCAGGCTTGTGATCTATAACTGGGAACTCCTCTTCTGGAGTCAGGCAACTTAGATGCCTAAGTAGTTTCTTCTGAGAATGTTAGGTGCCTGCCTTTCTCCACATATAATAGCTGCCAGGAGGGAAGGAGCAGAAGCAGCTTCCTTACAGACTTTTGTCCAGTGGTTAGGGGACTCAGCAGGAATGTGAGAGACCCCTGCTTCAAGTTCCTCTTATGCCTGAACCTGATGAGGAGAACGGTTCTGAACAGGGATCTGATACCTCTCAGGTAAGTGCCCTAACCACTGGACTATGGGATATTCTAATATGGGTATCTCTCCAGTTAAGCTGTACCACTTTAATTATTTAATTGACTAATTAATATTAATTGGCCTAGAGAAACAGTGGGGATCTCTTCATTCCACATCCCACGTGAGTACTTTAACCACTAGGATAAGGTTATAAGGGAGCACTACCGCATCTTCTGTCATTTTGTGTGTAGGTAGGTGAGCATCCTACTGGATCAGACACTGCAGACAAGATAGGTGGAGGAAAGATGTCTTCCCTTGATTCACTGGATCACTCGGGGGCTTAGGCAGGAGATGGTTACCTGGATTAGACAGCCATGCACATGCCTAGAGGTAGAAACATGGGTAGGGACAGTGCTTTATTTGCAATAAGAGGTGCTGGGGCTCAAGCAATTTTTTTTCATTAAAAATGGATGCAGCAAGCCTAGAGGTGCCGGGCCTCTGAACTGCCAAGTCTAGAGGTACCTGTGCTCTGCCTTGGCATAAATTAAGCACGGCAAAGAGTTATAGCTGAGCAAGTTTAGGAGCGTACAGGGTTAGGCAGCAGCCAGGCAGGGGGGTTTTGGATCACAGTGAAACCTAAAAAGGGGACTTAGGTGCCTAAGTGCAGGGTTAGGTGATTCAGATAAGCAGATCTTACAATATCTTATTGCCTCTAATAGTGCCATATGAAATCTCCCAAAACTGTGATACATGGTTGGGTATAGAGTTGTTTTTATTGACTTTCATTTCTAATGTCTCATGAACTGTGAATTTTTTTTCAAAACTGTCATACTATATCATACACCCAGTGATGAGCTGCCAGAATCTTAACAACCAGTTTCCTATCAGGTCTTTGGTGGCACTTTGGCGGCGGGTCCTTCACTTGCTCCGAGTCTTCGGTGGCACTTCAGCAGTGGGTCCTTCAATGATGCTGAAGACCCAGAATGAGTGAAGGACCCACCTCCGAAGTGCCGCCAAAGACTTGGAGAGCCACCCGGTGAGTACAAGCCCCACGTTTTTTTTTTTTAAACATGTTTTTGTTTTTAAAGTCATCTCTGCTGAGGCCCCCTCAAAATCGGGCCATGCACTTCCTAAAGCTGGCCCTGCACATCAGGGTTGCAAAATTATATCCGGGACCATGTAGGGAAGGCTGTGCCTCCCAAAACAGCCTGTCCCCCCCATCCAACCCCCACCCACGTCCTGCCCCCGACTGCCACCCTCAGAACCCGCAACCATCAACCCTCTCTGCTTCTTGTCTCCTGATCACCCCCTCCTGAGACCAGCCCACCTTAACTGCCCCCCAGGACCCCACCCCCTACCCAACTCGCCCCGTTCCCTGTCCCCTGACTGCCCCAACCCCATCCACCACCACCTCAACAGATCCCTGGAACTCCCTTGCCTACCCAATCTCCCCGTTCCCCATCCCCTGACCACTCCCCTAGAACCCCTGCCCCCTCCAACCACCCCCTGCTCCTTATCCAACCCTGCCTCCAGCCCTGGCCCTGCCCCCTTAACATGCTGCTCAGGGCAGCATGTAAGGATGCCACGCGACCCGCTGGAGCTCACAGCCCCAGCCCCTTACCATGTCGCTCAAAGCGGCAGGAGCTGCAGAGCTGCCCAGAATGCTGGTGCCAGTGGCTCTGCACGCTGCGGCTCTGCGAGGCGGGGGGAAGTGGGGGAGGGGCCAGGGGAGCCTCCCCAGCTGGGAGCACAGGAGGGCCAGAGACAGGACGCTCCCATGAGCTGGATGTGGCCTGCGAACCAGAGTTGTTTTGCCCACCCACCCGTCCCTTTAACAGCCGGTTCTACATCGGCTTCTACATTTAACAACCTCTTCTTGTGAACTGGTGGAACCAGCTCCAGCTCACCACTGCATACACCCCCAAAAAATTGCTATGAATAGTCTTAGGCCAATTTATGCCCTTTTTTTGAAGAACATGTTTTCATATAGATGTTCAGATCAGTGAAGGAAAAAATGGAATCTATGAAGAATTGTTCCTAAATAGAATATATTTGTTCAACTTTTAAACATGTTATCAGCTCTTTATGGTCCTTATAAGCAAGCAGCTGAAATTAGTCTATGTCTCAGGAAGGTCGGAACTCAGCAGTTTTAGCTCTGGTTCTCAAATAGCTTGATAAAAGAAATATAGCGCTTTCCAACAATTTAATGTAATAAGGGCTCTATCCCAAAGCTTTTGAAGTGGATTTTGAAACCATCTTAAAATCTGAGGACCTGATTCTTAGTTACAGTGAGGTATCTTTATACCACACTGGCTTGTAAAGGGGCATTGAAGTACATGTAGATCAAATTTATGCCCCCTTTACAGGGCCTTAGTGTAAATGAAGGTTAGACTCTAAGGGTACATCTACTCTGCAATGAAGTACCATGGCATGGCCGCAGCTGACTTGGGCTCATGGGGCTAAAAACTGCCATATAGGCATTTGGGCTTAGGCTAGAACCCAGGCTCTGAAACCCCAAATATCTACACTGCAATTTTTGGCCCTCCAAGTCCAAGTCCAAGACAATTGGTCTGGTCTCTGAGATTCTGTGCCATGTTTTTTTCTTACTGCAGTGTAGACATACCCTAAGGGTTGCTTGTCTGGATGGAGGAGCAAAAGCATTGCAGCCCCCACTCTCTTTTGTGCCATGGAAAAGGAACTCTATGGCAGTTCTCTGCAGGGTTCCATGGATTGGAATATGAACATGCCAGGTTATTCATAAAACTCCAATTTGCTAGGCTGCAGCCAGCTACTGCAGGGCACGAAGGGAGCATTTAGCTACCTATATCCATTAATTCCCCATGCTCTGTAGTAGCGGGCTGCAACTTAGCTGTATCAGTTCCCTAGGAATGGCTTTCAGTTAGAAGGGTAAGATTCTGCCAGGCTGCTTTGTGGGAGTTGTCAGATGAGCAGAGTCCTTTTACTTACGAGGTGTTCACTTGCTCAGGCGTTTATTTTTCTCACTGTTTTGATTTACTTTTCGTATCTGGTCAGATGTACATGTAACTTTAGTCATTAAAAATTCAAAACCTGTTTCAGCCTCATAGAAATGAAATAGCTGGAAATAATTTACAATCCAGAAGACAAAGGGCTGCTATTAACAGGTCAGAATAAGTTGATTCCAGTCAGGTTTCCATGCGACTAACTGTTATATGAACTGTGTGTGATTATTAGCATGTTACTGATTTCTATCTATTTATCTGACAGGCACTACAGACAACCATCATTGTGTTGTGTCTCATGTGTATTTGCTCAGAATGTAGATATTTGTGGCTGGAGGTATTTATTTAGGCTGTGATTCACCATTGCCCTGCGCCTTGTATAAATCTTTACATAACTGGAAGGTGGGTGCAAAATGTTATAGTTTCTGATAGTGTTTTTGCCTGCTTTTCACTGGTGTAAATGACTACACATGATGCAGAGCAAAGGTGAATTGGGCCCTTAATTTATTCTGACAAAGCCCAAAGTGTGCTATGCATTTTAACAAGCAAAGAAGACAAGGTCTTTACCTGAAGGAGCTGCCAATCTAGACTTGAGTCTTATATGATACAAAGTATCATTGTTCCTTCTGCCTGTACATCATTATTAAAGAGGCCACTAACTTATTTTATGTAATGTTTCTTCCTTAGTTTATACTAAGTGCTCATAATAGATATTTGCTACAGTTGGATCTCTTTTTATGCCTGCCCTTTTAAAAATGCCTTCAGCACTTTAAATCTTATCTAAATGGGTTTAGATCTATTGCTTTTCTCTCATAAACTATGTCCACAAGGCTATCTATTAACAAAAAGGAATGCAATTTTTAGTTAGGTTGCTTTCTCGAATAAAAACAACAAACATAGAAGGTAAATAGCCTTTACAATAATTTTACCTTCAGGCATGAATATATTTGTCAAAAATTGCATTTTATTTAAATGAAAGTAGTGTTATTGTAGTTCATTTAAGTACAACCCTTAAACTAAGTTATTTTTTGGCATCTAGGGGGTTTGATTCTATGAAATGCTGAGAGCCTCGCACGGCCTGAAAATGGGATTTACAGCAGCAGGTGATCATTATGAATAGAGATGGGGAATAATTCCGGTTTGACTCTACAACAATGCAGATGATTTGGACCATCCCCACATGGCAGCTATGCTTTTACTGTGATAATCAAAGTCATCATTGCTTTGGGGCACCTGGCTACAAGATCCTTTCAGAAAGTTCTGGATAAGCCAACTTGCTGTTTCCTTTTGCTGTACTCTGTGAGTATTAATGTTTATAATGACTTGCCCAGAGACAGTCATTACCAACGGTAAGTCGAGTAGGAGGTCTATGACATTGCACATTTGCCATCCATACGAAGTGCCTTAGACTTCACTTATGTTCCCCTCAAGGCACGCTCACACACTTGTGCTTTCAGGAATAGAAAGGGGTTATATAAATGTAAGCAGAGTCAGGATAAGCTCTACCCTGACATCTGGTGGAAAGAATTTCAGAGAGTGTATTTGCATAGGCACGCCTACCCTACCCCAGACTGCCGAGCTGTGGGACTGCTTGGTGACAAATGACTCACCCTCAGTTGGGTGGTACTTGCTAGACAAGGGACATGGGTTCCAAAACCCTGTGAATTGAGAGAGGTCGGGGACAGGTATCTGTGCCTGGTGGTGCAGTCTCCTTGTGGAGCCAGAAGTACCAGTTCCACCCCCTCCTCTCTCCACTGTGGAATGTTAGAGTTGATTTTTTTTTTAATTTATTCCCTCAAGAATCTAAATACAGGTTACTGAGCTGAACTCACTTTGGGCTAATGGTGCACTAGCACTGGAGCTCCCCTACTAAGAGCTGAGATCACTAAGAGTTGAAATCACTAAAGAGCTGAAATTACTGAGCTGAGAGCACTGAGTACTGTGCTAACTAGTGGGGGAGCCTGAAGATATACTGTGGAACAGAGCAGCTGGCGGAGTGGAGCAGTTGTGGGGACAGCTGGAGCGGATCTCGGGACAGCTGGTGGCAGCAAAGCGGCTGGCAGAGCGGCGTGGCTGTGGGATGGGTGGAGTGGCCTGCAGAGTGAGCAGACCCGAGCAGTTTGCAGGGAGAACTGGAGCAGCTCATGGAGCGGAGCAGCTGATGGAGCGGAGCAGTTTCTGAGGATGGCTGGAGGAGCAGAGTGGAGCAGCTGGTAAAGCAGAGCAGTTCGTGGAGAAGGTGGAAGCAGAACCCACGGAGAGGCAGGGCAGTTGGCCCCGGACCATGTAAGGTGCCCCTTTCTACCCAGGCTGGGGGGAGGGACCTCTACAGATAAACTCTCGAACTCTGGGGTGGCATTGACCAGAGACTCTTGGGTTGTTGGACTTTGGGGTGATTGGACTTAAAACCCTAAGGGGAAAAAGGACAGTGCCAAATGTAGTTGGAGGTGGGTTTTTGTTTATGGTTTGTGTTATAACCCTGTTTGTGGTGTTTCTCCAATGGGATGCCGCATTGATTCCTTCTTTTATTAAAAAGATTTTGCTACACTCAGACTCCGTGCTTGCGAGAGGGGAAGTATTGCCTCCTAGAGGCACCCAGGGGGGTGTGGTATGTGAGTGTCCCAGGTCACTGGGTGGGGGCTCGAGCCGGTTATGCATTGTGTTACTGAAAAGGAACCCCTGGATACTGAACCCGGCCCTTGTTGCTGCCAACTCAGAGGGGCAGAAGGGTTACATAAAGTTCTAAGTGGAATTTTTCAGTTACTCTGCTGTTTATAATAAGAACCACAATTTGATTGCCAAGTTTTGGTTCTAAATTGTAGTTACCATATTCAGGAAATACTATGGGGTAAAGAGCAGGAATTCTTTTACTAACCATCATACTCCTGTGCTGACTCCATGAAAAGATTTGTGGGAGAGTTAAAAAGCCAGCAATTACAACACCAAACTGTGTGATAATTGTCTTCATGAACAACAGTGAGAAGAGACTAGTTTGAAGCAGGAGGGGGTAATGTTCTAGTAGACAAAGAATCTGTTGTTTTGACACATTTTTAACATGTCTTGGCCATAGAGTAAGATAAGATAGCCAGGTGCTAAGGGTTAAGTGCCTGGGGAAAAATGAAGTATGAAATTATCTCTGCATAAAGGCACAGGTCTACATATATTATTGCCTTGTGGCCAGATGGACATAAAAGGTTTGAGGACATGGAGGAGGGACATCAGCTCTTCCAATGACTCAGGGAGAAATGGGGACACAGCATCAACCAGGAAGAAAGTATCAGAGGGTAGCCGTGTTAGTCTGGATCTGCAGGAAGAAAGTGTGAGTGCTTTTAAATTCCCTCCTGCCATCTCTCCATACAAACAGCTAATAAATTATGCTTAGATCTGTCTTTCCCTGTGCTAGGAAACAGTTTTTTAAAATCAGATATCCATATATGCAGCCAAATATAGACCTTGATACAAAACCCACCGAAGCCAATGGAATATCTCTTATCCTATTGTACAAAACAGGGAAATTTAAATGCCCTGAAGTTCCCTATGCCTACTCTCTCTCTCCTTGTAGTGTGCCACTCCCTCTCCCAGGGAAAGACCCAGCCCCAGTGATTTGGCTAGAGAGCCCGCCTGATTAGACAGCTTAGACCATCCAAAAGGAACAGAACTATCTTGTGACATAGGTGACCAGTCACACATACATATAATAAGCATTGTGACCATTTTGCTGCAATTTGGTCAGACAAATAATTTTTCAGGGAGTACAAATAAATAAATTTCGGAAAATCATGATTGGCTGATGGAGAAAAATGGCAACAGGTGTTTATTACTGATAATTCACTGAACTCTGTTTAAATTAATCTTTTCTCCAGGTCCCTACATGCTACCGAAACAGAACTTTTATCCATTTAGTAGAGTACAGTTAAAAGAAGCAGTTCTTTTAAGGATTAGGTTTTTGAGCATTCAGGTTTAGGAAAGTGCAGTGAAAACAGATGGGCAATGAGGAGCAAGTCCTCTAAATTAAGCTTTTAATATTCCATTAACTGCTATTGGGAGGAGGTTACTCTACCTCTGAAGAAAATTAGGTGTTCTAAATCAAATCCCTGCTGTGCAAATCTTTAAGTCTTAATGCTGAATTTAAATTTCCCTTTATATGCTAGATGTGTGTTAGAAGAATGAGATGAGAGGAATGACATGCAGACAGAGGCATTGGAAGTGGAAGACTATTTGTCTGCCTTCACCCATGAGCTTCAGCAAAGATGTACACACATTGTTACCCTCAGGGACATGTCACGTTTTGTTATATCCATTTTACACATATGCAGTGTGCACCCCCTACAAAACATAGTCTGCTGTGTGTGTGTATTTGTTTATATTTCTGTGCCATGTATTGCACAGTTCACGTGCAATTTACTATACAGTACTCTCAAAATGGACCAGCCCAGGAACCCACTATTATCAGCTGGAGCCATCACTGAGCAAGGTGTTGGAATCCTGACTTTGACCTCTTGCTCTCCCCCAGATGGTAGTTATGGGGAACATGCTATAACTTATATCTGCAAATGAGGGGAAAGGAATGCTTTGTGCTGTTGAAAGAACAGCTTTTTCTAGCCATTTGGGGAATGATTTTTGGAGATGCTGCAGTGCTAATCGATTTTAACTGAAGGAATAAATCAGGGGCAGCCAACCTGAGCCTGAGAAGGAGCCAGAATTTGCCAATGTACATTGCCAAAGAGCCACAGTAATCTGTTAGCTCCCCATCAGCTCCCCCACTGCTCCCAGTGCCTCCCACCCACCAGCAGCCCCGCCAGTCAATGCCTCCCCCTTCCTCCCCGCACCTTCCTATCAGCTGTTTCATGGCATTCAGGAGGCTCGGAGGGGGAGGGGGAGGAGTGACAGCATGGCAGACTCAGGGGAAGGGATGAAGTGGGGGCAGAGTCAGGGACTGATCAGTGAGCACCCCCACAGCACATTGGAAAGTTGGCACCTGTAGCTCCAGCCCCAGAGTCAGTGCCTATACAAGGAGCCTCATATTAACTTCTGAAGAGGCTCCGGAACCACAGGTTGGCCATTCCTGGAGTAAATAATCAACACCTCTGAATATCAGACATTTGGAGGAAAACCAGGGTTTCAGTAGCACTTTTATTTTAGTTCCTCATCCTTTTTGCTAATTCATCATCCCTTTTAACTGCTCAGGCTTTGATCTCTTTAATTTACAGGTTTTCCCTTTGTTTCCTATGCATGCTCTTCTTACATACAGCCCCACATCTGTGCTTCCTCTTTAGTTTTCCTTTTGTGCATTTGAAAGTTGAGTCTGAAAGCTCCAGACATAAAAAACAGGTAATGCAGTATGTGGGATATGAATGCTGAAGTACTTCAGCCTTCCTCTGTGATGTTGCACTGGAAATATAATAAAACCGTAATAATCAGTCATGGTACTTAAGAGTATATGAAACCTCCCCTCAAAATAAGACCACCTCTATCATCCACCACAGCAAAAGCTTGATCACCTATTATCTTAAGATATGACGGTGATATTCTTAAACATGGGGTAGTATTGGAGGGCACATCCCTATCAAACTAAGACTGAGAGGAGGCAGGCAAGAATATCTGCCAAATTCTATGGAATTAAATATAAATTCTGCTATAACAAGATTCTTCTTTTGGAAGAAAGAGCCTCATAATTGGCTGTAAACTTAAAAATCCAACCAACCTAAAAACCTTCTGGTGAAAAGGTTACTTTTGAATTGAGTCAAATGGCATACTTCTATTAAACATGGAAAACTCAAGTTCGGGGGGGGGGGAATAGCTCAGTGGTTTGAGCATTGGCCTGCTAAACCCAGGGTTGTGAGCTCAAACCTTGAGGGGGGCCATTTAGGGATCTAGGGCAAAAATCAGTACTTGGTCCTGCTAAGGAAGGCAGGGGGCTGGACTCAATGACCTTGCAAGGTCCCTTCCAGTTCTAGGAGATTGGTTTATCTCCAATTATTATTTACATTTTAACTTGATCTGGCTTTATAGAAAGTGATTTTGGTTTACCAACATACTTATGAACTCTGGCAGCACTAGTTGCTATTTTAAATGAACTGGTCCACAGAATCACTGTCCTCTGAAGAGGTAGATACCTTCATGGGTTAATGTTATAGAACTGGCTATTGTCAATGTGCCCATTTGAAACGTTAGGTGATTCTCTTTTTGAAGGGAGTAGTATATGCCTACTGTAGTATATGTCCACTGAGAAGTCAGCTATCCCCTTGGAACAATATACCCATTAGCAATCAGGTGAGCCAATTAATTTAGATCTCTCTCTCTAAAAATATATTTTGAAAGCACTTTAAAAATCATGGGATTAAATTAAGATCTGCTACCCTAGTGTGAATCTGGAGTATTTAAAAGCAGAATTAGGACCATGATATTATGGTGGAATTTGAAGGGTTTTGGTTTCCAAGTTCTCCAGCTCACTGGCAGCATGGGAGTTAAGTATGATGCCCGGAAGTAAAAAATTGCAGTATTGGACCATTAAGTAGTATTTATTTTTTCCAGGAGACCGGCTTTTTTCTGGCTGCATCTCTTACTGAGATGAACATTGTATATAGCACAATGAATGAGTATATGGGATAAATGCAGAGATCCTTACTCAGGCAAGCTCCCACTACTGAATTAGGTTCCATATAGCCTCAAACTAGCAGCACCAATGTGTAATATCTAGATATAAAATGAATTGTTTAAAAATTTCATGTTATCTAGACAAAGTATGCCCTGAGCTCATGACCAGGACAGTTCAGTCACAGGCATTGTTCAAGGCAGAAAAATTGCTTGATGTCAAAGCAGCAGTATTGTGTGACTTAGCTACAATAGTACCCTTTGTGGATTTCCCAAAGGGTACTTGTACTGCCTTCTGATGTTAGATATAGAGATATGAAACCTCAGATAACTACCTCATTTACTATCTTTCAATATACAACCAATATAAAATTACATCAAGTTAAATGTCATAGACATAGGCGTTACATATCAGCAATCTTGTCATTTCAATTTTATTTTCATTCAGTGTAGTCTGTAGCTTGGTAAAATCTCATCCTTAAGGCATAGTACTCCAGGCTTCTAGTTTCTAGCACAGGTCAGAAATGCCAAACATAATGAAAAAGTGGAAGCACTCTATAGAATGCTACAATCAGACTGTCTGTGACTGACTCTCAAAGGCTTGCCAGGTTTTTCTGGTTTATCCGTGAGTTAGTGGAGCATGTTACTCCCTCAGTTATACTGCTGGCACACATTAATGATAGAACTGACAGTCTGTTCTTTTTCCTCCTCCTCTTCTTAATGAACTGTGAAAAGACCACAAGAAGATGCAGTACAAATAACAGGAGCTAAAGCATTTACAACATGGACTATGCCTGATAGTGGGAGTAGAAAAACATCCTCTCATCAACCAATATTCCTTTGTGAATCCCCAGAAGATATCTGCAGTTCTGAATCTGAGGAAATGCTGGAAAAGGAATAAGAGGATTGAAGTGGGACAAATGTAAACACAAAACAAATGAACACCCTAGAAACTCCCATAAAGGGGAAAAAGTCCACTGACAGATATTACCACATCCGAGGTAGAAGTCAAACTTGAACAGCTTAATGGAACTAAATCGAGATGTGGTAATATCTACCTCCATATCTTCATTCCCATTTGTCATCCTACCATTATCCCTAAGCTCCTCATTAGCCTCATCAAAGAAAGGCAAAGTATTTGTTTAGATATTGAGCCATGTCTAGATCCATAACTACCTCTTTGAGATGCCTGCTCATCCATCTTGGTCTACAATTCCTGCCTATGAATTTTTTTCCCTTTCTTGGGATGCAGGCTTCTGATAGTTTCTGCAACTTTGACTTGAAGTAATTCCAGGCCTCTTCTGCCTTTAGATCTACAAGTTTTTCAGTCCAATCCACTTCCCTAACTAATTTCCTTAATTTTTTTAAGTTAGCCCTTTTGAAATCAAAAATCCTAGTCATGGAACTATTTTTGTTTATCCTCCCATTTAGTTTAAACTGAATTAGCTCATGATCGCTCGAACCAAGGTTGTCCCCTACAACCATTTCTTCTATGAGGTCCTCACTACTCACCAAAACCAAATCTAAAATGGCATTCCCTCTTGTTGGTTCAGCAAGGGGGAAGGAATCCAATAGTTATCACACCCAGGAAAATCTGAGCCCTATTATTATTACTAGCACTTGTCCTCCAGTCTATATCTGGGAAGTTAAAGTCTCCCATTATCACACAATTCC
This sequence comes from Gopherus evgoodei, assembly GCF_007399415.2. Classification (NCBI taxonomy): domain Eukaryota; kingdom Metazoa; phylum Chordata; order Testudines; family Testudinidae; genus Gopherus; species Gopherus evgoodei. The sequence continues at coordinate 59,799,697 of NC_044327.1, forward strand.
CATTAGTATTTACTTCATTAAAAATATTAGAGAGGTCTCTATCCATATCCAAATCAGATCCTGGTGGTTCTGTCTAAAGCACACCCCAAGCACTATCCCAGGGGAGGCTCTAGTAGCTTTCTTCCCCAATGTGATGTTTGCCCGGACAGACTCTGTCTTATCCATTCCATCCCTTCTTAATTCTTTATAGTCTACCTCATCATTGATATACAATGTGACTCCATCACCTTTGCCTTTATTTCTGTCTTTCCTAAACAGCACATACCCCTCAATACCTGTACTCCAGTCATGACTACTATTCCACCATGTTTCTGTTATCCCTGTAATGTCTGGTTTCACTTCCTGCACCAGTAACTCAAATTCCTCCATTTTGTTACTAGGCTCCCCATATTGGTGTACAAACATCTTAATTTTTGCTGTTTGATTTCACTCATATTCTTTACCCGATTAGGCCCAGACATTCTCCTGCCAGTATCACTTATTAGACTGGTGTCTACACTACCCTTCCTCCTTATGTCCACCTGTGATGTTGCACTCATATGCATTATGAAAATATGATTATGAATGCGAATATGGTGCAACTGGAATATGCTTTATGCAAAAGGTCTCTTGTAAGGTATCATTACAAAGCTTATAATTTACTGAGTGTGTTCATCCTATTTGTATGCATGTATCATTCTTGTATCTGAAGCTAGAAATATGAAATATAACTCTGAGGTCCTATTGTAATTATGCAAAGTGCGGGCCATTAATGGTGGTTTAGAATCTTGATGGCTCCCATTGACTAGGACAATTGGTTCAGTAACACCTGTACGGATGGTTTATTTACTGTATGTGTGGGCCAGCACAAGGGTAATAAAGAATGAAGTCTTACAGTGACATGTGCCCATGTCAGATAATACCAGAATCCATCTTAAATATGGTACATTTCCATTTAGAAGGAGGCATGGGACCCAGACAGACAAAAGATTTCGGCCTGGTGCCAAAGCTATAAAAGGGGGTGGAACAGAACAAAGGGGGCTGCCAGTCATGAAAACGCCCCTACTTTCCATCTGCTGGAACTAACAAGGACTGTACCAGGGGAAAGGATTGGGCCCAGACTAGGGAGGAGTCTAGTCTGTGAAAGAAGCTTATTGGACAATCTCTGAGGGTGAGATTTTACCTGTAATCAGTTTCTTAATGTATTAGGCTTAGACTTGTGTGGTTTGTTTTATTTTGCTTGGTGACTTATTTTGTTCTGTCTGTTATTATTTGAAACCACTTAAATCCTACTTTTTATACTTAATAAAATCACTTTTGTTTATTAATGAATCCAGAGTGAGTGATTAATAACTGGAGGAGCAAACTGTTGTGCATATCTCTCTAGCAGTGTTATAGAGGGTGGACAATTTATGAGTTTACCCTGTATAAGATTTATATAGAGTAAAATGGATTTATTTGGGGTTTGGATCCCATTGAGAGCTGAGTGTCTAAGTACTGGAGGTTGGTCACCTGAAGAGCTGTTTTCAGTTAAACCTGCAGGTTTAGGGGCATGGACCAGACCTGGGTCTGTGTTGCAGCAGGCTAGCATGTCTGGCTCAACAAGGCAGGGTTCTGGAATTTCAAAGCTGGTAAGGAAAATGGGCTCAGAGGTAATTCCAGCATGTCAGGTGACAGTCCCAAGGGGGTCTCTGTGACTAAACTCATTACAGTGGTGTAGTCGAGCAGGATCTGTGCACAGCGGATTGCTTTGAGACACCGGTAGTGATTTTAAGTGAGTTTTAAGTGTGCTGGCTGGAGAACAGACAAAGTGATTACTGATTTGTTATTTTCTGTTTGCTTATTTTGGGTAAGGGAAATAGAGGCAGAAAATTAGCAAAATGTGAGTGAAGCTCAGAAGAAGCAAAACTGCATGGGTTGCAAATTGCTGAGAAGGAAAATGAACATAAAAGGCAGATGGAATTTTAAAAAATGGAGATTAATTCCCAATTTGTCTGAGAAAAAGCTGCTCACAGAAGAGCCATGGAAGCCCAAGGGTTAGCCCAACAAGCTGCTCAAGAACAGAGGCAACATGCTCTGGAGGAGAAGAAAAGGGAGAGGCAGCATGCCCTGGACTTACGAGACAAAGAAATTGAGGCCCAGAGACAAGCCCAGATTGAGACCTAGAAGCATGAACTAGCTATAATGGAGTGTATAGAGAGACAGAACCCTTCAACAGCGGGCTCCAATTCCCAAAAAATCCATAAATGGGAACGGTTATGCTCACCATATGATGAATCCATTGATATTGCTGAGTATTTCATCACCTTTGAGAGACTGTGCACTCTCCATGCAATTCTGCAAGATCAAAAGATGACTACTCTGGTTGCAAAATTGACTGGAAGAGCTCTGAACATATTCAATAAGATGCCTATTGCTGATGCTTTAAACCATGCTGTATTTAAGGAATTGTTTTTGAAACCATTTCAGATTACAGCTGAAACCTATAGGGTTAAATTCAGGAGCCTTAGGAGGGGGACTGGATTGAGTAATGTGGCTTATATAAATGAAATGAGAGATTTCTTAGACAAGTGGGTGAGGAGAAAAGGCATTACAAGCTTTGAAGAAATATGTGATTTGGTTACTTAGGAACAGTTCCTGAATGTGTGCAGTGATGATGTAAAACAGTATTTGTGGGACAAAAAGGTGGATGCAGTGGGTGAATTAGCTGGGTTTGCAGACTCTTATGAGCAATCACAAGCTGCAATTAAATATAAACCACTGGCAGAGGGGTACAGTGTTGGTGGAAAGCAGAATCACTGTTTTACCCCTGGGAAAAAGGAGACTGGGTGCTCATTCCTCATTGCCTGGTTACTCACCCCAGGGCTCCTGGAAAACAAAGGAATCCCAGAAAGTGCTTTCACTGCAATTCCTCAGAGCACCTGAGGAGCAACTGTCCCAAATTAAAGGAGAGTAAACCTCCCTTATTCTATGTTAGCTCTGTTGTCCTCAGCCCTGAGGCCCCAGAGGTCATTCCCACCTCTTTATCATACCAGCTTGGTGGACCTGGGGCCCAGTGAAGTCAACAGGGAACACATCAAGGTTGTCTAGACTGATGGCACAGAGTGTCTGGGATGGAGGGATTCTACAGCTCAGTTCTCTCTGGTTTGACCATGTGTGGTTCTAGATGCTAGTGTTTTGATGGGGCAGATGGCCCACATTAAGGAGGTGGGATTGGAAAGATTCCCTGTACCCCAGCGACGGTTCCTGTGGAGTGGGAAGATATGGAAGGTGATTTACTGGTGGGGATGCTCGAAGATATCCCTGCGGACATGTTGCTGGGAAATGATTTTTTCAGCAAAGCCAGGACTGTTAATGTAGTAACTCACAACATGAAGAAACACTGTGAGGGGTTCCCAGAGGGTGATGACAGAGAACTGCCTGTTGGTGAGAAGGCTGTTCTAGCTGATAACTGTATGTCTGATGCAGCTGAACAGCTAACACATCCTGCCCTAGGGAACATGGGGGGTAGGAATCTCAGAGGGAATCCCCAGAAACAGGGCGGGGACCTGGGAACCCACAGAGGAGGCGAGAGAGGGTTCCATTGACATGACAGTGCAGGAAGGCAGGGTGCTTCCAAGTATGGGAGAGGTAGAGCCAGGCCTCTGCCCAGCTGAGGATGACAGGTGCCCAGGGATGGGGGCAGGGGAGATTCAGTCAGTGCCTAGGGATGGAGAGGCTATCTCAAGGGTTATCTGTTAGGAATTTGCAGCTAAACAAAGAGTCGGCCCCTCCCTTGAGGGCATAAGAAAGCGTGTCTCAGAGGGAACTCCAGGAAGGGATGGGGGGAGAAGTTTTTTTTAAGAGGATGGGAAACTGTATTGGGAGTCCCCTGTAGGGAAGAACCGAGGCTTCGGCCAACCCTATAAGCAGTTGGTTATACCCAGCCCACAATGGGGGAATTAGCGCTAGTAGCAAATGATAGTCCCTTTGCTGGTCACTTGGGGGTACAGAAGAGTTACAACAGGTTTAGGAGGAATTTATACTGGCCAGGGATACAGTGAGGGATTATTGTAGGACTTGTGCAGTGTGTCAAGAGAGGAAGAAACCAGTGGGACCCAGAAGGCTCCACTGCCTCCCTTGCCTGTTATACAGGAGGGGTTCCAAAGGATGGCAATGGACATAGTGGGTCCTAGGCTGTGCTCCACTTGGAGGGGGAACAAGTATATTTTAGTGGTGGTGGATTTCACTACTCGGCATCCTAAGACAATCAAGCTGTTTAACATACAGGCTGAAATGGTAGCAAGAGCCTTGCTCACCATATTCAGCAGAGTGGGCTTCCCTAAAGAGATTTTGTCTGATTGGGGGCAAATTTTATGTCACAGTTGTTCAATGAGTTATGGAAGGTGTGTGGAATGAGACATCTTAAGACAGCGCCTTACCACCCCCAGGACAATGGGCTGGTGGAATGGTTCAATGGGACCCTAAAATCCATGCTAGAGAGGTATGCCAAAAAAAGGGGCCAAAATTGGGATGAGTTATTGCCATTCCTGCTGTATACATACAGGGAGGTACCCGAAGAGTCCACGGGATTTTTCCCATTTGACCTTCTGTATGGGAGGAAAGTGAGGGGACCTCTTGATCTCATTAGGGATACCTGGGAAGGATGCACCAAGGTGAGGGAAGAACCTGTGACTGAGTATGTTCAGAGGTTCAGGAGGGAGTTAAAGGACATGATGGAAATTGTCTAAATTAACCTCCAGAGCAGTCAGGCCAAGCAAAAGGATTTCATTGGGAGCTACGTGTCTGGGTGCTGGAGGCTGGCGACCTGAAGAGCTGTTTTCCTTTAAGCCTGCAGCTTTGGGGACATGGACCAGACCTGGGTCTGTGTTGCAGCAGGCTAGTGTGTCTGGCTCAACAAGGCAGGGTTCTGGAGTCTCAAGCTGGCAGGGAAAACAGGCTCAGAGGTAATTCCAGCACATCAGGTGACAGTCCCAAGGCGGTCTCTGTGACCGAACCTGTCACACCACCATGTAATGTCCCAGGGATTGCCAATCTAAGAAAGCGATGGTAATTTTTAACAACATTATCATTCTACCCCCCTTTTAATCTTCCAGTGAACTCTTAAAGCAGCAAATCTGCTGTAGGGGACTTCTAATAAGAAGTGAGGGGTTGAGGGGGACAGGGGCAACTCCATGAGTCAGGCAGTATTCTAGTTCCTGGCCATTTCTAGTTTCAGATCTAAAGATGTGTAGACAGTTATGGAAAACACTGAAATATGACCGTGGTGACTCAAAGAGAAAGCAGGGGTAACAGAGTGAGGAAGGAATAAGGGCAGGATAAAGTTATAGCAAGAAATCCTGTCCTCACTGAAGTCAATGGGAACATTGCCATTGACTTCAGGGGGCCCATGATTTCATCGATAGACTGTTATAGAGGATTGCAATCATTCTTTCTGTGGAGCAGGCTACAATTTTCTGTTTGGGAAATATAAGAGCCACTGCTAATCACATCTGCAGTACATAGAATATGAGGGTTGGAAGGGACCTCAGGAGGTCATCTAGTCTAACCCCTTGCTCAAAGCAGGACCAATCCCCAGATTTTTACCCCAGTTCCCCAAATGGCCCCCTCAAGGATTGAACTCACAGTCCTGGGTTTATCAGGCTCATGCTCAAACCACTGAGCTATCCCTCCCCCCAATACATAACATACCACATAATGTTTTATTTATGGTAGTGTCAGGCCTACGAAATAATAAACAATGGCCACAATGTGATTAGAAAATATTTTTGCCACATTACAATGCCTACATATTACTTAAGAAAGAATGGTGGTAATACACTTGTCTTGCAAAACTCTACTCACTCATTTACCCTTTGTGACTAATTATTTTGAGTGAGTAAAATACTAGTTTTATTGTCATCATATATGTTGGGGGAATTGACTTATTTATTTATGTTTGTACCTGGGCTGGTAATATTTCATGACGTTCTTTGTAAGGTGTCAATGAAAACATACCCTAGCTTACATACTAGTTAAACTCTCCTTAATCTCACTCACTGCCTAGTACACTGTATTATGAAAAATAGATATGTCCATAAGTTCCTTTACCTGACACATACAGTTCTCTGAAAATATGTCCTTATAAACATTTTCCTCATCTTTAAATCTAGAATTCCTTTTAGAAAGCACATAATGTACCATAGTCACATTCCAGTTCCTCAGCTCCCATGAATAACTGAGGACAAAGTGTGCAGTTATCTTTAAATATCCATTCAGAAGATGAAATTTAACTTTCTTTTAGGATTCTTTTCTAGTTTTGGGAGCAGTTACTGTAAATACTCAATGCATAAGGCAAGTCTGAAAACATAAATCAAACTGCTATTGGTCAAACATGAAAACATAAATCAAACAGACATGAATTAAATTGTAAAATATTTATGCACTCTAAGATTGATTGTAGTTCTTTGCTGCTTTTTAAAAGAGAGACTCAATATGACATGGCAATGTAGGAAATATTTTGGAGGAAGAAGACCAGGAAACTCATCTAAATTTATTTCCTGTAATAGTTTCTTTCTACAAATACTTGCCTTTTTAGATAACTTTTGATAGCTGCTCCTATTGCTGTCCTTGGTGTTTTATTCATCCTTTAGATTACACTCTTACATTTGACACAATCACACACAGAATATAACTTATCTAGTTTTCACAGAAATTTTTATCTGTCAGGTTCCCTCCCAAATCTTTTCTTTCCCAACATTTACCAACTTTGGACCTACTTTACCATTTGTATAAGCAGATGGAATTTTATGGAAGTCAGTGGAGTTACATATATGTGGTATCTCTTTCCATAGTGATTTTCACTTTTTATTTCCTCAAAAAAAAAAAACACATTTGTGACAGTTAGTAGCCCCCCCCCAACAGCTAGTAGTTTTATAATAGCTGGCAACTATTAGGAGAAATTGGACACCTTATGGACACAGTAGTCTCAACTTTTGAACTGTCTTTTTTTTATTAGTTTTAAGGCAGTTGGAGCTGGTCCTAAGCTGGTTTTTGCTGAGCAGATTGCAGAAGTGCAGGGTTTGCTAACCACCAATTAAAATGTTAGAGTAGCTTGGTGCCACCGAGTAGCAGGAAGCTCTCTCACCTTTTATTTACAAAGCCCCAGTCTATATTTTATTTGTGGTCATAATGCTTATAAAGCTCTCCCACCGGGTTGGCATGGCCGGTGTGGTGTAGCCAAAGTATTACCAAACGTTCAAGTAAACACCACACTGGACTCATGCCAAATCCTCAACCTAAAAAATAATTCTCAGAAGCTCTTCACACCCTTAAAAAAAGCTCAAATTAAATGTGCCAGCAACCCCCTAGTAATCAAGCAAACTGAATTTCATTCCTTTATACGTAAACTTATTCCTAAACTAAAGGTAAGAAAGCTAAAAAGGGCAGTGGTAAACATTTCTGCAAAACTTAAAAAAGCAGCTAATGCTTCCATAAATGCGTTCCAAAAATTACAACAAAAAATTAATAATATAGCAAAAATAACACTGCAAAATAAGCATGTGTGAAATGCCATAAATGCTAAAATGGGGGGGGCCTGTGCTCGCATTAAAAAAAATGCTGTTTTTATATTAATGCTCTAGTTTTATTAAAAAAAATTTGCAAGCCATCAAAAATGCAGCTGTTGTTTTCCACACTGTATCTCTTAATCATACCCTTAATTTAAAAAACCTCCTCCCAGACCTTGGGTTATGGTTTATTGGCCTTTTCGGTACAATTGTCAAATAAATTATTTTCTTTCTTTTCTTTCTATGTGTTGTTTAGGTAATGTTGCAATGTGCAAAATGTTTATATAGTGCTGTTACTAAAAGCTCTACTGTCCGTAAAAAAACCACAATATTTCTCCCTCCAACTTGATCACAAATTGTGTAACGGGCCTCACAATTTAAATTATCAGGCCCAAAGGGGGGACTGTGACAGTCAGCAGCCCCCCTTAACAGCTAGTAGTTTTATAATAGCTGGCAACCATTAGGAGAAATTGGACACCTCACGGACACAGTAGCCTGAACTTTTGAACTGTCTTTTCTTATCAGTCTTAGGGCAGTTGGAGCTGGTCCTAAGCTGGTTTTTGCTGAGCAGATTGCAGAAGTGCAGGGTTTGCTAACCACCAATCAAATGCTAACACAACCGAACCCTGTGTGTGAGTGTGTATAAAAGATTCTTGGTTTTTGTATGAAGTAGAGTTTTTTGTACCAAAGTACAAAACTCTCTTTTCTTCTGCAAAATAAAGCAACCTTTCCTTATCCCTGTCTAGCTGTCATTGGCTCTCAGCTAGGCAGACCTGACATTTTGGTAACACATTCTTTAAAAATATCCAAAATTCTTGGTTTCTTTTATTGCTGTGGCTGTTCTTCTTGGCCCCGTCCATTCTGTGACCTTTTTATAACAGGGTGGCTCAAATTGCTTAGTGTCTGTATGTCTCATAAAAGTATTTTTAAAGTGCTTCTCAGCTTGGTATCTGTCAGTAAGCTTGGTCTCATTGATCCAACATATGTAAAATTTAATATTTGTTAGTAGATCTGACATGGAAGTTTGCATTTTCATTATTACATGCATTGTATATGGCTGTTAAATGTTAAGCTCTATGGTGAGATAGCATAGTCCAATGTATGGGGCAGTTCTAGTTCCAGCTCTGCTCTTGACCTGCTGTATCACCTTGGGTGAGTCCTTTTTTTTTTTTTTTTGCCTTTATTTCTCCTTCCACCCTTTTGCTACCATGTCTATTTAGACTGGAAGCCTATGGGAATAGAGACGGTCCCTTAGAATCATAGATAAGAGTTGGAAGAGACCTCAGGAGGTCATCAAGTCCAACCCCCTGCTCAAGCAGGACTAACACCAATTAAATCACCCCAGCCAGGGCCTTAAAAACCTCTAAGGATGGAGATTCCACCACCTCCCTAGGTAACCCATTCCAGTGCTTCACCACCCTCCTAGTGAAATAATGTTTCCTAATATCTAACCTAGACCTCCCCTACCTCAATTTGAGACCATTGATCTTTGTTCTGTCATCAGCAACCACTAAGAACAGTTGAGTTCCATCCTCTTTGGTAGTTAAAAGCTGCTATCAGATCCCCCCACCATTTGTCTCTTCTGCAGACTAAACAAGCCCAGTTCCCTCAGCCTCTCATCGTAAATCATGTACCCTAGGCTCCAGATCATTTTCGTTGTCCTCCGCTGGACTATTTTCAATTTGTCCACATCCCTTCTGTAGTGGAGGCCCCAAAACTGGATGCAGTACTCCAGATGTGGCCTCACCAGTGCCAAATAGAGGGGAATAATCACTTTGTTTGATCTGCTGGCAATGCTCCTACTAATGCAGCCCAATATGCTGTTAGCCTTTTTGGCAACAAGGGCACACTGCTGACTCATATTCAGCTTCTTCTCCACTGTAATCCTCAGGTCCTTTTCTGCAGAACTGCTGCTTAGCCAGTTGGTCCCCAGCCTGTAGCGGTGCATGGAATTCTTCCATCCTAAGTGCAGGACTCTGCACTTGTCCTTGTTGAACCTCATCAGATTTCTTTTGGACCAATCCTTCAATTTGTCTAGGTCAGTCTGAACCCTATACCTACCCTACAGTGTATCTACCTCTCCCTCCAGCTTAGTGTCACCCATGAACTTGCTGAGGGTGCAATCTATCCCACCATCCAGATCATTAATAAAGATGTTAAACAAAACTGGCCTCAGGACCAACCTCTCAGGGTACTCCGCTTCATACCGGCTGCCAGCTAGACATCGAGCCATTGATCACAACCCGTTGAGCCCAACAATCTAGCCAGCTTTCTATCCACTGTATAGTCCATTCATCCAATCCATAATTTTTTTAACTTGCTGGCAAGAATACTGTTGGAGATGGTATCAAAAGCTTTGCTAAAATCAAGAAATAATCACGTCCACCGCTTTCCCCATATCCACCGTGTGTTACTGTGTGTTAAGCATTGTACAAACACAAATGGGCCCATGTCCCCGTTGGGATCTTTGGGTACTGGGCATAATACATAATCATAATTAATATAGCTTGGCCAGACTCTGTGCTTGTGGAGCACTAATCTAATCCAGAGCAAGGAGGACCCTGGGGTATGTCTACACTGCAACTGAAAACCTGTGCCAGCTGACTTTGGCTAACTGGGCTCTGGCTAAGGGACTGTTTAAGTGCAGTGCAGATATCAAACTCGGGCTGGAGCCTGAGCTCTGAGACCCTCCCCCCTCACAAGATCTTGCAGCATGGACTCCAGCCCGAACCCAAATGTCTACACAGTCAGCCCCATAGCCTGAGCCCTGCAAGCCCAAGTCAGTTGGCGTGGACCATCTGTGGGTTTTTATTTGCAGTGTAGATCTATCAAGAGATGTTATATAAGGTGTAAGAGGGCACTAAGGAGTGATGAAGGGGAAGTCGTCCTTTCCTTGATTTGCCTGTGTGGGAAGTACACAATCAATCCTACAGGTGTTTCTTTACAGCAGGATATCCCTGGAAAATATTTTTTACATTCAATCAAGATTTTTTTCCCTAATGACAGTGACTTGCTAGACTGAAGTTTCATTTGGGCTTAGAGCCAATCATGTTAGTGAGTGGCATGTGGACCAACAAAAGAAAACTTTTATCAAGAATTAGTTTGTAAATGAGAGCTAGATCTCTGCAAGTCTACTCAGCCACATTATGGGCCATTTTATTTGATTTATAACCATTTGATTTGTTTTTCTTTTCAATATAAACTGAAATGGATTCTCTCTGCGATGCAGTGTTGAAGTAAGGACTGATAAAAAGGACTTCAGTGCAAGTGCCAAGAGCACTGCTGCAGAAGTACTTATAATTATGCTGTGGAAATAATACTTCTGTATAAGTGAAAGTATTTGCATTATACTTGTACTGTTAATCTCCTGTATTCCTTGCAATTGTCTGGTCAATATATGAACTAACAAAATAATATAAATACATAGCGGAAGAGAGAGAAAACAATGAAATTTTAGTTATATACACAAATATTCATAGAACAACAATGAACAAATCTCTTAAATGTAAATAAATACCCACATTTCCTTTCTGTTAGATGTGTGTGTATAGATGTGTATATGCTACTTATGCTGTCTGTACATAATCTTATATGTACAATTCCATGAAATAGAATTATTTTTCTTCAATAGCTGTATAATCTCAAACACATCATTCTAGAGATGGTTCCTTCTTGGCAGAAGGATTATTCAGTCGTATTGGATGAGTCTTTCCATAGAACCAAGGGACAACCTTAACAAAACAAAACACTTTGGCAGCCAGAACTCAGGTCCTAAAGTTGCCAGGCCAGTGCATTCTGGAGGACAGCAAGCCACAATCTGGAATAGTTGGGAGGGATGTGATAGGTTTTTTAAAAAACAATTTTGAATAAGTACTTGCTGATAAAGTTACTTATGTGTGAAGTACCTTTGAAATGTACTCTAAGTACTTTAAATATTCTGTATTTTATACAAGTATGTAATATTCTTTGGAATACTTGAGTAGGTACTTAAATACATGGGAACACTGCTGATGTGCTTTTTGTTTCTGTGGGATCCTAAACTGCAGATGTTTAGGGGAGACACATCCTTCTACAAGCATATTTGAAATAATCTGAGGAAAACTGACAAAATGCATGTGTGAAAAATGTGCTCAGTCTAACTTGCATTTTTATAAGAATCTCAGCCATTACTTCATACTAAACAGTGTCTTACTTTTTAACATACTGAGAGGTGGAAGGCAAGTACATGAAGTAAGGAGGATATATAAATTAAATAAAGGCGCAGCATAAATGTATTGAATATTTTTGTCATTCATGAATTGTCATATAGTAAAGCAAGAAAAATCCAGCAAAAATGGCTTTTCACCTATGAAAGCTGAAATGCATGTCACGTATGGTGAATGGGGGCAGTAGAAATCTGGTTTAGCTGCTCCCTGTGGAACCCAGTCATTTTAAGCAGAATGTTTATTTTTGTGAGCTGGATTTTTGCTCTGTTTCTTTTGACTCTCTCCTTTCTAAAAGAAACAATTGAAAATTACTACAAACAACATCTAAATTTAAGGAAGTAACTATCTCTTGGGATAACTCTCCACTCCTATGCAATAAAATGGACTGTCAATGGTCCAGATTCAGCCTGTACACCCAGGCAAAGGATCCTGACAGCATCAAGTTAACTGAGTTGTGTGTGTGTGACAAGGAAGCTCAGAGGGTAACATCTTCCCTCCAATGGGGGATTGTAGGTAGAGTTGGTAAGGAAGGGGCATAGACAAAAAAACTGGGAGACATGCTGATTTAACAAGCCTTCATCAGCAGAGTTGCAATGGAACTGGCATGAGTCATGAGGACACTCTCCCAGCTCTGAGTTTTTTGGCCTCTAATGCACCTGTAGACTTGCAGGGTGGCACTCACCTCCTTCCCCTAAGTATGCTCCAGCTACAGCTATACAGAAGCTCTGGAACATTCAGTCAGTTCCCTTCAAGAGTGAGAGCAAGAGATCCCAAATTCAAGAGTTAGTAGATTGTACCTTAACATGGGTGAATGACATTTTTTGTAAGCAGAAAAGCATCCCAAAGGATATAAGAAATATCTGCAGAAAAGCTACTTCAAGAATAGGAGAGACAGTCTCTGAGGCAAGGTGGGCAGATGAATGAAAATCCTGCATGATGGTACCTTCAAAGGAGCAAAATTACAATAATTTGCTGGGTCCAGATCCTCAGCCAGAGTAAATCAGCAAACCTCCACTAAAGTCAGTGGTATTATACTGATCACACTCACTCAGGATTTGGCTGCTTATCTTTAAAGATACCATCTGCCCAGGGTTCTCACTCTTGCAGAGTAAGTAGCTCAAGAGATGTTTCAAATAACAAAACAGTTATTGTAATAAAGTACTGCAAGTATCTTTGGGAGCCCAGTGCACAAAAAGATGTTTATTTTCTTTTTAGCTATGAGGGATGAGATCTTTCTGAAAAACAACAAACAGGCTTAAAAATTGAGTTATTCTGAACAAAAAAGAGACTAAATTTCTGAACAAAAACACTGAAGGAATTTTATCCCTCCAAAACAACTAATCAAACAATCCCCTGACTCCAACCCTCGCTCTTTAAATTATCTTTAAATTTACAAATCTAAATTTACACAACCAGACAACACGTGTTAGAACAACAACCTTAACTTAGATTCCTTGCATATATATAGCATTTTCTATAACTGTTCTACTGAAATGCTTAGCATAACATGTTAAAATTATTTTACATAAATATTATATTAAAAATATTAAGGTTGCAAAGTCGAGCACTCAAAAATTAAGACATGCCAGAAGTAGGGTTGCCTGTGCAACCTTACTTTGGCCCTCCTGCTTGTATGCATTATGATACAGACTTTAATTACATAATCACATACAATTTTTCCACAGGATCTTGGTTTATTCAGTGTGCAGGATGGACAGGGGTCACTTAATGAGCAACTGTTAAATATGGTGTGTTTATCCTCACTATTCAAACCTTGCTGTAAGCACAGAACTATTCTTTTTCTCATTGGCTTTTCCATAGTGATCATCACTATAGTATCTGAGTGCTTAATGAATATTAATTTTCACAGAAACCCTGTGAGATGAGTGAGTATTACCCCCATTTTACAGATGGGAAACTGAAGTTTAAAGTATCCACTAATTTTGGATGCTTAATTTGAGATACCTAGGACTTGATTTTTCAGAGTGCTTAGTAGACCTGGCCAGAGACTAACAATGCTATTTCATAAAGATATTTTTTGAGGTTTTGAAATTTTGTTTTCATTCCAATATTGAATGAAAACCCATTTTTCAGAAGATTTTCAATATGTCTCTCATTGCTAAGAAAATCCACCTCAGGAACCTTTCTGTTGAAACTGACACATCTCAACAAGATGTTTTGTCAAATGTTTTGACCAGCTATAGTATGTTGCATTATAGAGCATATCATCTATATTCAAGCACAGTTCCCACTGTCTTCACTTGCAGCTATTTAGTGATCAACTTTCAAAAGTTTGGTTTAAGTGACTTGCCTACCATGCAGCAGAGGTGAGGATAGACTCCAATTCTCTGGGGCAGCATTCGACTGCCTTTTCTATGAGATCATCCTTTCTTTTCTGTAGTCCCCTATCTCATTTACTGCATACCTTGCAAGGGTTCTCTGTGTGGTGTCCCCTTCTTGATCCCTCATAATAATCTTTTGACCTCATTCCAGATCTTTTTTTGTCATTTGCTGTCCCACTATTCACTTGTGGCTTAGGGTCACTGGTCCCTCCCCCCTGCACTTTAGCTGTGGGCAGGCTTCGGCCCACTGTATTCCAGCAACCACAATAGGGGCACACCTTCTAAGAGTTCTCTGCTTGTCGTCCTCTATCTCCCTCAATTTTAACCATTGACCTCAGTCAAGATCCTGTTTTTTCATTTGTTGTCCCAAGAAACCAGCTATAGCTTGGGACTATGGTTCCTCCCGCTTAGCTGCATGGGTGGGCCTGGATCTGCCTGCCTCCATTACTGTGAACAGTACACACCTTCCAACTTCTTCAACAAATGAAGCAGGAGTCCTATAGACAACAGTCTTCTTCACTACACAACCCTGGTACATCCTTTCTTTTCACTGAATGAAGCAGGGAGCCTATGGAAAAAAAAGTGATCATGTAATTAGACTGTATTATAATGCATGTGTACAAAGGGGCTGAATTAAGGCTGCATAAGCAATCTTAATTCTGGCATTTCTTCACATAAATGTCACATCCTTAATTATATTTTTTTCATGTAGATTTTTGGGTGTAATTTACTAGTGCTTTTAAAAAAAAGCAGAACAGGGGAGAGAAATTCTTCATGTGGTTCCATATTGACATCTATATGAGTCATCAGCAGGACCAGAAAGTCTAGACGAACTACACAGACCTCTTTCATTTGTGCTAACAGAGTAACCAATAGATGTCATCCTTTATGTGGATCAGCACTGAAAAGGGATGGGTCACATTACCAGTGAGTTTCATAGGTATTCACTTACAGTAAAGGAAAGGTAAGGCTCAGAAATCCTGGGTTCCAGGCTCTGGAGGCAACTGTGCTCCCCAAGCAGAACCCATTCTGCCAGGTCTCCTCCAACCTGTTCATATCCCAACCCTGTCTCTTCCCCCTCTGGCTTTGCAACCCAGTCCCATTCACCTCACCTAACAAATTCAGTCTCCACTCCTCTGGCTTCTCATCGTGGTCTCTTTGACCTGCCAGTCCTAGTCTCTCTATTTGGGACTTGGATGGGGAGTCCAGATCTTCTTGTCCAGCCATTTCCAGTTCTCCCCCAGAACTCTAGCTTCTTTACAGATCTATCCCCCATCATCCACCTGCTTCCTCTTGCCTCACTGGTTCCTAGTCTCCTTGCCCAGTTTTCCCTTGGACTCCTCCTCTGATCTAAATCTCCAGGCACACGTAGTGGCTCCCAAGTCAATCCCATCCCTCCCATTTTCCTCTGCAGCTCACAGATTCAGTGTCTTTGCCCAGCCAGTCCCAATCTCTCCCCTACTCCAACTCCCAGTCCAAGTTTCCCTCTCTACCTGTCCTCTGACAGCCTCCAGTCCCAATCTCCTTCTCCCAGTCTACTCTTTCTGTCCCCAGTTTTGCATTGTTCTGTGTGTGTTTGAATCAGGCAACTTTCTCCTCCACACAGCTTGGTGCAGCAAGGGATGGAACTGAGTGCACAAGAGAGTCAGGCTCTTTGCTTTCTGTTCCAGTGCCCAACCCCAGCCAAGCTCACAGGAGCCCAGGGCTTCAATTGTAAGGAAGGTTCTCCTCAGCCCTGGGAAGGATTGTGTTTAGTGCAGATCAAATCTTCTGAGAGTTTAGCTCTGAAGCTCTAGCAAGTCTCTGCTGAGCATATTTGAATTGTGAGCTTTTTTTTTTTTTTTAAAAAGCTTATGATTTGGCCAACTTCAGATGGATTGTCATGGGAATGGCAAAAGGCACATCCATGACAGAAAAGCTACTTCCTTGCTGAATTTCAAGTCCTTGCTCCAAAGCATAAAGGCTCTGGAGCTTCTTAAACAAAAGGTCACCAAGATTTATTTTTAACATGGGCAAAACAATACATTTTCCCCTAGTCTTGGTCTTGGAAATGGCTGAACAATTTTTTGTTAGGTTGACTTGTGTCCAGCAAAGTTAGTCTGTTTCTGAAGTAACTTGTTGCTACTTTTTCAAACTTCCTGCTGAGTTTAATTTCCTTGGTCCAGATCCTGGTCCATAGTCATGCCCCATTCATGCTGCCAGAGAAAAGTGTGAAGAATATCCTGATGGAAGCAAGGGATAACAGAGAGCAGCTGGAAATTCCCTGGGCAGCGTAAAGCCAGCATAGTCAGCAATCCATTCCCCACAGGCACAAGAATTTGGCAAGAGAATTGGAGAATTGGCCAAGGGTTACTGTGCAGGAATGCACTATGCTTTGGTAATCTCAGGACTGATCTGCCAGCCAGGAAGAGACCTCTCCAGCAGAAATAACGTACAGCAGCTTTTAGGCTGCTCTGAATTATACCACAGACCAGTTCAGCACCCAGTCAGGCCAAAGATTGAGGAAGCAGAAGGGTTGTTTAGAGCCAACCTGTTGCTCCTTCTTGTACCTCTTGTTTACATCAAGTACAGCCTTACTAGACCTGAGGATTTGGCCCTTTGAGTCTAAGCACCTGCTGCTTAGACTACATTTTAGAAAATTGGACTACAATTAAGAAAAGTTATTAATGAATGCATCTAGTGTTAATGGTATTATTGGCTGTTTGGAGCTTAAGGGCAAAGTATCTCTCTGTTCAACATTTCAGAGATATTCCTCATTTGGGTAGTAACAGATTGTGTTCTTATTTGTAAAGGATCAAAATTATAGTGCTGTGTTGGGTGGGTGTGTTTGGTGGAGGATAGCAGACAAGAGGCTTTTAGGGGAAAGAAACACTTGTGTCAGGTTCAAATGGTTAAAGGAACTAAACAAATGTCGATTATCATGTGCTGTTGCAATTTATCATAATATGCTCATAGATATAGTATAAATGTAAGCAATGAAGAGGGGAGAAATGTCTTGGAGCTGATCACGGCTCCCTGTTTCTCATCCGCTGGCCCTAGCAGAGAGGAGCAGTGTTAACTTACACCACTGATGTAAGCTCCTTATGCTGGTGGAGATCCTGGTGAATAGAACCTTGATTCTCCATGCCACCACTCATTCCCTCCTGTGCCTTTTCTCTGCCCAACCTCCAACATGCTTCCTCCTTCTCCTTACTCTTGGAGTGAGAAGGTTTCTCTGGTCCAGGAGGCAGCCCAGCTGCCAGGGAAATTCTCCAATGGCAATCTCTGGTTGACTTACATTCACTGTGTGAAGGATAAGCAGTATTTAGTCAAACTCTAAGAGAGGAATAGAGAAGAAAAATTCTAGTTTGACATAATCTATTTTTTTAAAGATACTAAAGGCCAATTTCTGCCCTCAGTTAACCTATGCTATCCTACAGCTTACATTGAATTAGGCTACCTGTAATCAAGGACAGAAACTGACTTGAGGAGCCTAATGGGTTGAAAAAGGAAATGCATTTACAGTTACAAGCAAAGTAATATAATCAGACAAGGTTCAGCATGTCATATGGGTTCTCTCTAGCTACAAGGTAAAAAATTTATTCTGAACTGGCCTTGAAGTCACAATCATTTGGACTCATCACGACCTCTTTTCAGTCAGAAATTTGATAGCCAAAGCAAATTATTCATCAAACTGCAAACACGTGCAATATGGTAGGATTCTCTCTAATGTGTCCAGATTTTGGTCTGTCGCCTCCTGAAATGAAAATGTAAAGGGGAACTAGAGTAATGATTCTCTGATGTATCCTTAATTGTAACCAAGTCATTACTGATACCCCATAACTCATTTAGGTTTGAATGTTCCCTTATATTCTACATTTCTATTCAGATATGGAATGTTCCCTAAAAATGAAATAATTAACTTTGTTTTTAAATGTAATTAGCAAAGGGCTAACTTCAGACCAGTCAAAGAAGACCTATAAATTCATGGTTTTTATTCTTTTCCAATTTCCTTTTAAATTGTAGTTTATATAAGTGCAACAGTAAGACATGTTTTTAAATGTTTAATCTGAAAAAGAAATAGTAAATTGGCTTCTCTTGGAAAGAAGTGCCAGTCCTCAGTTCCTGACTACTTTGACTAATGCTGCAAAATGCAACGAAATGCTGTTATCTCCAATCGTTTCTCATTTTAAAAAAAGAAAAATAAAATAAAATTTATTTTGTTTAATGCAATATACATAGGATGTTATCACATAATTAAGCTAACAGGAGCACTTTGTCTGATGGTAGGAATTCTAGAGCAGATCATGTCCTATAATATATGTATCATATGATGTAGAATTCCCAAGAATGCACCACCAGGGCTAAAATGCAGCACTGCATCAGTGTGTGTGTATGTAACTTTATCCCGACACTAGGAATAATCATGTTATAGTATAAAACATGAAGATAGATGGTCCATGTTGTTCTTGTCAGTATAAATGCCAGAACCATTCTTATTCAATACCTGACTAATGCTTTCTGAATCTTACCAAGCTATTTGTCTTAATCATAATCTATGGCAGTGAGTTGAATAGATCAGTTAGATGCTGTGTAAAGTAGCATTTCCTTTTACTAATTTCACTGATGTTTTGTATTGTTATTATTTTAATGAGAGCCCCCCTTGCTTATGTATTATGAGAGTATAAAAATGAGCATCCATTGTCTTTTTGTATACCTTCCATTAATGAATGTATAGATTGAGATTCAGGTACTTTTTTCTATTTAGTGCCCCCATATACACAAGTCTTTTTCACCCTGAAGAAATTTAGCAAAAGCAGCTGCAAAGCTGCGCACAGGTTTTACTTTCAGGATGCTATCATGCACCTTTATTTAACAGCCACTTCACTGTCTGTTACTCTGATTGTTAACTCTCCTCTTCTTGAACATTAAGGCTATGTCTACACTTCCCGCCACTTTCTGGTAGCAAGTAGGGTACATGTAACTACATGCCACAGTGAAAAGCAGGCCGCATCCACACTGCAGTGTGTAACTACACATCTGTGGAGGGCTCTAGTAGGAAAGAGGCAGTGAGGAAATTCACCCTCATGCTGCTGCCAGAGCCTTTCACTGTTGTGAGGAAAGGCTTTAGCAGGCGGGATGCAGCAAGAAAGGCTGAGCCCTTTCTCTGCTGCCTCCCTGTTATACCAATTATATTAGACCAGTAAAAACCAGCAGAATCTTATTAAAGGGGACAAGACAAAGATGCCACATTTATTATGATAACAATTTGATTTATGACTAATAACTAATATCTTAATTCCTATACACATACACACACATTATACCTAATACCTATACACACACACATTCACATTATACCTAATACCTACACACACACACACACACACATATTCACACGCACACCCACATTCATCAGGTGTTCTGCAGCTGCTGCATAGTTACCAGTCCTGAAGATAGCTTAAGTTCATGGCTTGATTTTGCAGCTTGGGTTCGTAGCTTGTGGCGGCTAACTGGCCAGGAAAGCTGGGCACAAGGCCGAACTGGATCTCTGTTGGGCAGGCACCGATGTTCTTCCATGTTGGCAGCAGAATGTTACACAGAGTCTCACCCTTCTTTTTTATAGGCTTTTAGTTTGGATTCAAAGTCTATAGGTCTTGCTGTGTCACGCTGCCTCTGGGTTTAGATTGATCACCCATCAATTGCAGGCGTGACTTTCAGCCTTGAACCTGGCTTCGATCTTCCTTCTGTTGTTCTATTGTCCTTTTCTTTTTAGGGTGGATGCTTCTTACTTTGTTTAGGGCTGTTGTCTAGGTCTTCAGCCGTTGGTATTTGAACTTTATCTCATCAGGACAGGCTGGGGCTGGAGGTTGATTCCGTCATTCATACATACCTCATTCACACATCTAAACTAAACTAATAAGATTGCAGCAAGGTTTGCAAAAATGAAGGTTGGAGGAAGCTTTTACAAAATGGAGTGAGTGTTTTAAAATGGGGTTTGAATTACAATATGGAACAGAAGTTACAGTGTAGGCAAGTGTAGTGAATGGTGAACAGAAGTTACATTAATAAAGTGAACAATTAAAAACAATTTCATGTATCAGTTCTACATCCCACCTGCAAGAACCTTTCCCTGTAGCTGGAGTCATTACCTGTGGTGAGGGAATGCTCCAGCACTGAGGAGCTGCCAGAGCCTTTCCCCACTGATGGAGTATTTTCCTGCAGCAGAGAGAGACTCCTGCAGATGGGAGGCAGCAGGACAGGATTTGGCTAACAATAGCAATATAACTGGGAAGGCACAGCTAGGGCTAGGTTAGGTGGTGTGACACTCAGCATTGCAATGCCTAAAGCCCTTCATGAATCCCACTCTAAATTCTTTCCTTTGTACTAGAGGTGTCACTCAAATTCATTCCTCCACTAAATGTCCAACTGGAGTCACTCTGTCTGGGATTCTCTCACCAGACAAGGAAGTATTCCCATTCGCCCACCTCATATGCCTTAATAACTTAAAATCCTGATTCTGCCTAACATTATATTGTCATAAACAGATAGTTAAGGGTTAATGTCTCTTTTTACCTGTAAAGGGTTAACAAACAGGGAACCAAAAAAAAAAACCACCTGACCAGAGGACCAATCAGGAAACAAGATACTTTCAAATCTCGGTGGAGGGAAGCCTTTGTTTGTAGTTTTGGGTTTTGCTTTGTTCTCTCTAGGCTCTGAGAGTGACCACACATACTTACAGGCTCTCTAATCTTCTGTTCCAATTTTGTAAGTACAAGTAGAAAGACAGTTTAGTCTTTTTAATTGTTTTTCTATATTTGCAACTGTGTATCTGGCTGGTGGAGTTTTAAGGTGTATTTGGGTGAAAGTATTTTAAATTGTATTTCTGCGGGAGAAAGCTTTCTTTCTATTGTCTATAAGCTGAAAGACCCTGTAATATTTACCATCTAAATTACAAAGATAACTTGTACTTTTTTTCCTTCTTTTTATTAAAAGTTTTGCTTTTTAAGACCTGTTTGATTTTATCCCCAGTTGAGGCTCAAGGGAATTGAGTCTGTACTCACCAGGGAATTGGTGGGGAGAAGGGAAGGATAAATTTCCTCTTTGTGTTAGATTCACGGAGCGTGAATCTGTATTGCCCCTGGGTGAGGGGAAGGAGGAAGGGGAAGGGAAATGGTTTATTCCCCTTTGTTGTGAGACTCGGGGAATCTGGGTCTTGGGGTCCCCAGGGAAGGTTTTGGGGGAGACCAGAGTCTATCAGGCACTCTACCTAAGTCCTGACTGGTGGCAGCATATCAGATCTAAGCTGGTAATTAAGCTTGGGGAAATTCATGCTAGTACCCATATTTTGGACTCTGAGGTTCAGATCTGGGAATTATACTATGACACATATATAAAGGGAGCTCCAAACCAAAACCATGCACCTGAGCATTACTGATCTTTGACAGGGCAGTGGTAGATGTATTTCAGAATCTCTACCCAAAACTGGATCCCCTATTTCTCAACTGACTCTTGTCCCTACAGTGGGTTAAACCAAATCTGCATGTTTCCACACTATGGGTAGCTTGAAATTTGGATCTAGATCTGACTTTTATGGCTTATTTTACATCTTTGGCATCTATGCACCAATAAAAATAATACTAAAATCATTTCCATTCCAGTTGTCTCCAACTGATCATGCCCTCCTTCTGTCTAGGATTCAGTGTGATTGTTTAGAACCCCTCAGTGTACACAGAGCTACTGAATGAGTAGTTTTACATTAATCTTGAAATGAACACTGGGCACTCTTTGAATTTCGTCTGCTCGGTGGCATCTAGTTGTCTGTGTACAGCATCACAATATTCCTTCTTAACCAAGCAAAATCTTAAATGTTCAGTATTCTGGAAACTCACTTCTTAATTAAGTAAACTGTGCAATGATAGCCCTAAGTGCTGATTACTACTGTTATTAATCTCTTTCCAAGATGAACACTGATTATATTTACTTTGTTTTTCAGTTAGGGTGACCAGATAAAGTGTGAAAAATCAGGACAGGGAATGGGGAGTAATAGGCACCTATATAAGAAAAAGCCCCGAATATTAGGACTGTCCCTATAAAATTGGGACATCTGGTCACCCTATTTCCAATAATTTAACCAGGGTTAATGCATGACAGGACTTTACTTCTCACCATGGTTACCAGTTTTCCTAAGTAGCTTCTTGTGAGAGTATTTCATAAAAGCACTGGGAAGCCTTCAATAAACGATCAGTAGTGCTCCTTTATCCATTATGTTAAATCTTTCAAAGAATTCTACAGGCTTGTCTCCTGTATCTTTACATGAGCCATCTTGACTTGTTCTACAATAGCAACACTAAGCTTACATTTTCAAGGCTACTTCTGCAATGAAAAGACTCAATCTATTTTATTTTTTAATGAAAGCAGAGAGTGGTCTTGACTTTTATAGAATATCCAGAAGTGTATGGGGGAACATAGCAATCACACAGATTTTTTTCAGTTTGAATAATTTAACACATATTTTCTTCCTTCCTTTTTTAAAATAACCCTCCTGAAAACCCGTATTTACTATCAAAGATGATTTGAGAATGTTAAGTGCCTCATTGTAGCCATTTTGCAGAGCAGTGTAATTGTGAATTGAAATGGTTGAATGCAATTTTAAGCCATCTTGGATATTTTATATGCCAATGACTGGCATAATCCCTCCTCAAATTAGCTATGATAAATACTACATTTAAAGTTAATAAAAGTTTGCATCATAGCCAATTTAGTTCCTTACATTTTATTTATTGCCAAATCAAACAGTTTTTACAATTACACAGACAATAGAAAGCAGTCCTTTTAAACTGCTAATTTGAGTTACTTGAAGAATGCATATTAGAGATGTTTATTTACAATTTAAAAGGATAATTTAAGCAATTATTATAGTAAAACTGTATATTTTATGTCAACATTTGCATTTGATTGCAGTGCTACCATACTATCTGTAATTGGATTGTCAATGAGCTGGATTTTTTCAACAGTGAAAAATAAAAGTATTTAAAGGGACCCACTATAAATATTCCATAATTTCCGTCATAGTTATTCCTATAATAACTGTACTTGCCATTGTTTATAAACATAATGGGACGAATCAAGTAGCTTTTAATTTGCACCTGATATGACTGTTAATTTGAGAAAATAAATAATGCATCAGGCTCTGATTAGAAACGCTGTTTATTATGGAACCCTTTGATGCAAGCATGCTGTATGATAATCCCATTTAAAGCACTCTCAGGAACTGGGCAAGCTCAGGATACCCATCCTTGCCTCAGGCTTTTAAGGAGCTGTTGGGAAATCCTGCCAAGCTTGACTGGCCAGACTCAAGGGCCCACAGGCTAGGACAATTGGAAAAGGCCTTCAGAGGATTGTTAGCTCTTTGCTTTCCTCGGCTCTCCTCCTACTTCTTTCTGGAATATAAATACTAACTGCTCCAGGATCACCTAGTGGGATAGCCACAGCTGTTAGGGTTTATGCCACCCTCCTATTTTTTACTCTCTTGTTAATGTCTCCCTTGTGGCGGCTCCCTCCCCACCCTTTCATTCCCCTGTTTATTTCATATATTCACACACCCCACTTTTCTCATGCAGTTGCACCTCTGCAGTGTGGTACATGCATGGAATCAAACAGGGTGGCTAAACATAGGGAAATTCCTCTCAGCACATTGATGACTGTGGAAGTCAGTGGAATTACTCAAAATCAATTGCACCAGAGTACATTTCATTTCATTTTAGTAGGCCTTTGTGATGAGGTATACAAACACCACACTGGAGAACAAAGGGTTAAGAAGGAGCTCTGAGGCCAGCCACCTGGCCACATCAGCAAAGCCTGCACAAGCTGGAGGTGGAACTTAAAAGGAGAAGCAGCATCGCTCACAAGAGGACAGGCAGTAGAAGGGCACAGATCTTTGCTCTTGGAAAGTCACAGCCTGGGACCTCTAATTGCCTGAGACCTGACCAAGCCTACAAAAGAGAGATTGGTGATTGTTAGGAAAGGTCAAGTTTTATTTTCTGTTCAGTGCTTTAAACTTACCTTGGGGAGGGAGCAGAAGGGGAATTTAGGTAGGAAGTAATCCAGAGAGCAGAACTAAATGGCCTACTATTGGGCTCTAGATTAAAGCCCAGTAAAGAGGGTTGGCTAGGGTTCTCTACCAACCCCTAAAAATGGGATAATAAAAAGTCTACCCTCTGTGGGGAATCCAGCTGTGAAACCCCTTAATGCACATGGGTCCAGACATTAAGTCCTGAAGCTAAGGAGAAAGCACTACAGCTTTGTGGGCACCAAAAACCTTCTCTGTTTTGGATTTCTCTTTTTGTATATTCCAAAAGGGGTGGGAACTGGTTGGAGGACTGAGCTATAAGAGAAGGGACTGACTCCTCAGGATGGAGTTGTAGAGGGAAGGGGGACCACTTTCCTTAACCTTGTCTGACCACTAGATGGCTCTGCTGGTGAGGGTCACCCTTCACAAACTAGTTTTGAGTAAAGTATTACACTCTATGAGTAAAGGTTGTAGAAACAGGCTTGTAAGGCATTCCTTTACTTGGACAACAAACTAGTTTGAAGTGAGGAAATATGTAAAGTGATACTAAGTAGTAGACAGAGAAAAAAATGTGGAAAACAGTCTTAAATAATACTAGGAAGATGTAGAAGTGGATGAGTATATGTAGCAAAACTGGGCCCTTGAGGGGATTTTAAATCACCATTTAATTTAGAATTAAGTTGTACTTGGATGTAGAACTCATTAAAGTTTGCAGCATCAGGCCCTAAATTAGATGTGCCAGAAGATAATGTAATATGGTATCAGAAATTTTGCCAAAAGTCTGCTTTGAACATATATATTTAAAAAAACAAAAATTCCTTACCAAAACAAAACATTCCACTTACCATACTTCTCCCCCCACAGGGAATATGAGAATGCAAACAGATGTTAGACATATTGCTTACTGAGCTACTGGAAGACTCTCTGCTCCAGAGATGAGCATGGTAAAGAACCAAGATAGGATAAATAGATTATTTACAAGGGAACTCTGATTCCATCTCTTTCAAGAAGACTAAGGAGACTAACTCTTCAAGCTACTGTGTGTATAAAATGAAATTATCTCCATATAGATTTACTTTGGAGGGGGTTGGATGAGATTCAGAAAGATACTTAAGTGCCTAGGCTCCAGATTTAGGCACCTAAATCCCAGTTTGAGGCTCCATCGTGATCCACAAAACTCCTGCCAAACTCTGTGGACACCTAAACTAATTCAATGCCTAAATATATTAGGGTAAAAGTCTCTGCCTCTGGGCATGAACACTACTGCCTGGCTCTAGCTGTTTAGACACCTGTCTCTCCAGAGTGATCATGAACTAGAGAAAGATATGTTCAGCTGCCTGTCATGGGCCTGATTTCATAGGCATACTCTATTGGATAAGGTCCCACTCAGAAAATCTGTCATCCAGAGGATGAGCTGATTCCCCTGCCCATCCCTTAGAACTTCTAGTCCAGTGGTTAGAGCACTCATCTGAGATGTGGTGACCCGAGTTCAATTCCTCACTCTCTGCCTGAGAGTGGGGGCAGGAAGAGGATTTGAAGAGGGGTCTCCCACTTTCAGGAGAGTGCTGTACCCCCTGAACTATGGAATATTTTGATGGGGATAAATAAAGAAAAAGGGATTGGAGCAGGGAGACTGGGGCTTGCAGCTGGTTGCCCCAAGCACCGGACTACAGTCTCTCTATCTCTCTCATCCAGTGACTCTTTAATCATTTATCCACAGTGGAAGAGCTTCAACAGGAAAGATTGTGCTGGGGTGGGTTCTGCAGTCTGCTGCTTCAGTTTCCACTTTTGGGCTCCTCAAACTTAATGGCTTTTCTCTGTTCAGACCTCCTTCAGGTCTCGTTTTATTGACAGAGTTCTTCTCCCCTCCCACTTTAACCTGGGCACCTCCTCCTCCCTAATATATGGTCTTAAAACTCCCTTGGTATCATAGGATCCTCCCCGCAGAAGCCTTTCTCACTGTACCATGGCTTCCTCCTCTGGTTCTTTATAAAAACCAGATGGCCCCACTGAGATGCTATTAATAAGGCACAGGTGGGCTGGACAAATTCCTTCTTAAAGGGCTCAGTCCACCCTGTGAGACTCCCCCTCAGCTGGGGGTTGAATTGAACCTGGGTCTCCTATATCCCAAGTGAGTGCTCTAACAGCTAGGCTAAAAACTATCATCCCCCACCCCTAGTTTGTGGAGTGTAGGCAGATGCCGAACTCATTTTCACAAAACCTATTTAGGATGCTAATTATTATGTTGCCACCTGTCAACAACTAAATGGGCTGACACCATGTACATAAGACATCATGTACATAAGTCACAGAATAGTTGTCACATGATGATAACTCTTATTTGCTACCAGTCTCTGTGAAGTTTAAATGTTGGGTTTTTTTTTTGTTTTTTTTTGGTTTAACATGACACAATGCTGTAAATAAAGCCATCTGTTTTGCAGAATACCTTGAACAACAGGAAGGACTTAAACTCAGTTTGATTACTAGGCAAATACTCGTCCAACAATTAATTCTACCTGTGATGGATTACTGTGTTCTTGGCTCATAGGAGTGTATTCCAGTCACATCTACACTCATTTAATGAACTATCTGATTAATTTTGTTCTGTTCATCAGTCATATATCATTGACTTTAATAGTCATTAAAAAGCTTGAGACCTAATTAGTACTCTCTTGATTTATGTTCAGAAAAAAGTGTACTTAAACTTGTGCTTAATGTTAAGCACATGCTGAAATACTGTCCTGAATAGGGATGAACTTAAACACATGAATAAGTGCTTTCTTGAATCAGAGTACACGTCAGGCAACACCATGTTTACTGAAGTGAGAAAGTTGGAAGGACTATAGGATATGTATACATTGCAATTAAAAACCTACGGCTGGCCTGTGCTGGCGTGGGTTCACAGGGCATGGGCTAAGAGACTGTTTAATTATGGTGTAGATATTTGAATTCTGGCTTGGACTGGAGCCAAGGCTCCAGGACCCTGAGAGGTGTGGTGGGAGAGGGTTTCCCAGAGCTTGGATTGCAGCCAAGCCCAAATGTCTACACTGTAATTAAATAGCCCTGCAGCCTGAGCCCAGTGAGTTCAAGTCATCTAGCATGATCAAGCCATGAGTTTTTAATTGCCGTGTAGATGTCATTCTTTAGCTATGCACAGTTAGACCATAGCGAGAGCATTGCAGCCCTGGAAAAGAGCATGTGTCTGAAAGAAAACAACAAAGATGATGATAATAGACAACAAAGCAAAAATATTAACATGTTGTTTTTGTACCATTATAATTACATCACTTTAGAAAGGCGTGGTGGGGAACACAGGAGCACACCGCAGTGCTGGATGCCTGCTTGGAGGGTGGGTGGGGAACACAGGAGCACACCGCGGTGCTGGATGCCTGCTTGGAGGGGGAGTGGGGAACACAGGAGCACACCGCAGTGCTGGATGCCTGCTTGGAGGGGGGGTGGGGAACACAGGAGCACACCGTGGTGCTGGATGCCTGCTTGGAGGGGGGGTGGGGGGGTCTACATTACAAAGTTAGGTTGACCTAATTTGTCTTGTATTGTAGGTGTACATAGTGTGTCTATACCAAAATTTGGGTCCTGTTGACCTAAGCATCCTGTTACAGTAATGCAATAATGTCACCTCCTTGAGCAATACACAGTGATGCCAACCAACGTAAAACCTCCCGCATGTTTTTGATATGCTTTTCCCTCACTGCTTACCTTGGTGAGTACACCTTCCACCTCATCTTTGTTGTATTCATCTGACCATACCAGCTTCACACACACAGAGCTGCTAGATCTGCTTCTGCCTAGAGCAGGAAAGAAGTTCCTGGATTTCCGTGGACTGTGGGAAGAAAAGACTGTGGTAGCACAGTTATGGAACAACCATAGAAATATTGACATCTATGTGCAGATTGCAGAGAGGATGCTGAAACAAAACATCATAGGAATAAGCAGCAGTGCCACATGAAAGCAAAGGAATTTTATCAGGCATACCAGAAGGCAAGGGAGGACAACAAATCTGGTGCTACCCCACAGATCTGCCACTTGTAACGGAACCTGCATCCCATAACTGGCAGGGATCCCATCAGCACTCCACATTTGACTGAGGCACTTTGCATAATCTGTAGGTGGAGACCCCTGCTTCGAACATTAGGAGTGAGGGAGATGATATAGAGGACTCAAACCTTGCAGCAAGCCAGGCCTGTTTGAAACCCTGGTGAAGTCAAGCCAGGCCCACCAGGTGAATACAGATGTACCTGGTGGTGAAGGGAAAGGAAGCTCGGATAGGAGTGTACATGCATTATTCCTTATAGTCTTTTCCATTTTTAACTTTTTTCTCACTCAAAATCTCATCTCCCTCCATTCTCCACATTTAAAAATGATGCTCATCCCATCTATAAGTTCAGAGAACAAAGCCATTGGCTCTTGGTTGCTTTCTTCACTTGTATGTTAGAATATGAAATGTTAGAGCATAAAATCAAAGAAGTTATATGGCAGTCAGACACTGTAGCAGGGTGGTCACCCCTCTCCTGCCCAGAGGGGTTAAAAGCAGCCCTGGGAGAGGGCTGTAGCAGGAAAAAGCAGCTACTAGGCTGATTGGGGAAATAGCTGCAGCTGGGCCATGCCCCAATCAGGCCGCGGCTGGCCCTTATAGGAGAGCAGTGGACTGAGGGCAGACAGTCTTTCTTTGCTTTCAGAGAGTGAGGCTGCTAGGAAGCTCAGGGTGCCTAGAGTGAGACAGGACTGGGAAAAGGCCAGAGGGGGTGGGAAGCTCTAGGCTGGCAACTCCCCAGGCTGCAGGGCCTTGCCCAAGGCCCTATAGAGGCACTGTGTTGCAGAGAGAGGCAGCAGGTCCAGACCCAACCTTGCCTATGATGAGTGGCTGATGCTGCAGTCTGCTCCAGGGTGTAGGGGCAAGTTGGTGACTGGCAGTAGCCTATGACTGATAGGGGATGGGGGTTCCCTGGGGAGGGGAGATCGTGAGACTGAGGGGTGTAATGCCGGGGGCAGCACCCCAGATAAAGGGGCACCAGAGTACAGGGAGGGACGTGGGGGATACTAGCCTGCAGAGTGTGCTCCAAGGCTGGAAATGAGCTAATTCCCAAGACACCAGCAGGAGGCAGAGGTGAGTCCCACATGCTTACAGATAAGCAATCCACTTTATTCAGGCAACAGCCATTTAATCATTAATAGAGTCTCCTGTGACTGCAGTGTGAAGAAAATGAATGCAGAGTTGTATTTGCTGTTGGTGTTTTTATTTATCTGAATGGTGATATCTCTCATCATCTTGAGACATCTCAATTAAACTTTCATGGAGATGCTCTGCAATCTTCTCCTGAAGATTTCTAGGGATAGCAGTTTTGTTTCCTCCCCCACGACAGGAGTCTTTCCCATGCTGCTCTGTGATGAGTTCTGCTGGCACACTGCAGTAAATGGGCTAGTAGTATAGGGATCTGGGCAGCTTCTGGATGTCAGTAGCAGCTGGGTTTTCTGTGTCTTTAAGAGAACACCCCAAATCACCAATGCCTGTGACAATATTCACCTCACTCTCACTATACTCATACGTGGGTGCCCAATGTTTAAACCTTCCATCCACCAGAACACACCTTTTCCTCCCCATTAGGCTAGTCCGTTCTTGCCGTGGCTTGAGCTGCAGAGCGGAGCAGTGTTCTACTGAGGCACTCCAAAGCTAAAGTGGCTGCATGGTCTTTTAAGGTCTCTGTCAGCTGTACAGCCCCTAGTTGGTTTTAACAGCCTTTGTATCTTGCTGTTCAAATTCAGCAGACAATCTGCTTCATCTCTTCACTCTGGTAGTATACAACATGCAGCTATGATAATGGGGATGTATGCCTATGCCTACAGAGCTGCTAATGTAATCTTTCCTTTGGTGCTCTCCGGGTAGCCAGTGTGCAACTTCATGAGCCAGGCGAGCGTGATGTAGGCTAAAGCCCTGTACTGGATCAGCCTGATAGCCAGCTGGCCTAGA
Source organism: Gopherus evgoodei (assembly GCF_007399415.2). Taxonomy (NCBI): domain Eukaryota; kingdom Metazoa; phylum Chordata; order Testudines; family Testudinidae; genus Gopherus; species Gopherus evgoodei. Next base: position 59,829,807 of record NC_044327.1, read on the forward strand.
GGTCACGCAGTGGCTTCACAGTTCTCTCCATCTGCTCATTCTAGAAGGGCCCCTGCCTGTTCATATACAGCAGGCCACAGTCTCCCTATGTGTCCCCTCTTCTGCCATTAGGTGTTCCTTCATGTCAGGGGGAAGGGAGACCTGCACCCTCCCACTTCACCAGGTTCTTACCCAGGGCCCTAAAAGAGTGTTGCAGTGTCTGGACCACTTGGTCTACCCCAAATTATACTCCCTACTGGATTCCTTCCTATTAGGCTGTGACTGCCCCATTTGGGGTGTAGTCATAGTCATAGCAGCAAAAAGAATGAAGAGTACTTGTGGCACCTTAGAGACTAATATATTTATTTGGGCATAAGCTTTTGTGGACTAAAACTAACTTCACCAGATGCACGTGGTATGGTGTGTGTTGCTGGGCTGTCCGTAAGCAAGGACTAGCCTGTCTCCCAAAATCTGAGAGAGTGAGGGATTGTCCTTCAGGATATGTTGTAGATCTTTAATGATGCGCTAGAGAGGTTTTAGTTGGGGGCTGAAGGTGATGGATAATGGCGTTCTGTTACTTTCTTTGTTGAGCCTGTCCTGTAGTAGATGACTTCTGGGTACTCTTCTGGCTGTTTCTTCACTTCAGCAGGTGAGTATTGTAGTTTTAAGACTGCTTGATAGAGATCTTGTAGGTGTTTGTCTCTGTCCGAGGGATTGAAGCAAATGTGGTTGTATCTTAGAGCTTGGCTGTAGACAATAGATTGTGTGGTATGATCTGGATGAAAGCTGGAGGCATGTAATTAAGTACAGCGGTCAGTAGGTTTCCGGTATAGGGTGGTGTTTATGTGACCATTGCTTATTAGCACAGTAGTGTGCAGGAAGTGGATCCTCTTGTGTGGACTGGTCCAGGCTGAGGTTGATGGTGTGATGGAAATAGTTGAAATCATGGTGGAATTCCTCAAGGACTTGTTTTCCATGGGTCCAGATGATGATGTCATCAATGTAGTGCAAGTAGAGTAGGGGCATTAGGGGACAAGAGCTGAGGAAGCGTTGCTCTAAGTCATCCATAAAAATGTTGGCATACTGTGGGGCCAACGGGCCATGCAGGTGCCCATAGCAATGCTGCTGACTTGAAGGTATTTACTGTCCCCAAATGTGAAATTGTTGTGGATGAGGACAAAGTCACAAAGTTCAGCCATCAAGTTTTCCGTTAAAAGTATCCCCGATCTACAACCTATTCTGAAGGACAATTCCTCACTCTGACAGATCTTGGGAGACAGGTCAGTTCTCACTTACAGATAGCCCCCCAACCTGAAGCAAATACTCACCAGCAACCACATAACAAAAACACTAACCCAGGAACCTGTCCTTGCAACAAAGCCTGTTGCCAACTGTGTCCACCTATCTATTAAAAAAAAAAACCATCATAGGACCTAATCACAACCACCACACTACCAAGGGCTCATTCACCTGTACATCTACCAATGTGATATATGCCTTTATTCGCCAGCAATGCCTCTCTGCCATGTACATTGGCCAAACCGGACAGTCTCTACGCAAAAGAATAAATGGACACAAATCAGAAGTCAAGAATTATAACATTCAAAAACCAATTGGAGAACACTTCAACCTCCCTGGACATTCAATTACAGACCTAAAAGTCACAATTTTTCAACAAAAAAATCTTCAAAAACAGACTTCAATGAGAAACTACAGAAATGAAATGAATTTGCAAACTGGACACCATTAAATTAGGCTTGAATAGACCTGGAGTGGATGGGTCATTACACAAACTAAAAACTTTTTCCCCATGCTAATTTTTCCCCTACTTTTACTCACACCTTCTTCTCAACTGCTCAAAACGGGCCATCCTGATTATCACTAAAGAAGTTTTTTTCTCCTGCTGATAATAGCCCACCTTAATTGATTAGTCTTGTTAGAGTTGGTATGGCAACCCCCATTTTTTCATATTCTGAGTGTGTGTCTGTGTGTGTGTATATATATATATATATATATATATATATATATATATATATATATATATATATATATATATATATATATATATATCTTCCTACTGTATTTTCCACTGCATGCATCTGATGAAAACTTATGTCCAAATACATTTGTTAGTCTCTAAGGTGCCACAAGTAGTCCTCATTCTTTTTGCTGATGCAGACTAACACAGCTACCACTCTGAAACCTATCACTCTGCAAGTATTAGCAACGTCAGCTTCGTCTGCCAGCACATCTTGTACTTCAAGGCTTCTCCTAGGTTCCTCACTCCAGAAGGTAGGGGAATATGGATCACTGCTCCTGGAGTGGCCTTACCAAGCCTACAGTCACTCTACCCACAGGTCCAGGTATCAGAGCATGTCTACACTACGAGATTATTCCGATTTTACATAAACCAGTTTTGTAAAACAGATTGTATAAAGTTGAGTGCACGCGGCCATACTAAGCACATTCATTCGGTGGTGTGCGTCCATGTACTGAGGCTAGCGTCGATTTCTGGATCGTTGCACTGTGGGTAGCTATCCTGTAGCTATCCCATAGTTCCCGCAGTCTCCCCCACCCATTGGAATTCTGGATTGAGATCCCAATGCATGATGGTGCAAAAACAGTGTCGCGGGTGATTCTAGGTAAATGTCGTCACTCAATCCTTCCTCCGTGAAAGCAATGGCAGACAATCATTTTGCGCCCTTTTTCCCTGGATTGCCCTGGCAAAAGCCATAGCATGGCAACCATGGAGCCTATTTTGCCTTTTGTCACTGTCACCTTATGTGTACTGGATGCTGCTGACAGAGGCGGTACTGCAGTGCTACACAGCAGCATTCATTTGCCTTTGCAAGGTAGCAGAGATGTTTACCATCCCTACTGCACCGTCTGCCATTGTAAATTGGTGATGAGATGACGGTTATCAATCATTTTGTACCATTTGCAATTGGAAATTGGCGATGATGGTTATCAATCATTTTGTACCGTCTGCTGCTGTCATGGGTGCTCCTGGCTGGCCTCGCTGAGGTTGGCCGGGGGTGCATGGACAAAAATGGGAATGACTCCCCGGGTCATTCCCTTCTTTATATTTTTTCTAAAAATAGAGTCAGTCCTGCCTAGAATATGGGGCAAGTGTACTAGAGAGCCAGAGAGCACAGCCGCTCCGGGTCAGAGCCCCAGAGATCCCTCAGAAATGATGAGCTGCATGCCATTCTAGGGGGTGCCCCTGCAACAACCCCATCCGTTGCTTCCCTCCTCCCCCAACCCTCCTGGGTTACCGTGGCAGGGTCCCCCCATTTGTGTTATGAAGTAATAAAGAATGCAGGAATAAGAAACACTGACTTTTTAGCAAGATAAAATGAGGGGGAGGCAGCCTCCAGCTGCTATGATAGTCCAGGGAGTACAGAATCTTTTCTTTAGACATGAAAGGGAAGGGCGCTGGTGGAGCTCAGACTCCAGCTGCTATGATGAGGACGGTTACCCAGCATTTTGTACCGTCTGCCAGGAATAACAGGGAGTCATTTCCATTTTTACCCAGGGACCCCCAGCTGACCTCATCGAGGCCAGCCAGGAGCCCTCACAGGATGATGACGGTTTTCCACCATTTTGTACCATCTGCCATCAGGAAAGGAAGGGGAGGAGATGCTGCTGTTCAGCGCCGCAGCACCGCGTCTACCAGCAGCATGCAGTAGGCATACGGTGACATTGAAAAATGGCAAGAAAAGATTTTTTTCCCTTTTCTTTCATGGGAGGGGGAGGGGGGTAAATTGGTGAGATATACTCTGAACCACCCCGGACAATGTTTTTGACCCTTCAGGCATTGGGAGCTCAGCCAAGAATGCAAATGCTTTTTGGAGACTGCGGGGACTGTGGAATAGCTGGAGTCCTCAGTCCACCCTCCCTCTCTCCATGAGCGTCCATTTCATTCTTTGGCTTTCAATTACGCTTTGTCACGCAGTACTGTGCTGAGTCCCTGCTGTGGCCTCTGTCTATCATAGCCTGGAGATTTTTTCAAATACTTTGTCATTTCGTCTTCTGGAACGGAGCTCTGATAGAACAGATTTGTCTCCCCATACAGCGATCAGATCCAGTATTTCCCATACGGTCCATGCTGGAGCTCTTTTTGGATTTGGGACTGCATCGTCACCCATGCTGATCAGAGCTCCATGCTGGGCAAACAGCAAATGAAATTAAAAAATTCATGGGGCTTTTCCTGTCTACCTGGCCAGTGCATCTGAGTTCAGATTGCTGTCCAGAGCGGTCACAATGGTGCACTGTGGGATACCGCCCAGAGGCCAATACCGTCGATTTGAGGCCACACTAACCCTAACCCGACATGGCAATACCAATTTCAGTGCTACTCCTCTCGTCGGGGAGGAGTACAGAAACCAGTTTAAAGACCCCTTTATATCGATATAAAGGGCCTTGTTGTGTGGATGGGTGCAAGGTTATATCGGTTTAACGCTGCTAAATTCAGTTTAAATGCATAGTGTAGACCAGGCCTCAGTCTCACTTCCTGGTGCAGCCTGTAGCTCCTTGCCCCTTGTTACTGCACTACCAGTGCCCCTTTAAACTATCACTCCACCCGGAGTATGCCCTGTAGCTTTGCAGGGCAGGCTTCCTCTGGCCCAGTACTGCTCCATGCCTCACTCTGTTTTAGTGGGTGTCCTATAAATCCCATCACAGTCCCACAGAATCACTACTGACATTTCAACGGCACCTGACAATGCACGAGTTGGGGAAGAAAATCTCTGCTTGCAGCTTTTTTAAAGTCCTTTTTTAAAAGTCCTGTGTTCTTAAAGATGCGAGCACTATGCACCATCCCTGCCTGGCCCACACTGACATCGGTGAAGCATTTCAGGTAATCCACTAGCACTTGCATAGCATGGAAAGCATCCCTTTCTGGTTATGTATTCACTGGCAAAATGAGTGGTGCCAGAAGAGGGATATGCTTGCTATCTATTGCCACACTGCAGTTTAGGAATGTCATTGCTGCAGATCTATTCCCTGTTTTCTGCACGTTACTGAGAGTTATAGTCCTATGCAACAGAATACATTTAACAGCCTTACATCCTTATAGAATAATGGTCCCCACTGTGGATTTTCCAACTCCAAACTGATTGGTCACTGACTGATAGTAATCTGAGATTGCAAGCTTTCAGAGTGACAGTGGAGAAGTGAGTGGTGATCACAATCAGCTCTCATTTTGGTGTCTCTGCACTGGAGACTAGATGATCAGATTGGTCCCTTCTGACCTATGAGTCTATGAGTCTATGAGATCCAGTGAGAGCTTGGCACATGCATCCAGGAATGTTGCCTTTTGCAGGTGAACATTCTGCAGCTACTGGGCTAAAGGGAAGGGTTTTCAAAAGTTCCTAGATGACTTTCGCTGGGATTTAGGCCCATTTAAAAATTTGAAATTTAGAAGCCTAAATCCCACTAACTTTTAATAAGCATGAAAGAGACTAAGTCACTGACTGGAGCAATGCCTAAATACATAGGCCCAGATTTTTAAAGGTGATAATAAAAGCTAAGAAAGAAAAAGGGGGAAGAATTTCTAAAAATAGAAATAGTGACTCAATAAATGGGTGATCTACTAGTTATATGTTGTTGGGCTAATTGTCACTCCCTGGCTATGCTTGATCCCATATCTTTCTCCTCGTTATACATTCTTTTCCTTCTTTTATCTTCCAGAGCCTGGTCCGGGAAGCAGTTTAACATGAGAGTAGCTTTATAAATCATGGGCATAATCCAAACCTGGTTGAAGTTGGTGGTAAGATTTTTATTGTCCTCAGTGGGCTTTGGATAAATCTTCTGTGATCTATCCTGAAAGATGCTGAGCATTCTGACCCAACCCGGCAAAGCACTCTTTTGCATCGTAAGTATGTGAGTGGCCTCATTGATTTTCACAGACTTAATTTTATGTCAGAGCTAAGTGCTATGCGGGCTTGGGTCTAGTATGCTCAGTACCTTGCAGCACTGAGCTTCATGTGAATAGTGCCATTGTAGTCAATAGAACGACTCAAGATGGTAGAGACACTCAAGTGCTTATGTGCGTGCAAGACCAGTCTCTTGTTGTTGTTACTTTCTGCAATCCTAAATACTTAGATGGTTCAGAAGCTGTGAACTCTTGCTGACTTTTTTCCTGTCCTGTAATAATAATAATAATAATAATAATAATAATGTCAGGGACTCTAACCCCAACGGCAAAGTTCGTTGTCTGACCGCAAGAGAGACAGGCAACACCAGCAAGGTCCGATCAAAAGCTCTTTATTGACAAGTGCACGCATCAATAGAGAGCAGCTCGTCTCCAGAGAGAACCAGCCCCCTCTTTACATCTTAGTATAAGCCTATATAGACAGTTCCGTCGCGTCATAAATTATTCACTGGAGCAACCCACCCCCTTCTTCTAACAACTAGAAACTAGACACCTTTAGTATACATGCATGCCTAAAGTTAGAAATGTAGGGGAGTTAAAAACAAGCAAAGAACAGAACCAGGGAGTGAAAGCAAGGAGGCTGGGAAGCTAGGGCTCTTATCAGTTCTTCGAAGGATCTGCCCTATCACAGCACATCTGGTACTATGCCAGGAATGCAGCTTTTCTCTTATCTCACTTTTTCCCAGCGCTTGTGAGACATGCTGCTTTTTCAGCATTTTCCACTCAGGGATTACCCACAAACCTCTGTTAGCCTGACTTTGGTCAGGTTGGCATACCTGGTTCTGTCTGCTATATCTTTATTCAGGCCTAACAATAACAATAATAATGAGGTAAAGCTTCAGTTTTATATTGGAAATACTTCCCAGCACAAGTGTGCTTAGCTAGGCAATATAACTGAAATGCTGAGATTCTTGGGTAGTTTTGTTAGTTTATAATTTATTTTTGTTTTTTAAAAATGTTTATTTTTCTGTGTTGTCAATGCAATCAAGACTAGATGTGGCCTTGAAACTAAGGTTTGACTTTAAAGGAAATCATAGGTGCTGGGAGTGGTTTGAAACCCTTTATCTAGAATATAAAGGGGAGAATTCCAATTAACAAGGGAAACAATTATTTTTCTTTAAAAAAGAAAAACAGGGCTTCATGTGTATGTACTCTCAGATATAAAAATAAATTTAGTATGCATTTGGGCTGGACTAGCATGATATAGGCTCACAACTATAGAATCATTACCCTAGTAGATAAGGTAAGCATGATCATACTAGGCATGCTGTATCTGGGAACAGAACGAATGTGCCCAACATACATGCAGCATTTGAATCAGATTTCATATTCTTTGTCTTAGTAAATACCAAAACTGACAAATGCCTGCAAGGTGTTACTACTCTGGAAGGTGACTATAACATAGTTTCCAATCCACAATTAGATTAACTCTCTGCTCATAAAAATCTATCCTGCCATCTCAAAGAAATACAACTGCAATCTTTCTTGTCAGGCCATCAGTTAAGGCCCTAGGAGATGTCTGAACCCATGGCAGGGAGAGTGGAGAGAGACAATGTGTGTGAGTGAGTTTACATTCCACTTCACAGACATCAGTCCCATTTGTTAATATTATTTTTTTATTTGGATTTTTACTACTGTGGAATGAGTGGTCATCCAGTGCTCTGCACTCTGACACAGTCTTTATGTATGACTTTGGGCAAGTCACTTAATCCCTTTGTGCCTCAGTTCCCCATCTGTAAAATGTGGATAAAACAATACTTCTGATCTCTCACCCATCTGCCTTGTCTATTCAGAACATAAACTCTTTGGGGCAGGGACTATCTCTTGCTTTGTGTACACCTGCACATTACTGGCACCTTAGGGGTTTGGTATATTAAACCAATAACTGTGCTCTCTACAGTTACTGTACTCTACTCCAGGAGAAGAGAGGCATTTGTCTCATGTTGGACATCATTGTCTTTCTAAGATCTGGCATTTCCTGAGATGAGGGGAGTGGTGGGGGGTGTATATGATTGTGCTTCTGTGGTGTGACAGTGAAAAGACCAAAAGAGATATTTAGCAAACGGGCAATGCTGTGCAGATTGTTTTTGTTGCCCGCTGACGTGGAACTGGCAAATCTGTAATTGGAGCTTTAGTGGGCAATGCTTTTGCCCTTAACACTTCTGCTCTGTAATTTTTCTTCCATGCTGCATTTCAGCGTGATCAATAGTGTTTGTCTAAGCTGTGTTGGTAGGCTATATTTCACAAAAGTTTATCTAACTGTGCAGACATTCCCATCCTGACCAGAGTGCTGAGGGTTTTTTCACTGAAATATTCTGTGGTGCTGAAAATTTTTCATAAAGCTAAAAGAGCAATTTTGTTCATAAATCTCCTGGAGGTGGAGATTACAATATTAATAGCTGGTTCAGATTGGATAGAATTAAGCAAAACCACTTACTGGAAGTGACTACATTGTGGAAAGCTATTTTAATATTCACTTAATCATAATAAATACGCATTTACATTTAGTTTGGCTAATGAGAAGGACTATGTTAACATGGAGTTTTGGAAAATGCATTTTTGTTCATCATTCTGAGAAATGGACTTCAATGCTGGGCTCTTGCCTTTTTAATATATTTTTCTTTTCCAATTTTCAGAGTTCTAATACTCCATTTGTACAATCTGCGTTATTTAGGGAGCCCCATTAGGAAGTTATAAATGGGCTGCTTGCCCTCTAGATTCTCATTTATTATTAATCTGTTCGTTGGTTCACTAAGCAGAATCTGGAGTGCTCTCTTGTAGTATTGTGCTATGAATAGCAGGAGAGTTTTCATCTTTTCATGTTCAAATGACATTTGTCCAAGTAATTATTAAATGCAATCTGTTGGGGACGGGGGGGTTGGTTTGCTTTTTGACATTTTGACATGTCAAATCAGATAAAGTTCTAACAAAAACAGATTAAATGCCTCCAGAAGAAATTAAACATTTTGGATCAGATAATCAGCTGGTGCCAGAATGCATGTGCGGGGATTGTACAGAACCTTGCAGGACTGAGCTCTGGAATTGCACCTGCAATATTAACTGTAAGAATTTATTCAAGCCAAATATGACTTAACATCCCAAGTTTCATTATACAAAAAAAATCACACATCTTGAAAAAACATGTCCCTGGTTAATGACAGCAAAACAACTTTCAGTTTTACCCAAGGGTTTTTGGACCCTAAAAGTTGCATGCATATAGTTTGGGGCTTTCAGTTCTGTACTCAAAATCCAGATTCACTATTTAAGATTTTGGGTTTGGTTGCAAAATAGTTCCCACATCTCATATCAATCTGTGTTCTGAACCCTCATTTCCCACACATAAGCACCTTCTAAAAGGGGATAGACTTGAAAATTGAGAAAAAGCTGTTGAATTATAATATCTATATAAGAACACTAGCAGGTGACATTCTAGCAAATACTTTCCAATGTACAACTGATTACAAAGTTCCAAACAACTTATTACCTTATCTGTTAGTCTGGCAAACAAATGGAGGAAGACATTGACCAAGATTTTCATAAGTGACTAGTCTCTCAATATTTGGATGCCTAACAGAGGGGTAGCCGTGTTAGTCTGGATCTGTAAAAGCAGCAAAGAGTCCTGTGGCACCTCATAGACTAACAGATGTATTGGAGCATAAGCTTTCGTGGGTGAATACCCACTTCGTCGGATGCAAGTGGTTGCTCAGTTGGACAACCAAAAATTAAAGCATCCAAGAGCACAAATGATACATATTTTGCCAAACAGCCTAATTTTCTAAATTCTACTCTCAATATTTTAGCCTTAGAGCGAGCTTGAATTAAATGGTACTTCTTATTCAACCGGGATGGCAGCATTCAAGATTTTTCTTGCTGCTAAAACTAGTCGGCACCATAATCACATGATTAACAGAACCATCTCTTTTATTCTGTGGATATTTTAATGCCTTTCTAAATCTATAAACCTAATATGCTTCATAAATCTGTACTTTTATCATATAAACACTTGACAAGTGTGGAGCTTTATCTAGTTAAAATGCTGGAGCAGCTCCAAAGAAGCTGTGTCTTTATGGTGCTGAAAAGAGCCCTTCAGATTTCTAGTGTTCCATTTCTTTAGTCCTGTTTTTCAAGGAGTCACATAAGTTTGTTGAGAAATTCTATGTTAGGGTTTCTAATGGAGATAGGCAAACACATTTTGCATAATTTTGAACTCACTCCAGTATCATGGATTTGAAAGTCTGACCCAAACTACTATGGAATCTGGTTCATGTTCTTCATCTTTATAATGTGTACAGATGGCCTAAAATTTACACACATATTTTTCTGCTTGAAATAGAAATATCAAGTCCTTGCCTCCTTCTTTTTACTGGAGGACCACGGAGAATCCAAATGATGATATCACAGAAGGCTGCACTAAGATGAGCTTGGCATGGAAGGCGGAGATTAGGTTGTTCCCGAGTTCTCAGGGCCATCTGTAGCCCCAATACAACTTAAAGCTGTAGTTGCTGCTTGTTAGCTTAAGTTCTTCCAGTGGCTTAAGATCTTTAAAGGACTCTAAACCAGAGGAGGATTTCCATGGCAGAACTCTGCTGTGTTCCTTCCCTTCCCCTCCACCTCTTAAAAGGCTCCCTTCTTCCTTCAGAACTGGGGTGTGGATGGTGGAGATGCAAGGCCCACCAGTAGCATGGAAATGCCTCTAACAGAGGGCTCCCTGTTGGGCATTTGCAACTTAGTTTTGGGGCTAGATTCACAAAGGGGATTTAGGCATTGCATTACGTATTGCCCAGTGGAATTCACAGCTCTGAATTAGTCCAAGCTTCCCAATACATTATGTGGGGAGAGGTAGGCACTGAAAATAATGGATTCACTGAAGCCAGTGAGGTGAGAACTGCCTAAGAGCGCTAGTAGGAAATACTGAGGAAAGGGCCTAAGCCCTGCCTTTCAAATAGGTGCCTAACTCTAGGCTAGAGGGAGATGCCTCCTTCTGTTCAGGATTCACTGACATGAACTCTGTCATGTAGTTAGGTGCCTAACTCATGTCAGCCCTTTCTTGCACCCTCCCTCCAAAAACCCCAACCCCCCCCAAAAAAACAACCCAGAGAGAGACTATAACCAAACCCTGCCCCACTATAGCCAATGGGCCAGAAGGCAATAGAGAAAAAGCAAGAGTGACTGTATATTCCAGTGGTTCAGACACTCACAGAGAATCTGAGAGAGTCAGGTTCAATGCTTCAATAAATATTTAATTAGTTACACAATGTGGAATAGCATCAACAGGAGAGAATGAGGCACATCTGCTTCAGAATACTCAATAGGCTGGTGGTTGGGAGACAGATGTCCTCGGTTCAAGTACCTTCTCCAAAACAGGCAGATGGGCTTCAAACTTGGGTCACCCACATCTCAAGAGAGTGTCCACTGAGCTGGAGGGTATAATAACACACACACACACACACACACACACACACACACACACACACACACACACACACACACACACACACACACACACACACACACACACACACACACACACACACACACACACACACACACACACACACACACACACACACACACACACACACACACACACACACACAAATATATTCTTGCCTGTAGCTGGCTTTTGTAGGGGGAGGTGTGTTCAGATCAGGCCTTGCAGATAAGATAGGCAGTGGAACACCTACCCAGTTTTGTGCATGCTTACCACCTGAAATTGACATGCCTACAGGGATAGGTGACTGCTAAACAATGGTGTTATGTGAGTGGCACCTAAATGTTGGACATAGGCACCTAAAGAGGCAGTTAGATACAAAGTCCCTTTAGTGATTAAGAAGATCTGACAAAGATCAGTGTATAAGACTTTAGGTGGAAATAAAATTGCTTTACCTAGAATTATTAACTCAGATTATGTAGCACTCAGAGAGAAACAATAGATTTCATTGATATTTTCAGTGGAAATCTTTTTACTAGGTGTGTGCACACAGCTTGCTGAAAATGACATAACATGAAATGTCAATGAATGTCTGATATGGTTTGGTTTGTTATGGCTAATCTTCTTGCTTATTGGAGAGCTATTGTTGTATGGACATAGTTTACCCTGTTATTTGAGTAGCTCCAAATAAAATATCCAGGCCACAGCGGTTGATCAAAACATGGGAGTTGTACTGGTTTAACACAAAATATGACTTTAAACTGATTCAGTTAAACCAATGCAAAAAAGCTGCATGGACTCTCTTATTTTTGTTAATGCAGTTTAGCTTAAGTCTATAAGGAACGGGCTTAAGATGTGGACACTTTTAAAGAGAACTAGAAATCTCTATAAAGAAGTTTGAAGCTGTTTAACTAAACCAATGCAACTAAATCAGTAGACAAGGTTTTATTACACAAAATACCAAGAATGTATTTTAATTCAAGTACAACAGGAATATCAAGAAACAAACATTCACTAGTAAAAAGGGAAATCGGAACAAAATGACTCAAAGTGACAAGCATCATTTATGATTTAAGCATTGCCTAAACCTGGAAAGCTTAAATTAAAATCATGGTTCCTGGCACTGACAGACACAGAGCACTGAGTGGTTCACTCACTTGTTTTTTCCTTCAAAAGTCCCTCAAAATCTATATAAATGTTGACAGCTTGGCTGTAGAACGATAGTGTTTTTAAAAAGCGAAGCTTTTAAAAAAAACTTCTAAAAAGTGCTGTTTCTTTAAAACTGAAACAATATGATATAGGTATTAGGTTAACCTAAATACATTATAGTATATTATGTACTATAGCATGACAAATTCTGCCATGTAATCTAAACATGATTGGAGAGCTATCTGAGCTGTCTGTTATTTCTCATTGATGTGTTCTAATGTAAGTAGTGCTAATGTAAGTTCTGCAGAGAGCAGAGGTGCACTTCATTAGTTGGCCTAGTAAACTAAAACACACCTTGGTTGGTTACATCCTAAGTACTGGTTTCAGAGTAGTAGCTGTGTTAGTCTGTCTCAGCAAAAAAAACGAGGAGTCCTTGTGGCACCTTAGAGACTAACAAATTTATTTGGGCATAAGCTTTCATGGGCTATAACCCACTTCATCAGATGCATGGAGTGAAAAATACAGTAAGCAGGTATAAATATACAGCACATGAAAAGATGGGAATTGCCTGATCAAGTGGGGGGTCAGTACTAATGAGGCCAATTCAATTAGGATGGATGTGGTCCATTCCCAACAGTCGACAAGAAGGGGCGAATATCAACAGAGGGAAAATTACTTTTTGTAGTGCTAATGAGGCCAATTCAATCATGGTGGATGTGGCCCATTCCCACCAGTTAACAAAAAGGTGTGATGAAGTGGATTATAGCTTGGTGTTTGTAAACCCAAGCATGAGTGTCCACAGTGAATATTGACCCACCCATTAGAATTTCTGATCCTGTGTTCAACTGTCCATGCTGCATTACACAGATCTGACTCAAACCAGCCTATCCCATGTTTCCTAGTGCTTTCCTCAGCTGTAGGCTCTCTAGCCTTTTGTCTGTAGTACACTGTGGAAAAATTTGATTGCTGAATCAGTACACTCAGTCACAAAGTGCACCTGTCACATTTGGAGCAGGATGCTCAAAGGCAACAAATCAGGGTTGCTTTATAAATCCACATTATGGACTTTCATGGACTAATGGACGAGAGAGATTAGTACATTTATGGATGGTTGTATTTGTACTGCTGTCTTTACAGTAAATGAAGTATTGTGGCTGTACACTACAAATGCTGTATGATTGTCATGAGTTATTAATTGCTGATGAGAGAACTGCTTATACAGTGTGGGAGGGGGGCGGTTTGTGTGACACAAACTGTAGATTTTCATTATGGATTAATGTGAAGAGATGAATTGAGAAATTGTGTTGGGATATAACTTCCCAGTTGTACCTTATCATGTCGATCTTTATTCTTTGAAGAAATATTCATTATGTGGTATGATGCAGTGATGGTAGTCTTTTATTTTATCAAGAAAGTTTTATTTGTGGACATGGATATATTACAAAATGCATGGTCAAGCAGGCCAGCTTCCAAGGAAACACCAACATGCCACTAATAAACAATGTTAAAACCAGAAATAAAATAAAGTGCATAACAAAAACATTGATCAGTGAGAAATGGTGAAATCAGTGCAAACAAAGAAATTCACTACATCTATGTGTCCCCTGACCCCACCATTATCCTTTCCCCTTCTTGCATGTTTAGCATGCACTTGACACTGCTATAGGAGGATGACGGCCTGCACGGGGCTCATTTGCCCTGTCCTGCTACTGTTAAATCCTGATTGCCTGGGTAACCCAACCATTGAACTGTCCAATGCGTTGCTGGTCTGCAGCACATAGTTTCAGAGGGGAGGGGAACTCAGGATGTAGTGGTGTGGGTGCAGCAGGAGTTTGGACTCTTGTGGCCACTGGCATAAGAAATCTCTCACATAAATCTTCCTCCCTCAAGTGATGTTCCTGCTCAAGGAACTGTGCTGTAGTTCTCTCCTTACATTCTGCAGCCTGTCTGTGCCCTTTCTACTGCAATGAATTCTTTTCCTTTTGGTATGGGTACCTGCTTGCTGGCTCTGTCTAGTATATCCACTATTAGTTCATCATGGAAATGCTTCCTCTCAGGCTGCTCCTTGACCGTTCCCAGGCTCCTGCTGGAGTATGGTTGAGCTGCAGAAGTAGAAGGGCCTGTAGAGATGGAAGGATCTGAAAGAAGACATCAAACTATACACTATTATCTCACTGCTTCAAAAATAGGTTCTGTTCATCCAGAGAGAGGAGCGCCTGTGGAATCTCAATGTCAAAAAATGATACTCTGTAAAACTCAGCTTCAGTATATTGTCAGAAGCTCAGGAAAGCATACTTTGTACAAATCATCATTAACTGTGGTGATGATAATATGAAGTAGAACAACTTGATTTTTGAGGTTGAGGAAAGACATTTGATTTTTGTTTCGTTTATGAATAGACTTCTCTCTCTCCAGGAAATGTCAGCTGGCTCTCCAGGCAATCATACAGTCTAGTGTCCAGAAGATGCAGGGTGCTTCAAAATGTTTTGGGTTTCTGATAGGAGTATAAAACACATCTGTCAGGTACAAATACAGAATGTGGTGACAGCTGGAATGTACAAACAACCTAGAGATGGAATTATAAAAATTAAAGGTGGCTGTCATCCTCTCTGAGATCTAGCCATGTTTCCATTTGTGGAGAAATACCACCAAATGAAACTCTACGTTTAAGATTTTCCCCCATTAATTGGATGAAATGCTATATTTCATAACACAGTAAACAAATAGGCTCTCTGGTATTCTGAGAGTGGCGCACAAGTATAGTTTCCATCTTGTTAAATGTAGTACTGACAAAAGAAACCTACGAGTTTTCTTTTAAAATATCTTTATATGGCTGGCAAGAAAGCAACAAATATCCTATTACTGGTCAACAAATATAAAATGAACACTTTAAATAAAGTATTTTAGAAAACTACTTACTTATGTGCATACTGGGCCAGTTTCTGATCTAATTTACACTGGTGTAACTGAAATCAAATCTGGCACAGTGTCCTTCCATCACTAGTGAGGAACAATAAACTGGCAGATTTACATCAAGAGATTTGATAGCTAGATGCTCACTTTCTAAAAACAGGAGATCCTTCAGGACAAATCATAATGCAATGCACTTCTATGCATCCAAAACTCTTATTAAAATTAGTGGGCGCTGCAAATGCTCAGCTCCTCTAGAAAGCAGGTCCTGAGTCTCCTCTTTTCCCTTGTTGTAGGACACAGGTCCCTGATGCTGTACTCACAACAAGACCTTAGCTACACTAGAGAAATCAATGAACTGATTTTAGCTGCAGAATTTCAGGATGAGGAAGGAGACTTCTGGGAACTTTGTGCTGAGCTTGCTATGACCCTGCAGTACCAGGATGAGATCCCCCTTGGAGCTGACAAGCGCTGGCCAATAACTCTGTGGAAGTTGGATACTCTAAAATGCTATCAGCCGCTTGGGAACTTGTCATAACATTTTTTCCCAGATCTGGACCTTAGCATCCAAAATATGGGTGTTAGCATGAAAACCTCCAAGCTTAGTTACCAACTTGGACCTGATAACGCTGCCACCAGCCAGGGATTTATACAGTGCCTAGCTCGCTGTGGTCTTCCCAAAACCTTCCCTGGGGGACCCCCAGACTCAGATTCCTTGAGTCTCACAACAAAGGGGAATAAACCATTTCCCTTCCCCCTCCTCCCCTCCAGGTGTTCCATCCCTGGGTTCCTGGAGAGATATACAGAAACAAGCTCTGTGAATCTAAACAAAGGGATTCTAACCTCCCTGTTTCCAGTCCTGGAAACACAAGTACTGAGAGAGCTAATTCTCTTCCCCCCTCACCCAGAGGGTATGCAAAGTCAGACTTAGTAAATCTAACACAAAGAGATTTTCCCCCTGACTTCTTCCTCCCACCAATTCCCTGGTGCTGCTGCAGACTCAATTCCCTGGAGTCCCCACTAAAGAAAAACTCCAACAGGTCTTAAAAAGAAAGCTTTATAAAAAGAAAGAAAAATACATTAAAAATAGTCTCTGTATAAGGTGAAAATATACAGGGTCAATTGCTTAAGAAAAAAAAGTGAATAAACAGCCTTATCCAAAAAAGAATACAATTCAAAAC
The DNA here is from genome assembly GCF_007399415.2 of Gopherus evgoodei. Lineage (NCBI taxonomy): Eukaryota > Metazoa > Chordata > Testudines > Testudinidae > Gopherus > Gopherus evgoodei. The sequence goes on from NC_044327.1 coordinate 59,846,392, forward strand.
ACTCCAGCAACTACATACACGTAAATACAAAAAAACCAATATAACTCTATTGTCTTACTATCATTGTACTTACAACTTGGAAACAGAAGATTAGAAAGCTGGAGATAGAGAAATCACTCTCAGAGCCGAGAGGGCACAGACACAAGACAAAGAACAAAGAACTCACACCCAAAACTTCCCTCCACCCAGATTTGAAAAACTCTTGTTTCCTGATTGGTCCTCTGGTCAGGTGTTTCAGGTTACTCCTTTCCAGGTGAAAGAGACATTAACTCTTAGCTATCTGTTTATAACAGAACTGAAAGAGGAAAGGTAAGAACTAACAGGGTATTACTAAAGTGAAAGTAAAGATAGAGAAAGAGTGTGTTATTAAAGAGCATTAATAATATGGAGATACTTACCCAAAATTGATTGAAGTTTTACAAAGGTTTAAATTGGGAGACTGAATATCTCAGGCACTCTGATAGACTGAGACTTTCATCATTGGATCATTGGTTCAAATCTGGCCTACTCAGTTAAGGACAAACTTTCCCACCCTCTGTTTGATGTCTGATGACCTTTATTAAAGAGTTTTGGTGCTCACAGTCCAGTTCAATGTGGACATGGCCACATCATGGACCCATCCACCTGAACTGGCTCTAAATTACTGTAAATATTGACAGTTTCACTGGAGAGTTCAAGGATTGCCTGACTCTGGAAACTGAATGACTTGCTCACAGCTAGAAGTTGGCTATTGAGGCAAATTGGTGGGTTCATGGCAAGAAGTTGGTACTGATAAAGCATTTATTGTACCTGTTCAATGGATAAACAAAATCTTCACTTTCCATGGTAGTCTGTCCAGCATCTCTGAGAAGATTAATGGAAAGTGTGTGTGAAAACTCAAATTAGTTTTGAGAGAGAAGCTAAATTTCACTCCTTTTTTTATTACTTTAATCAACACATTTCACCAATCCCTAGGACTACCCCTGCAGTTCTTGCTGGAACTTATACTAAAGCTTGAAATACATTACTTTCTTCAAGAGCTGTAGCTTTCCTATAATGTCCTATACCCAGGGTCACTTACTCTAACTGCATACTGTACCTCAGCAGGCATCTATCATCACAGGCAAATAAGTGGGAAACAGTTTTCAAATCTGGATGTCTGAAGTTTGTCTCAAAGCCATATTTAAGTACTTCGAGTAAATGTATTTGATTTTCAAGAAGGTTGAGCATGTGCAACTCCCAGTGACTTCACCACCTCTGAAAATAGCAGGAATATTAAGGTCTTATCTGTGTCCTTCTAAATCTTATCAGTCAGTTATTGCTTACTAAACCCCTTTTGGCATACCTGTCAAAAATAAAGCAGTTAGAATTAGCAACTCATTCCATTTTAAAACATGGCGCAAAGGTTCTGGCAGAAGGGGATGCCTAATTAACAATAAAACATAACGCAGGAAAGGTAACTCCCATGATAACACAACTTCTTAGTCTAGATTGTCCCAGTCCACAGAGGAATGTTCGCTGGAGTGCCAGAGGGACACAAAGAGTCCACTGTTTGGTCTTTCCAAGCAATAGTCCTTTAAGGTGGGAAATTTTGGAGATAGGTATAGTGGCAAGAATCATGGCCTCCCAGTGCCACAGATCTTAGGGATTTAAGCCAGAAGGCACTTTACTCACAAGGCTGAGGCTTCCCTGCTGGTTTTTTTTTTTTTACCCCCTTCTCCTTCAGAAACTATTTTGTAATTAGCAAGTCCCCTCCTGATTGTGCAGCAGCAGACATGTAGGGACTCTGTGAATGTTAATGATTTTTGGAGCAGCTTTTACTTGAGATGGGGTCTGCTGGGATAACAGCAGGTTGGCCATTTTCCAACAAAACAGTTTCATTGCCGATTCATCAAGCCAATGTGTTTAATGAACTCTCATGTCTAACTATTGCTGGATCACGGGCAAGGCTTTGGATGGACCCTGCCTGGTTTCCTGATGGACTGCTGGGGACCCCAGGCTTCTAGGGTCCTCAGCTCTGAGGAGGCCCAACCATGCTGGGCTTTCCTGGCTCTCTGCTGTGGAGCCAGGAGCCTAAAGCCCTGGTATCCCAGCTGTAACTGGGGGCTCAGCACGTGAATCTTTAGCAGGAGATCCTGGATGCACTGAGAACCCAGACTTGAGCTAGGATGCTCAAAGTTTCCAGGCTCTCTACTGCATAGCTGGGAGCCTAGAAGTCCTGGGATAGGCTTCCAGGGGCCATAACTCTGGGGAAGCTCCATCATATGCACAGTCCCCAGCCAGCACTCAGGGCTGACTGACTCCTGAGCAACGGGGAAGCAAGAACCATATCAAGTTCAGTCGGCAGTTGCTGGGGTACCAGAGAGCATATTTAGATTCAGAAAAAAGCACAAGTCAGGATTTGAAATTTTAAAATTTCCTGCAAATGAGAAACTCAGAGTTTTGGCCAGCTCTAATTGGGATTGCCATGGCCTCAGCAGGAAATCATGTTTTGGAGTGCAGCTTGGCTCTGGACTACTACCCCTCCAACTCCTTTTTCAATCCACAAAATTCCAAATTACATGCAGCCCTGGCAGAGGGTGGAGTTACAACTCTGGGACAGCACTCTCTGATTTGGAGTAGGTAACATGGAAAGAAATCTCCTCTGTCTGTGGAAGTACAATCTAGTTCTGTTTATCTACCTCACAGAGTACATAAACTTTTGTGCCTGTCTAACTTCTATTAATAATATAAATAGCATAGGCCTAAAGTGTTATTTATATTAGATAAAATTATACAAAATCTGCCTAAAGATTAAGTATAAATTTGTATCCTAACTGGTATATGTTATAGAGGAAGAAGTTCCCTTATGTGTCAAACAAAATACCAGGCACTCTGAATTCTCTGTGTTAATGTCACAGATATCATTATTTTGTCCAGTTGATTTTATAAAGTACTATTGGGAGTAAATATCCAGCCTGACCTTTTAATTGAGAGTATACTGTGCTGGCCACAACTTCTCTATAATCCCTGCACTCAGGCTTCCCTAAAAAACATAGTTGCTAAGCATTTGCAATAAGATTTCCATGATTAAACTTAATAAAAAGGAAGAGTTTACCATTTGTAGAATTTCCTTCATGGGATTTTATTTCTGTAGCAATGGTGAGTTAAAAGTGACATTCTTTTCTCAGAGTTGCAACTCCGTTCTTAGAACATCAACATTTATGTCAGGCAGGACAATTTTCCTCCAATACCTCCCCTTCATTGTACCAAGTTTTCAGAGCTGACAGTTGACACACACCGATCAAGTTGGTCAACAGTAGAGGGGTATTCTAGTACATTGAGAGTTTTAGCATTGACTCAAGCCACCTTACAATATAGCATTACCATTACAATCCATACGAGACTGACTGAGAAGGAATCTAGGGTATTGATGCTAACAACACTCAATGAAACTTTATTCTTTGTGTATTTTGTACTCACCTAATCACTCTAATATCTGATACAAAGAAATCACCTGAAAAGATATAGCTTCCCACACTTCTACTCATATCCTGAAGAAAATACAATTATTATTTATTCTGGCTGTGGTGGAAGAGATGACAGACTCAGTAGGAGGGGAAAATACTGAGATTTCTTCATCAAATAGAAGAGTGCTCTAAAGATTTGAAAAGCAGACCAGAAGAACTTGTTTCTGATTCTCCAGGCTGTCACCTGGCCTGTCTGGAAGTGCTATGAATTGTGTTCTTCTGAAGCAGGAATCTATAATGTGGCCCTTATCTGAATGGGGAAATATCAACTCTGTTTAGCCATTACCCAATGGAATTTGGGAGCTTTAAGAGCTACTGCACTACCATATTGATTCTAAAATGTGCCTGGAGCACCATCTTTTAGATATATGTATAGATTCACAAGAGTTTATGTACCGTATTTTCTTTTGTGTGCCTTCTTATGGCATGCTCTGTGTACCATATAGACTATATTATTATTTTATTTTATGATTCCAAGGAAAACAAAGCCACCTTACAATGAATGTCTATTATGGGGCCATATTAACTGGAGATACATTTAGATAACTTGTGTATACAGTATGACGGTAATGGCAAAAGAATCTAAAGAGTGAGAAGACTCCCGATGAATATGGTTTGCTTAGTCTAGAGCTGGGTGAATATGGCTGAACAGTGCTGATGAACATTTGTTGTAGTTCTGAACAACTGACATTTTATTCATTACTTGACAGAGAGTGCAAACGAGTTTTTATTAACAAATATTTATCCTTAAGGAAAAACCTGATAGTGAATAAAGCACTTAAAGTTTGTCCACAAGGCTGACTTGTATTGCCTGAAATGAATGATTATGAAATAGTCATTGTTCAACACAGTACAGGTATTTATTTTAAACAGAACTAGTAATATTAAATGTATCATTAAATAAGTGATTTCTTTAAGAGGAATGAGCTGACTCTTCATAATGCCAAAGCCAGATGCAATTTATCACTATCAGTGCAATATTATTTTTTTCCATTTTTAAAAGGGTTGTTCAATTGTTTGTAACCTCTTCTTTCCACTTTAATGATGGATGAAATTGAATTTCTCCTCAAGGCAAAAAATCCATAAAAAGGGGTAATGGTGGGAGGGGAGGAAGAAGAGAAGGGACGACATAAACAATCAAAAACCACTGTGAGGGATTAGAGAAAAATATTTGGTTTTGAAAAATAACATACTGCCATATTAAAGATATTCTTTGCATATAATAATATATCAAAATGTTACTCAACACATTTTCTAAAAGATTGTCTATTGTTCATTAAATCCTATTCAATAAATATTATCCATTTATTGCCATCTATGCATATTATGGAAATCTGAACTGAAGTTAGCAGATATGCTCAAACCCAGCTAATTAAGGGAAGAAACAGTCTAATTTTCAGACGTTACCTTTCTTGAATGTTTCCTGCAAAGAAAATAACAACCTCAACACAGTGATTGATTAAAGTAAGTGTTACAGGGATGAAGCCGTCTGGATTAATCAGCTGGCTGCAACCTTCTGGTGGTTATGGCCTAGAACAAGCTATATTTGTTGGCCTCAGTCACAGCAATTCCATAAATTCATGTTAAACCTCTTACACAGATCAGATTCTAGGTTGCTTAACAGCCATGTCTTCTCCAGTCTGAAACCCAAATATTTCAGCTCTCATAGATCATTGTTAAACCTTCAGGTGCAGGAAACAACCAGCTGAGGATAACAGCGGATAATGTCTGTTGGTGAGCTGACTGACATTCCAGCAAGGGGGATGGTGGGTATTCAGCTGTGCATAGCACCAAGAAGACTACAGCAATCAATGGAATCTCTGTGGCTGTAAAAGAACAAACTGTCTATGGTGTTAATTTAGGTATGGATTGTCCTTTGTCTAGAAATGGGCAAGGTGATTTTTGGACCATCCTATCAGTAATCTGAGCATATTAAATATTTCAGATAAATCCAAATATGAGTTCAAGAATATGACTGACTGTTTTCATGCTGTAATGGATCAACCTCCTTCTCTATGGCAACTTTTAAATAATTTAATACTGTTGAAAACCCTGGATTTATCTTTCTAAGTTTCAAAAGCATAAGAGATTGAGATCCTTTCCAATGTTCACCATATATCAGTTTTGAACAGGCAACACTGGCTCTGTTGTTACAGCATGATAAGTATATACGGTTCTTTACAAATAAAATGGACAGATTCCTTCTACTAATCATTTCAAAATAAAAACCTGATTTTGGGCAGAGGTGGTTGAACAGTTTTTGGTATTTTGCAGTTTTATTGGTCAAATAATGTGTTGGAATGTTTCAGGATATTCATTGTGGATAATTCTCTGAAGATGTCCACGCAGTGTGCAGAGGCGGTCAAAAAAGCAAACAGGATGTTAGGAATCATTAAAAAAGGAATAGAGAAAAAGACTGAGAATATATTATTGCCCTTATATAAATCCATGGTAAGCCCACATCTTGAATACTGTGTACAGATGTGGTCTCCTGATCTCAAAAAAGATATTCTAGCACTATAAAACGTTCAGAAAAGGGCAACAAAAATGATTAGGGGTTTGGAGAGGGTCTCATATGAGGAAAGATTAAAGAGGCTAGGATTCTTCAGCTTGGAAGAGAGGAGACTAAGGAGGGATATGACAGAGGTATATAAAATCATGAGTGATGTTGAGAAAGTGGATAAGGAAAAGTTATTTACTTATTCCCATAATACAAGAACTAGGGGTCACCAAATGAAATTAATAGGCAGCAGGTTTAAAACAAATAAAAGGAAGTTCTTCATGCAGCACACAGTCAACTTGTGGAACTCCTTACCTGAGGAGTTTGTGAAGGCTAGGACTATAACAGTGTTTAAAAGAGAACTGCATAAATTCATGGTGGTTAAGTCCATAAATGGCTGTTAGCCAGGATGGGTAAAGAATGGTGTCCCTAGCCTCTGTTCGCCAGAGGATGGAGATGGATGGCAGGAGAGAGATCACTTGATCATTGCCTGTTAGGTTCACTCCCTTTGGGGCACCTGACATTGGCCACTGTTGGTAGACAGGATACTGGGCTAGATGGACCTTTGGTCTGACCCGGTACCGCCGTTCTTATGTTCTAAATATTATTGGTGGAATAAATTATTTTACAAGTATTGGATCAGGAGGCACTCTGCTGACTCCTGTCTGAACAGTGTGAGAACTGCCATGTGTTTCCTTTTGCTGACTCATTTCCTCTTCCTCTTTGCTCATATGCAGAAAGCACCCATTCATGTCTGACTTCTTTCTAACATCTAACTTCTCAAATTGGTTAGAAACACTTTCCTGCTCCAGAGAAACACAGAGAGTAGAGCTGTTGGTTCTGATATGCTTCATGGGCTCTTATTCAAGTGGGTAGCATCCCTGTAATGTACAGGTGCTGACAAGAAAGTCCCCCATAATCTGCTTCTGGAGAGACTTTTCTGAAATAAGCCATCAGCAGTATGTAAAACCCTGTTTGTTCCTGTGTACTGTTGCCTGTAGGCCCCATGAAGCAAGGCCTAGGAGGCCTAGAGTAGCACCAGCCCATTTAGGACTCAACTCTTGCTGCTACCACTCCTCCTGCAGCTCCTGGAACTTCAGCACACTTGCACATTACACGTTGTCTTTAATTGGGCATGCTTGTTGGCTGCTGTTGAATGGCCTTAGACCTACAGTTCCCTAATTGTTAGACAATCCTGCTGTTGACCTAGGTGGTAGGTCTCCTGAAGTCTAATCAGTTGAGTTAGCCATATAAGGAAGTGCTCAAATACTAGAGTGACGGGTGCCATTAAAAGAACCAAGGGAGATTTTACTGCCACTTCACTCCTTCAATAAGAGAAACAGGGTAAAGGAAAGAGTAGGCCTTAAAAGAAGACTTTGGGGAGGAAAGGAAGTAGAATAGCTCTGTGACTGACAAAAAGTAGACTGTGAAACCTTGAGCTATAAAAAGAAAAACAATGGAGAAGCTGTCTATTTATTTTTAAAATATTGCTTAAAATGAATACGAAATTGTTTATGGATCAGACCAGACCTATAGAACGTGTCTGAGAACAGGTGAAAAAAGGTCAGAAAAAGGACAGACACATTCCATCATAACTCCATTTGACAACATTAAGTCTTGACGGTCAGAGCTAGCTACAGCAGAGTAGTCATCTATTTTACAAAAGCTTTTGGAACATATAGTATGATATGTAGTTGTGATTACCATCAAAGTTATGGGTGGAACTTCTAATGGTTTGGAAATGGGAGTCTTAGAAGGGCAGGTATTAATCTGATTTTGATAGATGATGGGGCTTTATTCCAAGAATTTAAAAATAGCTAAATGATAAAAATAAGGAAAAAAGTTACTGGATACATAGCTAAGTTATCAAGTTGTTAAACAGCCACTAGCTCAAACTGACTTAGTTATAGTCATGGAGTATTCAGCTTTTACAGGATCCACAATCTCACCCAGCATGTAAGACAAGATGAAATACAGATAATTGTTGTGCTTATCTTAATTGCTTTAAGGATTGATTCCCTTGACCTCTTCAGAATTCTTACTCTTATTTACATTACAGTAATGCTTGGAGGCCTCAGCCATAGTTCTAGGTGCTGCACAAATGCACAGTAAGACACAGTCCTTGGCCTGAAGAGCTCATTCTAAATAGACAAGACAGACAAAGGGCAGGAGGGGAAATAAGCACAAAAAGGTGAGATGATTTGTCCAAGGTTGTATAACAAGTCAGTGGCAGAGCCAGAAACAGAACACAGAGACTTATCAATCCAGTCCCCTATCCAATAGGCACTCTTGGTTTTCTCCTCTGTGCTTATGCAGGTGGTTTGGAGTAGTTCTAGAAAATACTCAGTAATGAATACATAATGTTAGACTAACCAGTTTGCATTTCCATAGCTCATTTCATGGTTTCTGTGACAGGTATGTGGTTTCCATGTCAAAATTAACTGAAAACCTGCCAAAAATTGTACATACTTTTATTTTTTTAGGGCTTTCTGAGCACATTTCATGCTCTAGGATGAGTTTAATCCCCAAATTCATGATGCAATGAAGAGGTATATTGCTGAGCAGCGATGAAAGTTATATGACCAGGTATTATAGAATAACACAATAAATATTTTGAGTGAATGTTTACTTGATTCTGATAGAGTTAGCATGTTGCTGGTGAATAGTCACCCACAGGATGCTAAGTCTTTCATCAGTAAGATACTAGGCTGAACCTCTTGGAAGCACAACACAGAACTGCATCTTTGAACCATCCCAACAAGTGGTTGCTCCAAGGGCTAAAAACACCCTCCAGTGTAACTTGGGGGGCTGTTCTAAATTACAGCTGCCCATCCTAAGCATGCATTTCTGGTGGCCCTACTCAATACTAATGGTGGAAGAATTCTTCCCCAGCTAGCTGTGGGGCTTCTTTGGTCAATGTACGCTTAGCAATGGCATATAGGGACTGTAGCAGAAGAGATAATCCCTCCCTCTTTTTTGTAACTGTTCTCCTGATATTTATAATAACATAGTTTCAATGACTTTCTATTTGAGTTTTTTCCCCCATGAGTTTGTGAAAAAAGAACAATTACTCTTCCTTCTGTCATAAAGAGAACTAGTGAATTGTTCATAACTATTAACTTATTTGATGGCTTTAACCTCTCTCTCTGTTTGCACAATATCTGTGAACATATTGCTATTAATCTCTAACAACAAATACATTTAGGATATTTGATGGAAATTTTCACAAATTGCATGTATGTTGTGCCTTGCTGTTTGATCTGTGATACATATTTGTATAGGTCCATAAGAAATGTGATTATATTCCCTGACTGGGTGGTTATTTTTTACTTTCTGGTGTAAGCACTCATTTAAAGTTATCTTAAAATTATTCAAGTATGTGAACATGAAATTGTTTGATCTCATTGTTCTTGCAAAGTGAAGATAAAAGGGAATGACAATGTTAGAAGTGAATCTATTTAGTAACTGAACTGGCACATCATAGCAATATTTAACTGGCACAGAGTATCATGCCAATGTTTTCTAGCATTCACCTAATCCTAGTTGCAAAGAGTAGTCTTTATTTAGCAAACGGAATACATAACTTTTTCATGAATAATTAGCAGAGTAATGTATAATGTTAATTAATATTCTGACTAACACATCATACTTACTGCTGTTGGTCTATGGAGAGCTGGCTAGTCACAATATACTAGCTTTCCTCTTTATCTTCAGCAGTCTAATCCCAATTAAAAATATGCTCTTGTTTTCCATGTGTGCAACTTCTGTAATTAACACAGAGATGTTATGCAGTTTTCAATAGGAGACAAGATAGTCCATGCAATTGTAAGTAGGAGATGAGAAGTCCACAAGACAATCTCTGTTAAGATGTGGTCCTCATGCAAATGTGTGAAAACCCTTGGTCTTCACATATCTAGAAACCACTGCATGCTCCAGAATTCCTGGGCCTTGTTCTACATTTGTGCCCTCTGTTTTCCTGTAATTCTTCACTAGCACCTTTGCACTAATTGTAGAACTTAAGCAGAACCGGTGTGCCACAGAATAATAATGCTAAACAATCACTGGAAAAAAGGATGATGCCACTAGTTTTCTCCTGTGTTATTTTGCTCAAATTAAATATCATCGGGGTATCTGAAATCATTCATCCAGTCTCATGGTAATTGACATTCAGATTGTCAATATAGAAAATAGTCATTTTCAAGCTAAATGAGCCTGAGGTAACAGAAAAACCATTTAAACTATTTTAATTGAATAGGGCTTGATTTCTCAAAATAGCAGGTCCTTTCTTTGTTGTTCATACTGTTGCACAAATATAATTATTTGATTCACATAGATCCTGAGCTCGGAACTCTTGCTCATGTGAGTTGTCCTACTGTCATATAAAGTGTTGTTGTAGCCATGTTGGTCCCAGGATATTAGAGAGACAAGATGGGCTAGGTAATATTTTTTATTGTATATAGAACAGAAGCTGGTTTAATAAAAGATATTACCTCATCCACTTTGTCCTATTGTAGTCAGTTAGTGTATAAAGACTATTTTTTATAATGGTTGGCAGGACTGGTCCATTAAAAAGCAGAGTAAATTCAGTTCCTTAGCGACACTGATGTCAGATATGAACAACAGAAAAATGCAGAAGTCTCATGTAAACAACTTGGTGCTAGCAGCATATCCTGCTGTCAATGTCACTGCACGATCTGATGTTAAACATGTAGTAACACATTTACACTTAATTTCATTTGGGAAGGTGAACATGGTAAAGGATTCAGAACTAAGGAAAAGCTACTGTTACAAGAATACCAATGTACTGTGTCCTTTGTATTGTGGTGCAAGCTCAGTCTGAAAATAAATTTCCTGTTGAACTTTCTAAGATGATGTTAGCAACATAACTAAGAAAAATTATATATTTTTAAGTGTGCTCTTGAAGGTAATGCCATCCTTTTAATATTTATTCATATTACATATTTTCACTTAATGTCTCTATATTTTATGTTACATCAGATAGATACATTCTAAGGTGTTCACTATAAATTTTTTTCACAAACATAATTTTTTTTTCTAAAGTAGAGGGCTTTCTCTGGCTTTCTGGATAAGGATCAAGTGATCATACACAATTAACAGATACTCCCTGTTTGATAAGACTAAAGCTTGAATTAAATCTGCTTAATTAGTGCACCAGTTTCTGGTGTTTCAGTTGTAATGTACATGCACCAGGGGAGGTGTTGGGAGGAGCTGCTTGTTGGGGTAACTATTAATCTACCACTCAAACACATGTAAGAATTCAGTTAGAATGGGGAGAGGACAAGAGAAATCTGATCAGTACGTAAGTATACAGTACATTAACACAAAGGGCACTAAAGCTACATGAAAACAGTGCCTTGCACTTCTGTTATGCCTCCCCTCTGATCATATCAAAGTCTGCTTCCAGATCATACTCCTTTTAAGCTCTTAGCAGTATGGGTTTTTAAAGGTATTTAAACCATACTTATTTACTTCTGTCCAGCGGCGGCTCCAGGCACCAGTGCTCCAAGTGTGTGCCTGTGGTGGCACGCTGCGGGGGGTGCCCTGCTGGTCCCGCAGATTCGGCGGTAATTCGGAGGTGGGTATGCCGAAGCCACGGGACCAGCGGACCTCCCGCAGGCACACCGCCGAAGGTAGCCTGCCTGCCATGCTTGGGAAGGCAAAAAAGCTAGAGCCGCCCCTGCTTCTGTCTGCCTGAAAGTCAGGGCACATCACCCACCAGAAGGGGAATGCCTCCATCCGGACATATTTGGGCATGCCTCACTTGGGATATTTATCCATGAAAGGCTTTATTGAAATGCAAGCACCTGAAATTACAAAAAACAATCACTTACATTTACAGAAGCCTTTTGTTCAGGATCAGCTCAACAAGCTTGACAAACATAGGCCCAATCTGGCAAATTTCTCCATGCAGGTAGATTTATGTGCCCACTGCACATCTCAGCTGACTTCACTCATGCTCCAGGCAGGTGAAGGGAGTCTCTCTGTGCAGAACAACTTGCAGGAGTGGAGCCATACTCAGCTTAAATGCAGCAACTATGTAGCGCTGCACACACACACACACACACACACACACACACACACACACACACACACACACACACACACACACACACACAAAATTAGGACCAAAAGTGAAGAAGAATACCATGTTCAACAACAACAATCAAGGGGAATTTAGGCAGGATCACATTATCAGGCTTAGAGTTTGTCCAGAACTCAGGAAGAGTAATTACTTTGTTCCAGAATAAGTGCCACATAATGTTTGAAACCAATACTGGTCACCTGAACAACTACTGTCTTATCTAAAATATGGGATTTCCAACAGCAGAGTGCCTTAGCCCCATGTTGAGGCATGGATTATAGACTGTGTGTTCAAAATGTTGATGAACATAGAAACATAGAAGATTAGGGTTGGAAGATAGATACCTCAGGAGGTCTAGTCCAACCCCCTGCTCAAAGCAGGACCAACCCTAACTAAATCACATGTAATGTGAGTTCATAGAAATTGTTTTAAATATGTGAGTCAATGACAAATAGGGCCTCATTATTCGAGGTGCAGTACAAATATACAAGAAGCTGTCCAGAAAAGCTTACCACCATTGGTCTTGATGCAACGTAAACTGTCCATTGACTTCAATGGTAATCAGATCAGGCATTAATGGTGTAATTTTATAATTAATTTGTAATTATATTTTAAGTAGTGGACCTAATGCTACTCCAATTCTAATGGAGTTTTACCCACACTTTGTTTGCAGAACCACATCTTCAGACCACAATACTAAACATTTATTTTAAACAAATATGTTTAAATAATATATAACTTCAAGACAGATTCCCTTTTACTAAGTAAAGAGAGAGTCAAGGAAATGTTCAATACTCTTAATGATCTTTAAAAGATTCTTAAAGGTAATCATCCTTCCTTACGTGACTTTCTAATGGATATGATTGTGACTGACAATATCCTGCAATATCCAGAATGAACTTTATTAAATTAAACCTCTTAATTGAATTAGTTTTAACATCTTTGGAATTCCTCTTGTATTAAAATGCTAATGTTTATGTACTATTATGAGATTGTATGGAACTTCTTTAGCAGGAAAATAAGATTAATGCAGTCTCAGGAAGGTATTAGGAACCACAAAGGGCTTTTTGGAACAATACCTTTGAAGTGAATTTCCTAGAAAGTGTGTGGGGAATGCAAATGACTCACTTCAAATCCTCCCTTTTGAAGCTATACCCTGGTGATGAAAACCCATTGTCTGCTAACCTGCTTCTGGAAATCCAGATCAAAGACCCCCAAACTTTATAAAGGGTAGATTAAACCTGTTATGAGTGGGTTTCTTCTCAGTTGAAGCTGTGTTGAACTGGTGACCACAAAGACTTCCCTAGGATGGGAGTTTGAAGGAGTAATCCTTGAAGGAGTGATCTTTGGTAGCTATATAGTATGTGTGTAGGTTCTGTTTTCCTCCAGGGCAGATTGGCAGAGGCCCTGGAGGTTTTTTGCCTTCTTCTGCAGCATGGGGCATGGGTCACTTGCTGGTGGATTCTCTGCAGCTTGAGGTCTTCAAACCACAATTTGAAGACTTCAATAACTCAGACATAGGTTAGGGGTTTGTTATAGAAGTGGATGGGTAGGGTTCTGTGGCCCGCTTTGTGCAGGAGGTCAGACTAGATGATCATATTGGTCCCTTCTGACCCTAAAGTCTATGAGTCTATGAGTCTTCTATAGTGCTTTTTACCTTAAGAATAAAGTAGGCTTTCATAGGAGTGCTATGTAGTACCTTCTAACTTCCAGCAAGTAAACCTGTTATCCGCCTCTGTCTGAAGAGACAGATAGGTCTATTTAGGCAGATGGCCTTTTCTGGGATTAATACAGTGAAGGCAGGAAACTATGCAGCCTGGAAATACTGGAGGGAGAAGAGAGAGAGAGAGATGCAGGTGGCTACCAGAAACACAATGGCTGGGGATCTCAAATTTTGATTTTGTTATAGCTTTCTCTGCTAGACTGAAGAATCCATTATTAAACTTTGGTTCCCCATATAGTCAGTCTGTGATGAAGTAATACCTTAATCTTTTCTTTGTTAAGACAAACAATTCCTGTCCAGTGCCTTAAGATCAAAACTATCCTTTCTCTTCAAGATGGCTGGAAGTAGTTGGAAAAAAACAGACATTTTGTATTTAGGATTGGTAACCATGTAAACATATACTGGGCTGAAGAAATCTTACTGTTCCCAGACTGTAAACATTTCTTTCAATATTTTCTTACAAATTTTCTTATATGTTTGGCCCATTTTAAAGATTAAGAAAATCTGTATGTTTGTGGATTCATCATACTTTAAGAAACTGTCCTTAGACAGTTATAAAGACAAATAAGATAAATGCACAGGACATTCTAGTGACCTTGTTTTTATGTTGAGTGAAGTCATTAACAATGATTTTGCTTTTCTTGGATCCTTCCTTTCCCCCTGTAACTTCTAATTAATACTGTAGTTACCTCTGTTGACCTGTATATTTTTTAAACTGCTTGGGGGAAAAACGTAATTTGACAATGATTACTTGGCAGTTTTATAAACTGGTAATTGGAAATCAATGTACTTTACGATGTGGGTAGAAAAATGTAATAGACTAGTCTAGAGGGACAAAAGATTATTTGTTAATAGTATAAAAAGGTCACTACTACAATAATTAAATTAAACCTGCACAGCAGTCTAAGCAATGCTTCTGAATTGGAAGGTTCCGCAGAAAACAAGGTGCTTGACAACTATATCCCATCAAATCTTTCCTGGTTCACATTTGGGAGATAAAGTGGGTGAGGTAATATCTTTTATTGCACCTACTTCTGTTGGTGAGAGAGACAAGCTTTCAAGGGACATGGAGCTCTTCTTCAGGTCTGGGAAAGGTACTCCAAGCATCACAGCTAAATGCAAGGTGGAACAGATAGTTTAGCATAATAGTTAGCAGATATTCTAAGAGACCCTTCAAGGTAGAGTGGCCTGTTAAAACCTCTGCAGTCATAGGACAAAAAGAGGGGATTAGCATGTCACAGATGGTATTAAACCGTAAATCCAGTGTTCCTATTCAGTCCATGATTTTTAGAGTCTGGTAGAGTTATGAATTTAAGCTCCTGGGCCCATCTTTTGAAAGTATTGTGCTCTGTGTGGCTTGAAAGCTAGTCTCTCTCAACGAGAGAAGTTGGTCCAATAAAAGATATTAAGTCATCTACCTTGTCTCCCCAATATCCTGGGACGGACACAGGTTTATGGCTTATCTTTGATATAAATTAAGATTCCTGTACAGTTTTTGCTCTTAGGGCTATGAGTATTACTGTTTGTATTATGCAGCACCTCAAGGTCCTAGCCAATTCAGAATCCCATTGTACTAAGACCTAAACAAACACAGTCTTCATCCACTGAAATTAATGGGAGTGTTGCAATAGAGTTCTATGCATGCAGGATCGGGCCTCTAGAATTTGATTCTACAGGTTGAGCATTTCCAGAGAAGAGCTGCAGAGCATCCTTGACTTTCATTGACTTCAGTGATGCTCAACATTTTGCAGGATCAGTTCTGTTGCAATGTCAGTTGAGTGTACTATATACTGATAGGAAGCACTATCACTTCAGTGCTTTGCTATGGGATTGCTTATAATTGTTGCCGCTGCTGCACCATGTGCTGTTGAATATCTGCTCCCTGTGGAACTAATACTAATACTAATACTAAAAACAAAAATGCAAATATCAATGTAGCTTATTGAATTGCAACAATCTCTCTCCTAGCATCCAGATTTTCTTCCTCATCTGCTCTCCACTTTTCATCCTCTTTTTCCTTCATAATAATTGCACAGTTTAGTTTTCTCACATTTTACTTTCTTTTGGCATGGCTTGTACTTCACACTGGTTTATACTGTATTGCTGAAATTAAAATACCTCAACACTTCAGCATAGAAAAATAAGAATAAAAAATAAGAAAAGAATTAACCTCGTGAAGAGACCTGTGCAAAATCATCCATTTAATTAATTAATCAAAAAATTACTAAATGCTATATTCTGTATATTTAATCAACCTGTGAGATGGAGAGCAACACATACAATGAATTATTGAGGCAAATAGTTTTGTGAGAATAAAAAAAGATTAGATGATACATATATTCATGTAAGTAATATAGCCTCAGTTTTAATCTTCAAATTGCTTATATCTCTCTCAAATAATTTTTCATTGCTTTGTTAGTGATTATTGGCAATTGCCTGCATTTCTCTTCTTCCATTTGCTGCAAGAGCAGACAGTGTTGTTCTCCAGTTCTATACCCTACAAGTCTTTCATGTTTTTTTTTTAATAATTGTCAGAGGTTTAGTAAAGTTATTAGTTAATTCTTTTAATGTCATAGGCTACATGTCATCCAGACTGGATTTTCACAGATTCTAGTGCCAGAAAGGACCATTGGAGGAATAATTTAGTCTGACATCCTGCATAATAACTGAAAGTTATTTAGAATCTAGTGTCAACCTCTACTTACCCAATAGGGAGCCTAAAACTATGCTACTGAGATCAAGACTCTCATGTTCTGCCAACTGGCTCAGCTAAATAACCTTTTTTTCTTTTTTTAGCACTGATTTGCTTATATTTATATTGTCCAAGCATTCCTAACCCTCATCTGCTGCTTTTCAAGAGTTATTGCTCTTGCTTCCTTTATATTCTTTGAGTTTGAAGGAAAATTGAAAAAAAGGGTTCCAGAGTTTCAGTTACTGCTGAGTTATCATTAATTTTGTCCTCCTCCACTTTCCTTGTGTGAGGCTTTAGTATTTGCAATCAGTTGAGGTGGTTGAGCTAAGGTCTCCTTGGTTTATTTGGGACGGGGTTGGAGGTAGGGTATTACAGGGCATTAGCCCTCAACCCTGAAACTTGTTTCAACAGCAGGTTCCACTGAGTACAAAAGGGTTGATGTCCAGGTAATATGTCAACATTTATCTGCAGCATGGGGCACGGGTCACTTGCTGGAGGATTTTCTGCACCCTTGAGGTCTTCAAACCACAATCTGAGGACTTCAATAACTCAGATATAGGTTAGAGGTTTGTTACAGGAGTGGGTGGGTGAGATTCTGTGGCCTGCATTGTGCAGGAGGTCAGACTAGATGACCATAATGGTCCCTTCTGATCTTAAGTCTATGAATCTATGAATCTGTAGTGCCAGGTTGTTGGTGGGTGAGGGTTGGGTGCCTAGTGAAGAATTGAATGGATTGCAGATAGTTTACATTTTGGTGTGGGTTTGGGAGAGCTTTTAGTCTTGGACACTGATCTGATTATATAGTTATAGATTGCTGTACATAAATTTGTGTATAAGAGACCAAGGCTTTTAATACGCATTTTAAAGAAGTAAATATAAATATATTTATTAAAATACTCTTATTGTTCTCCTGAATTCTTTTGCCAGGATTTACTCATGCTTGCCTAGTGTCCTTACCTTTTCCCTGCAAACCTAATTCATTCTTGTTTGATGGCCTCGCTTTCTTTCCATTTCCAATAAAGTTTTTTTAAACCTCAGATCTTTGACCTTAGAATAAAATCTAATATAAAAAATTGTTGCGGTGTGACACCTTGGCACCCCAATATTCACCACTGTAGTGTAATTAGGATATGTTTTGTACAAAGTGTACCTTGTGAGGTATCATTATAAAAATCTTGATCCGCTAGACATTAATATATCATTGGATTGCATGTGCTATCATCATATGTGAAATTGTGAAGTTTGGTTATGTATGTGTTACTGAAACATGTTGAAACACGCACAAGCAGCCTTTCAGATACAACAGTAAGGAGGCCAATGAATGTTAATGGCTTATTGAGCACGCAGTGCACAAGGATTATCCCAGGAACTGTGTACAATAGAAACCTCTCAGAGAGAGCACTACACAGGGAACTGCTTGACCCAGATCACAGCAAAAGAGCTTTCCAGCAACTGGGAAGAAGATATAAAAGGGGGGAAATGAGATGATGACTGGTCCTCACTCTCCCTACAACAACATACCTGGAAACAGCTGAGGAACAAAAGCTGAACGGGGGGAAGTGATGGTCCCAGGCGAAAGGGATTTCTAGTCTGTGTATGAAAACCTGGGATATCCAAGCTGCAGAGCCAAAGCAGCTTGTGCCTTAAGAATCTGCCAGCCTGTTTATCACTCAGGGCGAGAAGTATGTTAAACTCAATTTTCAGTTTTGTATATTTATTAGGTAATCTGCTTTGATCTGTTTGCTATCCCTTAGTTAATAAACTTAAATTTTAATCCAAATCAGTGTGCATTTGACTAAGGAATCTGGAAAAAATCTCAGCTTGGTTATCACAAGTGTGGGTGGTCCTCTTAACATTGAGGGAGAGGTGGATCAGATGTTAAACCCATATACTGGCCAGATTTGACTGGGGCCGGATTGTACTGCTCTGGAGTCCTAGGTTGGGAAGCTGTGTGTGTCCCTATCTGTGTCAATGCTGTCATAAACAGATAGCTAAGGGTTAATGTCTCTTTCACCTGAAGCACCTGACCAGAGGACCAATCAGGAAACCGGATTTTTTCAACTTTGGGTGGAGGGAAGTTTGTGTCTGAGTCTTTGTTTTCTGGCTGCCTGCTTTCTCTGAGCTTTGGAGAAGTAGTTTCTACTTTCTAGTCTTCTGTTTCTAAGTGTAAGGACAAAGAGATCAGATAGTAAGTTATATGGTTTCTTTTCTTTGGTATTTGCATGAATATAAGTGCTGGAGTGCTTTGATTTGTATTCTTTTTGAATAAGGCTGTTTATTCAATATTCTTTTAAGCAATTAACCCTGTATTGTGTCACCTTAATACAGAGAGACCATTTGTATGTATTTTTCTTTCTTTTTATATAAAGCTTTCTTTTAAGACCTGTTGGAGTTTTTCTTTACTTCAGGGAAATTGAGTCTGTACTCACCAGGGAATTGGTGGGAGGAAGAAATCAGGGGAAATCTGTGTGCGTTGGATTTGCTAGCCTGATTTTGCATTCCCTCTGGGTGAATAGGAAAGTACTTTTTGTTTCCAGGACAGGGAACAGAGAGGGGGAGTCACTCTGTGTAGTTTCACAGAGCTTGTGTCTGTGTATCTCTCCAGGAGCACCTGGAGGGGGGAAGGGAAAAAGGATTATTTCCCTTTGTTGTGAGACTCAAGGGATTTGGGTCTTGGGGTCCCCAGGGAAGGTTTTTCAGGGGGACCAGAGTGCCCCAAAACACTCTAATTTTTTGGGGGGTGGCAGCAAGTACCAGGTCCAAGCTGGTAACTAAGCTTGGAGGTTTTCATGCTAACCCCCATATTTTGGACGCTAAGGTCCAAATCTGGGACTAAGGTTATGACATGGTGTAGCAGCGGTGGGATATAGACAGAATCCAGAAGCCAGTAGCAATATTATATTTTTCTTTTCTCTGCTAAGGGCTTTTTAGCACAGAGAAACAGTTTGGTTTTAAAAGGGAACCAGAGAGAATTTTTTTTTCTGCTCTCTCTGGCAGTTTGTGGCTTGCATGTTAAGCAAGAAGCCATTAAGGTGCTATCACGAGTCTTTTGTCACACAATAGCACTCCCATTGAGAGTCATTACCAGCACTATATAAATGCAAATAAAGTGGTTTTTCAGGTTTACTTAACATTGAAGATTAGCTAAAGGCACTGTTGCTAGGCAGACTTCAGGAGGCAACAGAGAACCTGCAGTTCAGAAGATAGACACCGGAGGGCACCCCAACACAAGAAAACAGGAACCATGTCTACCAAGACAAAAATGGGGGCTGAAGAACAAATCAGAGAAGCTGAACACAGGCGACAGCTGGAAATAAAACAAAAAGAGATGGAGATGAAAGAAAGAGAAGAACAGATCAGACAGGTAGCCTACCAAAGAGAACAGGCAGCCAAAGAGGCAGCACACAAAAGAAAACTAGAAGAAGAAGAGGTAGCCTACCGAAGGAAACAAGCAGAAGAAGAGTTGGCCCACCGCCGAGAAATGGAAAAACAACAAAAAGAAGATGAAGAGAAGGAAAAACAGAGAAAGCATGAACTGGACTTGGCAAAAGCTGGGCTGCATGTGCCAGCCAACCCTAACAACCCGGCACCAATTATTGCTCCACAGCACAGGAAATTTCCCACCTACAAGGCAGGTGATGACACCGAGGCCTTCTTGGAAAATTTTGAAAGAGCCTGTCTTGGGTACAGCATCCCCGAAGACCAGTACATGGTAGAATTAAGGCCACAACTCAGTGGACCTTTAGCAGAGGTGGCAGCCGAAATGCCTAAGCAGCAAATGAATGACTATAAACTTTTTCAAACCAAGGCCAGATATAGAATGGGGATAACCCCAGATCATGCCCGTCGGCGCTTCAGAACCCAAAAGTGGAAACCAGAGGTGTCATTTCCCAAACACGCCTACTACATTGCAAAAAACTATGAGGCCTGGATAACAGGAAACAACGTTCAAACCTTGGAAGAACTGCACCTCCTCATACAAATGGAGCAGTTCTTGGATGGTGTTCCTGAAGACATCACACGGTACATACAAGATGGAAAACCCAAAGATCTCGCTGAGGCGGGGGAGATTGGAGCCAAATGGATGGAACTGGCAGAAAGCAAGAACGCTATTGTCAAGGGGAACGATTACCCCAGGGGGCACACAGACCATAAACCCTACAACCGAGGACAGCCAAAGACCCCACATACCACCCAAGTAAAGCCACAGACACCCTTCCCTTCCACCTCACCAGTCTCCAGTAACTCACCTCGGCCCAGTGACCCATCAGATGGAAGATGCTTTAAGTGTAATGAACTGGGACATATCAAGGCCAACTGTCCAAAGAACACCATGCGAGTGCAATTCATTACACCACCATCACCCCAAAGATCCCCAGGCCCAGATGCCTCTCAAATACCCTTGGAGCGAAGGGAAAATTTGAGAGTGGGCAGAAAGAAGGTTACTGCGTGGAGAGACACGGGGGCACAAGTGTCAGCTATCCACCAATCCTTCGTTGACCCCAAATTCATCAACCCAAAGGCCAAAGTTACAATTTACCCCTTCATGTCACAAGCTGTAGACTTGCCTACAGCTCAACTGCCTGTCCAGTACAAAGGCTGGTCAGGAATGTGGACTTTTGCAGTCTATGACAATTATCCTATCCCCATGCTACTGGGGGAAGACTTGGCCAACCAGGTGAGGCGGGCCAAGAGAGTGGGAATGGTTACACGTAGCCAAACCAGGCAAGCTTCCAGACCCATTCCTGTTCCTGAGCCGTCCACAGATGCCCCGTCTGTGTTACCAGAGACCCAGACAGAGGTAGTGGACCCGGATTCCATGCCTACCACTGAAACAGCCACAGCATCTCCAGTCCCAGGCCCGGTACTGGAACAGCAACCAGCACCAGCAAGTGCAACCCCATCTTCAAACTCAACGCCAGTGGGCACCAGCGAGCCAGAACTGGCAGAAGCAAAAGACAGCCATACCCAAAAGGCTCAGCCAGAGCCTGAAATACCCTCAGGTGCACCAGTGGGGAGCGGTTCACCAGCAACGGAAACAACCCCATCACCTACATCGCTTCCAGAGGGACCAAGCCCAAGTCCACAGTCTGAGGAAGAACCGGTGACCCCAGCCTCAAGGAAACAGTTCCAGACTGAGCAGGAAGCAGATGACAGCCTTCAGAAAGCTTGGGCGGCGGCACGGAGCACCCCACCGCCTCTCAGCTCTTCTAATCGATCCCGGTTTGTTATAGACCAAGGACTTTTATACAAGGAAATTCTTTCCGGTGGACACCGGGAAGAATGGCAGCCGCAAAAACAGTTGGTGGTTCCAACTAAGTACCGGGGGAAGCTCTTAAGCCATGCTGGGGTGAACAGAACCAAGGACCAGTTGGGGAAGTCCTTCCACTGGGAGGGGATGGGCAAGGATGTTGCCAAGTATGTCCGGTCTTGTGAGGTATGCCAAAGAGTGGGTAAGCCTCAAGACCAGGTCAAGGCCCCTCTCCAGCCACTCCCCATAATTGAGGTCCCATTTCAGCGAGTAGCTGTGGATATTCTGGGCCCTTTCCCAAAAAAGACGCCCAGAGGAAAGCAGTACGTACTGACTTTAGTGGACTTTGCTACCCGATGGCCAGAAGCAGTAGCTCTAGGCAACACCAGGGCTAACACTGTGTGCCTGGCCTTAACAGACATCTTTGCCAGGGTAGGTTGGCCCTCCGACATCCTTACAGATTCAGGGTCTAATTTCCTGGCAGGGACCATGGAAAAACTGTGGGAAACTCATGGGGTGAATCACTTGGTTGCCACCCCGTACCACCATCAAACCAATGGCCTGGTGGGAAGGTTCAATGGAACTTTGGGGGCCATGATACGAAAATTCATCAACGAATTCTCCAATAATTGGGACCTAGTGTTGCAGCAGTTGCTGTTTGCCTACAGGGCTGTACCACATCCCAGTTTAGGGTTTTCTCCATTTGAACTTGTGTATGGTCATGAGGTTAAGGGACCATTACAGTTGGTGAAGCAGCAATGGGAGGGGTTTACGCCTTCTCCAGGAACTAACATTCTGGACTTTGTAAGCAACCTACAAAGCACCCTCCGACACTCTTTAGCCCTTGCTAGAGAGAACCTAAAGGATGCTCAAGAAGAGCAAAAGGCCTGGTATGACAGACATGCCAGAGAACGTTCCTTCAAGGTAGGAGACCAGGTTATGGTCTTGAAGGCGCAACAGGCCCATAAGATGGAAGCATCATGGGAAGGGCCATTCACGGTCCAAGAGCACCTGGGAACTGTAAACTACCTCATAGCATTTCCCAATTCCTCACTAAAGCCTAAAGTGTACCATGTTAATTCTCTCAAGCCTTTCTATTCCAGAGACTTACAGGTTTGTCAGTTTACAGTCCAGAGAGATGATGCTGAGTGGCCTGACGGTGTCTACTACGATGGGAAAAAAGACAGTGGCGTGGAAGAGGTGAACCTCTCAACCACCCTGGAACGTCTGCAGCGGCGACAAATCAAGGAGCTGTGCACTAGCTTCACCCCATTGTTCTCAGCCACCCCAGGACGGACTGAGCGGGCATACCACTCCATTGATACAGGTAATGCTCACCCAATCAGAACCCCACCCTACCGGGTGTCTCCTCATGCCCAAGCTGCTATAGAACGGGAGATCCAGAACATGCTACAGATGGGTATAATCCGCCCATCTACCAGTGCATGGGCATCTCCAGTGGTTCTGGTACCCAAACCAGATGGGGAAATACGCTTTTGCGTGGACTACCGTAAGCTAAATGCTGTAACTCGTCCGGACAACTATCCAATGCCACGCACCGATGAGCTATTGGAAAAGTTGGGACGTGCCCAGTTCATCTCTACAATAGACTTAACCAAGGGGTACTGGCAAGTACCGCTAGATGAACCTGCCAAGGAGAGGTCAGCATTCGTCACCCATGCGGGGGTGTATGAATTCAATGTCCTTCCTTTCGGCCTTCGAAATGCACCCGCCACCTTCCAGAGGCTGGTAGATGGTCTACTAGCTGGACTGGGAGAATTTGCAGTTGCCTACCTCGATGATGTGGCCATTTTTTCAGACTCCTGGCCCGAACACCTACTACACCTGGAAAAGGTCTTTGAGTGCATCAGGCAGGCCGGACTAACTGTTAAGGCCAAAAAGTGTCAAATAGGCCAAAACAGAGTGACTTACCTGGGGCACCAGGTGGGTCGAGGAACCATAAACCCCCTACAGGCCAAGGTGGATGCTATCCAAAAGTGGCCTGTCTCAAGGTCAAAGAAACAGGTCCAATCCTTCTTAGGCTTGGCCGGATACTACAGGCGATTTGTACCACACTACAGCCAAATCGCTGCCCCATTGACCGACCTGACCAAAAAGACCCAGCCAAATGCCGTTAAGTGGACTGATGAGTGTCAAAAGGCCTTTACCCAGCTTAAGGCGATGCTCATGTCTGACCCTGTGCTCAGGGCCCCGGACTTTGACAAGCCATTCCTAGTAACCACGGATGCATCTGAGCGTGGTATAGGAGCAGTGCTCATGCAGGAAGCAACAGATCACAACTTCCATCCTGTCGTGTTTCTCAGCAAGAAACTGTCTGAGAGGGAAAGTCACTGGTCAGTCAGTGAAAAGGAATGCTATGCCATTGTGTACGCCCTGGAAAAGCTACGCCCATATGTTTGGGGACGGCGGTTCCAACTATAAACTGACCATGCTGCACTAAAGTGGCTTCATACTGCCAAGGGGAACAACAAGAAACTTCTTCGTTGGAGTTTAGCTCTCCAAGATTTTGATTTTGAAATTCAACACATCACAGGAGCTTCTAACAAAGTTGCTGATGCACTCTCCCGTGAGAGTTTCCCAGAATTCAGTAGGTAAAAAGTGTTCTTAAAATGCAGAAGTCTGTTAGTTATATACTTAGTAGTATATGTAAAGGTGCATGTGTTGTAGTAATCTGTTTATTTTAAAGTTCTAGAAGGAAATCGCCGCCAGTGAGCTTCCCCACTGTCTGCAATTTGGGGGGCGTGTCATAAACAGATAGCTAAGGGTTAATGTCTCTTTCACCTGAAGCACCTGACCAGAGGACCAATCAGGAAACCGGATTTTTTCAACTTTGGGTGGAGGGAAGTTTGTGTCTGAGTCTTTGTTTTCTGGCTGCCTGCTTTCTCTGAGCTTTGGAGAAGTAGTTTCTACTTTCTAGTCTTCTGTTTCTAAGTGTAAGGACAAAGAGATCAGATAGTAAGTTATATGGTTTCTTTTCTTTGGTATTTGCATGAATATAAGTGCTGGAGTGCTTTGATTTGTATTCTTTTTGAATAAGGCTGTTTATTCAATATTCTTTTAAGCAATTAACCCTGTATTGTGTCACCTTAATACAGAGAGACCATTTGTATGTATTTTTCTTTCTTTTTATATAAAGCTTTCTTTTAAGACCTGTTGGAGTTTTTCTTTACTTCAGGGAAATTGAGTCTGTACTCACCAGGGAATTGGTGGGAGGAAGAAATCAGGGGAAATCTGTGTGCGTTGGATTTGCTAGCCTGATTTTGCATTCCCTCTGGGTGAATAGGAAAGTACTTTTTGTTTCCAGGACAGGGAACAGAGAGGGGGAGTCACTCTGTGTAGTTTCACAGAGCTTGTGTCTGTGTATCTCTCCAGGAGCACCTGGAGGGGGGAAGGGAAAAAGGATTATTTCCCTTTGTTGTGAGACTCAAGGGATTTGGGTCTTGGGGTCCCCAGGGAAGGTTTTTCAGGGGGACCAGAGTGCCCCAAAACACTCTAATTTTTTGGGTGGTGGCAGCAAGTACCAGGTCCAAGCTGGTAACTAAGCTTGGAGGTTTTCATGCTAACCCCCATATTTTGGACGCTAAGGTCCAAATCTGGGACTAAGGTTATGACAAATGCTGGTGAAAGTGCAAGCTTGGATGGCTTTGTGACTTGCCACAGAAGCACAGTGTGAGAGGGCACCCAGACTGGTGGGTTAGAGGGCTCAGTGATACCCCAGTTTCAGCTGGTACCCCAGAGGAAATCCGTCACAGTGAGCATAGTAAAAAATCAGTGAATGAGAATCAAGCCACTTGAGGTTTTAGGAAACTAAATAAATGCTAGTGAAAGAAAGATGAATCCTCACAGTTTGAGAATAATTTACATTTGATGAGCAAAACTTAATGAGAATGAATGTGAATCTTGCACATGAAAATTAGGATCTGGTAAACTTAGGACTTTGCATGGGTTTTTCTGAATCTAAAAGTATATCTTGTACTATTATTTCAGATACATGATTGACCGTTACTGTGCTTGAATTGGATACATGGCAGGCAGTTTTAAATCAAATTGGGGAAATATGTTGTTGCAAAACTGTCACTTGAGGAATGTGAATACGGATGGCATAAGTGTACTGAAATGGGAGACAGTAACATTCCAAACTGAGACTGATTAATTGAATGTGGAATTGAGGGTAATGTATATTCTGACTGAATGCATATTAGCTTTTGATTTTTTTATTCTTTTTAGTTATAGACAGATGATCACGATGACGTGCTACATAGATTCTTGACTGGCAACGTATGAAATAATAAGTTGGTAGCACAGAAAGAAGTAAGTATTTCTTCTAATCAGTAAAGGATAGTGTAGAGATTACTTAAGGATAAAATTCAAATACATAAGGACTACTGTGGGTCTAACCAAATGTGAAGCATGTTCCTAGAGAAAGCACGGACAGATCTGAGGTATGGTTGCTTACTAAATATGTCATATAATTATCAAAACTTGAAAAATGATTTTGGTTCAGAAGGAGTATTGAATGGGGAAGAACATGTTTCTTCAACTCTTAGGTAACTCTATTGGCGCAATACTGCCAACTTGAATCAGCAACAAAAGAATTGCTATATAGATTTCTTGATGAAAACCAGAGCTTATTTTCAAGCGGTTTTGAGAAGTTGTGCACTGATTCTTTATAAAATGGACATGAAAATGCAAGTCTATCAAACCACTATGCTTTATGCTGCCTTTTCCAAAGAAGGATAGGATCCTTAAAATCAGTGTAGGTGATATAAGATGAGTGGGTTATCAAACTGTGCTTGAAACACTGGGCATCTCTGACTATTCTTGTGACATAGAATGTGGTGAGTGCTACATTTTGTGCGGACTTTAGGAAACAGGCCAGCCAGATAGGTTCACCTAGGAGCAAATACAGAGGGAGAGACTGTAGTGCATAGGAACATGGAAGTATCCCTTTAAATAGTTTATGAACCTCTATTGACCCTCACTGTCTTCAGTGTTCCAGAAGCAACGAGAAGCCCGCCTAGACATATAACTAGGCGAGGCATGTTGTGTATAGCTATTAAACATGGTTATTTGGATACACATACATCCTGTTTGGTTCCTTCATATTATGTTTGTTCTGCAAAGAGGAAAAGACACAGTAGAAGCCAAAGGTGGCTTCAAGCACATTTGTGCTCTGTTAATCCCAAGGCTGCTTGGTGCTGGTCCGGTCTCTGGTGTAAATTAGAGAAGCCTGAAGAGTTACTCTATTTCAAACCACTGCTGATGGCCCACTGGAAATGATCTAGCAGCTAGAGATCAGCTAGGTGCAAGGACTCCTTGGCCACACCTACTCTTCCCTGTCCACATGCTCTATGACAGGGATTGGGAGGGGTGTGATGTCGGAGCTGTTAGAGGGAGGTCCTATGTCACTTGGGGTCTCAAGCAGGCAGAGTCAAATTTAAAACATTTACCAAATGTTTCCTGAAATTTTATCAAATAATGTGAGTGGTGGAGGAAGGAGACTGGAGTAGAGTCCCCAGGGTAGCAGAAAGGGTTTAGGGGCTGGAGTTAGGTGGGTCAAGGGGGGCAGGGGAACAGGTCTTACTAGATCTAATCCTGAGCCACAAACCTGACTTGCTGGTCGGGGTTGGTGCTTTTCTGTGCCATCCACCCAACTCCAAGCTAGTGCCCTCTGGCAGCTGGACTGGGCCCTTCATTCCACTGAAACACTAGGGACTGAGTCAGCCTGCACAGGCCCCACCCCATGCCTCAGGCATTACTAGGAGTTGGCGGTGGAGTTCGGTTACTGGGTGGGGCCTGCACAGTATAAAAGGTGTGGCAATGCCATTCCCCAGGCCATCGCCATCCCCCTCCCGGAACTGGCATTCCCAGAGCCCACTCCTTGGCATCCCTCCTTCCCCATGGCACCTCCTGAGATAGCTCCAACTCCTTGGCATCTCCTTTCCACTGCAGGCAGCGTGCGGACAACCCCAGAGAGGCAACATGGCCCAGCTAGCAGCAGTAGAAACCTGAACTCCTTCACTGCTGCCATTCTTTACAGGCAGTGAGAGGAGATCCACTGGCTCAGCACCACACTGCCTCTGAGGCTTTAGCAGCACCACTACCAGCCACAGATAAACTTTTACCAAATATGTTGGGAGCTGATGGGAAGGCAGCTTTTGCTTCTCTCTGCCTCCCTTCTGGTGACACTGGTCACGTAAGATTCTTCTATGCTGGAGGAAGGCCCCCTTAGCCAGTTACCCAGTGTTTAAGGCTGCTTTGTACAAAGCCCCTTTAACTGATCAGAGATACTGGCCCTTAAAATCTAAAGCATGGGTAGCGGCAAGTAGAAATGAACACAGAACGTATGCAGAAAGTTGCATTTGCAGCAGCATTAAGATATGTGAATTCAGATACCTTATGGGTTGTTTAGAGCTGGAATTACTTATAAAAGATTGGTGATAGAAGTTGGAATTGGTCTATTCTAGTCTGTTTCTCTCATGTGCCCAAATGACATTTTGGTTTGCGATGTTGTTGTAACCATGTTGGTCCCAAGATATAAGAGACAAAGTGGGTGAGGTAAAGGACATTATGGTGCACATGAGAATTTGAAATTCCATTTTGGTAGACAGTGGTACTGTTGTTAGATACATTTGCAAACTATTTTTAAAATACCAAAATACTCTCAGACAAATGGGCAATTCAAATTGCCGGTGGTCCCTGAAAGTGTGAGTTGAGTGTCTGAGAGTAATGGTGAATAAAGCAATTTGATTAATGACGAGCTGACCCAAACTTTGTTCAAAATTTGAAATCAACCTTAACTTTTCCTGAAGTTTGAAACAGCTTTATTACCTTATGCCTAGGTTTTCAAACTTGAGTGCTTAATGAGACCCATCTAAATCTACATTTAATTAAAAGTAGTTTGATATTTTTCAGAGGTGCTGAAAGTTCACAGTTCCTACTGAAATAAATGGGAGAAGGATCAGGCACTTAATCCTTTTTATCCACACACCTGTACATCTCCAACTATGAGTTATAAGTGCAAGTATTGAAAATGCTGTAAAAGAGGCTCTTTTTGTGGTAATTCCCACAACCTTTTATTTAGTGATTAAACCTATGGGGGGGGGGTCTATGGAAATACCTCTCAAACCTTATAGAAATTAATACAGAATCATCTTCCTTCTGCAGGTTACACAATACCCATAGAAAATTTATAATTTCCTGTTACATTCTAGTAATTTTTGTAGAAAGGCATCTCAACTAAATTTCTAAAGGGTTCTTTAGTAATACCTTTTGGATAGGTTTTTGGAAATTATGTTCCCTATCCCCAAAGGTTAGACTGTATAAAAGAGGTAAATACCACAGGGCTGGCAATTAACTTCTTATTTGTAGGAACATGATTCTTTCAAAACTACTGTGGTGTTAAGTTGTTTGTTGCCATTAATAGGCCAAAAGGGTAAGTGGTGTAAATAATGTATGAGATTCCTTCGTTCTTCTGTTGGCAGCATTTCTTCTTTTACCTAAATGACACAAACTACTACTCTGACATATTCTGTAAGTGTTTTGCCTATGTTCTTAGCCTTTTCTGGCATGTAGTACTGTAGAAACACTTGTTGTAGATAGTCATCCTTTGCCTACTGGGAGAGCTTACAACATCATGGTTTCTTACTGGGAATTTATATTAAATGTTTGTTTCATTCTCATTGATAATAAAGAATCCATACTATTCTTCCCATTATATTTTGAAAGAAGGTGTCGATAGCACTGAATCTCTTGTATTTAAATGGTCCATAGCTAATAAACCAGTGCAGATTCCTTAAAGCAATAACGGAGAAGAAACAAAACTTCTGACTCAGGGATTGTCAAGGGAGATTATTATTTTATAAAGCTGTGATACAAGTTCCATGCTTTCAGACAGGATGCAGCAACAGATTTAATGGAAAGAGACTCTACTGGGCAATCAGTTGCAGTCTTGGCAACTACATGCAAGTGCTCTGAAGTGATCCCTCTGGTAAGACATGTACAGTGTGTGAGATTTTCCTTCTCTCTAATGATTTTTCAAACACTGTAACTGAGCCTACAATTAATTATAATATGCAACAGAAGGGAACAAAGGGATTATCCAAGATACTATGTGTCCAGAGTGTTCCTTACATTTTTATTTCTCTTCCCTTTATCTGTCATTAACACAAGGTCTCCACTGCCCTACCTCAGTTCTCTGTAGATAGTCTTGGAGAATAATTTCTTCATTGCAGCCTCTTACTGCTCCCTTTAGATATGTTCAAGTAGACAGACCATTCATCTCACTTCAACTGTCATGCAAAAATCACTGTGCTATCCTTATCCAATAACATGACACTTTTATAGTTGGTCTTATTAACTAAGATAATATTAGAATTTCAATCCCTCGGATGTCCTGAATCAGGATGAAAAGCTGAAATATCAAAAATTTTCATACAACAAAATGCTCCAAAATGTCAATTTAGAAATGTCAAAATTTTGTTTGGAGTCAGTTCAATGCTAAACTGCACTTCTCTGTTGTGGCACATTGCCTCATGGCAGCTGCAGTTCAGGTTGCCTAATGCCCCCAGTCTTCCCTATGATCCAGGCTCCATGGCTGGACTATATTTACCATGAGCAGAGCCCTGTGAAGTTCTTTTTATTTTGTATAATTTTTCATTTGATTTTTTAAAGAAGTTTGTGTTATGTTTTATCTATTTTATTTATTCAGGGGCATTGCCTACTGTCCTGGGGGGTGGGTGATCCTGGGGGAGGGGGTTGGGTACTTCCCCCAAGAGGGGTCTAAATCTTGCCTCCAGGGAGGGGGGGATGGGGTTGCAGACCGAGTTCACTCCACACTCACCCTGCAGTGGCATCTCCTATTTTGTGGCTCTGGACCCAGTTCTGCATTCTGGGCAAATACCACTTGGGTTTGGCCTGGCTTCATCATGATGGGGGACAGCTGGGCCTGGCATGGATCTGAGCATCACTCACTCAAATTTGGCCCAGCTATCCCTCTGTTATTATGACAGAGGGACAGTTGGGTTCATCCTAAATGGTGCTGCAACCCTATGCATCAGGATGCAACACTTGGAGCAGGGAGCTGGGACAGGAGCCTCTGGAGTGGCAGCTGCAGTGTTTTTCATTTTATTTAATTTTATCCATCATTTTTCGTTTTATATTGTTTTGTTTTGCAAAACACACAGACTTTACCCAGGATTCACCCACAGCCTTGTGATTGCCATGATGTACCACATTAATCAGTCAGAGGGGACACTGCATGGCATAACGGGGATATAGTCTGGCCAGGAAGCCAGGTTCAAAAGAGAGAATGGGGACATCAGAGGTAATATGCCATCATAGGAAAATGCAGTTTAATGTTGAACTTACACATAACAAAATATTTTACGTCAGTTCAAGATACCAAAATATTTTGATTTGTGTCAAACTTACTTAAAACTAAACATTTTCCTTCAATTTGCCTGATGGAAAATCAATTTTTGTTTGCAAAATTGATGTTTTTCTGCAAAAAAATTCCAATTTTGCAGAAACTTCATTTTCTGTTGAGAAATGATTTCATTGGAATATTTCTGACCAGCTCCATTAACTATCTTCTCTTTTTGCATCTTCAGTAGTAGTTTATATATTTTAAAAAGTTCCCTTCGACATATGCTTGTAACATGCCAGCATTCGTACGTAAAAAGACTTAATCTAGTTTGAATGTGATGTTTCAATGTCCAGCATTCACAAATGCAGTTAACTAAGAAAAAAAATCTGAATCCTGGAGAATAATAAGTTCATACTTTGGCACTATCCCACTTCTAAACTCGCCAATGTAAATACACTTCAGAGTGTGACAATATACAGAATGGGAAATGCCTCATGAAAGATAATATGGGCAATAGATTCTTCTGAAATTCCCTACTAGTTAGGTGCATTTCAGAATAAAATGCACTCATATTAACAATGGTACATTTTGAAAATTATACTAATTCCTTGTCAAAGTATCTATAGCCTAAGGTTATAGAGGAGAAAAATGTTGTAACTGTTTCATTAGAGTAAGACACAATATCATTTGCAAAAGCTCTCCAATATTTTATATGATCAGCAGTTTACCCTTTCATCCATTTTTCTCTCTCTAGCCTTTCTAAAATTTAATGGCTCCAATTCATTCAGGGTCAGCAAATTAGCACAGAGCTTGCCACAGAGCATCCATTGGTGGAAAGCCTACATGAGGGAGGGTTGCACCAGTTTCATTCATCCTCATTCTTCCCCCAGATAGTCAGTACAGCTGCTCAAAATAGCTAGTGCTGGCTAGAGAGAATACAGGTCTAGGGCAGCAAAGAGACATGCTGATTCAGCGCATCCCTGCTAAAGCTTACTCTAGCAGGGCAATATCACCAACATGCTACTCATTTATTATCCACAATTTAAATTCACTAATCTCTGTGTTGACTTGGAAAAGAAATGCGGGATATTTTTAGTTTTAAACACTATTTTTTAAATTTTAACTTCCTGTATCAATTCCTTTAAGACTACATCTACACCACATACCTCTTTTAGTGGTGTGCAGTGTACGTACCTGTGTAGCCCCACCTCAGCAAGGGTATATATAGCAATGTAGCAGGTGAAGAGTGGCACAGGCAAGTAGAATACAGACACCCCTACAGGGAAAGACACTCAGAGCAGGGGAAGGCTCTGTCTGCAGGGAAGCAGCTGCATGGAAAGGTGCTACCAGCTCCTTGCTGCTGGAGCCCTTCCCTGCTCCAGCAGTGAGGAAAGGCTCTACCAGCTTCCATCTGCCAGAGCCTTCTCCTGCCACAAGGGAAGAGGCAGCAGGGAAAGTGTCCTGCAGTGGTGAGCTACTGAAGCTTTTCCCTGCCATCTCTCCCACTGCCAGTGTCTTTCACTGACCCATGTAGCTACACTCTGCAGTGTGGACACTTATACCTGCAGCATGTAGCTTCATGTACATGTAGTGTAGATGCAGACTAAGAGACTACCTGTAAAACCACAGTTTAATTTTTCCAAAGGAGATTAGTGTGTAGAATATTTGAGCATATTCAGTCAATTGATACACATAGTCCTGAAAAAAACACACTTACACTTTGAGACTGATTCTCATTTCACTGACATTTGTTTTACACCAGTGTAACACAACTGATGTTAGTGGAATTACACTTGATTTACATGGGTGCATGCTAATCAGAATCTGGCCTTCCAGGCTTCTGTCAAATGAAATATTATATCTTCTTTGTCTCTTGCATCCTCATACTCACTCAACTGATCTTTAACGTTTACTATTGAATTAATACATTCCTTGTTCATAATTTTATACTTCACACCACTCAAATTACAGTTTGTTCTGTTTAATGGTCTTCAGCATATCCTAGCAGTTGTGTTAGTTTGACTTTTTGGGTGTTTCACTTGGGGCTATGAAGAATGTTATAACTGGATTGTTTGACAATTGATGTTGTGCATTATTTCCTGTTTTTTCACATAGTGATCGTAAAAACCCAAGTTATTAGAACACATGTAAAAGCGTTAGCATAAGCTAGTCTCAATCTTAGCTACATCAGAGCTACTGCTCCACTATAATATAACTGGGGGACGGGAATAATATGAAAAAAGAAGTTCTTATTTTCAGAGTATGATCCACTATTGTGTCCTGATTTGGTCCCAGTGGAATCGTGGCCTTTGTCAGTGTAACTGGAAAAAAAGCAAAAGAAACCCAACATTCACCTGCCTCCCCATATACTACATACATATTTCTTTCTCTCTGATGCTATCTTGAAAGCTGTCCATGGTATACAAACCCCTCTTCTCTCCTGATTTTATGTGGCAACAAGAAAGGCCAGCTGGCATGTCCTTGCTGCCAGTACCTCCAATAACATTATCTGAAGCTGATTGCAGGGCTTTGTTATTTGAAGGGCTCCATCTTTGAATGCACTCCCTTTGATGGTCCACCAAAGCCCAAATTTGGTGAGCTCCAGGACATAATATAGGGCCCATTAATTTTGTCCTGCATTTAGTTGATTGTTTTTATTTACTACTGGTATAAGAACATAAGAACAGCCGTACTGGGTCAGACCAAAGGTCCATCCAGCCCAGTATCTTGTCTACTGACAGTGGCCAATGCCAGGTATCCCAGAGTGAGTGAACCTAACAGATAATGATCAAGTGATCTCTCTCCTGCCATCCATCACCACCCTCTGACAAACAGAGGCTAGGGACACCATTCCTTCCCATCCTGGCTAATAGCCATTAATGGACTTAACCTCCATGAATTTATCCAGTTCTCTTTTAAACCCTGTTATAGTCCTAGCCTTTACAACCTTCACAGGCAAGAAGTTCCACACGTTGACTGTGCGCTGTGTGAAGAAGAACTTCCTTTTTTTTGTTTTAAACCTGCTGCCCATTAATTTCATTTGGTGGCCCCTTATTTTATTGTCCTTATTTTATGTACACGTTGGCAAACTTCATTAAAACATTTTGTTGGCTATTTTAATCAGATTTATTTTAATACAAACATTCTTACATTTTATTCTAGTATGGACTTCAATTTAATAGAGAGATTGTCTCACAGGCATCTCCCCATCTCATTCTATATAGCATAATATCTTGGGGAACAACAGTGATTGTTCATATGGAAAAATTATGTCTGCAATGTATTTACTGAATTATTTTGTCTGTCTTTTAATGTGATGTAGCAGTTGGAAACAAAGAGTCAGCAGCAGGTGAATAGCCAGCTTTCTGTGGACCACGAGCTACTGCTCAGGGAACCACAGTTTGAATATTTCTATAATAAAATGATTATATTTGGCTCTTATGCAAATATTATCATCCCTGCTTCTTATAATGTTTTGCAAATGAGAGTAAGTATCATTATCCCCATTTTTAGCTGGAGGTATTGAGGCACAGAGGAGATTTGGTCAGCACTGAAAAAAGAACTGAAACTCTATGGTTTGGTCTAGATTAGGAATAGATATTAGGGTTAATTGGAAATGAAAATTACCCTGACATTTTTCCTAATGTAGACACGAACACAGACTTTTCATCTCAATTTAATTAATCGAGGTCAACTCCTAGGGGACGTTTAGAATTAAACTTGATCAACTAAATTAAGATAAAAGGTGTTAACCTGCATCTGCACCAGGGAAAAGGTCAGGGTTAGCTAGGATGTGTTAGTTACATGACATAACTGTAAATTAATTGACATAACCATAACCTCTTTCCCTAATCCAGACAAACCCCCTCAGATAGGTTGCATTCACTGAACTTTTGGCTCCACTTGGATTAGGAAGCACTGGAAATCTCACAAGACAGCCTGATTTCAGTAACTGCAAGATTGTCCTTTACTGAAATATGCAATCAAGAGGCCCAAACACAGATTATGCAATGATCAATTACTCAAACTTTACTGCAAAGAATATTCAATGACCCTGCCTAGTTCAATGTAGGATCATTATATTGTGCATGTGTGACTTCACTCTTCTGTAGGTAAGATAAATCAGGTACTAGTAATAAGTATTCAGATTGATATAACCTAGCAACTACTGGCATGAAATATTGATATAAAGATCTTTAGAGCAGAGAACCAAAGCTATTTTATTTGTCTATTTTTATAGTGCTATATTTTCCATAGAATACAGTTTCAATAGTAAAAGACAGAACTAATTAACTAATCAGTTTATTATTTTTTTGTATTGTGATAGCACCTAGGAGTCCCAGTCATGAACCAGAATTCCAGTGTACTACACACTGTACAAACACAGAACAACATCATGGTTCCTGTCTCAAAGAGCTTACTTAAATTGTAAGTTTACAATATATATCCTTCTTAGCCAATGGCCCACTGAAGGTATTCTTCAGAACAATGTTTTGCTTTCCAGTTAAGGGGAATCCACGCTACCAAGGACTATCACAGGATTTGTCTACAATGAAGACTTCTCAGAGGAAGCACATAGACAATGGATACTGCTTGACCCACATCACAAACATATATGTTTCCAGCAAGCTGGAAGCTATAAAAAGGGGAAGTGACATCATTTGGCCTCACTCCCCCGACAACTCAGCATCTGGAAACACATCTAGAGAACAAAGACTGAACTTGTTGGGAGGTAGTCCCAGGCTGGGAAGGAGAATCCCAGACTGTGTATTAAGGGACCATCTATCAGAGTGAGACACTGCTTGATTCAAATCCTGTTTAGTTTATAGAACTAAGACTGCAAATTTGTTTTTTTTTTTCCTTAGGTAATTAACTTTGATCTGTACGCTTATTACTTATAATCACTTAGAATCTTTCTATAGTTAATAAATCTGCTTTATATTTTATCTAAAACAGTGCATTTTGGCTTGAAGTGCTTGGAAAATTTGCTCAGGAATAAGAGCTGGTGCATGTCCTCTCCACATTGACGGAGGGATGGACTGGGTAATAAACTTGCGCTGGTCAGGCTTCTGATCAGGACAAGATGGTACAGCCCTTGGGTCCTAGTTTGGGGAGCTGGGGGAATTGGCTGGAGCCTCTCTATTGTTGGTTCATGGATGCTACATGGATGTGCAGCCTGTCGATGGCTGTGTAAGTGCAGGACCTGGAGAGGTTTGTAGCTTGTCACAGCATCACAGTATGAGAGGAAGCCCAGGTTGGTAAGACAGAGGGCTCAGCAGTATCCCAGTTCCAGGTTGCACCCTGAGGAACTCCTTACAACATCATTCTTCAACTTGCTTTGATTAGAAAATAACATTTTTATCTGCAAAGAATATTCTCAATACACTGTATTAAAGCACATAAAGGAGTGATGTGGTATACATTTTGATGAAAAGGAAGCAAAGGAAATGTAATCATAAGAGAACTGAGCTCAGGGATGATTTAAGGTGTGGGGAAGCAGGTTAGTCACTTGGGCACCAACTTCTAGGATACAGAAACTGCTGTGCCACTTGCCTTTTTTCCCTCCTTCCACTACAGTTTTTCTTTTTTTGCTTAGTCACTTGGGGAATGAGGGGGGATTTTTTTGCCTTTGCTAGCAAAACAGCTAGGACCACTCCAAGCTGGGCTCTCAAGGGTGTCCACTGTTTTCTTTGAAGCAACACTGTTTATCACAAACACAAGCTCTGGAGAACACTTGTATTTAGGTCACTGAATAAATTAAACAGGAGAGAGAGAAAAAAACAAATGAACAAAAAATCTCACTTTGCTAAATAATCAGTCGAGCAGTTACCCTCTCTAAAGAGGAAGTTTCTGGATAGATGAATTTGAACATCCGGATGATTATAATTCATGAAAAGAAAGTATCAGGTTTCTGAATGTTGTGTGTGTATGTGTGTGTCTGTAGGAAAGAAAGGCTGGCCTCGTACTTAGAGATGGAACCTGGTATTTGGGAGAACTAGGTTTTATTCCTGTCTCTACTACAGATGTTGTATGTGTGTATATGCTCCAGAAAACTCAGATGAGCCCCAGAATAGTATCTGAATTTTGGATGTTAATATAAACCTTCAGAAATTATTAGGGTTGTTGATTAATCAAAGTTAACTCGTGATTAACTCAAAAAAGTTAATCATGATTAAAAAATTAATCGCAGTTTTAATTGCACTGTTGAACAATAGAATACCAAATGAACTCTATTAACTATTTTTGGATGTTTTTCTACATTTTAAAATATATTGATTTAAAATACAACACATAATACAAAGTGTACAGTGCTCACTTTATATTATTTATGACACATTTATACTGTAAAATGATAAACAAAAGATATAGCATTTTTCAGTTCACATCCGATAAGAACCATAATGCAATCTCTTTGTCATGAAAGTGCAACTTACAAATGTTGATTTTTTTTGTTACATAACTGAATTCAAAAACAAAAATGTAAAACTTTACAGCCTACAAGTCCACTCAGTCTGACTTCTTGTTCAGCCAATCGCTAAGACAAAGAAGATTGTTTACGTTTATGGGAGATAATGCTGCCGGCTTCTTACTTACAAGGTCACCTGAAAGTGAGAACAGGCATTTGCATGGCACTTTTGTAGCTGGCATTGTAAGGTATTTACATGCCAGGTATGCTAAACATTCGTATGCCCCTTCATGCTTCAGCTACCATTCCAGAGGACAGCTTCCATGCTGATGCTGCTAGTTAAAAAAAAATGTGTTAATTAAATTTGTGACTGATTCATAGATTCATAGATTCTAGGGTCAGAAGGGACCAATGTGATCATCTAGTCCAATCCCCTGCACAAAGCAGGCCACAGAACCCTACCCATCCACTTCTATAACAAACCCCTAATTTATGTCTGAGTTATTGAAGTCTTCAAATTGTGGTTTGAAGACCTCAAGCTGCAGAGAATCCACCAGCAAGTGACCCGTGCCCCACGCTGCAGGAGAAGGCGAAAAACCTCCAGGGCCTCTGCCAATCTGCCCCGGAGGAAAATTCCTTCCCGAATATGGCGATCAGCTAAACCCTGAGCATGTGGGCAAGACTCACCAGCCAGCACTCAAAAGAATTCTCTGCAGTAACTCAGATGCCATCCCATCTAACATCCCATCACCAACCACTGGGCATACTTATCTGGCGATAGTCAAAGATCAATTGCCAAAATTAGGCTCTCCTGTCATACCATCCCTTCCATAAACTTATCAAGCTTAATCTTAAAGCCAGATATGTCTTTTGCCCCCACTACTCCCCTTGGAAGGCTGTTCCAGAACTTCACTCCTCTAATGGTTAGAAACCTTCATCTAATTTCAAGTCTAAACTTCCTAGTGTCCAGTTTATATCCATTCGTTCTTGTATCTACAGTACAAAGCTTAAATAATTCCTTTCCCTCTCTAATATTAATCCCTCTGATATATTTATAAAGAGCAAGCATATCCCCCATCAGACTTCTTTTGGCTAGGCTAAACAAGCCAAGCTCTTTGAGTCTCCTTTCATAAGGCAGGTTTTCCATTCCTGGGATCATCCTAGTAGCCTGTCTCTGAACCTGTTCCAGTTTGAATTCATCCTTCTTAAATATGGGAGACCAGAACTGCACACAGTATTCCAGGTGGGGTCTCACTAGCGCCTTATATAACGGTACTAACACCTCCTTATATTTGCTGAAAATACCTCACCTGATGCATCCTAAAACCGCATTAGCATTTTTAACGGCCATATCACATTGGCAGCTCATAGTCATCCTGTGATCAACCAATACCCCAAGGTCCTTCTCCTCCTCTGTTGCTTCCAACTGATGCATCCCCAATCTATATCTAAAGTTCTTATTATTAATCCCTAAGTGCATGACCTTGCACTTTTCACTATTAAATTTCATCCTATTACTATTACTCCAGTTTACAAAGTCATCCAGATCTTCCTGTATGATATCCCGGTCCTTCTCCGTGTTAGCAATACCCCCCAGCTTCGTATCATCCGCAAACTTTATTAGCACATTCCCGCTTTTTGTGCCAAGGTCAGTAATAAAAAGGTTAAATAAGATTGGTCCCAGAACCGATCCTTGAGGAACTCCACTAGTAACCTCCTTCCAGCCTGACAGTTCACCCTTCAGTACGACCCGTTGTAGTCTCCCCTTTAACCAGTTCCTTATCCACCTTTCAATTTTCATATTGATCCCCATCTTTTCCAATTTGACTAATAATTCCGCATGTGGAACCGTGTCAAATGCCTTACTGAAATCGAGGTAAATTAGGTCTACCGCATTTCCTTTGTCTAAATAGTCTGTCACCTTCTCAAAGAAGGAGATCAGGTTGGTTTGGCACGATCTACCTTTAGTAAAGCCATGTTGTACTTTGTCCCAATTACCATTGACCTCAATGTCCTTAACTACTTTCTCCTTCAAAATTTTTTCCAAGACCTTTCATACTACAGATGTCAAACTAATAGGCCTATAGTTACTTGGATCACTCTTTCTCCCTTTCTTAAAGATAGGAACTACATTAGCAATTCTCCAGTCGTATGGTACAACCCCCGAGTTTACCGATTCATTAAAAATTTTCGCAAACAGGTTTGCAATTTCATGAGCCAATTTCTTTAATATTCTCGGATGAAGATTGTCCAGGCCCTCTGATTTTGTCCCATTAAGCTGTTCAAGTATGGCTTCTGCCTCAGATGTGGTAATGTCCACCTCCATATCCTCATTCCCGTTTGTCATCCTTCCATTACCCCTAAGCTCCCCATTAGCCTTATTAAAGACTGAGGCACAGTACTTATTTAGATATTGGGCGATTCCTAGGTTATCCTTAACCTCCTTTCCATCCTCAGTGTGTAGCGGTCCCACTTCTTCTTTCTTTGTTTTCTTCTTATTTATATGGCTATAGAACCTTTTACTATTGGTTTTAATTCCCTTTGCAAGGTTCAACTCTACTTGGCTTTTAGCCTTTCTCACTTTATCCCTACATGTTCTGACCTCACTAAGATAGCTTTCCTTGCTAATCCCACCCTTCTTCCACTCCTGGTAGGCTTTCTGCTTTTTCTTAATCACCTCCCTGAGATGCTTGCTCATCCAGCTTGGTCTACAACTCCTGCCTATGGTTTTTTTCCCCTTTCTTGGGATGCAGGCTTCTGATAGTATCTGCAGCTGTGACTTAAAGTAATTCCAGGCCTCTTCTGCATTTAGATCCACAAGTTCTTCAGTCCAATCCACTTCCCCAACTAATTTCCTTAATTCTTTAAAGTTAGCCCTTTTGAAATCAAAAATCCTAGTCCCAGATCTATTTTTGTTTATCCTTCCATCTAGTTTGAACTGAATTAGCTCATGATCACTCGAGCCAAGGTTGTCCCCTACAACCATTTCTTCTATGAGGTCCTCACTGCTCACCAAAACCAAATCTAAAATGGCATCCCCTCTTGTCGGTTCTTCAACTACTTGGTGAAGGAATCCATCAGCTATCACATCCAGAAAAATCTGAGCCCTACTATTCTTGCTAGCACTTGTCCTCCAGTCTATATCTGGGAAGTTAAACTCTTCCATGATCACACATTTCCCATTAGTGTTTACTTCCTTAAAAACATTAAAGAGGTCTCTATCCATCTCCAGATCAGATCCCGGCGGTCTGTAGCACACCCCAAGCACTATCTCAGGGGAGGCTCTAGTAGCTTTATTTCCCAGTGTGATTTTTGCCCAGACAGACTCTGTCTTGTCCGTTCCATCACTTCTTATTTCTTTACAGTTAACTTCCTCATTGATATACGATGCTACTCCACCACCTTTGCCTTTATTTCTATCTTTCCTAAACAGCACATAGCCTTCAATATCCGTACTCCAGTCATGTCTACTATTCCACCACATTTCTGTTATCCCTATAATATCCGGTTTCACTTCCTGCACCAGTAGCTCTAGTCCCTCCATTTTGTTCCCTAGGCTCCTCGCATTAGTGTACAGACATCTTAATTTTTGCCGTTTGGCTTCACTCACATTCTGTACCCTGTTAGGTACAGACATTCTACCACCAACATCACCTGTTAGTCTGTTATCTATACTACCCTTCCTCCTTATGCCAATTCTTCTGTCCATGGCTGTATCCCCTCTTACGTTGTGTACTTCCCTCTCAAGGTTACATTTCAGCGTGGAGATCTCCCAAACATCTCCCAACCATCTCCCCCAAATTTCTAGTTTAAAGCTCTCTTAATCAGGTCAGCGAGCCTCCATCCTAGAAGTCTATTTCCCTCCTTGCTCAGGTGAAGTCCATCCCGAGAGAACAGTCTTCTGTCCGTAAATGCTTCCCAATGGCCGTACATCCCAAAGCCCTCCTTATAGCACCACTGCCTGAGCCATCTGTTGATAATCATAATCTTGTCACACCTTTGTTGCCCTTCTCTAGGAACCGGCAGAATCCCACTGAAGATTACCTGAGCCTCGATTTCCGTAAGCGTCTTCCCCAGTCTGGCATAGTTTCCCTTGATACGTTCCAGAGAGTATCTAGCCATATCATTTGTTCCCACATGAAGGACAATCAACGGATTCTTCCCCGCTCCTGCTAGGATCCTTTTCAGCCTCAGGTCCACATCCTGTATCTTAGCACCCGGCATACAACGCACTCTTCTGTTCTCCCGATCAGCTCTAGTCACAGGCCTGTCTACTCTTCTTAGTAGAGAGTCTCCAATCACGTAGACCTGCCTTTTCCTGGTGACAGTGTGCTTCTCTGGTCTATCCCCCGCACCCACTGGCTGCAAGTCCTCTCGATTCCTATTCCCCCTTGCAGTCCTCTTGGGGCTCACATTTGGTGTTGCCTCCATTGACTCCTCTTGCAGGACTATCAGCTCTTTTCTTTTTCCTTGCCCTCTCACCTTCAGTGGCCACCTGCTGTGCCCCTTCTTCATTTTCCAACTCTGCAAACCTGTTCCTGAGTTCTATTTCTCCTTCACTGGCCGGGGTCTTTTCCTCTGCCTGGTTCTCTTAGTCACATGCTTCCACTGTCCACTTTCCTGACCATGCAGTCTCTCTTCAGAATTCTTTGGTCCTGCTTCCATCTGCACATCTGAGCTTATCCCTTCAGCCCCCTCGTGTCTGTGCTCCATCATCTGCTCAAACTCCTGTCTAAACTCAACCAGAGTTTGCACTTGCATCTCCAGTCCTTGGATCTTCTCTTCCATAAGCTCTATTAGGCGGCACTTCATGCAGACAAAGCTCTTTTCAGGTGCCCCCTTCAGGATCATGTACATGCCGCAGCTTCCACATCCAGTCATCCTTATTGTGTCTTTCACTGCTACCTCTGTATCAGTCATGGCCTTCTCACCTGGAGCCTGGTAGTCAAAACATCACAAGCCCCCAGCAGGCACCAGACCACCACCATATCCCTTAAGTAGCTTGTCAGTTCATCTGTCTTAGTCTTAGTCTCCCCTGCAATCTCCCCCTGCAACCTCCCCGTGGAAACTCCCCTGTTCACAGCTCTGTTTGCTGGCTCCTGTGCTGCTGCAGCTGTCTGTACCGCTGCCTGACTGGCTGGCTACTTATATAGGACCCTAATCAGGTAAGCCCCGCCCCCTAATCAGGGCTCCGCTGCTCTCCCAGCACACTGCCCCTAGCAGCCTCCACACACACATACTCTACACAATACAATCCACAAACTACAAAAACCTGCTTCTCCAACAGAACTCCCACTGAAACTCCCCTGTTCACAACTCTGTTTGCTGGCTCCTGTGCTGCTGCAGCTGTCTGAACTCCTTGAGGGAGAATAATATGTCTCCTGCTCTGTTTTACCTTCATTCTGCCACATATTTCATAATATAGCAGTCTCAGATGATGACCCAGCATGTTACTCATTTTAAGAATACTTTCACTGCAGATTTGACAAAATGCAAAGAAGGTACCAATGTGAGATTTCTAAATATAGCTACAGCACTCAACTTGTTTGTCTGAGTAACTGGCTGAATAAGAAGTAGAACTGAGTGGACTGGTAGGCTCTAAAGTTTTACATTGTTTTATTTTTGAATGCAGTTTTTTTTTACATAATTCTATCTTTGTAAGTTCAACTTTTATGATAAAGAGATTGCACTACAGTACGTGTATGAGGTGAATTGACATACTATTTCTTTTGTTTTTTACAACACAAATGTTTGTAATCAAGTTTGATAGTCTAAGATGACACAACATATTAGTACATCAGTGAGAAATCAAGATGAGAGCCTAAGCAGGCAAGAGGTTGTGGGAAGAGACACGTGGGCTAAAAGAGAGAAATAAAGTTTATAAATGGGGACAATAAGGAAGACTCTAGTTGTAGGATGATTAAGGAACAATCTGGAAGGAAATCTTGGCCTTGAAATTTGGGAGGGGCTCTTTTCCATTTAATCTTAATCCATGCTTGACTAAATTTACCGGTTAAAAATGTTACTTTTGAAAACTCTTCTCTTTGCTCACTTCAAATGTTTTGCTATGTTCCTTATACCTACATGCTTTTATCAAAACCCCGAGAATGTGTCCTTTTCCTGGCATGCAAATAATGCTAGATTCAAGTTCAGCCTTTGTTCTTCTTTCCCTTTTCAGATTATTCAGCTCCAATCTTCAGGTGGTTAATAGAATGTTTAGGTATCCAAAATAATGTGTGGTGTATGTATGTTTGGAAGTGCTTGAACTATCATGAGCACACTTGTGACGCTGTAAATGAGCCCAAAGATTACTGTGCCTAAAGAGAATACGTAACTAATTAAATATTTTGTGAGGCTAATCTGTATGGAAGAGAAATGACTCGTATTACCCTTAAATAAGTTACCAGGAGTCTCTAGAAGGAAAGCGAACAGCATAAACGGTTATCTATATATCATTTAACTAGAGTAGTAGTATTCTGGTGTCTTTAGGGTATTTTCTCTCATTTTATTTAGTGATTTAATTTTAACATGAAAATGTATTTTTAAAAAGACACCAGAACACTACTACTCTAGTTAAATAAAATTATATCATGAAATTACCAAACAGGCTGAGTCAAATCCTTACAATACATTCTAGTTTCTCTTGTAAATGCTACTTTTATGGCATTGCTGCTGTCGTCCCTGCTATTTTTGTGCACATGTATGTAAGGCAGAAGTGATAAAATTACTTACTTAAATGTCTGGGCTAGTTGCAGGTGTCTATAGTACTGACCCT
This sequence comes from Gopherus evgoodei, assembly GCF_007399415.2. Classification (NCBI taxonomy): domain Eukaryota; kingdom Metazoa; phylum Chordata; order Testudines; family Testudinidae; genus Gopherus; species Gopherus evgoodei. The sequence goes on from NC_044327.1 coordinate 59,890,718, forward strand.
GAGCAGGTGCTTTTTTGTTTTATTCATTGCTTAAATAACACACTTAGAAACATTGTAGTTCTTTCATATTATAGTAGGATTTTAAACTTACAAGTTGAAAAGAGCCAAATGTATTTCTCCTCTCTTTCCTTGTAATTCTGGTCTCAGGCCTGGTCTATCTGAATACCTGCACTTAACATGTTACAGTGCGCTGTAGCACTTCAGCGTAGATACTACCTTTGCCGCTGGCACATCTTCTCCTGTCGGCGAAGATGGAATTCTTCCATCGACCTAGTGCTGTCTACCCCAGGGGTTAGGTTGGTTTAACTACATCTTTCTGAGGTGTGTATTTTTCTCATCTCTGAGATATGCAGCTATACCAAAATAAATTCCTAGTGTAGACCAGGTAAAAACAACATCGCTTGGAGCTGTGAAAAATTTTGAGCACTGTGTGACATAGTTATGCTGACCAAAGCCCCACTGTAGACGCAGCAAAGCTAAAGGAAGAATTCTTCCACGAAGCTAGCTACCATCTCTCTGAAAAGTTGTTTAACTGTATCAGTGGGAAAACCCCTTCTGTCAATGTAGGAAATGTCTGAACTACACACTGTAGCTGTGCTGCTGTAGTATAGACAAACCCTTAGAAAATTATTTCCTTGGATTGAGCTGACCATAGTGGTTAAGCTAATAGAGCAGGTCCTTCTGGGGCTCAATTACCAGTCAGAGATGGTTTGGTGTTATGGTTCTAATCCCTTAGGGTGCAGTAGTAGAGTAGGCTGTGAAGCTACTCCACCAGAAGTACCAGTGAGGAGCATCAGAGCTGGCCATAGTCAATCAACTAAAGTAAGTTCTCAATAGTACTCTTTGCAAAGCATGTTAACAGACATGAAGGAGCCTGCTAAGCAGTGGTCTAAGGATTTGGTAATTTTAGGACATCTGACTTTTTTGCACTTGTTCCTATCCCCATCCTCTTCTCTGCTCTTTCACAAGGCTGTGGAAGAGGTCACTGATTGTTGCCCCTTTGCCAAGCAGGATCAGATTTTTGGGGGGCCTTAAAAGTCATTTCCCATTTGGAGCAGAAATCAGTAAGAGTCAGGTATTTTTAGTGTAACTCGTCTATTTACAAAATGAACAAAAATCCTGTTTCTTATGTTCCCTTTTGCAGAAACCTCAGTTAAGCACTGGTCTTGACCTCAGGAACAGCTCTCTTTCCTCATTCTCCCTGCTTTCTTCCTTTCCTCTGCCTCCAAAAGATCCCACTTCAGTTCAACTACTTAATAAATTCTGTGCCCCTTTTCTTTCCTTCACCTGTGCCATTTTTACTTGCTAAACCTCTAGTCCAATGCTGCTTATGGAGACCACATGACCTGGAAAAATGACCCAGGGAGATCCTGGATCAGCTCTTTTGCAATATAGCAGAAGTTCAGGAAGTTTTATGACCTATATTAAGATGAATTCTTTAAGTCACACAAAACCCTTTAACAATTCCCAGGGTGTGGTTACTGCATGGCTTCTTTAATCCTTTTTGTGGAATTTTTCATCCTTCATGCTTATACATGAATGCCTGACAAATAGCGCTAATGGTTTGTACATTGTCAGAGATATTCTTCTCTGCAGATGTTTCTTTTGTTGTAAAGAAAAGGGCACCTATTGGCTTTCTCCAGTCTAAATCACTCCTTCTCCTAATGAGGACAAATGACCTTCAGATCTCATTTTTTTCCTGCTGGTCAGTTTGCAGGGGTGTGTGATTTGTCCACCTAAGGTGCCACCAAGAGGACATTACAAGGCTCCCAGGGCTAAATGCCTAATTTGGACCCCTAACAGAATGTTCAAAACCAGCAGCTGAACCAGCCCCTGTTCACTGTAAATCCAATTAGTTACCTCAACCCCTACCCCAGGGCCTGACTGAGGGAAGGAATGGCTAATTACTAGATTAGCCGAGGCTAGAGAGAGCTAAGGAACTAATTACCCTGTTAACTGCAAGAGTAGAAAAGGAGCACAGGAAGGCCATGCCAGGGAAGGAAAAAAAGGATGGAGAGGGTGGAAAACCAGTAGGACCAGGTAAAGGGCAATCTGTGCATGGAGCAATCTCTTATGATTGTACAACACTGTAAACAAGAATTGCTATATGGGTCTGTAAAAGGATGGTGGATGATAAAAACATAAATAAAACACACAGTAGTTGTTACAGACAAGTGGTGTCAGAGTAATTTATAAGAGAAAACAGGAGCAAGGACCATGTCCTGTCACACTCCCCCATATATTGTTCCTGCTGTGATGTTACTGGAGTGGAAAATCCCAGAGAACCTGTGTAGCTGCTGCACATCATGTGAACATCGTAAAGCATCTAGTGGATGATATCAGTGCCAAGCAGGGAGGGACTATTCATGCAGAGCATAGCCATTAGGTCTATCACCTAATCTTAGTTCCCAATCATTTCACGCTGTGAAAGGCTGTTCTCCTGATAAGTAGAGTGGAAGGGGACCCTACTTACTACCCTTAGTGGAGCTCTCCTTTTCCTGTTGCTCTCAGCTCCAACTTGCTTGTGGTGCTAGCCCAGGACCATATAGTATTTCCACTGAGGCTGCTCCCTGCGTGTCCATCTTGGTGCTGCCCTTTCCCTCCTCTGCCTACTATTCTGCATCATGAATAGTGTTACTGCTAGGAACCCCATGCCCAGCACTGCTGATCCAGTGGGATAGCCTTGAATGACAAAATATACTTCTGAGTAAGCTAGCAGGGGTATGTGAGGGACCAATCTGACTCCTGCTATTCCTTGCAGCTACCCTCATCCGACCTCTGCTTCAGTGACCCAATTTGTTTGCAGAATGGCACAACTGCAAATTCAAGGTACTACAGCTGGCCAGTGACTGGTTTGGTTGCTTTTGGCCCCTGAATCTTATACCTACCCTGCCACCTTCTGAGCTTGTGCTCTGTTCACTCTTCCCTCCACCCTAGGAATGGTCTGGGCATGTCACTCACACTGGGGTGTAAGGGTGAGGGGGCTGAGGCTAGCTAAAGTTCCACAGCCAGGTCTCTGTGCCCACATAAGACCCTGCAGAGCTCAAACCTGGGACTACAGGGGGGTTTGGGCTGCTGACACTTCACCATAGGAAGCATTGGCTAGTTTTGTTGCTGCAGGATCCTGTGAAGCTAGGCTCTACAGGAATTACCACCCAGCAGGGCCTGAGTGGCAGCCCCTCACAGCTCAGTGATTGTCTTATGCTGTTATATTAACCAGGGAGCCATCATAGGAAGCTGTCTGAGCAACAATGCTTTTACTTCAGACCTTGCCTTGTTGTCGACCCTAGGCTGATTTATCCCTCACTCTATTTGCTTGCTGTCTATAAGCTGGTGCCTGACCCACCTCAAGCCCAACTCTATTTGCCTACTGCCTGCAACTTGGTGCCTGACCCTGACTTCATGCTATCCTGACCTGTGCACACTGGCTGGGCTAACCATGATATGGGAGAAGGGGGCAGGCTACAGGATCACCTTGGCCTCCACAATTGCTTCCTTCCTTACTGTTGCTGCCAGCTCCAATGAGGATACTCATTGCTGTCCTCTTTCTGCTCTGCCTGGTATTCTATCAGCTGTTGGTGTGGGGAGGAGATTAAGAAGCCACTGGAGAAGAAGGTGGACCCAGCTGCTGGTAGGTGAGAAGACAAGATACCAAACTCTACCTCATTTCTTTTATAAAACACCTGATGCTGAACACATGCCAACCAGTACATTTTGATGTATTCAGACCTCCAAGTTGCAAGCTCCAGAAATCCTGCAGAAAAGCAACAGGTAAATGCTGCTTCTATAAGGTGAGCCTCAGCCAACTGTGAGCCCTGATGAGTTGTCTTCTGTAAGATACATTTTTAAGAAGAGGCATTTTAACTGTTTGTTCATATGTCAATTCTTAATCCTCATGGACTTGTCAAATTAGCTCAAATCATAGCAGACCTTATAATGCTACAAAAATGCAGAAAGAAGCCATCTGACAAAAAGGACAGTGTGTTCAATATAATCAAGTTTCTTAGCACAGTACTTAGAGAAAATTCCCTTTTATTATTCTATAGGTATTCTTTATAGATGAGTATCTGCTGTGATGTTTTCATGGTCTCCAGTCCTATCCTGAGATGAACAAAGAAGCAGAGAGTTTCAAACGGACTAAAATTTTTTGTTGCTTTGTGGCTAAGTATAGTGGAAGAACGTGCTGTGTACCTTATGTTATATATAGTCAGTTATCACTGCCATATTATTAATTTCTAGTTGCTTGTGGAACATCTGTAAGAAAAGCAATAATTGCTGCTTTTCACTGTTGTTTGAAGAGCTACCAGCAATACAAGATTTCAATAGAGAGGCTGAATTTCAAGGATAGTCAAACCTGAGGTTTTTCAAAGACTTGGCACATGAAACAGAAGGACCTGCAAAGTCTGTGGGGGAGTAATGTATGAGTGACTGACTCACTTCATTTGCGGTTCCCTTCATTTCTGTGCACTTACCATTTTCAAGGCTAAATTTTGTTGTGTTTTTGCTAAGTGTCTGAGAAGAATTCAAATTCTCATTGTGACTCAGAGTGATGCTGTGAATGGGAAAATAAAAGAAAAGGCTTAGGACATAGCAGGACACTCTCTAAACAAGTCCTGTGGAGTTGGAGAGAGAGTGCAATGACTTTTGTTTTCCTGCAGTATAAGCATCTGAGTCACCATAAGAGAATTTCTACAGAGTCTGTGCCCAAAGAACATAAGAAATCTTATGGAGAAGACCACTACTCAGGTAGTTGTCTGCTTTGTAGACTTTTATTTCTTGATGAACTAATGGATTGTGCCAGGGAATCTTTCCAACTAATGATTTGTTAGGGACAAAAAGGTATAATGCAGTGTTCCTTAAACTTCTTCCTCCAGCCCAGAGCATCCCCTGCAGGCCAGTGATCCACCACAGCTTGGCCCCCATGTCCCTCCCAGACTCCAGTGCCTGTTTTCTCTGGGGTGCTTCCCCCTGGCAATACCCCAACAATCTCTGTGGGTCTCCCTTCCTCAGGGAGCCACTACCTCCACCTTACATCAGTCTGGGCTACTGCCAGTCCTTACCTAGCCCCCACTCACTGGGGCAGACTGCAGTACAAAAGCCACTCATCACAAGTAAGGGGGTTTGAGCTGCTGCCTTCTTCTACCACCCAGTACCTCTATGGGCCTGGAACCAGGCCCTGAAGCCTGGGGAGTCATCAGACTAGAACACCTCTAGCTCCTCCACAGCCGTGTTTCATTCCCAGATACCTTCTTAGTCCCCTGCATCCAGGCCAGTCTCCCTCCACAGCTAGAGGAGAGACTCTTCTCTGCTTCTAGCTGCCCTGATTGGGCATGACCCAGGTGTAGCTCCTTCCCCAATCAGCTTGGACCTTTTCTTCTAGCCCCTAGCCCTCTCCGAGGGCTGGTTTCTAGCCTTTCAGGGCTGGAGTGGGTAACCACCCCACTACAAGGTGCTTAAGAGTAAAAACAATTGAGGAATCGCAGTAAGTTTATAGATTGTCACTGCATATTTTTGTGAGTGATATTACCTCATTTTAATTCCTTACCCTTTTACTGATTTTCTGTGAACTGTGTCTCTGTTTGTGCATCTGTAAAGGAAGCATAATATCTGCCATACATGCCAAGCCTATGTTTATGAAACACAAATTATTCTTGCATTGAAAGGTAGTATATAAAAGTAAAATATGTATTATTAAATAGTATGAAATACAGGGAAATGCTTGCTTAGAAGAAAAAAAATCTCTTTTCAATTGCTAAGCCACTGGAAAATTGAAGTAATTCACTGATCTAAAATTGCTTTACTGGTGGTAAAATAATTCACGTAACAAAATCACTCTAGATTATTTAACAAAGTGCAGCACATTTGGCAGACACTAGTGTTCTGACAGAGTATTGACTAAACCAGTGGTAAGACTGACACTTTTTTCCTTAGAGAAAATGACTCCTATATGAAGGCTTGAGGTCACTGGGAAAGTAAAGTGCAGTAAAGCGTATATTGTGGTTGCCTGGACTAAGCTAGCTATATAGGTCTAAGGAGAAAGAAAACAGGCCTTTTTTAAAAAGAGTACAAATTAAGTTTTTTGGCTTCCCTGTGAACTGAAAACAGTTCCGCTTTGGCAGTTTGAGTTAAACACACACCTGGCAAGAAATAAGTGAGCTATTGTAGCTACTGAAATTTGTGTACCAGTAAAGATTTTAGAACAATGCCCCTTTTTGAAATGGGATGACTTCACTGGGCTTCATACTTTCATGTCTTACAAAGATATCAGAATGCTGAAAAGGAGAGTGAGCATCTGTATATAGTTACTGAAATTCTATATACTTCTTCAGTTTAGCACAGGTTTTCCAACATATCAAACATGAGTAAACTTATTCCTGCCAGCTGCTGTGTGTATAAAGATAGGTTACTTTGGTTGTTTTTTTGTTGCTGTGATTCCTGATTCTTTAGAATGGGCGATCAGAATCAGGACCATCACAAACCTCAACACCTTCCACTCTAAGTGCAAAACACAGTTCTTTGACCTTGATTTCTCTCACATAAGCACATAAGTGTGTGTAATATACCACTCTAAAACAAAAACACTCTATTGTACACACTTCTCCCTCTGGGAGATGAGAGAACAAACACTTGACAGATTAGTCACATTTCTTAACTGCTCTGTTGGAAGGCACTCAACTGCTATGGTGATGAGTGCAGTATAAGAGTCTATATATAGAGCAGGACAGAGTAGCCAAATCTCAATAAATTCAGATTTGGATGAAATTTATCAGCCTGATTTGTATAAAAATTCACAAATAATAATCAAAAAAGGAAACAAGCTTGCTTATCTAGGTATATAACTCATATTAATGTGTCAAACAAAGAGACAGCCATTCTTAGATATGCTAGAATTTTGGGTATACCTGAAATTCAGGGAAATTCTTTGATAAGAGAAAAAAACAGGGAAAATCTCTGTGCAATCTCTTTTAATTTCAGCAGTGACTAAATTCTGCACTCCTGTTCATCTCACCAGTGACTGTCACTATGGGAGAGCAATTGTGGCTCATACAGCAGTGTTGACACTATTTCAGTGAACGGACCTGAAGAGTGGTTAGCCAGCTGAGCAAAAGTCGGTAGACTTCTAAGATTTTTAGGGTTAGAGAGTGACCTCTTCGGCACTGGCATAAGAGAGTAGTCCTGTGCTCTTCTGCAGGATACCACCGTTTTCTGTGCATACACAGGAAGCAGACTCTTCAAAGCAGCTATGTGGTATGCACACACATCTCACATAGCTGGGCAGGAAGGAGCAGCTGGAGCTGTGGATTGGGTGGAGGCTTGACTGCCCTGTCAGTGCTCATTGTGTCCTGCGATGTAGTTGGAGAGTTCTTTATGACAGATGTAGGCCTGTCACAGTTCACTTGCTCTTCAAAGCATCTCGCTCATCTCTATTCAGTTCTCTCCATCTGAGCGCTTTCTCTTCCTGTCCTCCTCCTCTTTCTTCCGCCTACAACCTCGCTTCCCCTTTGAGTCTTTCTTCCTTCACCCTAGATTACTCTCTTTCCTCGAGAATTTCTGAAAGTTTAGTGTTCTTTCCTGTCTTTCTTTTAGAGGAGCCATGCTCTTCTATTCCCCCTTGAATCTGCGCTTCTTGGAGTAGCCCTCTTGGGGTGGAGTTGGAGTTCATTCTGCCTCCCTAACGTATCCTCCCTCCCACCCAGAAGCATTCAATACCCTTCCTGTTTAAGGGCCTTTTCTCAACCCTCTCCACCAACTGGAAGTGTATTCTGCAAACTTCAGGGTGTCTTTGTCATCTTCTCCTACCTTGAACCCTGGGGATCTTTCTCTTCTTTCTTGTGTTCCTCCTTTAGGGGAATATTGTCCCCTCCTTCCCAACCAGTATCTCCCATTCTCATTCTAGAAGGATTCTGCCATTTTCTCCTCACACTTCAAAGCAATTGGAACATGAAAGCACCAGAGGTTGAAAGGCGGGCTCTCCTTTTTCTGCACAGCTGCATCTTCTCCCTAGTACCTATCTGTGCAGGGGCCAGTCTGGCCTATAATGGATTTTCTCTCCTTTCTTTTGTAGTTTTTAAATCACTTTTCCTATTTCTTATTACACCATTAGAGACCAAATTTATCTTTCTTGCATGCACTTCTCACTTCATAAATAAATGCAAAAATGGTCTTGGCTCTACTCTCTACAGTGAGATGCTTGGGGCCCAATCCAGTTTCAACTGATGGAGATGGGAAGATTCTGACTTCAGTTAGTGCTAGATCAGTCCCTTAGAGCTGAGAGAGAGGGTAAGGAGCCCACCAGGGTTATTCCTATGTTGGAGATTCTCTGTACAATGTAAATGTCCACTGCCTCATCCAGCTTCTCCTCCATTGACTCTGTCTCTCATCTCCGCTTACCCTCAATAACCCTCTGATTTCTTCTGAGATTGTGACTTTATTGTTTACTAAGTATGACCCTCCAGATGCCCTATCCATTTGGGTCATGAGTAGAGTTTGAACTCTGAATCTCCAGTCCTAAAAGCTTAAGCCTTTGTTGCTTTCCTTAAAAAAAACAAGGGCTTGTCCACTGGAAACTTATATCAGTGTAGCTACGGCTTGCAGGGTTGTGAGAAATTCACATCCCTCAGAGACACAGCTTTGCCAACCTAACCCCTGCTATAGACAGCACTGATCCACTTACTGTTGGTTACAAAAACAGCTGGGAAGCAGGTTGGTCACAGAGAAATTCCAACAACATTTTTATTAAGTGCATGAGCATTTGGATCAATCTGACTCTGGTCCAACTTCAGGAAACATTTGGTCCACATTGCTCATGCTCAGAGCTTTTAACAAAAGGATTTGTGACGCATTGCATTTCACAAGCTACAGATAATCTGAACACAAACAGTGAGCACACTTAGCACTGACTTCAGTATAAGACAATTACTACAGTCAGATACTGTCTTAGCATAAATCAGAATGTCTATATTGTTTGCCCTGCATCATGTGATCCAAAATAATGAAGAATTCAGGACTTGAGGAAAGATCTAAACTTCATTTTTTCACTCTAACCTGTAAATGTAAGTAACATTTAAATGCATTCAATTATTCAGTTAGTTATTTGGGTTATTAGGTACCCAGTTTTTAAAAAATTGGCCTAAAGCTAAGCACCTAAATCTGGTTTATGCACCTATGATGAGGCTAGGCCCCATTCCTGTCTTAAACTAATCAGAGACTTCAGATGTCAAACTACAAGGTGGTGTTTATTTACATTGTCTTCCCACCACAGCATTTACAATATTAGTTCTTCCTCCTGCCACTGGGAGGAGAGGGAAGAGGTCTCATCACCCACAGTTCTTTCTTGCTTCTGGCTTTTCTAATTAATTAATTAGCTAGCTAGCTAGCCTGCCTGCCTGCCCCTTCACCGCTTCCTCCTCTACCTTCTTCTATACTTTCTACCTTAATGGACTAATTAGCTTTGTACTCTTCCCAGCCCATTCTAGTCTGCTAATTAGGAAGAGTCATGTCCACCCCTTGGGAGTTAATTGGTGTTTAAGTGATCAGAGTCCTGGCTCAGCTGTTGGTTCCCAGCACACTGTCTCAGCACCTAAATAGATGACTTGATAAGCAGGGGTGCTGTGTGTCCAATGTTCTCATCATTTTATTATTTTTACCAAAACATTTCCTTTTGCCTTTGCCAATGTAATGTGGAACTAAGAATCTTTAGAAAGCTGGCATGCAGTTTTGAAAGGCTCACACATGACAAACTTGCTTCAGCTATTTTAATTATATAGACTTACTGAAGAGGAAAAACTGCAGAAATATTGCAGAGGAGTTTATTGCTGTATAAAACAAAGCTTTACAGAGTCTTCAAGCATGGTCTGAGGGAAACTTACTGGAATGAATAATAGACTATTTTGTAAGTAGAATGTAGGGCATGCTGGCAAACATAACACAGATTTACAGAGAGATGAGAAGTGTTGCCTCAGGAGTCAATATTAGACCTAGCTTTTGTTCACCTTGGATGTAAGTAACCTGGACTGAATGCACTTTCAAAACTGCCCATATTTGCTCATGGTTTGAGAATGTGTGTATATTTATGTGATGAGATGAAACAAGTACGAAGGAACAGAGCAACCCAGTACGGAACAATATGTACGGATTTGTTTTAAGGAGATATAAGTGGTTTGAGTAGTGGAATTAAATTAATGAGGCTAGAGACCGACAAATAGTATGGGGATTAAAATCTAAACGGGAGCATAACATGGAATACAGATTAGGAGAGAGACCAATGGCATGCATGCAGACAGTACTCTTAAACCAACTGTTTGGCAGCAACTACCTTCTGTTTTTCTGCAAGATTTCCTTGCAAGTTTTTACATGCCTTTGAGTGCATCCGTGTTGACAAAGAGCCAAGCGCACTGGACATAATGTAACACTCTAACTGGAACATTGTGTGCATTTAAGGTTGCAATAATATAAAAAGTTCAGAGCAGAGATCAAAAGGATAGAATTGGGAATGCAAGCATCAAAAATTCATTGTTGGAGTTTAACTATCAGATATATATATGCAATCCCTCCACTGATTGGATTACTCTACTTTTTACTCAAGTAACCTAAACTGGATTTCTGTGTCAACTTGGTTATGTTATACAGAAAACTAACCTTCAAGCAATTCAGAAGAATGTGTAGTTACACAGCTGAAAAGTGACTTTCAATAATAGCAGCAAATTGTGTGGGTCAAATTTGAACTTTTGCAATCAAAAGTGATTTGGTACAGTTGGGTAAGTGAGTGGGGAATATACAATTGTACCAAGTGTTGGCCGCATGGCAGCATTCTACCTGCTCAGGCCAGAGACACATGGACTGACTCAGGGAACACTAAGGAAGTGTGATCCCAATTGTCTTCCGCTAATCCCGAGATGATAAAAATTGATGAGAAAGTTTTGTGAGCACAAAAGGAAGGGTGGCATAGGGAAAGCAGCTATTTTGTTTTTATTCTTAAGTAGAGGTGTTTTGAAAAATGTCTTTTGTAGAAATCTTCAAATTTTAGCAGAAATTTGAGTATCAAATTAGTTCAGGTGAAAAATGAAATACTTTGTCTGACAACCAAAATATTTTGATTTGGAAATGCTACTGTGGTGTCTGATGTAGTTTGCCTCATGGTCCTGTTCTTTTCCATAAGTCACGCTCTCTGGTTGGGCTATGTCTCCCAGAAAGAGGCTCTCGCTGAGTGAGGGGAAGCAGTGCATCATGGGAGTCCTGTAGCATATTGTGAGAGATGAAGTTTGGCAGGGGAACCAGGCCCATACAAGAAAATTGGAATATGAAGCAACCAAACTACAATTAATGAGGCACCATGGCAGCATTTCTAAATCAAAATATTTTGGCTGAAATATTTTTGGTTTTCAGGTGTTTTTTAATAAAATAAAAAAATTCCTGCAGAAAGCAAATACTACTTGTAAAAAATTTTCATTTAGTCAAAACACTAGTTTTCCACTGAAAAACTGTTTTGATAGAATTTTTGACCAGCTCTGGTGCTAAGGCAACAGCAAGTGGACTCACATAGGGTACATGGGCTGAATTTTGCTCTGATAGTTTCTCCAGACTTATACTGGTATATGTGTGATGTCAATGCTGGTGTAATAAAGATCAGCATTTTCCCACCATGTTTGGATGCAAGACCTTCAGTTAGTGCAGAAATACTTATTTCACTGAAAGGATCAGATTCTGATCTCATAAATCAGGATTCATAAATCAGTTGACTCCATTACAGCAAATGGAGTTTATCTATGAAAGAGTGGTATAAGTGAGGGCAGAATTAGTCTCCCAATGGAGTTTGCATCATTATCATCCTGCACATAGTTAAGTAGCAACAAGGACACTTACATTGGTTCAATGTACGTTTGAGCTGTGATGGATGTACTGATGCTGTTGCTTCTAGGTACATGCAGCTCTGGTAGGCAGTTTCTCAGAGCAATTCCTAATCATTCTCTCCTTTGATAGTGTGCTCATGATTAATTCCATGTAAATTTCTTGTTGCCAAGCACAGTATAACAGTGTGGTAAAGACTTCTTAAACAGCATTTCTTATCCACAATTATACCAACTAAGTGAATAAATAGCAGAATATTATAGTGAGCACCTTATCAAGGGCTTTGTTTATTCAAATTCATCAATAAGGGTATATCTACACTATGAAATTAGGTCGAATTTATAGAAGTCCATTTTTTAGGAAGCAATTTTATACAGTCGATTGTGTGTGTCCCCACTAAGTGCATTATGTCGGTGGAGTGCATCCACAGTACCGAGGCTAGCGTCAACTTTCGGAGCATTGCACTGTGGGTAACTATCCCAGAGTTCTTGCAGTCTCTGCCACCCATTGGAATTCTGGGTTGAGCTCCCACTTCCTGATGGGGCAAAAATTGTCACGGGTGGTTTTGGGTACATGTTGTCAGTCGCCCCTCCCTCCGTGAGAGTAACAGCAGACAATCGTTTCACACCTTTTTGCGCGCAGACACCATATCACAGCAAGCATGCAGTCCGCTCAGCTCAGCAGCCGCTGTTGTGTCCTAGGTGCTGCTAGCAGCAAACAGTGCAGTAGGGCTGCAAACCATCGTCACGCTTCCACTGCCACTCTGCTCTCCTGCTGTGGCAGCAGATGGTACAATCAGGTTGCAAACCATCGTCATGCTTCCGCTGCCATTCTGCTGTCCTGCAGAAGCCATACCACGGCAAGCATGGAGCCTGCTCAGATCAGTAGTTATGAGCACTGTAAACACCATGCACATTATCCTGCAGTATATGCAGCACCAGAACCTGCAAAAACAGGCGAGGAGGTGATGGCAGCGTGGTATGAGAGTGATGAGGACATGGACACAGACCTCTCAATGCATGGACCCTGGCAATCTGGACATCATTGGACATCATTGTGATAATAGGGCAGGTTCATGCCGTGGAACGCCAATTCTGGGTCCAGGAAACAAGGACAGACTGATGGGACCGCATACTGTTGCAGTTCTGGGATGATTCTCAGTGGCTGTGAAACTTTTGCATGTGTAAGGGCATTTTCATGGAACTTTGTGACTTGCTTTCCTCTGCCCTGAAGTGCCAGAATACCAAAATGAGAGTAGCCCTCACAATTCATGAGTGGCAATAGCAATCTGGAAGCTTGCAATGCCAGACAGTTACCAGTCAGTCAGGAATCAATTTGGAGTGGGCAAATCTACTGTGGAGGCTGCTGTGATCCAAGCAGCCAATGCAATCATAGAGCTGCTGCTATCAAGGGTAGTGACTCTGGGAAATGTGCAGGTCATAGGGGATGGCTTTGCTGCAATGGGATTCCCTGACTGTAGGGGCAATAGACAGAATGCATATCCCTATCCTGGGACCAGAGCACCAAGGCAGCCAGTACATACATTGAAAGGGGTACTTTTCAATGGTGTTGCAATCACTGGTCTATCACAAAAGACATTTCACCAACATCAACATGGGATAGCCAGAAAAGGTACATGAAGCTTGCATCTTCAGGAACTCTGTTCTGTCTGAATGGCTGCAGCCCAGAAAATAACCATTGAGGATGTTGAAATGCCTATAGTTATCCTTGGGAACCCAGCCTACCCCTTAATGCCATGGCTCATGGAGCCATACACAGGCACCCTGGACTGTAGTCAGCAGCTGTTCAATTATAGGCTGAGCAAGTGCAGAATGGTGGTAGAATGTGCATTTGGACATTTAAAAGCATGTTGGTGCAGTTTACTGACTCGGTTAGACTTCAGCGAAACCAATATTCCATCATTATTACTGCTGGCTGTGTGCTCCACAATATCTGTGAGAGAAAGGGGGAGATTGAGGCAAATTGCCTGGCCACTAATTATGTGCAGTCCAACACCAGGGCTGTTAGAAGAGCACAGCAGGGTGCGCTGCGCATCAGAGAAGCTTTGAAAACCAGTTTCATGGCCAGGCTACGGTGTGAAAGTTCTGTTTTTGTTTCTCCTTGATGGAAACCTGCCCCCTTGGTTCACTCTCCTTCCCTGTAAGCCAACCACCCTCCCCGCCCCCCTTTGATCACCACTTGCAGAGGCAATAAAGTCATTGTTGTTTCAAATTCATGCATTCTTTATTAATTAGTCACAGAAATAGGGGGATAACTGCCAAGGTGGTCCAGGTGGGGTGGTGGAGGAGGGAGGAGGGAAGGACAAGGTCACACTGAACTTCAAAACTTATTGAATGCCAGCCTTTTGTTGCTTGGGCAGTCCTCTGGGGTGGAGTGGTTGGGTGCCTGGAGCCCCCTCATCCCCCCGCGTTCTTGGGCGTATGGGTGATGAGGCTATGGAACTTGGGGAGGAGGGCTGTTGGTTACACAGGGGCTGCAGTGGCGGTCTGTGCTCCTGCTGCCTTTCCTGCATCTCAACAATATGCCAGAGCATATCAGTTAGATCCTTCAGTAGCCTCAGCATTGCATTCTGCCTCCTCTCATCACGCTGCCACCACTGCTCCTCTTGCTCCTGCCATCTATCCTCTTGCGCGTCCCTCCTATCCTCACATTCATTTTGTGCTTTCCTGGACTCTGACATTGTTTGCCTCCATGCATTCTGCTGGGCTTTTTCAGTGCGGGAGGACTGCATGAGCTCATAGAACATTTCATCGAGAGTACATTTTTTTTGCCTTCTCATCTGCACTAGCCTCTGGGATGGAGATGATAGGAGGAGCGTTGAAACATTTGCTGCTGCAGGAGAAAAAAAAGGGAGTGTTGGGTTGACCATTTAAAATACATTGGCTATTTAAAAGGAGGGACCGAGGTTTTCAGGTTAACATGCAGCACAAACCCAGCTAAACCTCCCTCACACCCAATTCTCTGGGATGATCGCTTCACCTCTTTCTCCTACTGTGTGGCTAACACACAGCCCAGCAGGAATGACCACCTCTGAATGTGCCCTTAATAAAATTCCCCTATTTCAACCAGGTGACCATGAATGATATCACTCTCCTGAGGATAACACAGAGAGATAAAGAACAGATGTTGCTTAACTTCATTCCAGTAGCTTTACTGGCCACAAATACATCCCAAGTCTTCAGGGAAAATTAGGACTCAGATTTCTTTTGGCCCAATCCTTCAATTTGTCTAGGTGAGTCTGGACCCTATCCCTTACACTCGAGCTTATCTACCTGTCCCCTCAGCTTAGTGTCATCTGCGAACTTACTAAGGGTACAATGCATCCCATCATTCAGATAATTAATGAAGACGTTGAACAAAACCGGCCCCGGGACCGACCCGAGAGGCATTCCACTTAATACCAGCTGCCAGCTAAACATCTAGACATTGATCACTATCCATTCAGCCCGACAATCTAGCCAGTTTTATATCCACCTTATAGTCCATTCATCCAATACATTCTTCTTTAACTTGCTGTCAAGAATACTGTGGGAGACTGTATCAGAAGCTTTGCTAAAGTCAAGGTATATCATGTCCACCACTTTCCCCATCTCCACAGAGCCAGTTATCTCATCATAGAAGACAATAAGGTTGGTCAGGCATGACCTGCCCTCAGTGAATCCATGTTGACTGTTCCTGATCACCTTCCTCTCCTCTAAGTGCTTCAAAATGGATTATTTGAGGACCTGCTCCATAATTTTTCCAGGGACTGAACGGGCTGTAGTTCTCCAGATTCTCCTTCTTCTCTGTTTTAAAGTTGGGCAATATATTTGCCTTTTTCAAATTAACCGGGACCTCCCCCGATCATTACAAGTTTTCAGAGATCATGGCCAATAGTTCTGCAATCGCATCAACCAACGCCCTCAGCATCCTCGGATGCATTGCATTGCATCCAGACCCATGAACTTGTGCATGTCCAGATTTTCTAAACAGTCCTTAACCTTTCACCACTGAGGGCTGTTGACCTCCTCCCCATACTGTGCTGCCCAGTACAGCAGTCTGGGAGCTGACTTTGTCTGTGAATACTGAGGCAAAAAAAAGCATTGAGTACTTCAGCTTTTTCCATATCATCTGTCACTAGGTTGCCTCCCCCATTCCTTAAGGGTCCCACACTTTCCCTGACCTTCTTGTTGCTAACATACCTGTATAAACTCTCCACATCCCTTGCTAGCTGCAACTTCAGTTGTACTTTGGCCTTCTTAATTACACCCCTGCAACCAAGCAATATTTTTATACTCCTCCCTAGTCATCTGTCCAAGTTTCCATTTCTTGTAAGCTTCCTTTTTGTGTTTAACCTCACCAAAGATTTCCCTGTTCAGCCAAGCTGCTCACCCGTCATAGTTGCTATTCTTCCTGCACATTGGGATGGTTTGTTCCTGTGCCCTCAATAAGGTTTCTTTAAAATACAGCCAGCTCTCCTGGACTCCTTTCCCCCTCATATTAGCCTTCCAGGGAATCCTGCCCATCAGCTCTCTGAGAGAGTCAAAGTCTGCTTTTCTGAAGTCCAAGATCCGTATTATACTGCTCTCCTTTCTTCCTTTTGTCAGGATCCTGAACTCGACCATCTCATGGTCGCTGCTGCCCAGGTTGCCACCCACTTTTACTTCCCCTACAAATTATTCCCTATTTGCGAGCAGCAGGTCAAGAGGAGCACAGCCCCTAGTTGGTTCCTCCAGCACTTGCACCATGAAGTTGTCCCCAATGCTCTCCAAAAACTTCCTGGATTGTCCGTGCAGTGCTGTATTGCTCTTCCAGCAGATGTCAGGGTGATTGAAGTCTCCCATGAAAACCAGGGCCTGTGATCTAGAAACTTACATATCAGAGGGGTAGCCATGTTAGTCTGGATCTGTAAAAGCAGCAAAGAGTCCTGTGGCACCTTATAGACTAACAGACGTATTGGAGCATGAGCTTTCATGGGTGAATACCCACTTCTGACGGTATTCACCCATGAAAGCTTATGCTCCAATACGTCTGTTAGTCTATAAGGTGCCACAGGACTCTTTGCTGCTAGAAACTTATGTTATTTGTCCGAAGAAAGCCTCATCTTCCTGGTCAAGTGGCCTATAGCAGATGCCTATTATGACACCACCCTTGTTGCTCTCACCTCTAAACCCAAAAACTCTCAACAGGCTTTTTTCCTGTTTCATAATGGAGCTCTGAGCAATCATACTGTTCTCTTACATATAGTTCAACTCCTCCACCTTTTCTCCTCACCTGTCTTTCCTGAACAGTTTAAACCCACCCATGACAATGCTCCAGTCATGTGAGTTACCCCATCATATCTGTTATTCCAATCATATCATAGTTCCTTGACTGTGCCAGGACTTCCAATTCTTCCTGCTTTTTTCCCAGGCTTCTTGCTTTCGTATGTAGGCACCTAAAATAACTAGACGATTGCCCTACTTTCTCAGTATGAATCAGGAGGTCTCCTCTGTTGCACCCCCATTTTTGTGTTTCCTCCCAGTATCCCACTTCCCCACTTACCTCAAGGCTTCGGTCTCCATCCCCCAGCTAACCTAGTTTAAAGCTGTCCTCACTAGGTTAGCCAGCCTGCCTGCAAAGATAGTCTTCCCTCTCTTTGTTAGGTGGATCCCATCTCTTCCCAGCAATCCTTCTTCCTGGAACAACATCCCATTGTCAAAGAATCCAAAGCCCTCTCTCCGACACCACCTGGTCAACCACGCATTTACCGCCACAATTCGATGGTCCCTACCTGGGCCTTTTCCTTCAACAAGGAGGATGGACGAGAACACAACTTGTGCCTCAAACTCCTTTATCCTTTGTCCCAGAACCATGTAGTCTACAGTGACCCGCTCAAGGTCATTCTTGGCAGTATCACTAGTGCCCACGTGGAGAAGTAGGAAGGGGTAGCGATCCAAGGGCTTGATCAGTCACATCCTGAATTCTAGTTCCAGGCAGATACTCCATCTGGCAGATACTCCGTCACATCCTGAATTCTAGTTCCAGGAAAGCAGCACACTTCTCGAGTTTCCCAGTCTCTGTTCCCCTTCGCACAGAGTCCCCAACCACCACCACCCATCTTCTCCCCTTGGTCATGGAACCCCCATTCCTAAGACAATGCATCCTATGCTTCTGGTCGATGGGGTCTCCTGATCCCTTCCATCAAATGACTCTTCCAAACCATTCTCTGCCATAGTACCCATGCAGAGAGCTTGAAAATGGTTTCTTACCTCTATCTGCATTGGGGGTATATGGATTCTCCTCTTTCTTCTTTTAGGGGTCACATGCTGTCAATTTTCTTCCCCGTTCTGCACTGCCCTCTCTGATTCTTCAGCATGCTGTGCCTGCAGTACCAAACACGGACTTCTATCCAGAAAATCTTCATTTTCTCTGATGCAATGCAGGGTTGATACTTAGGTCTCTAGTCCTTTAACTTTCTCTTCCAACACAGAGACCAGCTTGTACTTCATACAGATGAAGTCACTTCGGTCCTCTGGGAGAAAGACGAACATGGCACATCCTGTGCAGGTCACAACAGCTGATCCAGTCATTGCATGTCTAACTACCTGGTGTGGTACAGTAATTGGAACTCTGTTGCCTGATCTATTGATTTAAGTAATCAATATAATTAATAAACAGAGTCCCCAATTGAAAATCAACATTGATGTTTGGTAGGTTCTATTCACAAGATCAGATCCAATGTTAGAACTATTGTGAAGCGGGGTACCCCACTGTGCACAGTTTCATAGAATCTCAGGGTTGGAAGGAACATCAGGAGGTCATCTAGTCCAATCCCCTGCTCCCCTCACAATTAGAAAAAAGCTTCTGAATTTGCAATAGTTTTATTAACACAGTTAGCAAAATCCCAAACAGTCCAACATAGCAAGGTAGATAGAGATAATACAGAATGAGTATCCATCCTTTGCAGAAAAACCCAAAGTATTAGTCATCATCCTCCTCTTCATCATCGCTGTCAGCAATTGCCCTCCCGGCATCTCCCCAGGTACATGGGCCAGAATATGACTTTTATAATAGGCACCACTGATGCCACAATGCCTAATGCATATTCTTTAAGGGTTTCAGTCCTCTTTTCCTTCTGTATTTCCTCACCTTACTAATGTTGGGATGCCCTTTTCCCATAGATTATTAGGCCTTTGACCTCAAGCTTATTAGCATATACATCAGTTAGTTACCATGGCATTCTTGTGGTCATACATCTGATGTTCATATCTTAAAATATCTCATGCTAGTGTCACTGGTATCATGTGGTTAGCTGTGCACAGTTTAATAATCACTGCATTCAATATTGTGATATCTTATGATCTAGGGTTACTCTTGGTTAGCTGCTTATGCTAAGGCTTTTTGGGCCTTACGCCTTGATCAGTTTAGATAAGTTACTGTCTCACAGGCCTTGAAGCTTGTAGGTCTATTGTATTACTGCCTTAACTTATACCTATGCTTTTCCTAGAAAATATCATACCTATAGGCTACAAGGCAGGGGAGGATTTACTATCCAATAGTTAAATGTGCATCTTTTGTAGGTGAACTCATTACCTCAGAAGGCAACATTTTTAGCCAAAATCTGAGTGAACAGAAAAACTTTAACAGATGAAATGCTGCTAAATTAATCTCTTAACATATACACAGTTAGCAAGACACAAAAAATAGCATGACTCCAGTGAAAGTGTTATTATTGCACATGAAATTTACTTTATATAGACATATTAAAAAACCATTTTGGCCTGTTATAAATATTTGCTCAATACTTCGACAGCTCTTTTGGAAGTTAATCAAAATTTATATTTGAACAATCTGCTCTTATAGGATTATGAATAAATTGCTGTGAAACAAATGTTTTCAAAGTCTAACTCTCCATTTTGAAATACATCAAAACTATTAAAAAAGAAAAAAGCAAGCTCTTGCGCACATTGGCACTTGGAATCATTTAAAGTTTTCCTTTGATAATTTTGTTTTAGTGCAATTTATTAAAGTACAATCAGCAGTTATGCATTTAATATATTTGTTTTTTGAGCTCTCTCTGAGGTTGGTTTTGGCAATTCTTAATCTTGTGTATGGAAGCATTATTAACTTGTTCTAAAGAAATATTTTCTCAAGCTCATATTCTGATTTGGAGGCACATGCTCTTAGCTAAGCAACATCAAGTAATTGCTATTAGCATAGTCTTCTTTGGTGCTACACTTTGAAATGAGACTAGATTACTTTCTTTGTCTGCTTCCCAGGATTCAAGTGTAATGTTTCTGATGATTGACAGTAGTATAATGTTTCTACCTTCCCATCACTGTCTGTTCCCATCTCACTGGCTAGTTGATGGGTGTGGGGAGGGCTAAAAAGGCTGCCACTCAAACTGCATTTCTCTCAGCTTGTTGTTAAAGGGCCATATTGTAAAGGACAAAGATGTGCACTGTTCTATTTCCATCTGGAGCCTTAAATATACGTGGAGCTTGGGTTTAGAACTTCTAACACCTACATTTTCTGTTCAAGGGATTATAACGGAAAGAAAGCTATAGACGAGAAAATTAGAGGAAGGATGGTCTTATAGTGAAGATACTGGCCTGGGACTCAGAAGATTTGGGCTCAGTTCTGTCACAGACTTCTTAAGTTATCTTGGGTTAAACATTTAAGTACTCTCTGCCTTAGTTCCCGCCTGTAAAATGGAGATATTTCCTTTCTCTCACCATTTGAGTTATCTATTTAGGTTGTAAATTCTTTGGCGGAAATTACTCTCTCTTGCTTTCTGTATGAACAGTGCCTAGTTCAGTGGGGTCCTCATTTCAGTTCAGGCCTCTATTATAAATAATAATAAGAGGGTATTTGATTTGTAATACATTCTTTCTTCAGAGAACTTGACACTGAGGTAAATCTGACAGGCAGATTGCTGTGGGTCAGATAAAAATTAAGTATGAAAAAGTCAGGAAGGTAAACTTTATTATCTGTACCACTATCTAGCTTTCATGCTGACACCTTCATGCTGGGAAGCTATTGCCTTGATCACCATTTTCCATAAATTTGAGCAAATCAGTACCTGTGTACTAAGTAAAACTGAAGCTGTAGCATAAATTCAGCACTACAGTTTAGTGGAAAAAGCCTTACTGAGGGCAGGAAGTCTTCCCCCCCGCTCCGAAGAAAAAGTGTTTGCAATGAAAAAGGAGAAAATAGAAAACTTCTGCCTGATCCAAATCCACAAAAAATCACTCTTGCCCAGAAATGGAAAATTTTGCACTGGATCAAATTATCAGTACAAAAATGTCAGACATAACTTGTGAATAGTTGCATATGGAAACCAAAAATAGTTTTTTGTCCTGTCTACAGAGGGGTTCTATTCCTGTTTTTGTTTTGTGCCATGTTTCAATAGTAAGCTTCTGATGTGTAGATGTCAAAATTTCCAACCTGGTCAACTGCTGAATAACTGAATGACTTATTCTTACTATAAGAGGTGGGATTGCATGTTCAAAGTGACACACTGTTGTTTCAAGGACGTGAACTCTCTTCAGAATTGTGTAGGAGGAATAACCTTTTTTCCCAGTAGACTTTCCCAAGGAAATACCATTATAGCAATGACCCTTGAAGCTGAAAGAATGATTTAGGTAGCAGAAATAGTGGGCAAGAGCAGTGGTTCTCAACCTTTCCAGACTACTGTACCCCTTTCTGGTGTCTGATTTATCTTGCATACCCCAAGTTTCACCTCTCTTTAAAACTACTTGCTTACAAAATCAGATATAAAAATACAAAATGTCACAACACACTATTACTGAAAAATAACTTACTTTTTACCTTATAATTATAAAATAAATAGATTGGAATATAAATATTGTTCTTACATTTCAGTATATAGTATATAGAACAGTATAAATAGGTCATTGTCTTTATGAAAACAAGTCATTATCTTAGCTAGTGCTTTTTATGTAGCCTGTTGTAAAACTAGGTAAATGTCTAGTTGAGTTGATGTACCCCTTGGAAGACACTTCCCCACCCACAGAGATGCATATCCCTGAGAACCACTGGCCATGAGTACAGTACAACCAAGGAGGAGGCACTGGCAATAGGTAGGCACCTACAAGACATAACGTCCCATTTATTATTATAATATTCCCTCCAGTATACTGAAGTCCAGGTCTGTGTTGGTGGGGAGGGAGAGGCAAAGAATGATTGTTTTCTCTTTTGAGAAAGTCGTGGAGTTTTAGGTAAGCTTGTTGTGTGTTTTGTTTTTGTTTTTTCCTTTAATACAGGGAAAATGCTACATTTCCATAAGGAAAAAATGACAGTCATCAGCTCATTCAGTGAGATGCTCTCCAGAACACCTCCATTTATGCATAGTAGTGCCGATTAGTACTAAGTATGCTACACTGTGATCTGTTGAGAAGATTCTGGGGCAAAACCTGGTTCTTGCACTAAGTCTGAGGGAAAGAGCTATGGGCTAAACATGGGGAAATTCTCCTTGGTGCTGGAAATGAAATCTTCCTCCTCCCTTAAGCTGTTGAAAGACACTTACCCTAGTTCCAATTGCCTTTTACAGCTACTATGCCCTCCCCTATATGACACTTGTATGTGTTCAGCTGTTGAATGTTACACAGCCACTGATTGTATCACACTCTGCACCAGCCTGCAATGCTAGGAACCTGTGTATTGGGTCTATGCCCCTGTAAGGGGAAAGGCAGGATTTGTAAATACAGATCTGCTAGTTTATGGAAATAATCAGTATTTTGCCTCTTGCCTTGCAGTTAGCTGTGCTCACTGATGTTACTCACCATTATATATTGTAGTTCTTTTAATTATTTTGCTGACTTCATTCCTTGTTTACATGATTATGGATCAGCTATATCTAGTTTCAGTCCAGGTTTTCTATCTGACAGTACTCCTCATGGTTGCTTTTAGAGTTTCTATGCAATGTGTAGGAGTGATGAAGTCAAATAAGCAGCACATGTCTAAAATGTGTGGTGTTCCCACATGCAATTTAAAAATATAATAGTTTTTTGTGTTAACTCTTCAGCCACCAGTATGATGTAGCCATCATTTTCCAAAGAGCTGTATGAAAAGACATCTCTCAGTGGTAGGGTGCTGATAATGCTACATTACTGGCACCTTCAGAAGGGGGCTGATTCTGTTGAACTTGTTCAGCTCTCCCTGTACTGCCTTGCACTCCTCAAGAAGTAAGGGGAGAGCTCTGGTGATGAGTGCCAGGGGCCAAGAAGAGAGCAGACTCCATCAGACCTGTGGACTTTGCTAGAATTGAATTTAAATCCTGAGGAGTCACAAATGGCTTTAGCCACTGGTTCAGTATCACTGCAATGGGGCTTTAACTCTTTCTTTCCCTTGATATGGTATATATGACCTCAGCTAGCCCAGTCAGAGCTTGGTGTGTGATTCTTTTCTAAAATGTGACTTTGTAAAAGTGGCATTAGGGGCTCACTGTTTATTGTCCCAATTATTTTCTTGTGAACTGTACTCAGTTCCCAAATCTCATCTTCTTCTAGCCTTAGTCTTATCTAAATGGGGTCATCCCTTCTAAGACCTCCTTCTCCATTCCATTCTGTCTGAAGCAGTTCCTCAGAAACACTACAGCTAATTAAATCGTTTTGTATGACATTCATCCATCTAGTTTTTGGGTCTTCCAAACCTTCTGTTACCCTCCACTGTGATTTCCTATAAATTCTTCTGATCATCTTTTCACGTGCCCAAAAAATCTAAACCTGGATTCCCTGAGCTTTTCTATATTTGGTACTACGTTCACACATTCACACTTCATTCCAAACATGGTTCATCCTTGTAATTCCAAACATCCATCTTAACTTTTCAATTTCCTCTCTATTAGCATCATAGAATCACAGAACTGGAAGGAACCTCGAGAGGTCATCTAGTCCCATCCCCTGCACTGAAGGCAGGATTAAGTATTATCTAAACCATCCCTGGCAGGTGTTTGTCCAACTTGCTCTTAAATATCCCCAATGATAGAGATTCTACAACCTCCCTAGGTAATTTATTCCAGTGCTTAAGCACTCTGACAGTTAGAAAGTTTTTTCTAATGTCCAATCTAAACCACCCTTGCTGCAATTTAAGCCCATTGCTTCTTGTCCTATCTTCAGAGCTTAAGAAGAACAATTTTTCTCCCTCCTCCTTATAACAATCTTTTATGTTTATTCAGGATTTGCTCCTGTCTCTTCCTCAGTGTCCAGCATTCAGAACTATACAAAAGTGCAGGCTTAATTACTGTCCTATAGATCTTAGTTTTCAAGTTGATAGGCATTCTCCTATCACAGATAACTCTACTCACTCCTTTCCTAGTCTGCTTATAAATTTTTTGTTGAGTTCACCTTTACCTTGCACTATCAAACCTATGTATTTCAACTTCTGTATATTTGGTAGTGTCAGGCCTCCCAAACTTAGTCTCATTGTCAATCTGCAAAGTATCATTGAAACTACAGACCATATACTCTGTTTTATGTCTGATGATCACAAGTAAGTGTTTTTTGTGTTTGCTAGCCTTGCCAACTCAGCTGGGTCTTCAAGAGGCAGGTTAGATTCTTTCCTTTTCCTCAAAAGTAATGAATGTTTTTCAGACACCTGTGCCGGGGCAGCAGGTTTGTATAATTTTAGTGGTGCCCAGAACGGGTTCGAGTCATGCCCCCTCTCACCTTCTTAAGGATCTGGGAGGAAGTTTGGGTGAGGAAGGGGGAAGGTGTTGGGCTCTTGGAGGGTATTTGGGTGCGGGGTGTGGGCTCTAGGCTGCGGCAGGGAGTGGGCTCTGGGAAGGCGTTTGGGTGAGAGTTCTGGGTGGGGGCAGGGGTGCAGGAGAGGCCAAAGGGCTGGGGCTGAAGGTTGGGGCATAGGCTCTGGAGTGGGGCAGGGCCGGGGATGAGGAGCTCGGGGTGCAGACAGGTTGCCCCAGAGCTAGGGCCAGAGAGGAGGACTCCTCCCCAACCCTCTCCCCCACTGCTGCTGCCCCTCACCATAGCCTCATTGGGAATACAGGGTGTCACTACACTCATCCAAATCCCAGCTGCTCAGGTCCAGGAAGCCCTCTCACCTCCCCTGTGGTGGGTGGGTGCTGGAAGGGGAAGGGTCTGCCATCACATGTGGCTTCCTCGCTTGCTGCAGCCTGCTGCCCCAGACCATAGCCTCATGGGTGTGAGGGGGGCTGTCCCTCGCCCCATGGCTGTGGGCGAAGGATCACAGGGTTAGACACTCAAGGAAGCCCCAGCAGCTGCGCAGGTGAGTGAGATCCAAGGTCTCTTCTGGCGTCTCCTCCCAGTGTGTGCTGGGGAGGGGAGGGCTGCCAATCACGTGCACCTCCTCCCTCCTCTAGTGCAGTAGCAGCCAGCGGCCTCAGCCTGCTCTTGTGCCATAGTCTAGCCTGGCAGTGCAGGCAAAGGAAAGCAGCACGGAGCAGCAAGGCAGCCACTTGCGTTTAATCAGGCAGGGACACTCTGGGGCCTAGGGGAGGTGCACAAAGGGTGGCAGGCAAGGGCCGGGGGATGCTCCATACAGGGCCAGGGGAGAGACCCGGCTCCACACATTGGTGTAGCTGGGCCCGCAACCGTGAATATTGCTGGAGCCTGGGCCCATGTAACTCGCTGCCCCGCACCCGTGCAACCCCAATGTCTTCGAATTTTGTCCTTTCATAACCATGCACCTCAAACCTAGGCCCATAAGGTTCAGGAGAGAAGCCACATTCCAACCTTCCACTTAGGAGCCTGCTAAGAACATCTTAACTGAAAACCATGAGGCTTTGCCACTGTGTCCAACTGATAGAGTCCCAAAGTGTCTGATTGGCCTGTTGGCCTTACTTGAGCCAGCAGCAGGAACAGGAAACTGTCTGAACAATTGGGCTCCATCCTGCTTTGGACTGTATGCCTTGCATTCTTTGCTCCTGCTCTCCTGGCTTGATTTCCTAGCATTCTGACCTGGCTTGACTCCTGGCTCCTGACTTGTGGTTCTCGACATACAATTTGTCTCCTGCCTCTGACCGCCTGTTATCCTTGTCTGACTTTAGTTCCCAACTTGTGGTTCTGATCTCTAGTTCGTCTTCTGTTTCTGACCCCCCCTAGCGTCTCGACCTAGCCGACTCTTGACTCGTGTCTTGTGATTGTGAACCCTGGTTCTGATTACCAGTTCCAGCAGCCCATGACCTGGCCATGACATGTCGTCTTAAAAATGTACTAGGTTATACTATATTATATTCTTAATAAAGAAATCTGTTCATAATGCACAGAAAGGAAAAGTATAGGTGTATTGGCTCTCCAATGCCTATAGGAGTAAAAATTAGTAAAAGCTTGTTTGTTTGTTGTTTTGTCAGTGAAGTACTTAAGCTGATATGACTGAGTACACAAAGGCAGCAGATCCACTGAGCTAGATGGTACCATTATTAAACAGTCACTTCTCAGAATAGAACTGCACTTCAATTTTTCCAAATTGACTAGTCAAGCATGTGTATAAATGACTGCCAAAGTGAATCTTCAGATTTGAAGAAATAATAAAAAATTGAGTTATTCACCACATGATCTAAGATGGGTTTTTTAACTAAAGCCTGGTCTACAGTAGGAGGGGATCAATCTAAGTTAGTCAACTTCAGCTACGTGAATAATTTATCTGAAGTTGACGTACTTAGATCGACTTATCATGGAGTCTTCACCATGGTGAGTTGACTGCTGCCGCTCCCCCGTCAACTCTGTCTGCGCCTCTCGCGGCACTGGAGTACAGGAGTTGATGGGAGAGTGCTCGGGGATCAATTTATTGCATCTTGATTAGACACAATAAATCGACCCCCGCTGGATCCATCACTGCCCGCTGATCTGGCGGGTAATGTAGACATACCCTAAAACTCAAGTAGATATTCAATTATGCTGTGATTCATGGGAAGGAGAAAAATCAGAAATGTTCTCATTTATAAAATCTTCAGTTCTGAACAACAACAACAAAAATCTTCCTCTTCTCTGTTTCCACAGTGATATTTCTTCCATTTATCTAAGTAATTACTGCAGAGAAAAAGGGCATGGGCAGGACTGACTATCTGTCTCACCAGCTGATGGATCACTGCCTAAGTGAAATATAAGCAATCACAATGTATTCGTTACACAAAAGCAAAGCTATAGATTCAAATGAAAAGATACTGTTGACTTCCGACAAAAAACTTTCAAAAACTTCAAAGCATTTTATTTTGAACCTGTTTGATTTATTTTTATAAGTGAAGCTCTGTGAATTAAGCTAGACTGACTAAATCAATGCCCTTTGCATGGGTGAACTGAGGTGCCTGTACAGAGCTCATTGCAGGATCAGAGCCTACATCTCAAGCATGCCTTTTTTCCTTTTGGGATTCGGACTGCCACATTGCTGTGATCTGGAAAACCATTCTAGATACATAAGTTTGTTCTTCTAGTATTCAAATATCCATTGCAACCAGAATACAAAGTCTGCATTGAAGGGCTTTTATTACATTTTATGGACAGAGTTGGAGTCTGACATCAAAAGATGAAGCAGGGCTGGGATTCTGAAATCAAGATTAACAAATCCGGAAATATAGCAATGCATACACGCTACATGCTGTATTGTTCTACCAACCTTGTTCTTTTTCTGTTATGTATCAGTGGGTTTTATTATAAGTTTATTGTTTACTCATATTCAAGAATCTTTTGTTGCTTAAAATGCTTATCATGGGGCCAAAGGAAGCAGAACATAGTTTTATTCGTTAAACTCATTAGTGCCGTTAAAGCTAAATAGGCATGACAATAGCATACTTAAAAAAATCATAATATTATATAGAGTTTAAACAGTACTATTCAGGACTTGCAGGCATTTCTAAATAAATAATGTAACACTAATAAATGGCTTTAAAAAGCAAGCTGTGCTTTGATGTGTTCTGTAACATATATATAGAGCCCCAGAAATTTCAGTATCAACTTTCTTACAGGGGGAAGGATTAACTGTCTTTAGTTAGATGATAAAACCATTCCTATGTAAGAGTGCTGCAAAGGCAAGAATAATAAAAAGATGGATATTCATTTAACATTACTATTATTTATCTATGAGGGATAGAGAAAGAGCCTCTTGCACTAAACAATATATTCTTCAATAGTTCAGAGAAGGCTAAAGCTGACTACTCATTATTTTGAGCCGATGTTCAGAGTAGCCTTTATTGTGTCAGCTCTTAGCAACCTTAATTATTGAAACATTTTACATTCAAGTTAGTAATAATCTACATAGGTTGGTTCTTCCCAACTCCTGCCAAAATAAACAACAGTTATAAAATAAAGGAAAAGCAGACCTCAGTCTTATATGGCCAAGTATTCCTTATAAAATATTCAATACTAGCCATCTCCTTTATTTTTTAAATATTAGTATCAGTTAATCATATAGGCCTGTTAATATGCATTACTTGGAATGCATGATCTCTAAAAAACAACAAAGCTAGCTACTTGGATTGCACATTGGGCTTGGGGTACCTCGTGTTGGTATGATCTTTTTAATACATATGTTCACTGCTGGGAAAATTAGAACTTTTTCAAGTTAGAGCCCCTTGTTTCATCTACTGCCAAGTGTTCTTGTGAATAATTCCAATTTTTTGGAAGGAATTGACAACTGGAAAATGGACTAAATGTGCTAGGTAATTTTAGGATCAGAACTGTGCCTTTGTGACTGTTGCCATTTTAACCCACACTGAGGGCTGAACCAGGGACCTCTGGAGTTAAAAGGATGCATGACAACATCTTAAATTTAAGAGAGTTAACAACTGTAAACAGGACTGGTGCAAGGAAGTTTCACGCTCTAGGCGAAACTTCCACCTTGCACCCTCCCCTCAGCCCTGAGGTGCCCCTCCGCGGCAGCTGGTGAGCTGGGATGGGGAGCCCTCTGGCAGCTCCCCCAATCCCCACCCTGAGGCACCCCTGCTGCAGCTCCCCCTGCCTGGGGAGCCATGTGGCACCTCCCCACCCCAGCTCACTTCTGCTCCGCTTCCTCCACAGCATGCCAACCCTGCTCTAATTCTCCTCCCAGGCTTGCAGCGCCAAACAGCTCCTGCTCCGTGTCCTCCCCAAGCACACCGCCCCCGCTCTAATTCTCCTCCCTGGCTCTGCAAGCCTGGGAGGCAGGAGAAGTGGAGCAACAACCCCAGACCTGGGGAGGAACCACTGTAAAAAAAAAATTGGGGGCACTGCTTTTTGGCGTCCCCAAATTTTGGCGCCCTAGGCAACAACCTAGTTTGCCTTAATGGTAGCACCAGCCCTGGCTGTAAGGTATAACGGACTCTCCTGCTCTGTGGACAAGACACAGAGAGAATGCACAGCATACACTGACCAGTGGCTTACATATGGCTCTCTAGCTGGGGATCGTAATGGACTTTCCTCTTCTGTGAATCAGACTGATCACACACCCTGATCAGTGCTTTACACTTGTTCTAATGTTCTTCATGAAAGGAGTACCATTCAATGATATTCACCACCTGCAATAGCTAAATTTACAACAGCATTTTTGGTACATCCTAACTTAACCCTACTCCTTCCTATTTATCCTTGTAAACAACCACATCCCCCCTCCTCCTCTCTACTTCTCCAGTTACCAGTAAAGCCTGCCTTGTCATTCTGTTTGTCTCCTCCTCCTCCTACAAGTATTGCTGGTTTTTTGCCTAATTCAAAGGGGCCTCAACCTGCTGCTAACTCTTCACCAGTAATTTTGCATAACCCAAGCAGAGGCTAATAGCAGCTAACTACCAAATTTACAGCTGCAAAATGCATTTATTTGCAACTTTTCATGTCTTGGGGCACACAAATTACATGCATAAAATTGTGCACCCCAAAACTAACATGCAAAAAATTCCACTTGTAAATTCAGAGGCCGGGTTTGAAAACTTGGACATATAGTTTGATATTGGGAATCATAGCTACTAAGGCAGCTTGTTATATTCAGGGTGAAATTTATCACAGTAAATGTAGCCTGCAGTCACACTGAGAATGTCTACATGGGGATAAAAGCCCTGCAGCTGAGCTGGCCTGGGTCAGCTGACTTGAGCTTGCATGGCTTGGGCTTTGGAGCTGAAAAATTGCTGAGAGCGTGAAGTCTATCTACACAGCAATGTTTCAGCCCCACAGCCCAGGCCCTGCAAGCCAAGTCAGCTGACCTGAGACAGCTGTGGGTTTGTGTGTTTTTTTTTATCCCCATGTAGACATACCCTTAATGATTGCTTTGCTTAAGCCTTGAGTTAAGGGTTTCACTGGAAATTAAGTGGTGCCCAGGGCTTTCATGGATCTTTATATATCCTTGCTATGGGGAATGGGACTGAAAGAACCACAGAGCAGCAGATCTCTGGGCCTGGCCCACACCCCTCAAAACCTGCACTCGCAAACCTATATTATCCATACAGTGGGTCAAACATTTATTCTGTTTCCATATAAGTGGCATTCTTTTTCCATAATTCTTAGGTAGAATTTACTTATTCCCCATTTGTGTATGCTGTCACATTATTATTTATGAATATCCTTCAGTGTTTAAATTGTAAATTTTCATGGCAGTGTGCTGTTTCCTTTTTTAGACAGAACTTCATGACAAATGTACACTGCATCTTGATGTGTCCCACACAACACAAGTTGTCAGATTCCCAGTGGATGGCTCCTATAATCTAACATATCACTGTTAAAGGAAAAAAGTTTTATTACTTGGACTCAGGGCCAGCGCTTCCATTTAGGTGACCTAGGCAGTCGCCTACGGCGCCAGGATTTGGGAGGGCGGCATTTTGCAGCTCTTGATGGCAATTCAGCGGCGGGGGGTCCTTCTGCGCTCCAGGTCTTCAGCGGCAATTCTGCAGCGGGTCCTTCACTTGCTCTGGGACCCAACGCTGAAGTGCTCCGAAGACCGGGAGCACGGAAGGACCCCCGCCTAGGGCGCCAAAAACCCTGGCGCCACTCCTGCTTGGACTGCTTGAACACCATGACATTTTTGTTTAAAAAGATATACGTACATATCATTCACAAGATAAAATCATTGACTTAGGAGTCATTGAGATACCTGTATGAACTAGTTCTAATAGAAATAAAAATGAAATATTGCAGTGGCATGTGTGACAGCAGCCTACATTTGTGATAGACTTTTAAAACATTCTCTTTCTCCACAATAAAGGCAGTTTCCAATGAGGAATGACACCTCAAAGCACTTGAGTATAAAAATAAGTTTAAAATAAAATCTGAGGAGGACTAATTAGCAGTCATAAATCCCAGCAAATAAGCCTCAGGAAGCTTGAAAAGCACTCAGTCTACCTACCTTGATTTTTTATTATTATTTTATTTTACTGCCAGCTCCCTTGCACCATTAAAGATTACAAAAATGTCAAATGCACATGAATGAAAGCTGATTCTTGTACATGTGATTCTTGTACATGCATACAAGGCCACCCAAGAAAAATAGATCTTACATCTACAACTGCCTAAACACTAGATAACAGAGGCCTCAGCTGTGGTAAAACTAATAGCAGTTATTTTATTCTGATAAAAACTATTGCTCAGCTATCACATTTAGTGCTAGATTGTCCTTTATGAGCACTGCTCTCTGTCAGAGGTAGTGATGAGACACACTGGAGGGATAAGAACATAAGAAATTGGGTCAGACCAATGGTCCCTCTAGCCCAGGATCCTATCTTCTGACAGTGGCCAAGTACCAGATGCTTCTGACAGAGTGAATAGAATAAATTTTCAAATGATCTATCCCCTGTCATCCAGTCCCCACTTCTAGCAGTCAGAGATTTAGGACACCCAGAGTATGGGGTTGAGTCCCTAACCATCTTGGCTAATAGCCACTGATGGATCTGTCCTCCAGGAACTTATCTAATTATTTTTAAAAGCCAGTTATACCTGTTGCCTAGGGATGTTATGAAGGCCAACAGTTCCATAGGCTGATGGTGCACTGTGTGAGGAAGTACTTCTTTGTGTTTCTTTTAACCCTACCGCCTATTAATTTCATTGGTTGATCCCTGGTTCTTGTGTTGTGTAAAGGGGTAAACAACACTTCACTTGCTCCACACCATTCATGATTTTATAGATCTCAGTAATCTCTTTTCCAAACTGAACAGTCTCAGTCTTTTTTAATCTCTCATACTGAAGCTCTAGTGATCCTACATAGACCTTTCCTGCACCCACAGGGAGTATAGGCACTGCTCTACTCCACTGAAAAGCTCTGTCTCATCCCCACTAATCCTTGTCCCATTGGAGTTGCTAGCTTCACTCAGTGCTTGTGTTCAGGTGACCACAAGGTCTGTGGTGATTGTGGCTCCTGAATGGGGGCCAGTGGCAGAAGCATCTTTTCCTCTCTCGCTCGCTCTCCTTTTGTGCCCCTGCTCAGAGGCAGGGCACACTCTAGCTCTATCTATAGATCTGTAACAATGTGGTTAGGATTGAAGTCTGCATTTTCAAAGGTATAAAATAGTAGGGAGTCTTTACTCTGTAAAACAAAACAAAAAAGGAGTATGGTGAAATCCTGGTCCCATTGAAGTCAATGGGAGTTTTACCATTGATTTCAGTGGGATCAGGATTTTGCCTACAGTCTTTCCCCATCTTTCAACGTGCTTTTCAGCATATAGTTCAAGGCATGTGCATTTCTGAAGGGCACAAAGTATATGAAGAAACCACACTGAACAGCTGAAATGCATTGAAATTTCGGCACCTAGACACATACTGACCACATCCTTGTCCTGATATAACACTTTGTTCTATTGCCCAAATAGCAGGATGCAATATTGTGGTGGGGTACCTTTTGAAAAGCAATTAAATATGAAAATCATAAAATTAAGACATCCTTCAAAATGCATTCACCGGAAAATTTCTAATAAAGTTTCTTTGTAATGATTAATGAACAAAACTGGACTTTGAACGAAAAATGCATCTTTAAAAAAGATAAGATAATATCAATTTTAAAGAACCACCATGTTTTCCATAATTCCCATCACCCTATGTTAAAAAGGTAGCACAAGAAAAGTACATATACTGATATATAAGATTGAAATATAAAATGACTATTATTAATGGTAAGATTAAGGGGTTTGATAGTTCTATTTTTAATTATTTGTAATTATGGATAGTGAATGAGTACAGATGAGGTAACTCTTAGACCAAGGCCTTGCTGGCGTGAGTATGGATTTACCAAATTCTTCTTTTACATAGAATTGCTAATCTGCTTAAAATGTTGTTGCTGACAAAACAAAGGTAACTTTGTATTGGAAGATACAAGTAAGAGATTTAAACAACAACAACAACAACCTTTTCTGGGAAGATCCAGGACAATGTGACAGAAAAACATCACACTGAAACTGCAAAACAAGCTGAAAAAAATGCAGAAATTGCATAACTGAATCTTGCATTTGTGTAATATATGAAACCCATATTAAAAGCTAACTGGATAAAGTTATCTCTATTATAAAATGTGTAAAAGGCCTAAGTGAACATGGGCCCAAACTGGAAAAAAACCCAGAGACTGAAGGACCAGACCAGGAGACCAGAGAAGGCAAGAACTATTCTGGAAGGTGGAAAGACTTATGGAGCCCTGGAATGTGGTAACTTGGTCCTGTTTATCAGTTCCATCTTGTCTGTTATTTGTCTGGAATAAATGTATGTCCAGACACTATAAGTGACAATAATTCTATCTCAAACTGTATAAATAAAGGTGAAAATTGTTTAAACCAAGTAGGGTGGACTTGACTCAGTTTCCCAAGTTTTACCCCCATGAATTGTATTCCTCTTATGGTTTGTGAACATTTTGGGGATGGCTCTAATATTGTGATACATGGGGAAAACAGCCCTTCTTTTCCCCATTAGCTTTTGCTCCTGCCAGCTCTAGGGAGCAGTTCCCAGGGCTGT
This sequence comes from Gopherus evgoodei, assembly GCF_007399415.2. Classification (NCBI taxonomy): domain Eukaryota; kingdom Metazoa; phylum Chordata; order Testudines; family Testudinidae; genus Gopherus; species Gopherus evgoodei. The sequence continues at coordinate 59,924,431 of NC_044327.1, forward strand.
GACAGCACCTCTTGAGGCTATTCATCCAGGCAGTACACAATCTAATCGTTCCTTCCCACCAAGAAATCATTCAGTGCTGTCCATAACATGCTCCACTCTCTACATGCTTTACTGCCTATGGCTGCCTTTTGCACTCCAGTATTCTTGGTGGGGGAACTAGAGTGGGAATCAGCCAGGCTGGTAGCAAATGTGCATAAGTGTAGGAGGGGCAGGATAGAAAGAGGGAGTAACTGTAGAAATACTGTCCAAGCCAGGTGGATTGCTGGGAGGTACAAGATCTGTTTGCCAGATTCATTTATTGAATGTTACTACTAATGCTGTCCCTATTCATTCCAGCACTTTGTCATTGTAACAGTTGTGTGTGCAAATTGAGTCATAGATGTGAATGATGTACTCAGACCTTTGAACTAGCCTGTGATAGGAGGCTGGGGAACAAACCTGTTCCCTACATATGATTACTATTGATCAGTGTCCCAAAAGTAATTGTGTGTTGATGACTATAAGAATGAATCAGAATATATATGGCAGCCACAGCAGCAGTGGAAGTAAAAAAGGGAATCCACACCTTCCAAAAAGACCTGTTTAGATTCTGTGGAGATGCTAGGAGCCAGGCCTTAAAATGGACACCACCAGCATAACTTATGTTCACAAAGTAACACTTTCTATGTGAATTGGTTCACAGCAAACGACTGCACAGAAATTGCAGAATGTGATTGGGAAAGACAGGAAGTCGGTGACTATGGGGTTTTGTGAGTATCAAGGGTATGGCAAGCACACTTAGTCTTGTCCAGTCATGTGACAAGAACACGTGTATACGGAGGACAGGAGGGCTCATCTGCAGGTTAGTAAAGGTGAAAATGTTTTTGTCGCTAGATCTGTACCAGCTTCTCCTAATCACTTGCATTTTTCCTCTAACCATTGCTGAATGAGCCCTAACTTCTTCATTATGCATGTTGTAAGATTTGTTGAGTACCTGCACTGCTACCTGATCTGCATTCCCAACTGAACTAGGCGAAGCCAACTTTCTTAATATTTACTTAGTAAAAAGAAAGAGCACTGATATGAGTTCCACAACAGATATCTTGGATTTTGTAGCACATTTGGTTGAGTAAGGCTGGCTAACTTTTCACGACCGCTTCTCCCTTGCACCTTAACTTGTGGTGGGGCTGTGTCACCCATGCCATTCTATTGTAGCATCAGACTCGGTGTGTACTACCTGGACTCTGTGGAGGTGCAAACTGAAGAATAAATTTTTCAGACAGCCTATATATCAATACCGCTGAGGGAGCAGAATATTTTGATGTGAGTTGATTCCAGCTATTCAGCTAAAAGAGTCCAATTCTCAGGGAAATTCATATTAAGAGGAACAAATATAGGCTGAACTTCTAACAGGGCTATATTTGGATTTAGGGTTTCTAATGTCACTTGAATAGAGGAATCCTCAGACTAGAATTCAGATTAAAGTGCTTATCCCTGCTGGACATCTGCAAAATATCTGATGACAGTAAAGAATATAAGGATAACATGGCAGATGTTTTTCTCAGTTTTTCTTGAACTTAGCTGAATTATAAATCTGGGCCAATATTTGCAAAAGTCTAAAGTTAACCTCTCAATTTCATGTTTAGGCACATAAATAAGTGGCCTGATTTTTCAAAGCTGCTGAACTCTCATCTCCCCTAGTTAAATTCAACAGGCACTACTCGGAGCTCAGATGCTTTTGAAAATCAGGCCACTTATTTGTGTGTCGAAAAATAAAATTAGAACCTAATTTTAGGCATCCACTTTTGAAAATCTTGACCTTGATTTTTATAAATTATTTTATTATTGTTTGTAATTTTCAAAATTTGATTGAAGTTTTTTCTTTTATTTTTACTATGACCATAATGACTAGCACATCATAACAAAGTATTTCATCATCCCAGATCCAATCAACAGAACTCAATATTTTTCCATAGGTTATGATGATGGAGAGAACATGCCACTTATTTATACTAATTATATAATTATAGAACAGTTTGAGTAAAAATATTGCAATATGCAATACAACACAGTTGTGTCCAAGAACTGGGATGATATGTATTTCTTGCAGATTAGCTCACTCACTACCAAAGGCTGAGTAAATCTGCCTAATGTGCATTGTAAAAGTACGTGAGCCAGGACTTTTGTCACATTTTCTTAATGTAGCGTCAGAAGCATACTTGATATTGCACCACTTAGCAGTGAAAACAGTGGCATAGAGAATCTACTTCACATTTTTTTTTGACACAAAGGGTAACTCCTGCATCCTGCGGGCACGGAGAGCACTTTGATTTGCTTGTGCATGTGTAAGAAAGGAGTCTCCATAGTAAGAACATAAAGGAAAATGAGTGGGGCAACCTTAAAATTAATGGTGGAGAACCTCTACAGGTTTAGCTCAATGAGAGGGCACATCCTCTGTTTTACAATCTGAGTGGCAAGGATAGGACAGGCCACTGTGCCCAAGCCTGCTCCTGGCGTGACAGCTCCATTGTAGAACTATCAGCTGGAACCTTGGGCCACTGAGCCAAAGAAATACTCCCTTTTAAGAAATTGAGTAAAAGAGAGAAGGCCTCTACCACACACATCCTACAGGGGGACTACACTCTGGTCCCTGTCTTTCTGTCCTGCAGGAGCTTCAGTAACTCGCATGGGTCCTAAATGGGGTGAGAGAGAGGGATGAGTATCTGCAGAAGGCAACTCATCAGGACACGGGGACTTTATTTACATGATATCTCCCCACATCCTCCTAGAAGTCTTCTTCCTCTTTTGTGCCCTGGGACTGATTGTTGTCAAGTGACTTGCTGTGAGGGAGGGGCTTGCAAACCCGATGCTGTCACAGAAGCGAGGCCCAGAATTTGTCCCACCGTAGGTGAGTGTTACTGAATGAGAGAGACAGATTTAATGCATGTATGAGTATGCTGGAGACTTCAGGGTTTTCTTTTTCTGCAGAAACTGAAAACATCTGCTTTCATTTTCCTTATTTCATTTTATGACAATTTAATTTTGGTGAGGTTGTGTGGGCATTGGGCGTTGAGGTGGTTTATAGGGAGAGCCCTATGACATTTATGGCCATGAAAATGCATCATGGACTGTGAAATCTGATCTCCCCCAGGAAATCTGTCTGGTGTAGGGGAGGGGCAGGGCCTGGGGCTCTTACTGCACTGCTTTCCAGATGCTAGTTCCAGCTGGGCTGAAAAGGGATGAGACTTCCTCTTCCCCTGCAGGGGGCCGATCCCGGGGCTGAGTCAGACCCTTCCCCAGGAACCTCCCCCAGCTGCAGGTAGCTCCGTGGCTGCTGGCTGAGAGCCCAGCTCTGAAGGCAGCACCGCAACCAGCAGTGCAGAAGTAAGGGTAGCAATACTGCTACCATCCCCACAATAGCCTTGTAATCCCCCTATAACCCCTTCTTGGGTCAGGACCCCCACAGTTACAACATAGTGCAATTTCAGATTTAAATATCTGAAAATGTGAAATTTACAATTTTAAAAATCCTATGGCCGTGAAACTGAGTAAAATGGATGATGAGTTTGGTAGAACTCTATTTATAGATTTCATGAATTTTTCTATTTTATTTTCAGACTTGAAAGAGTTTTATTACACTAGATTTGGATTTTCATCTTCCATTTCATCATACTCCATTTGTATCTGAGAGGGTGATGAAGTATTTTTCATTTATGCACAGACTCTGGGTTTCATTCTACCCTCTCACTCCGCCCCCCAATTCATATGTTTTATTTAGTCTTGGTTCCATTTTATTAGATTTTAAAGGTTTATCAGTCTGATTTATTTGAGGTGTTCAAGGGTTTTAGAGGCATTTGCCAATTTATTTTATTTTTTAAAAATCTATGTTCCCTCCTATTCTTTGTTTTTCTGCATGGTTGTTTTGCTTGCCGATCACAGTGCCTCTGCTATAAAGACTGTTTTTTAAAAGTACAGAATTATCCATGCAAAAGAATCATGGCACCTCTGCTATAGTGGAAGTACTTCTGGACCCACCTGTGCAGAATTTGATCTCTAGGGTGTTGTTATTATGTTGGATGATGATTTAATTTGAACTGGTGAGGCTTCAGAGTTAGTATTTTCCAGGGATGCACTGTAGTGATATTCATTTATTGTTGAAAGATTAGCATAGTTTATTATAGCAATTAGTCATTATTTTCAAGATAAATTAATTACTTCTGGATCAACAATCTTCAAGGTCTCTCCCAGGAAAATTCATGACAAATATTAAATTAGCCTGTGTTTTCAGTTTCTAATTTGTGGTCACTAACAAATGTGGTAAAAAGCAAGAATTTCAGGGCATATTGAACTAGTAAAAGTGGCTAAATTGAGATTTATTTTTATCAGTGAAATTATACTGCTCTGTGGCAACCTTCACTAAATACAGCATGGGCCAGGTGTATCTATCCCAAAATAATGCCACCCAATCAGACCCAATGAACGTCTGAAAGGGAAGGATATGACCAGATTACAAGAGAATGCAGAACTATTTCAGTGATCAAGTGGGTTGCAGTGAATGGTAAAAATTTAGGGTTTTATAAAAATCTAATTAATCCAGTGTAGCTCTTAACTCTGCTGACTTTATTAGAACTGAAGTAGGCCTGAATATGACTGTCACAGGCTGGCTGGTCCTTTGAGGCAACCTGGGTTCAGTCTTACCCATGACTTTTTAGCTATTTCACAGCCTCACTGATAAGCTGGCAACATAAGGGCTAATTAAGTCCATAACATCCAGCTGGGGTCAGCAGTTAGAAAGACTGATCCCGCCTGTGATGGTGAAGCAGGGAGACCCCTACATAAATAGAACTGGGTAGTCAGTAGATGGGGAAGAACAAGGGAAGTTGCCCTTTGGGAAGACCCTATGGGGGACCTTTAGGCTAGGGTCTATGAGGATAAGGGAACAGGAGAGAAGCCCAGGAGAGGTAGAGGAGCTAAAAAAGAAGGTTTGCAGTAGGGAGATCCCTAAGGAAAGCTCTTGGAATCCTAAGGGAAGGAAGGTAGTAGGGGAATAGTGCCGGAGAAGAAGCAAGGTGAGAGAAGCTCTGCAGGAGACAGGAGAAAGGGCCAAGTAATGGGGGACTTTAGTGGAGCCTGAGTAGGGCAGGACTATTAGTTTAGGTATTTGATTTGGATTTTGAGTTGGACCTTTACTTACCCTGGAAGGAGATGGAACTGTTGTGTGATTTGGCAGAGGACTGAGGCACAAAAGATCCAGTGAGAGAGTCTGGAGAAGAGACTGGCTGGGACTGGTTACTGTGGCTGAGAAAATGGCCACCAGAAGGCTGTAAAAGTTCAAGTCCCTTGCAAACCCACCTCTCGGCAGGAGAGGGAGCCCTATAGATGAGGATGTGTGGTTACAGTGGCCCAGGGATCAAGTCAAACATTCCAGCTGTGATTGGTGTTGTGTTCTACAAAACTCTAAAATATAATTTTCAAAAGTGACTGTTGGCAATTTCAGTATGAAACAGAAATAAACTAGCAAGAAAGATGGGATTGGAAGCATTACAGCTGATACTTCTTTGATAACTTTCTTTAGCTAAATGTCAGGAGCCAGCATCTGAAGAAGAGATTCCTGAAACAACCAACTAAACAGTTTTTTTGTGTGCATCAGACTTCATCTTTTAAACAGTAGTCTGATCTGTGGGTCATTTTGGCTTTTCCATAAGCACAAACCTGATTCAGCAAATCACTTCCTTGTGTATTGACTTATCAGTGAATGAAATTACCGAGGGAAGAGGGGAAGACAAACCTCCAAAACCCCACAACCAACAAACCATTGGATGACTTTTAACCAAGATGTTAAAGGGAAATCTCTGGAACCAAATCCATTCATGACTTGCTCTCTTCAGTCTTAAGTTTTGTGCTATTTTTCCAGCCTCTTCTCTAGCCACTCTTTGAAGCCTTGTTTCCCCTACCCCCCAAAATGTCTGAGTAGCATTTCCCTAATCCCCTCAGCCCACCCTGCTCCAAGACTTAATCTTCACTGATATCTTTACGTGGCCTTCATGACATAGAATCCATTACTCACAGATCTCAGGATGTCTCATTCCTAATTCAAAAAATTCCAGTCATGGAAGAAGGGAATAGCTCATTTGCCAATGCTTCTAACTTCTACATGATTTGGAGATTGGACCCTCTAGGTTTCATAGCCTGCCTTTGCAAGACACTGTTGGAGCTACAATTCAAACCTTTATCATTATCTATCTAGCACATCAATCTTAGCATTAAAGAAACTCTTGAAATAACAAAACTATTTGTAATTAATGAGAAAAAATCTTGGAGGAAGAGAATCCCAACAATACACCAAGCAAATTATCATCTCTCAGTATGTACGTTTTGCTGATATAGTGTGCTACAGTACTGCAATGTATTATTTCCTACTATTACTAATGCGCTACAGTACTGCAGTGGCATTATTTACTAATACATAGGCAGAATTACAATATTTTTCTAAATATAATCATGTTCTTTGTAACCTGTTTTTTTTTGCTTTATTTTCCAGGAACTTCTGCTGAGATAGGGTGAGTGAACTCAAGTATAGCTCCATTAAGGTGTGGACTCCTATTCAGGGGAAAAAAAACTATTACTATGTCACACAGTTTGCAGAAACTCAGTGGGAGTTCTCAGAAACATAGGCTGTTTTGAATTAGCCATTGGAAAAATGATGTCACATATATAATATGAGAAAAATCTTCCACATGATTAGGTTTAATAAATATATTCAGCCTCATTGAGCTGGTTTGTTGCCACTGGAAAAGAAAATAGAAGGGAGAGATGCCCTAAACTGCAAAATGCAGAAGTGGATTGAGATCAGAATCTGAACTTTCCAAAAGACTTGGTGGGGGAATTGTCCAGCTTTGTGCCAATTTCTAAACAAATGCGGTGGGGATGGGGTAGGGAGAACATGTCTAGGTTGAGCAAACTGCACACAAGCCATAGCAAAATATTGTGACAATCAGGGTCCAGATAGCCCAAGGGGACAGGGCGACCAGACAGCAAATGTGAAAAATCAGGACAGGGAGTCGGGGGGGGTGTAATAGGAGCCTATATAAGAAAAAGACCCCAAAATTGGGACTGTCCCTATAAAATCGGGACATCTGGTCACCCTACAAGGGGAGAATGGAAGGTTTAAACCCTCCATATGAGCACTTAAATCAACTGATTGCACACTATATTATTGTTCTACAAAACTAAAAGTGTATTGAGTAAGGTCTTTTATGAAATCTAATAATGTTCTGAACTTGATGGTCATTATAACACACAGTTGTAAATACATATATTCATTTATATTGAAAACTGTGCTCATAACTCGCACTACAATTTCACAGCAGGGAGGGGCACCTGCCAAGACAGGTGTTTACAGGAAACCTGCCCAAAGTAGCAACCCATTGTCCAGCCAAGAAGAGATGATGACGGGCCATTTTAGAATTAACTGAAAGACACTGAGACATCCTCCTGGGTTAAGAGGGGATTTCCAAGCTCTGAATAACTATGAATCACAGAAAGAGAGCCAAAGATGTCTTTTAGAAGCAGGTTTGTGTGTCTGAGATTTGGCATCTAGGACTTGAGAGACAGTGTCAAAGCCTGTCTGTAAATGTTACACACCACCCACGGTTGGCTAGGGGGGGGTATGCTGAGAAATGGTCAAAGGCAATAAATAACTTGTATTAGAAAAGGGATTTTATCTAATACAGAACTGGAAAGCCTGAAGTTGTGTCTTTACTTTGTGTAACATGTATATATTTGCTTTCCCTTACTATTTCACCCTTGAATCTGTGGGTTTTCTATTAAATAAACCTTTTGTTTATTTTTACCCCAAGCTGGTCCCTGTTGTGCAAACTGTGTGGAGGGTGCATGCCTAGAGTAAACTGATAACTGAGGGGTTGGTTTAATGCTTTTGAGAATGATGAACCAGAGCTGAAAAGTCCAAGTGTCTCATAGCTAAGAACGCAAGGAGGGTAGATTTGTGGAGACTCGAGACTGGAAGGGGTTCTGGTGCCAACCTGTAAGGAGTAACTAGGCTGGTGGAAACCAGGGTAAGGCCTTGTGCTTGTGATCAGGCTACTGGTGTCAGGGATCTGAGCCATAGAAGCACAGCATTAAGGCACCCCCAGGTTACAGGCCAGGTCAGTGACAGAACCCCTTACTGGTCTGGATGATTCCCAAAACATCAGAGATGCATCCCATATTGCTACAGAGGGAAAGCACCAGAAGGCTTATTGCCTCCTGAGTACTCAACCTCTGCGTGCCCCCTATCCATGCCCTTTTGTAGAGCACACAATCAAGTTTGCTTGCTATTACCCTCCTTCTCCGGACTACACAGCTGCTGCATGCCTGCTGTTATTCCCTCTTGTATACAAGTGTACAGCTGACAAAAATCTTAACTCTGTCCCATGTGTAATAAATATCTTCCAAGCCAGTAAAAACTAGAAACATGAACATGCAACTTCTGTACTGAACAATGTGCATTTCTTTATACTTTATTGGAATAATGTGTTTGTTTTATTACAGGGCAGTGTAAAGTTTGTAATGTCCGTAACTATTCATTGCCTTGTTCAAAAGCACTTGGGTTTTGTTACATAAATATTGGCATACATGTGAGGTGATAGGTAACAACTATGTTGTTGTGACTTGGCAACCTAGCCTAGTTTTTGAAATTAAGCTTTTTAGTTTGGGAAACCTCTTAGTGTTTGGGTCATTGTGAGAAACAGTCAAGAAACATTATGTTGCAGTAAAATTTATTTACTATTAATCTCTCTTTTAAAACAACTGGCATGAGGTAGATTTGGAAGATAGTGTCATCTTTTTGTAAAAACAAACAATTCTTCACACATCCTTTATAATGGATATAAATGAATGAAAACTAAAGAACAAATGTCTGATCTTACAAGTTATTTCATAACAGCTTTTTAAAAAGAAAGGCGATTGGAATAGATTCAGTTTTAAAGATGTCAGATGCAATAAGAAATTTGGCCTCATGAATTACTCATGCTATACATAAAGTTAAGTCAGACATAATGAATTACTTACAAAGGCTAGTTTAAGATCAATAAATGGCTTGCTATGCATACAGAAGCATTTTCACTAATCTTATAATATGCTGGCATCATGGCTTTCTGTGAATGAGAGCCTATCCAAGTCTCAGTCTCAAATTGCAAAATTGCTTATCCTGAAGGCTTTTAAAAAATCTCATTTAATGATTTTGATGAGAAGAAGAGAGATCTCCTGCAAGCAATAGACAGATGTCAGTGCTGAGGAAGTGAGAAAACACTGTGGCAAAGGGGATGCATAGGAGAAGCAGACTCAAGAGAGATTCAGATTATTACTAGTTTAAGGAAACCTGATGCAGATTAATCAATGTCATCAGATGAATGAAGTATAGATGAGGTGATGAATGACTTGATTGGTTATTTCCTTGTTTACAGTTTTCATTGGCGTGATACATTCTGGTGACATTAACTCAAAGCTAACAATTATTGGCAAGGGAGTTGTATATGGATGTATGGCTACAGGCCCTGTCTACATTAGAGAAATCTGCACTATTTTAACTATGTCACCAAAATGTACCAATGTAAAATGGTTTACAGTGGTGCAGTTTACAGCATTAATTTACTGGATTAATTCAGATAGGTATAAACCGTATTGTAGTGAGGTGGAGTAGCCTCCCTCTGACGCTGACAGGGAGGAATCAGTCCATGCCCACAGGTGGGTGGAACTAGGCCAGGACTGCCCTTTGAACTGGAAGCAGAGGGGCAGAATAGGAAGTATAAGAGACAGGGTCTCCAGGTCAGTTGATGGAGTGCAAGAGAAGGCATTGGATGCTGCTGGTGGCCTCTGAACTAGGGACTGAGTTATACCAAACCTTGCCTCTGGAGGAATACTTTGAGGAGCTGCCACCAGACAACTACTCCAAGGAGCTGCTGGAACTGCCGGCTGCTGAGTACTCTGAGGAGCCTGAGGTCCCGTAAACGACAAAGCCCTGTGAACAAATAGGGGTATGAAGTAGCCCAGAGAAACCAGATATTAGTCTGGTTGTGTTGTTGAAACTACAGTCAGTATGTTTCAGCAGGATCCCTGCTGACTCAGTGGTAGGATTCCATGCCACTATTAGGGCTCTGGGCTGGGACATGGTGGAACAGAGTGGGCCTGGGTTCCCCTACCCTCTGCCACCAACCCCATCCTTGGGGTGGCAACCTATCCACCTTAGGCTGGTCAGCCTGTGTCTGGATGCTGCCTGCCCCAACCAGAGGGTTGGCTACAGACTGTGATGGTTGTCTGTCCCAGCCAGGGAGCTGGCTAAAGACTGCCAGTTGCCTTGTGCCAAGTGACTAGGGCTTTAGACTCTTTACTGATTTACCTTGCTAATCCCCTGCTGTTTGGCTCTCAGCTGCTAGGTGGCGTAGCGAGGCAGAATGGCCTCCCTCTGGTGCTGATGGGGAGGAACCACTGAAAGCCACTACACCTATCTATACATCAGTTCAGAGTGTCTGCACAAGGGGTTTTCATTGGAGTGACTATGGGTTAAAATATTCAAAAGCCAGTAAGTCACACAGGCATTTAATTTATTTTACTTTATATCAATGTAGTTGTGCCAGTGCAAATTTCTTTATTGTAGGCAGGGCCATAGATTAAGTATATATATTCATCTTTGTATACATTCAATATAATTGAAATTTAAAAAAAAATCAGGGTAGTGACTTTAGTAGGGGACAAAAACAACCATCAAAAAGAGTAACAACTCATTAATTAAACGGAATACATAATAAATCTAGAGAATTACTTAAAACCTAGGCTGTATAATCATATATAGCTGTTAAAGTTATCAAGAGACTATTAGCAGTTAGATGTGGCATTTGTAATTTCTAGCCTTAAATTGCTTGTGTTAAACAGCTCACACATTTTAATTCCAAGATGGTTTCATGTGGCTGTGGTAGATTTGTTACAAGCATATGCAATCAATGAGGGTGACCACATGATAAACAAGATGAAAAAACATATCCAATTTAAGTGGTAAATGAGGCAGGGATACGGTGGGGGAAATTAACGTGATAATGTAGTTGAAGACTATCACTGCATAAAAAAAATAGAGTAGAGTGTTGAGATTCTGCAGACAACATTGGCTCTGGCATTTCTGGTTTATAGTACTTTTCATGCAGTTGTTGTTGTTTCTGTCTATTTATGATAGCACTCATGATCTTCTAGGTACTTTCCAAACACCCAAAAGGGATAACTTCACAAGCTAAGGACAGACAGTAGACAGAGGCTAGAGAAAGGGGGAACAACAGTAGACAACATAAATGAAGTCAGTTCATTGTAAGAAGCATAGCAAAACTGGGACTTTAAGAGAAACTTAAATGTGAACAAAATAGGGGTGCTGCTCAGGGTCATACCAAGCATACAAGGACGAGTAGAAGAAAAGGCATGGAAGCGATTTTCTAACAAGGTAACGAGCAGGCAGAGTAGAGGGGGTGAGGGCTATGCAAAGGTTGACAAATGAGGATACACTTTGATCTGTACAGTTTGTGAACAGTAGAGCTGGTTGAAAATGCAGACCATTTTCCTCAATTTTCTTTTGGTGAAATTTAACATTTTTGAGAAATATGGACCACTCTCTAAGCTGTCAAAAGAATGCAAAAATTATTTTTGAGAAATTTCAGAACTTTTCTACCAGTTCTAGAAACAGCTCTTGTTTCTTTCATAACAGAATGTCACATAAATGACACATGAAGAGATACACACATACATACATTTATTTTGGTTTCCTTTATTCCTGTTAGTGTATACTTTTACCAGGATTTGTTGAAGCAAACATTTGCTGCATTGCTTAAATTTTCTATAGCACAAGAAAACAATATGGCTTGTACTTTTCTATTCATACCAGTAGACTTTCCTGAGAATACTTATAAATGAGTGTGTTGTTGGCATAGGCACAGTAAATATGAAAGACTGTAAATCCTGTCAAAGATGTTAAGTATCAGTAATTCACCATGTCAGTTCTACTGATATTTCTATGGTATTTGGGCTGCTGAAGCTAAGAGCTGTAGAGTTTCTTTTTTTTCTTTTGATTTATTCAGGATTTTCCAGTCCAGAGTTTGCAACATAGTCACCCCTAGAATGTTATTCTTGTATTACCCTCGTGGATATTCTGATCTATTTCAAACCCAATGTTACCAATGTTCATGTTAAAGTTAGAGAAAATCCACCATTTACACCAGTTTAAACCTGCAAGTGACCTGTGCTCCACACTGCAGAGGAAGGCAAAAATTCCCCAGGGTCTCTGCCAACCTGACATGGTGGAAGATTCCTTCCTGACCCCAAATATGGCAATCAGACCCTGAGCATGTAGGCAGGACTCACCAGCCAGACACCTGGGAAAGATTCTCTGTAGTAATACAGAGCCCTCCCCTTCTACTGTCAAATCACTGGCTGCTGGAGATATTTCTGGTCTTATACCAGGGCTGAACACAAGCATCTCATTGTCTGAAGACAAACTTGATGAACAATTAACAGGAACATGGTCTTCATTCTCAGAGCAACTCTCAACATGATCTGGCACAAATCACTATCACCTAATACGTTGTTATAACACGATGACTCACTTTCAAGATTGCAAATCCATTTTTTAAGGTCAGAAACAGACTATCGTGCCCGTTGGTTCACCATCTTGAATTGCACAACACAGAAAAGTCTCCTGAGTCTGCAGTGTTTGGAGCACAAAATCTAGACAGAAAATCCCCTCAAGAAGCCAGGCAGAGAGAGCCAACTTCAGTGTACTCTGTTGCATATACCTAACAAGCCTCGATTTGAAGGGACCAACCTTCCTGGAGTACCTTCTACCTTAGAATGACTATATGCAGCACCCAGTGTCACTGCAATGCATTATCATTTAGCATATGCTAACTATTACAATAAAAGATACTCATTAGAAGCAAATGTGTATATTAGTGTATAAATGTGTATAACTAGTAAAAATACAGAATAACAGTGCAACACATTTGGGGTATATTTGTACCTCACATACTTTTTTGTAGCAATGTTTTTCATATTTTTTTTCCCTCTGATTGTATACGTGTGCCTAGGTGACAATGTCTTAAAGCAACATGGTTGGATGGTCACTAGTGGATGAGTGCTTGGAGCAACATTATCCTGTGAATGTGGATGAGAGGTAGGTGCCTAAATTAAAATAAGTAATCAAACTGTGACCATGGTTGGGGAAGTGCAGATAGGGCTACAAATGCCTTTTTTTTTTTTTAAACTTTCTGCTACCAAGGAAAGTGCCTAATTTCCTATTGTATGCAGAACTAGCCACTGTAATCTCTTATTTTGTGGCTATTTTGCACTCCGCACAGTTGCAATTGACTACAGCTACAGCAAAGCATTACAGAATCTTGTCCTAATTGTATAGAAAACAGTACATGTACTACAAACACTAAATACTTCGTTATCACTAGACTTGTTTCCTGTTCTTCTATTTTGCAATGGCATTCCACTTTCTTATTAAAAGAACTATGCTGTTGTCTGTATCATGTCCTAGCCTCTCACTGTGATTCCAATACATAAACAATAACACCCCTTCATGGGTGGGAATTGAAAGAAAGTTAATGAAACTGATCACCATATTGGGACCTTCAGGATACTCATCCTACCTTACAGAGAAAAGAATATCTTCTATTTAGTGGCAACCAAGAGAATATGGATTGTTGTGTCCAATAGATTCTATTTTCATTCCTGACCCTATATAAAAAGCCACTATCTGAGGGGTAATTCTGATTTACAGATTGTCAGCCAATCAATGATATGGAGAGAATCAACAGGGAGGTTGTGACAGACTATACTCCTTTTACAGGATTATGATAAATTTTGTACAAATGATACCTCACAAGGCATACTTTGAAAACTCATAATTTGTTGATCATTATTGGCCTGGTAAATTGTGTGGCAACATTGCATGTAAATTTATAGGATTCCTCTGTACGGTATAATTAGACATGATCCAATTCTGGGGGGAGCAGCCAGAAATTAGTTCCCCAGAGATGAAAGGCTAGCCAGTGACTCAGCCAGGTGTCAGCGAAATCCAATAGACCACCCCCTGATTAAGTGGCCATTCTTTGTCAGGAAAGAGGATGTGGGTTAAAATCTACATATTGACAAAGGAACAGAAGGGGGTTCCCTTTGACTTTGTCTCCTGAACCTCAGCTGGAGATGGTTCTTGAAGAAGAGAAAGAACTATAAATGGAGAGAGGAGGCACCCCAAATCACTTCTCCCGGTCTTTCTACTCACGACATCAACAACACCCGAAGCACATAAGAAACAGCATTGGACTGAGGGAGAGATCCTGACTGACAAAGGCCTTTGGCTCTGTCAATCATGAAGCCCTGTGGAAGTTTTTGGCCAGATTTGGCTGCCCTACAAAATTTATTAAAGTTATAAGGCTTCTCCAGGATCAGATGACTGCTACGGTTCTCTGAAATGGCCTTGAGATGGAACCCTTTGTCATCAAAACTGGGGTTAAGCAAGGATACATTATTGCCCCAACTGTGCTCTCCATCTATTTAGCAGTCATTTTGGTCCTCGTTAAAGATCACCTCCCCAATGAAGTTGACATTCAATACAGAATGGAAGGGCTGCTCTTTAATCTTCCAGGTCTCCACTTGAAGTCTAAAGTCTTCAGGGCATCCATTACTGATCTTCAGTATGCTGATTGTGTCATTCTCCTGCACAAGCTTACTGAAGCCTACGACTCTCACTCAATATTGAGAAGACTAAAGTGCCCTATCAACGTGCTTCAGGTCTTGCACATGACCCACCACAAATCACCATTGAGGGTCAGACTTCGGAGAAAGTCGAGCATTTTTGGTAGCTAACTTTCTCAAAACACAAAAATCGATAGTGAGATCCGGCATAGGATTCAAAGTGCAAGTGCTTTCTTTTGGAAATTGCTTTGACACATTTTCACAGACTGTGACTTATAGATCTGGATCTTGGTGTCCTGTTATAAGACAATTGTTGTTCCTACACTCCTCTATGGATGCGAAACCTGGGTGACTATCAATAGCACCTCAAGAGTCTGGAGAGGTACCACAAACAATGCCTCTGGAAGATCCTTCGCGTCAAGTGGCAAGATCTCTGCATTAATGCCAGCATCCTCGCTAAAGCCAATGTCATGAGCATTGAAGCAATGATCCTCATGCACCAACTCCTCAGGGCAGGACATTGTGTGCGGATGCCAGACTTTCGCCTCCCAAAACAAGTCCTCTACTCTCAGCCCATGGTTAGAGATCTCATCGTGATCAAAGGAAACGCTACAAAGACACACTGAAAGCGTATCTTAAGAAAACTGATGTTGACATCACAAGCTGGGAGGAGCAAGCTCCCAACCAACCCCCGTGGTGCCATATCTTCCATCAAGCAGTGGTCTGCTTTGTGGAAAAGCACCTTTCCCTTAAAGCTGAAAAGAGAGAGAAGGAAGGAAAAAGAAAGAACTCTCAGAAGGCAGCTGATCTGCCATGAAATGTCTGTACCTACTGCAGGCGGATTTGCGGTTCCAGGATCAGACTCCTGAGTCATTTTAGGACCCATATGTAAATCCATGGTAGAGATTATCCTCAAATTGAGGGATCACCAATCAATCAATTTACTTCTATTTTCTTGTCTCAGTTCTGACTTTTATGCCTTATTACTTGTAATCATTTAAAATCTATCTGTAGTTATAAACTTATTTTACTATTTTATCTAAACCAGTGTGTTTGGATTGAAGTGTTTGGGAAATGTCATTTGAGATAACAAAATTAGAGCATATCATTTTCTATTAATAAATGACTGAGTTTATATGTATTGTTCAGGAGAAGGCTGGGCAGGACAAGGAATACATTTCTGGAGGAAAGTCAGGGGCTGGGAATTTGCTGGTGTTTCTCTGCAGTATAATTCATGAGTGGCTGGCCAGAGCACTCATACAGTATAACTGGGAGTAATTTACGTGCTGGAGGCTGTGTGTGAGCAGACCAAGAGTGGTAGCTTTCATACCGAAACAGTGTAAAGTGCACTCTAGGTTGGAGAATTGAGGGAACACAGCTGTTCATAAGTCCAAATTGTACCCTGGATAATATCACAGAGGTAGATAATGATCAGGAGGTGACGATGTGGGGGATAATTCCATTCCAGGTCCCACAATATCAGTTTAACCTCTTGGCCAAGCAATATGGCAACATATGCAGCTAAAATATGTATTGACCTATTATTTTTATTCAGGTGTGCTGGACACTGCCTGACACTCTGATGTACAAAATTTAGTGGAGACTCATGTCTGTCTCATGACAAAAAAATACTCTTGGGGTCTTGAAGATATTTCTAAGTCCTGGGATAAAGAATTGGCACATTCTATAAAGGCTCCATAATAGTCAATTGTATGCCATAATTCAAAACACGTTTCTATAGATTTACACTTAATTTAATTCAGCAACAACAAAATATTTAGACTGTATTAGACACTGCAAAAATTAGATAGGATTGTAGCTGTTCCTTCAGTTACATGGTAAAGACAAGGACATATTTTGACACGTGGGAATTCCTGCAGTTAAACATCTATGGAAAGATAGTAGAATTGGAATGATTTGGGGCTTTAGCAATCAAACACTGGTCGAGAACTGCATGGTAGGATGAATTTGAGCCTCTCAGTAACAGTGTTCATGGTATCTGAGACTATCCAAGATCACAAAGAAAATACTTTTAGAGGTGGAAAAGTAAATCAAGGCACAGAATACGACAATGGTACTCTGACTTCTCTGACCAAGTGGCCAAAGACAGGGCCACCTTTGCCACAGGGATCAACTGTACAAGTTGAAGAAATCTGGACTCTGCTTTTAGAAACATTTAATTAAGGAACTCCAAGGCTCCATGGACAGTCCAGACCTCTTCTTCGTCACCCTTGACTCCTCCCCCCACTTCATTTTCCCTTGCTGTCACACATCCCACCTCTATCTTGTCTGTGTTGTCCGCTTGTTACTTGTAAAGCACTGAATTATTTATTTGTATTTCTGTTATGCTTAGGAGCTGTAGTCATGGACGCAGGACCCCAAGCATAGAACAGTTAGTCCCTGCCCTGAAGAGCATACAAGTGACACAAGGTGAAGGAAGAGGTAGAACATATAAGCAGAAGAAACTAAGTGATGGCAAACAGCATGTAAGTGTCATAGTTGGTTGGTTTGCTTATTTTTTATTTTGTGAGTTTAGTTAGGAGGCAATAAGATGAAGAGACGGCAAGAAGAGTATAAAGATGATGCTCAGGCAAAGAAAACATGAGGGAGGTGGAGAGAAGGGAAAAGTTGGAGAAAATCAGCCAATCAGCCCAGGGCAGAGAAAATCCATTCATAACTGTAGTAATGGTCTCCAAAGGACCAAAGAAAACTTTGGCAGATTCTGCTCCTGTCACCTGGAATCTCTGGCTGGCTCTTTGTTTTATATAGTTTCATATTAAAGTTGTTAAAAATGATGGTTGCATATGAATGTTAACACACTGCTGTATGTTACAGATGGTAATTTTAGGTTTATAATTTTCATTTTTTTGTGTTGTGATGTTTGTACTGAAAAGTAAAAATGCCAACCTTTTATTAAAAGGAAAAAAATCACAGACTGCATCTCTTTGAATGCTGCACCACAGTCTCAAATTTAAATTCTAACCATGTTGAAGATGGCTATTACATAAAATAGCAACTTTTGGTGTTTTCATAACTCATTTTTGTGGTTGAAATATGCCAGCAATGGAAATGGAGCATAATCTTTGCCCTAAAGTATTCAGTAGTTAAAAACAACATATGCATATTATTGAACAAAATGACTTGAAATACACCTGAAATATTTGAGACCTCATGCTCCTCTCAATTGCAAAAATTGCTTGTTGGTCTAAATTTCAAATGATTTTCTAACCAATAGTAATGACTGCTAATCCAAAACGCATTTTAATCTGTGAAACTCTGAGGCAAATGGACTGTAGGCTATCATGAGTTAAATTCACAGCAGGAATTGGCTGGGAATAATCAGTTTTCACTAATCAGACGAGCTTTTAATCTAACACATGCTAATAAGTCAAAAGAACAGAAAGAATTTATGTTGTATGGGTTTTTAATTTGTTCTCCCATGGGTTCCTTTATTTCCCACTTAGGAGGAAGAAGTATCCCCTCACATGTCCATTCTTTAAAATTTCCACCTTCATCTTCCTTTGAGTCCATCAGTGCTGTTTCATAATTGGCCTTGGAGACCACAGCAAATAATATGAAGCAGTCCTTACCTGGGTGAGTATTCACTTTCTTGCTGTGCTTCTGGGATAAGCTTAATAAGTGGTGCATGGGGTGTCATGCATTAGGTGCTGAATGATATTGAAGGTCACGACCTATCTGGCTAGAAGACTTTGTACTCAAGGAATTTTATGTTTAAAGTGTGTGCTGGAGGAGTCAGCCTTGCTGAGAGCCAAATTCTTTATGCAAGAGGGGATGAGAAAACTCATGGAGAGCCTGAAGAGAGAGAGAAACATGGGGGACGGGTAGGAGAAGATGGGAGAAAAAGCAATGCAAGGTGACCTAAGTATGGGGACATTATGAGGGGCATCTGATGGAAAGACAACGGACCTACTTTGTGACTCCAAGTGCACAAAAAAATATCATTGTCCTAGGCAAACAGTACATAAAAATGGCTAGACCACTGGTCTATCTAGCCCTGTATCCTGTCTTCCCATGCCAGTGCCAAATGCTTCAGAGGGAATGAACAGAACAGAATAATCATTGAGTGATCCATCCTCTGTCATCCAGTCCCAGCTTCTGGTAGTCAGAGTTTAGGGACACCTAGAGCTTGGGGTTGCATCCCTGACCATCTTGACTAATAACCATTGATGGAGCTACCCTCCATTACTTATCTAATTATTTTTTAAACCCAGTTATACTTTGGTTTAAAATCTTTCCCTACAACCCTAATCCTGTTCCATGCAGTGCTCGATTTCCAGAGCTGGGACTAGAACCCTGCAGGATTGACTCCAGTTCTGTCTGCCCTAACCACTAGACCCCAGTTCCCTCCCTAGGCCAACCTTCTTATCTGAGAAGTTCGAGATCAGGATTAATAACTGAGCACAATTTTACCGTGAATTATTGTTGATTTTCTTACTGAGGTAGTCCCTAAGGCCCCAGAAAGCAGGAGCAGTACAGACAGAGAGGAAGATGCAGTTCCTGAATTGAATTGCTTCAGTCTGAAAAGACAAGGTAGGCAGTCAAGGATAGATGGACAACAAACAAGCAAGTGGCTTGAGGTGATAAGACCATATCTCTGATGGTTTTTCCTGCTTTAAACTATTACTGTTTTTCCTAATTTATTTTAAACCTTTATTTACTACTTTAACATATTCTATTTTTGTCCTTCTCTGTTTTCTCTCTGTGTGTGTGTTATCTATTTTATTTATATTTCCCTATATTAGTTTTAGATAGAGATGGTAGTTTTCAAACACACACATTTTTAATTCAAGTTTTTCATTCAAGTTTTTTCAATTTTGTTTGTGGGAAATTTTTGAAACAAAGCTAAAGGAAAATTTCAGCAGAGGGAGGGAGCCTGGCCTGGCTCTCTCCACAACTGCTCTGGCAGCTTCAGGCATATCCAAGCTGGTGTGTGCTGCTGCTGCTTTGGCAGATGCGGGCCCGCCTCTTTGTAGTGTTTGTGTTCAGTTGTTTGTCATGCTGCCTCACCAATGTAAATGACAGCTGGGAAATGGTGCCCCCTGAATAGCCTCTTCTGTCACCCAACCCCCTGATTTTCTCTGAGCAGCTCGCAGGCAGGGAGGTCTTCAAGAAATTAACACAACTTGCATAAGGCAACTTGCATAAGGCAACTTGCATAAGGCAAACTGATGCTGAGAAATAAGAAAAAGATCTCAAAGAAAAATGTAATGTTTAATAACAAGTTAAATCTGGTGTCCCTGTCTATGTTGTGTTAGAGCCCAGAGACTAGAGTTTGGGGCGGGGGTTCAAAGTGAGTCATAATTCCCCTTTTCTTCCCTGCTAGCAGACTGGGTTTATTAGAAAATGTGGCTATAATTGATGGTTACTACATAGTAAATAAATGCTTCCTATGAAAACTTGTGGTTCCACAGCTTTGGATGTGGAACCTCTGCAAGATTTTGTGATAAATGTGTTGGGCCTCAAGTATAATTCAGAAATAATAAGCTTCTCTGGCTCTTCCTATTCCAGATCTCACTGCTGTGGATTTACCTGTTGTGAGAGAGTCCACAATGGGCATAGAGTAGGCATTGCTCCCTGGTGGCTTCTCACTGGTAAATGGCCCTTCAAGGGCTATAGTTAGCTGATGTATCTCTGAGCAGCCCCAGGCTGCATTAATCTTTTCTGAGGCTGGGTGTAGAACCTGGATCAGAGTCCTAACCAGATCCTTTTTAGTGCCCCACCCCCTCAAAGAAATTCTTTGTTCAAACTGCACAAAGAAAGATAAAGCTTTTACAGTTTGATGCTGCTCCCACCTAATTCAATGGGAGCTTTACTACTGATTTCAGTGGGAGCAGGATTGGATCAGATTCTTAACCCATTATTTCCTCCATAACAAGAAACAATAATGGAAACTGGGCCATGAACATTATGTCCCAAGAACTTCTGCACTGTATTTATGGACACAATTGTGAAAATAAAGGTCATCTATCATTTTTGTGGAAATGCCATGAAGGTTCAAAGTGCCCTCAACTCCTGTTGAATTCAGTGGGAGGCAAATGCACTCAGTTGCAGGTTTGGTTCCTAAAAGCATTAATATTGTCTCTGCCTTATTGCTAGTGTTGCAATTATTTTCAAGACAAGCAGGACTGAGGCCCAGTGCTTCATATAATGGAAGATTAGACTAAATGAGAATGGAAGCATTCCCATGCATTCAGGGCTGGCTCTAGCCATTTTGCCGCCCCAAGCATAGCGGCATGCTGTGGGGGGCGCTCTGCTGCTCGCCGGCCCCGCGGCTCCTGTGGATCTCCCGCAGATGTGGCTGCGGAGGGTCCGCTGGTCCAGTGGCTCTGGTGGACCTCCCGCAGGCGTGCCTGCGGATGCTCCACTGGAGCCTCACCCTCCACAGCCACGTCTGCGGGAGATCCACCGGAGCCGCCTGCTGCCCTCCCAGCAACTGGCAGAGCGCCCCCTGTGGCATGCTGCCCCAAGCACGCGCTTGGCATGCTGGAGCTTGGAGCCAGCCCTGTATGCATTCAGTTTGGTTCTAGCAGCTGAATTCCACTGCTGTTTATAGCACAGGTACTTGTTAAGAAAGGAAGTCTTTAAGAATTTTTGTCCATCATGAATCTTGTACTTCACTGAACAACATATCTAAAAGGCTTATATAACTCCAGAGTATTATCTCTGATTGCCATGTTCAGTCTTGCTCTTATTTTTCACACAGCTGGCTTGTATGTAATTTTTAATAGCTATTCTTAGCTGTGGCAGGAACAATGTGCAACATTTGCTGCAAAATGTTTATTTGCTTGAAGGGACAATAATTTATTGCTTCACTAATTGACAAGTAATTGTAACAGGACACAAGGGTGTTTGGTAAATAGAATCTTCACTTGCTGTGGGATGTTGATTGATGTAACCTCTTACCATTTGAAGACTCAGTTATCAGAATGGTTTGCTAGACTATTTTGGAATTAAACTTGGATATTCTGCCAGAAATTTTTGTTTTGATACATCTTCATATTTAATTGACGTATAACGGGGGAAAAAAAGATGCCTTGACTTTGTAGGCATATAAGGAACAAATTAGTTTGGGTTTGGGAAGCACAGTTTCCCATTAAATCAGATAAGTTTTTCTTTACATAGAGTGAATTTGATAAGATGAACAGAAAGGACAGATTCTTTGGTCAAGTTGAGTGTGTTCGGAGTGGGGAGGGGAAGGTGGCTTCAAGCCACCTTTGCAGATCCAGGGAACAGCTGGAGAACAATCCAATCCCTGAAGTAAATTGGAACAGCTTAGGGCTGCTTCATCTTATGGCTGGTTGCCCACCCAAAGGGCCTTTCTGGTAGCTGGGAATCATCCTTCACACACATACCCCTTTCCTATCCTGGGGGTAAGGCTAGAGCTGTCATGGGCTCTGTGCAGCCTGGGTTTTCCCTTTGTGCAAGAGGTGTCTGCAGGCTTTTTAACAGGAGGCAAAATAGCCAGAGCAAGGGCCAGAAGCTGGCCCACTATGAGAGAGGTTGCTGCTCCCCGTGAGTTAATCTTATGTGATTGCAGAATTATCCACAACTTGCAAAGGAAGTGCTCTTCTATTGACAGAGTCCCTTTCTCTGAATTTGCTCACCATGTTTCCTAAAAGGAAAAGTAAGCTATCCTTTTTAATGACATTAACTACATCAATATGAGAAGTTCAAACTAACATCCAAATAAAATAAGAAGTGGGATAAATATTTGTTTACCTTCTAAAATTAAACAACATCCTTTATTCATTTACAAATTGGTTCAGATAAGTTTCTCTTTTTCTGCCTCATTCTCTCCAGCTCCCAAGTTGGTAATGGCTCCTTTCCTTCCTCCACCCCTTACCCTATCCTTGCAACAATCACATGACTCTACTCTCTCCCAGTGACCTTCCAAGAGGTTTAGTGCCTTTGCCTATTATTTGCTAGTAGCACTAGGTGGCTCCTCCTACCTCCCCCACTTAGTAAGGGGAGGTAATACAGGGCTTCCTGGAATGTTAAATGTAAGGTGAAAGTGAGAACTATGGAGATTAAGGAGTCTAACAGGGTGGCTTGCTTCTTTTAATGACCAGAGGTCTGGGGCCAGCCAATCCTAGTTACTAAGCAGGCACACCTATGCAGCAGTCAAGTGATTTCCTTATAAGACCAGCAGGAAGCTGAAGAGAAGGAGTGGGAGCTGAGGAAACTATAGAGAAACTGCATAGAGTGAGAGAGACTCCTTTAGGGAAGACCCTGAGACCAGAGGAGTTGCCCTAGTTAGGACGGCTGGGATTACACTCCTAAAGAATTTAGATCAGATACAGGGCCCAAAGCGTTAAAGGTGTTAACATGACCCTGTAACTGTCCAACATTAAACAGTTTTAAACAAGGTTTAGGGTTTGGTATACAGACCTTAACCTGTTTAATACCCCCAGCAAACACCATTAAAATTTTGTTTCAACCTTTTATTAGAGACGATAAAGGGGGAGACCACAATGGAAATGTGAAGTATTAAGGAAGGCTTTCATTATATCTACATCCCTTATTCCTTTACTCTTTAGCTGGACAGAGGTTTTAGAAGGAAAACTCCCTAGCTGACAGTCTCTCCAATGGTAATAGTTGTTCTTTTTGGAAAAAAGAAAATGTTATTTGAGATGGATTGGAGCTGTCATAGTTGCTGTTGTTAAAGTCCAATTCTGTTTCATAGAATACAAAACAAGACACACACAAAAGGGAAAAGAGAAGAACAGAAAAATAGAAAGCACAGCTTCTGTCTTTGGTGTTTACTTTCACTTGTAGTCTCACTGCTGAAAGTCATAGGCACAGCCCATTGGCTCGTTAGCCACTCCAAGACCTGGGCAAACTTGTACCAGTTTTGGGCTGTTTATGGCATTGCTTTTAGCTGTCTGTTCATGGTCACAGACTTACAGCAGTGTTGAAAAATATACAGTCTTGGAGTGTTGAGCGAGACTCTTATTAGACAAAAGGAGAGAAAGAAAGTGAACTCTTGGAGGGTGAGAAGAGACACAAAGTCTCACATCCCACATACTGTTTGGGATTTAGCCAGAACTGGTGGAGGTGGTGGTGTCATGTGGGTCCCACTCTCTGGCCCAATCTGGTCAGGACATTTCTCAGGATCAGGATGAAGAAGAGTGGGAGTGGGAGCCATGGTGGTGAATCTTGCTCCTTCCCCCTTCTGCCAGACAGCGTTGCAGTAGCCAGCTTTTCCCCCAAAAAAGTTAATTTGGACCCCAAAAGGAGTGATGAATGGAATAGCTTATCCACTCATTATTTTGTTCACCAAATAGGCCTAATTTTGGTTCTCTGTTTTTGGTCCCACAATTCTCGTTTTACCAGGCATGATCTTAACACAGTCCTTGAGTTATATGAGGAGGCCTTTTTGTTTGGATTAATTCAAACTTTGTTTCCCTTTTGCATCTCTTCCCATTAACATTTGTCATATGTGATTGAAGCATTTCATAAACTTTAATCCACTTTTCCACAGTTGAACTCACAATTACAGTACATTTTTAGGCTCAGTTATTACAACAGATGTCAGGGGTGGTTTGGGAGCCTGCAGCAAGTAAAGGAAATGTTACCCAGCTTCAGGAAGCAGGAATGGGGGCTCCCTACCCAAGGGTGGAATGACTCTGAACTGGGATAGGGACCAAAGTGTGTTAGGACTAAATAAATTTCACCTTAGAAGATGAGTGTGTTTATCACCTTTGGACTGTAATCTGGAGTTTTTGAGGTGTCCAAGAAGGGAAATTGAGACAGGGCATCATAGAGCCAACCCAGGCTATGAGGAGGCACTCCTATGCTGGCAGGTCAGGTGCCAGCTCATGCCAAGGCTGCTGGGCCTCACTAAACACTGACAAATGCATAGCTGGAAACCAGTCTGACTCACCTGGGTATTTAGTATTCATAAAATACATATTACAGTTATAAGAATGCATTTAGTGTTTAGACTTTATGAAATGCTGCATGTATTAATCTTACCTTATAACATGGGATACAGATATTATAAGTAACATTTAAGAGCTTGCTCTGTAACTAGAAACATGTTTGCTAAGACTGTATATCCATCCCATCTGGGGAGAAGTATTACCAAGTGTGAAATACTAGTTTACCACAAGAGGTTTTGTTTCTTCCCCCAAGAAAGGTCAATAGACCCCATTAAAACCATTGTGGAACATGTTATATCCTTGGGGGCAGCAGTTTTAGGAAGAATCACTGGAGATACAGAGAGCTGTAAACCTTGGAGCAGCCATTTATTGCCACACCAGAACTAACCAACAGCCAGCCAAAACTGGCTGGGCTATCCCCTAATAATCTAACTCAGTTGTCATAGCAACACAAGATTCTATTATCACGACAACCAAATACACAACATATTCCTCCCCATTTAATAAGAATGTTCCCTAAATAAAACAAACACTGAACTAGAGAAGGAGGGTGGACTGCCTCCATTCCCCGGCTAAACCCCGTGGATTATTTTGCTTTGTAACTGTGGGTTCACCCTAGCTAAAGATCCAGCCGACGAGGAGGCCTTCTGTCTCTAGGTGGATTACGGCGAACTTTTGATATTGTTGCACCCAAAAGCATCTTGGGCATGGGCCTGACAACGGGCTCAGGGTTCATAGGATGAATGAGTAAGGATGGGGTATCAGCTTGTGCTGGGCAGAGGGGTATCTCTGCTGCTGGCAGTAATGGAGGGGAAAAGTCAGGAATAAGTGACTCTTGATTCGCTGTCTCGCTGGAGGCGGTGAAGTCAGGCAACTCAACTGAAGATGTGTCCTGAGGACTGGTATGACCTGGTAGCAGGTGATCTACATGTTGCCGCCAGGTGAGATCCTCTACAGTGTAGGAAACAGGTCGTGTTTGAGCAATGACAGTGGCAGGGACGCATTTAGCTCTAGAAGTATAATTCTGAGCCAAAACTGGTTCGATCTTTTGCTCTGGGTGCATGCCTGATGACTTGATCTTGCTGCTGACATTGCACAATTTGTCAGGGTTCAGAAGGTTTCAGCAGATCAAAGCAACTGTGCAACTGTCGTCCCATCATTAGAAAGGCCAGGGATGCCTTGGTCAGGGGGGCTGTGACTAGATACCCTCTCACCTAGCCATAAGGCTTTTCAGCTTCTAGTGACTCCTGAACTCCTTGCTCCTGGTAAGCCAGGAAATGGACCTATATATATGTGGTGCAGGATTCTTGGAAAAGTGGACCGTGTGCAGTCACATAGGTTTTATAAATCTAAGACTATCTTTTCATTTTCTCCCCCCTGTACATAAGAAGCACCAGCAGGAAAAAAGCCACTTTAATTTACTGCATTTTTGAGTTTTATTGTAATTTCAAATAACTTTATGAAATGAGACTGCATCACAGAAGGCCTGTCACAAACAAGTTACTGCAGGATGCCACTTCTAACATCATTGTGACAGCTAATGTGCAACACCATTGACTGGCTGTTACAACCCATTTAGTGGCAGAGCCAAGAATACCATCTAAGTTTCCTAAATCATGGTCCAATACCTTAACTTGCTGGACAATGTCCTTCTTAACAATTTGCTGAAGGCCTGGCATTGTGGAATTGAAATGATTTACATATTTATATTTCAAGGATAGGAAACTCTGACACAACTGAGGGCTCATGCCCTAACTTTTTGTGCACAAACCTGTTTGCAAAGATTTAAACTGAAACTCCTTGGAAATTCCACAAAGCTGTGGCTTTATGTTAGAGAGATTCCTAGAAGATAAACAGAAGTCTCCTCTGTACAGGAATAGTGATTTGTAAGGATTTTGCTTCCCCTCTGCTTACCAGTCTATGTCCCCTCTTAAATTATAGACTTGTAGAATATAGCCTATACTGTCTTCTACATATACCCCAGCCCTTCACACTGAAGTTAATCTCAAGCTTCCTGATCAAATGGTAACAACAACGATATTAATGACTGCCAATTTTAAAATAGAAATTTTAATAAGTAATTGTTAATTTGGGTGAGTTCTGGGTTCCTGTAAAGTTGTGCGGCCGGGGCTCGACCCTCCCTGAGGGTGGAGGGGAGCCACACCAGCCTGCTACATGTAGTCGGGTCCTGCCCTTTTCTTCAAGGTGGAGCAACAATGCACAGTCGCTTGGGGCCTCCAGCCTTCTGCTGCAAGGCGGGACCACAGCACACAGTTAATTAGGAGCTCAGGCCTTCTGCTGCAAGGCTGAGCAGCAATATACAGTCTGTTGGGAGCTCAGGCCCTCTGGCTCAGGGCCGAGCACTAATACCCAGTTAATTAGGGGCTCAGGCCCTCTGCTGCAGGGCGGAGCACCAATACACAGCCAATTGGGGGCTCAGGCCCCCTGTCTCAGGGCTGAGCAATAATACACAGTTAAGCAGGGGCTCAGGCCGTCTGCTGCAGGGCTGAGCAACAAGATATAGTCAATTGAAACCTCAGGCCCTCTGTCTCAGGGCTGAGCAGCAATCTACAGTCAATTAGGAGCTCAGGCCCTCTGTTCCAGGGCTGAGCAACAGCACAGTCAATTAGGAGCTCAGGCCCTCTGTTCCAGGGCTGAGCAGCAATACAGTCAATTAGGAGCTCAGGTCCCCCTGGCGCAGGGCTGAGCAACAATACAGTTAGGTGGGAGCTCAGGCCCTCTGTCTCAGGGCTGAGCAATAATACACAGTTAAGCAGGGGCTCAGGCCCTCTGCTGCAGGGCTGAGCAACAAGATAGTCAATTAAGACCTCAGGCCCTCTGTATCAGGGCTGAGCAGCAATCTACAGTCAGTTAGGAGCTCAGGCCCCCTGGCGCAGGGCTGAGCAACAATATAGAGTTAGGTGGGAGCTCAGGCCCTCTGTCTCAGGGCTGAGCAACAGTACAATTTAAAGGGGGCCCAGCCCTAAGTTCAGGCGGGGCGCCAACCACGGAGTCACTAAGCTCAGACCCTTTGGCTCAGGGCTGAGCAAACGAACTAGTCTTAATGGCCTCCTCAGAGGCTGGCAGGGGGAACGCAGGCCCTCCCACTCCACTGCGTTCCAGCCCGGGGCCCTAGTAGCGGCTATCACCGCTGACGGTCACCTGACCGCAACACACTGACATAGGCTTAGGTATGTCTGCAGCCTGACTGTGGTCGGCTGCCCTCGGGCTACTTCCAATTTCCCCTTCTGGGCCTACCTGGTCCATGGTGTCAACTCCCAGGAAGTCCAACAGCATGGGTTTCTCGCGGCCGGGGCTGGGGGAGGTAGGTCCAGCAGCTCCTCTGGGAAATCCGGCCAGGCTTGCTCCGGGGGTTCCTCGGCGTAAAGACAGGGACGGGGAAGCTCTGGCAGCTCCTCCGAATAGCGGGCGCGTGGAAGCTCTGGCGGCTCCTCCCAGCAGCGGGCGCGGGGGAGCTCCATCCAGTCAGGGCAACTGCCCTGGGCCCTAGTGGCTTCCCAGTCCCGAGCTCCCTGTGGCAGGTCTGCTCCTGGCAGAGGCTGGGCTCTAACTGAGCTCTGACAGCCGGCTTTTATGCTTCTGGATCACTGCCTGACCCTCTGAGGGGGCGGGCTGACTGCTCTGTAGCCCCGCCCCCTCAGGTATCTGGCAGGGCTCGACCTTCCCTGGGGGGGAGGGGAGCCACACCACCTCGCTACAGTTCCATACAAACCTTTTGCATAACCCTGCCTCGAAGATACAAGCTACATATGGCTGTAAGAAAATGTATTTCCCATCATTTAGCATTCCCTTTTGCTTTAATTGGATAAAATATTATTTTTTGTTTGCTGTTTTGTGTTTGTATAGTGTTGCTGAATCTTCAGTCTTCCAACCAAAACTGACTGTTTCTGAGCTAAAAATGTGTAATTTTTTTTATTCTGAGTCGAATTGAGGCTTGGGAAACATATCGTACTGTGTAAGTCAATCAATACTATAATATAACAGTTGTTTGATCAGCTCTAACAGTAGACAGATACTGAATTTTTTGATACATTTATTATTAAGATCCCTGTACTGACTTATGTTAAATGGAAATATTTTTGTTTCCCAGAAATCGGAGTGGTAGGAGAAGATTGTAAGTAGCAACAGTATATATATTTCCAAGGAAATTTCCTATAGCAAGTATTCAAGGACCATGTGGTCCTTACAGGTGTGAAAATGAGATTGTGGAAAGATGCGCTACTTTAGCTTTGAAGGAGTTAAGTGAAAATGAAGAAGTGGGCTTGAAACTAAACAGAGCTCATCAGATAACTTGTTCCAATAAAAGACATGGTGCAATACAATTTTGTTTGAATGACCCTCTTAAATGAATCTTTGCTTCAAACAAACTAACAAACAGAAAAAAGCTATATCCTATTGATTTTTTTGTTAAGCCACTAAATTCACCCAGGACATTGTCAGATTTTGTAGTGTTTAGTATATTTTAATTTTCCTACCAAAGCTAATCAGACTTTTCTGTTATTCTCACCAGAGAAAGTGTTTATTGTTAATTAAATAATCATTTATTATAGCTCATCGGATTCTGGTATAACTATAACAGAGACAACTAGATCTTTTGCTAATGCCTAAATAAATCCACCAGCACAAGAGAAAATTACTTCTATTGTTCTGACATCACGTTAGTTTAAGTTTTGATTGAAAAGAGCAGCAGAATCAATTGCTTTGTGAACCATTTTACTGTTACCAATCTATTTTCTCAGATTTTCCTTTTCAGACATTCTTCTGAATTTGAGGTGCAGACTAGGAGATTGGATAGTCTCATGTTTCAATGCTAAACTATTGCCCCAGGAATTCTGGATTCAAAAACAACTTGTAATCAGTGTTTTTTTTTAATGTACCAGATGCATTATTGTACTGTTAGAGAGGAGCTGAATAGTGTTTCTGGGATTCCAGCTTTGTTTTTTTTATGGGCCTTCACTCACTTTCTACACAGTATTTGTTTATACTCTACTTGCTTAGCCCTTGTGCTAATCTTACCAGAGGAGATATCCAGAATTGCAAAGTAAGCATATGGTAGTTCAAGAATGAGGTGAACAGGCAGAACTGTGAAGGAAATCTTGAACTATAAATACAATTTGTTTATAGATAATGCTGTTCCAGAGCCTCACTTCCATGACCACTGTAATTAAATATGGACTAATATATTGGCAAATGAATTGCTTCTTTAAGAAGTCATTAAGATTGAAAGTTGATATCAATGGAATCTACCCAACAGCCAGAAAATATTTTGTAATGTCCACTGAATGATTCTTCTACCTCCAAAAATATGAAAAGGATGCAGTCACTTCACTCATATTGTTTAGTATTTGTCTTACAATAGGCCCTAGAGGCCACAATCAAAGCTCCGGGACCCATTGTGCTAGGTGCTATCTCCTACTATGTGTTTGTGCAGCTCTTTCCTTAAGGAACTTAATCTTACTAGAGAAGATAGACACAATGGGAGAAGAAACAGAGGCACGAAGAGGTGAAGTGACCTACCAATGTTCACACATGAGGTTCCGGATCTGCCACTGAATAGAATTTTCCTGAGTGCCAGTCTAATGCCTTATCCACTGGACCATGTCCTTCTTTACTTACTGTCAGCCCATGAAAACTACACTAATACTCAAAAAAGTTGTATTTCTCATTCTGTTTAATATTCAAGTGTTACAATGTATAGAACATAACTACCATGCTAAAAAAAAAAGTAGAAAGAAATTATTGCAACTATTGAAAGAATTGAAACTTCAGTATTTTAAACTGATGATAATTAATGAAGAAATAAAAATAAAAAATATAATTTGTGTCATTTATGAGAAGGTAACACTATTGCACCAATTCAGGAAACCACATATGTGCTTAGATGCACCTCTGTTCTGGACAGCACTTAAACCTATGCTTAAGTCTTCACATC
Source organism: Gopherus evgoodei (assembly GCF_007399415.2). Lineage (NCBI taxonomy): Eukaryota > Metazoa > Chordata > Testudines > Testudinidae > Gopherus > Gopherus evgoodei. Next base: position 59,954,998 of record NC_044327.1, read on the forward strand.
CAAATATTTATACATTGTATTATTTAGGAAATAAACATTCAGCATCATTCATGTTGTAAAAGATATTTTCACAAAAATTAATTTACAGTAATTAGGGCCAAATTGTTGCTCACATTTATATCACTCTCACGCAAACTTGAAGTTCACCTAAGGACAGAATGTGCTCCTTTTTTTTTTTTACAGCACTTCCAACATAAGAATGTCCATATTGAGTCAGACCGGTGGTCCATCTAGCCTAGTATCTTTGACAGTGGCCAATGCCAGGTGCTTCAGAGGGAATGAACAGAACAGGTAATCATCAAGTGGTCCATCCCCTGTCTCCCACTCGCAGCAAAGTGCTACATAAGTTCAAATTATTAATTACTAACATGTCTTAATAAACAGATATGATAAAATAAAATCATAGAAATTTAAGACTGGAAAGGATCTTCATAGATCATGTAGGCAATTATCTAGACAATTCCTGATAGGTGTTTATCTAACCTGTTCTGTGTAATCGCCACCATTGGAGATTTTTAAATCTCCTTGAGTAATTTGTTCCGATGCTTAACTACCCTTACAGTTACGAATTTTTTCCTAATGTTGAACCAAAATCTCTCTTGCTGCAATTTAAGCCAATTACTTCTTGTCCTGTCCTCAGTGAATAAGGTAAACAATTTATCACCTTCCTCTTTATAAACCTTTTACATACTTGTATACTGCTATTGTGTCCCCAGCCCCTCAGTCTTTTCTTCTGTAGACTAAACAAACCATTGTATTGAATATTTCCTCATAAGTCATGTTTTCTAGACTTATCATTTTTGTTGCTCTCCTCTGGACTTTCTCCAATTTGTGTACCTCTTTCCCAAAATGTGGTGCCCAGAACTGGATGCAATATTCCAGCTGGGACCTTACCAATGCTGAGTAGAGTAGAAGAATTATTTCTCATGTCTTGCTTACAACATTTCTGCTAAAACATCCAAGAATGATGTCTGCTTGTTTTACTACAGTATTACATTTTGACAGTTTGTGATCCACTATGACCTCAGATCCTTTTCTGCAGTACTCCTTCGTAGGCACTCATTTCCCATTTTGTATTTGTGCAACTGATTATTCCTTCCTAAGTGTAGTACATTTCATTTGTCTGTATTGAATTGCATCCTATTTTTTTCAGACTGTTTCTCCAGTTTTTCAAGTTCATTCTGAATTCTACTTCTCTCCTCTCAAAGTGCTTACAATCCTTCTCAGCTTTCTGTCATCCACAAACTTTATACTGTACTCTCTATGCCATCATCTAAATCATTGATGAAGATATTGAAGAGAACTGGATGGAGGACAGATTCCTGCAGGAACTTATGTAATATGGCCCTGTTTCATTGGCCACTCACTGAATTCTCAGATCCACCAGCACCAAAAGAACTGTACACCTCAGCTTGACAGTTTTTCCTCAGGATCACCTCTCTGTTCAACTCACACCACTTCAATTTGCTTATAGTGAAAACAAGTCTAAGTTTATTTAACAGAGAGTCAAGAAACCACAAGTAGACAGAAATATTGGAAACAATTGATTACATGTAAAATAGTATCATAACATGCCTTCCAGACCTTAGACTTAACTCACAAGACCATTTACTTTATCCAAAGTCTTTGCAGCATTTTCCATCCAGGCAGGTTGTTGTGACTCTCCTTTCATAAGACGGAATGTGCTAGCACTTCGTCTCCCTTTAGCTATATCAGGACGGTCCTTTTTTCTTTTTTATAATCCCCTGTTTATTGTTCTTCCCTGTGGCCCGCTTTCTTACCGACCTAGAGGTCCTTTAATCAGCATCTGGATCTGTATCCAGAGAGGCTTACATTGTGAGACATATAATATTAACTTGGGCAGACAAAGGGAAAGAATCATCTTTTTCCCACTGTCTGAACAGAATTTGTCCAAGACCTGTCACCTCCTGGTGACCTGCTTTTAACTCAGAGCTCTAAGAACACATTTTCCAGAGTAAATACATAACTTCTTAAATATTACTTATACATACATTTGAAATAGTTATGGTGGCCAGTATGTTACTGGATGTTGGTAGAGACCTCACATGGTCACTTTGGCTCACTCTTATGTAGACTTAAGATCCAGGGATTCCCTGTAAACCCCTGTGCACCCATTAAGCTCTGTGCCAGTTGGTTCCAAGGGGACTTTGGGTCACAGTAAGGGCAGAAGTATCTATGATTTGCTTGCTGGAGCATGTACCCCTCCAAAGCCTATAACAGAACCCAAGATCTGTCTCACCATTCCTTTTTTGTCAGAACTGACCAGAAAAATATCCCATCCCCCTGTAGGGCTGAATACAACTACTACTATTGCTATCCATTAGAGTGGCAGAGATGTGTGCAATGGATCTAAAGGTTCCAGCTCTGCTGATGACCCATGTGGGTACCAATATGAAGCCACAGAGTTGAGTTATTATTATTCTTTTCATTTTTTGTATGAAATTATGGGGGATTGTAAAAAAAGAATCTTAAAAAAAAAAGTTAAGATTGTAATGTCAAGCCCTCACAAGCTAGGAAATTCCAGAGTTAAGGTTGCCTGTGCAAGAACCAGCAACTAGAAGCCGAGCTGTTGCAAAGCTGGGGCTTCCAGGCTCCTGGCTTCAGTACTCAGCATCCCACTGAGCTGCACAGGCAACCTTAGTTCTGGCATTTCATAACTTTTGAGGGCTAGACTTTATCGAACTGTAAGGTTGCAAAGATATTTAAATATGGAAGTAGGTGCCTTAGTTGAGGAACCCAGGACTGACCATTTTGGCCTCTGTTTATAGAACTCCAGATGCACGTGGAGACAACTTTTTTTGATTGTCATTGATGTCCACTAGTTCTCATAACCATGTCCAGGATACCCACTAAATTAATGTCAAGTATCAGAGGGGTAGCCGTGTTAGTCTGGATCTGTAAAAGCAGCAAAGAATCCTGTGGCACCTTATAGACTAACAGACGTTTAGGAGCATGAGCGTTCGTGGGTGAATACCCACTTCGTCGGATGCATGTAGTGGAAATTTCCAGGGGCAGGTATATATATGCAAGCAAGAAGCAAGCTGGAGATAATGAGGTTAGTTCAATCAGGGAGGATGAGGCCCTGTTCTAGCAGTTGAGGTGTAAAAACCAAGGGAGGAGAAACTGGTTTTGTAGTTGGCAAGCCATTCACAGACTTTGTTTAATCCTGAGCTGATGGTGTCAAATTTGCAGATGAACTGAAGCTCAGCAGTTTCTCTTTGAAATCTGGTCCTGAATTTTTTTTGCTGCAGTATGGTCACCTTAAGATCTGCTATTGTGTGGCCAGGGAGGTTGAAGTGTTTTCCTACTGGTTTTTGTATATTGCCGTTCCTGATATCTGATTTGTGTCCATTTATCCTTTTTCGTAGAGACTGTCCAGTTTGGCCGATGTACATAGCAGAGGGCCATTTTTGGCATATGATGGCGTATATTACATTGGTGGATGTGCAGGTGAATGACCCGGTGATGCTTTGGCTGATCTAGTTAGGTCCTGTGATGGTGTCGCTGGTGTAGATATGTGGGCAGAGTTGGCATCGAGGTTTGTTGCATGGATTGGTTCCTGAGCTAGAGTTACTATGGTGCAGTGTGCAGTTACTGGTGAGAATATGTTTCAGGTTGGCAGGTTGTCTGTGGTTGAGGACTGGCCTGCCATCCAAGCCCTGTGAAAGTGTGGGATCATTGTCCAGGATGGGTTGTAGATCCCTGATGATACGTTGGAGGGGTTTTTAGCTGGGGACTGTATGTGATGGCCAGTGGAGTCCTGTTGGTTTCTTTCTTGGGTTTGTCTTGCAGTAGGAGGCTTCTGGGTACACGTCTGACTCTGTTGATCTGTTTCCTTATTTCCTCGTGTGGGTATTGTAGTTCTGAGAATGCTTGGTGGAGATTTTGTAGGTGTTGGTCTCTGTCTGAGGGGTTAGAGCAGATGCGGTTGTACCTCAGTGCTTGGCTGTAGGCAATGGATTGTGTGATGCGCCCGGGATGGAAGCTGGAGGCATGAAGGTAGGCATAGCTGTCAGTAGGTTTTTGGTATAGGGTGATGTTAATGTGACCATCACTTATTTGCACCGTGGTGTCTAGGAAGTGGAGCTCCAGTGTAGATTGGTCCAGGCTGAAGTTGATGGTGGGGTGGAAACTGTTGAAATCGTGGTGGAATTTTTCCAGAGTCTCCTTCCCATGAGTCCAGATGATGAAGATGTCATCAATGTAGCGTAGGTAGAGAAGGGGCGTGAGTGGACGAGAGCTGAGGAAGCATTGTTCCAGGTCGGCCATAAAAATATTGGCATATTGTGGGGCCATGCAAGTGCCCATAGAGGTGCCACTGATCTGGAGATATATATTGTCATCAAATTTGAAATAGTTGTGTGTGAGGATAAAGGCACAGAGCTCCGCAAACAGTTGTGCTGTAGCATCATCAGGGATACTGTTCCTGACAGCTTGTATTCCATCTGTGTGTGGGATGTTTGTGTAGAGAGCCTCTACATCCATGGTAGCTAGGATGGTGTTTTCTGGAAGGTCAACAACACATCGTAGTTTCCTCAGGAAATCAGTGGTGTCATGGAGATAGCTGGGAGTGCTGGTGGCATAGGGTCTGAGTAGAGAGTCCACATATCCAGACAGTCCTTCATTGGGAGTGCCAATGCCCGAGATGATGGGGCGTCCAGGATTTCCAGGTTTGTGGATCTTGAGCAGTAGATAGAACCCCGACCAGGGTTATTCTAAGAGTATGTTGATTTGTTCCGGTGTTCGTGTAGGGAGTATCCTGGGTAGATGGTGCAGTTTCTTAGTGTATTCTTCAGTGGGATCTGAGGGAAGTGGCCTGTAGAATTTGGTATTAGAGAATTGTCTGGCGGACTCCTTTTGGTAATCAGACCTGTTCATGATGACAACAACACTTTCTTTATCAGCCTCTTTGATTATAATGTCAGGGTGGTTTCTGAGGCTGTGGATGGCATTGCATTCTGCACGACTTAGGTTATGAGGCAAGCGATGTTGTTTTTCCACAATTTCTGCCTGTGCACGTCGTCTTAAGGTGGCCATACTGCAGCAGAAAAACTTCAGGACCAGACTTCAAAGAGAAACTGCTGAGCTTCAGTTCATCTGCAAATTTGACACCATCAGCTCAGGATTAAACAAAGACTGTGAATGGCTTGCCAACTACAAAACCAGTTTCTCCTCCCTTGGTTTTCACACCTCAACTGCTAGAACAGGGCCTCATCCTCCCTGATTGAACTAACCTCATTATCTCCAGCTTGCTTCTTGCTTGCATATATGCACCCGCCCCTGGAAATTTCCACTACATGAATCCAACGAAGTAGGTATTCACCCACGAACATTCATGGTCCTAAACGTCTGTTAGTCTATAAGGTGCCACAAGATTCTTTGCTGTTTTCACTAAATTAATGGTTGCTTTCCTTATTTTTATGTTTTAATACAATTAATTCTCCAGGAAGTGCATTTCAAATATTAACCTCAAACATTCACCAAGGCTGGTGAGAATTCTCACTCAGAAATGCCCTGCTTGTTATGCTTTAGCATCAGGGGCGGCTCTAGGCTTTTTGCCGCCCCAAGTATGACAGGCAGGCTGCCTCCGGCGGTTTGCCTGTGGCAGGATCCGCTGGTCCCGCAGCTTTGGCAGACCTCCCACAGGCATGCCTGCGGGAGGTCCTCTGAAGCCGCAGGACCAGCGGACCCTCCGCAGGCAAGCCACCGAAGGCAGTTGCCTGCCGCCCTTGCGGTGCCGGCAGAGCGCTCCACGCGGCTTACCGCCCCAAGCACGTGCTTGGCGTGCTGGGGCCTGGAGCCGGCCCTGTTTAGCATGTTTAGCAAAGGCAGTAGAGAATCATTCATCTGTAACATCTTAAATACGAATATCTTAGCAGTAACAATGATGTTTGTTCAATACCACCTTGCAGGTAAATATCACAAGTTCCTGAACAGCAAGCTACTGACAAAAACTACTACTGCTTGGATTCATTGCACATTAGTGAATGGCAGGGCTAAAAATTAAAAATAATATATTCTAAAACACTTCTTCAATCAGTGAAACAGAGAGAAATGGAAAGCACCCCACAAACTGCATGTATTTTAAGGGAACACATGAACTACAGCTGGGATTTACTTAAATATACAATTGGGGAAGTAGATGCAGAAGGAGGTGAACTGAGATAAGTCATGTTTTAATAAAACAGATAAGGCATCCATGAGAAGGCTCATGTTTGAGACAGAGGGCAAAATACTCCCTTCTGCTTAGGTGCATGTAAGGGAGCAAACAGTGGATCTGTGAATTGGATGTGGCATGGAAGTGGGCAGTGCCAGCTATGCACCATGGCAACTTCTTCCCCCTACTCCATAGATGCTCTGAAAGGATTTGGTTAGGAGCAGATCCTGTGGTCTTTACTCTTCACCCATTTCCAGTTCTACCCTGACTACGTGCTGAGTTATAGTGAGCAGAGTTCTACCCTGCACAGCTTTCTTCGCTGAGGTTCCTCCATGAGCTTGAAGGAGGGATCAGGATTTTGCCTTAAGATATAATTTGAGGGCAAGGGTGAAGTTTTGCTTTTTCACAAACACATTATCTTTTTCTAAGCATGAGGATTTTTCCCACAGTTGCAAAGGAAACTAATAATGTGACCTAAGGTAACCTCTATGTCAGTCAGTAAGTCAGACGCTTACTATTAACTTGTTTAATGAGTTTACAGTGGAATTTGTTAAGGGAATTACTGTGTATTGTATCCACAAATGGGTATTGTGCCAAAGCTTATTTTAGGCAAATTATTTTCAGGTCACTTGTCAGATTCTTAGAAAAGACAAAATACAGCTAAATACATTGTTTAAATGAAGTTAAGGAGCAATAAATCTCATTGCTCCTGGCATAAGTATGATACTAAGATGGCATTTAGATGAGCTCTGAAAGAAGAATCATGTATATGAAGATGCTAAGTACGAAGCCCTATGGGAATCTCTATGGAGGTTTTCACGATGTGAAAGTTTGATTTCATTAGAACTCTGGAGTAGGATTGCCAAACTGGGATTTTAGCTTTGGCAGACAAGTGCCTCTAGGCTCTCTTGGAAAAGCTTGTGATGTCATTTCCCTTAACCCTTTCAGCTGTGGATGGAAAACAAGCTAGAAATCTGCCAGTATGAACATGACTCAGAGAGGTCCAGCACCTGTGTTTTGGTCCCACATGTAAGTCTGGTGGGTGCTGTTGTATTTAATTAATGATGATTAAACCTCAAGAGGTTTCAGATTATAATATGGATAAGCACCCAAAAGTTCAACAGTATATCTGAACTATTTGAACCTCTGCAAAAGTAGGTAGGAGTCTCACAAAACAGGCGCACTCATAAGATTTCTGATACTTTCTGATTCAATTTCTATCTTATACCTATTACAATTATACATGAAGAATAAGTTATCTGATGAATTTTGGCATTTTATTGCCACCTTGGCAGATAAGCATCAGAGTTACTGTGGTGCAGCAATCTGTCACTTCTGCAATTCAGCTCCCTTCAAAACCTAAAGTTACGGGAAGTTTAAGGAAATGAAAAATATGTTTTAAAACTTAGCGAAAATTATTTGAAACTTAACAGAAGGTTCAGTTCAGGTCTGAAATGGAAGTCAGGGTTACTTTACCTACTCTGGTTCACCTGTCCTTGTCTTTTGTGTTATCATTACTAGAAAAGAGTCCTAAAAAGCACTATGGGCGTCAGACAGACATCAGAGCTGGACAGAAATGCTTGGCCATCACCATAATTGACTGCTCTAGGGTTTGGGTTTGAAACACTTCAGTTTTCAAACAGATGCTGAGGATGCTACTATTTAAACTTAGCAGGAAAAAAATCAGCCCATCATTCTACTGGGGTAGATAAATGGAGTGCCATTGTGTGTGTGTGTGTGTGTGTGTGTGTGTGTGTGTGTGTGTGTGTGTGTGTGTGTGTGTGTGTGTGTATCTTTTGGATAAGACCATAAAGAGGGGGAAAAAAAAGTGGGAAACAGTTTCTAGCTGAGGAGGTCTGATTTCTTCTGGTTAGGACAGTATCTCAGCCCTTGGAGCAGAGAATTGAACTCAGGTCACCCATCATAGACCTCCTGTGTGACCATGTACAAATCACTTAGTCCATAGGTTCTCATTTGAGAGGCACAACCCCGTGAGGCTACAACTAACTTTCTACGGAAGCATGGCAAGCCAAGCCAAACTTGAGTGAGTGGCACTGGGACTTGGTAGAGTGTAGCCAGCATGGCAGCTGGAGGATCCTGTGTAGCAGTGACCACCAATGATTTGAGAAAAAACATTTCCTGGCCTACTGCTGTTGACTCAGGAGCCACTGGCCTCTGAGTCTGAGTAGAGACAGACAATGGATAGAGAAAATGGGCAGAGACAGTGTGGATGAATTTGGTCCCTTCTTACCCATTGTATTGGGCCAACTTCTGTTGGTGAGAGAGATAAAATATTGAGCTTACACAGAGCGCTTCTTGAGGTCTGGGAAACATACTTAAATTTTCCACAGCTAAATACAAAGTGAAACAGATTGTTTAGCATAAGTAGTTAAAGCATCTTACCAACAGAAGTTGATCCAATAAAAGATATTACCACACCTTCTCTCTCTAATATCCCGGAACTGACACGGCTACAACAACTCTGTTTCTCTGTTCTTTCTTATAGCAGGTTCACTCCCAGACCACAGCAAGATAGCTTGTAACATGGCTGCACACCCATTTCCAGCACGTGTCAAGGCACAGATGTGAATACTTGATTTCACTCAAGTTTTGCATGAGCGAAGATTTGCTTGCAAAAGTGAGTGAAGACAATTTGGCTTATAATTCAGTATTTCTAGACCAATTGTCTTGCTGAGTACCTAGGCCTAGTCTCTATCTATTGACAATTAGCGCAACTGTGTAGTGTGTTATATCTTCCTTTTGAAAACAAATCATGTGTATCAGATTAAACCTTAGAAAGGCCATTTTGTACAAAAATCTCAGGCATGGCTTCTTGAAAATAACATGTCATTCAGAAGAATAATAAGGTGTCATTTATGCCTTTAGCTTTTTTATATTACATAATTGCTTATTAGAATAATTTTCTCTATCTTTGGAATCCCTTCAATATATTTAGCTTTAATAAGAACTTATTAGTAAATAAGTGCCTTGCTCCTGCCTTCAGAGAGCTGCAATTTTTGTTTAACAACTGTCTTTTAGACATGAAGAAGGGTATCTTATTAAGGGGGTTGTAACTTTCCCATCAAAATATAAAAGAGGATAAGAATTAACGCAGATGAGCCACTTTTAGCCAAACTTTCATTCAGAGCAAGTGTCCTAGTGATCTTGCTAAGCCCCTCATCACTTTGTTTCTTCATCGTCCAAGCCATCTTGTGTGTATTTTAACTGGCTTTTATATTTTATTTTGTTTTAAAGTGTGATTCCTTCATGCAAAATTACCCTCTTCATGCACAAACACCCTCCCTGTAATGCCAATTTCTGCCTTATTCATAATGAACTACAAGTGGCCCCACTGGCTTCAATGGATACAAGGATAACATCTTTCAAAGGGCCTGAGTGACTTAGGAGCTTGTGGCAGTGTTTTAAATGTCTTTAGGTCCTTAAAGATGCAGATAGGAGTCTAGTGGCATTTTCAAAAATCCCAAGAGCAGTGGTTCTCAAACTTTTGTATTGGTGACCCCTTTCACACAGCAAACTTATGAGTGTGATCCCCCATTATACATTAAAAACACTTTAAAAAAATATTTAATGCTATTATAAATGCTGGAGGCAAAGCGGAATCCCACCAATATCCCAAATGACTTTCATTGAGACAGGCATTTATGAGCCTAAGTTGTTTTTGACAATGGGACTTGGTTGTCTAAATCACCTGGGCCTTGCAACGCTGAGTGGCAATGCCAAAATGCCAAAGTCACTTTTGAAAATGGGATTGAGGTTCCTAAGTCACTCAGGCACTTTTGAAAACTACCCTAAAAATGGAGAAAACAGTTGAAAACAGAGAAGCAAACAACCAGCTCTTAATCATTCCCTTTCTGTATGATCATGCCTATAAGCCTACTACACTGTGAAATTCTGCCTTTGGCATCACTTTAATCCAGTTCTGGTTCATTTATTTTTACATCAATAGCATTTATTTTTAATTCAGACTAAACACTGTGAACACCTGCTGCCAGTTCTTTATTTGTTGGTGGGTAGTGGGGTTCTGCAGAGAACTAAGGAAATTATCCTCTTTATGCTATCTGTTCCCTGGCTTTAAATGATTTATTTATTATTGCTCTAGGGTCACAGGCATGCCTGGTGGTTTGCAGATGTATTTAAAAAGACAAGTCCTTGGCCCAGGGAGCTTAACTTCACAGCCAGGGATCTTACTGCTCCTCTCACCTCCGTCTACTTCTGTTTGCTTCATTCTACAGCTGAGGCATTTCTGTGATTTCCACGCTTTTAGGAATTTAACAATGAAATCATTGCCCTTTTCTCACTTCTAGGTAAATGTAGCCATTTTTCTTTCATAACCCTGTTCTCCACTTTTCTTGTGAAGACAAATGGTACTTGCTATATATGTTAAAACCCCTTGTCCAAATCTAGCTTCTTATCATTCTCATTTGAATCCTTAATCAGTCCTTAAACCCAACTATTTGGGTTCTGTGGGTAAAATGGAGGAGATTAGGAACATGGAATCTAGTTTAAAGGTGCAGATAGCCTTTATGCCTTTTGTATTTTGTTCTTGATTTTTTTGCACCTGTCTATGTAGGGGCAAGTGCAGAGACCACTTCTGCTGTGTGATGTTCCATCTGCAATCCATTGGTCCTCCTCTAATATTAACAACAAAGCATTAGCTGACTCAGAAGGTCTCACGCTCACCTTCCACACTGGGTTGAATTTCACCTTTCTACATACCTAAAATATCCACTGAAGTCAATTTGCATTTTGAGTGCAGAAAGACTGCAATATTCAGCTTGTGTTATGTGAGAGTGACCAACAAGAGGATGCTACCCGTGACTGCAAATGACCAGTTTTAATTGGCCAATGTTGCAACTGGAATTGAAATAGGTTCCTGTGGCACAAATCATCTGGTTGGAGAGATCTTACTTTATCCAGAGGATCTGCATGGCTGGTAAGGTGTTTGTAAATGTCTTGGTATTTCTTCTATCATTGCACATCATTAACAGTTCTGAAAATATTGCCTAAATCATGTATTTTTGTGATATTTTAAACCTTGCTGCTGCTGTTTCATTATGCTCACCGATCTGCCAAGTTAGGCTTCTATATTATATATACTGCATAAATTGTATAATATGACCTTTTATATGAAAAGTCCATTTCATTTTATTAATATTGCAAACAAAAGTACATCTATATTCTTTTGATTATAGCTACTTTAAGGCTTGAACTTGCCTTTGAAAGGATTTATTTTGTATTTAGGATCTAATTAGTATGTTAGTAGTTTTTGTAAGTGCTATACTGGTTTACTATGAAACAAATGATAGCCTCAGTACTCAAATAATTATTATTCATTCCCTAGCAGTGCTTTCTAATGACATTTTGATATAAATTTTAGGCTTGTATTTTGGTTATTGAGTGATGTACATGTGCTCGCTTTAGATCTCAAGTTACAATAACATTTTCTAAGATTAAAAAATAAGTTAGAGCAATTATTTACTAAACATATTCTTTAGACTTCCGTTTAATCATCCTGCCCTTCCCTGATCATCATCTACATGATGGAAAGCTCTGGTGATCATGAGGATTCAAACCAAGATCAGCTGGCCCAGTCAATAGTGATCTGTACTTCAGCTCTGACCTTCAGCTTGACCTCTTCCTCCTCCATTTATTATGAGTCATGAAAGGAAAAAAACATCCTGGTTTATTACTTGCAAAACTTTGCCAGGGAAACGGAAAGCTTCTGTCTTTTAACTGAAAACCACAAATTTTAAAATGTATTTCTTTGTGCAACTTAGTATTAGGCAGATAATAAAGTACATGGTCTTTCTTTTCCTCAGACAATTTAAATACTGACATATATCCTGATTCATTGTTTTTAAAATAACTTACAAACACAATTACTGGGCATTTAAACAGCTCTGAACCACCCGACAGAGTAATAATACCATATGTACAAAACTTAACATGTAATGTGTAAGGTATGGAGTTTCTCTATTTTTGACCTGAGACCTTGTTCTTCTGAATGTATCTTCATAACAGTTTAGGACCTTATCCAGTGGAAAGACTCCTATTGACTTCAGTGGAAACTGAATTCGTTCCTTGGTTATCTTTGAGAATTGGTACCACAATGAATGAAGCTGTGACCCTTTACCTTGGTAAATATCCATTTAACTACTCACTTTCTGGTCGCAAATGATAATATATCCAGCATATTTGGCCAGATCTTTGTATCATGTCACCAAAATGCCTATAAAGGCATATTTTCCTGGTGGAGCAGTTAAATATTCCAATATAAGTGTGAGCTCCAGTGATTCAACACCAAGGAAGTGTCTTTTATGCTACACACCCTCCCAGATGCTGGCGTAGCAGCGAAAAGGGGGTATAGCTGGAGGGAAAAGGGGAGTGACTGGGATGTCCTTATGCCACACTAATCTTTGGTTTTGTTTTCATCTCCTCATGGTTGTTGCAGCATAAAGCAAATTAGAACAGCCTTGGCCATTGCCAGTCACTCCATGTTATCTTAAGTCACAACCCCTTTTCCCTGCCTTGCAGCAGCTCTAACAGTTCAGGGGAATGGCCATACACAGAGTAGTACCAAATACAGGGGAGCAGAAAGATGAGCTTTAAGTCAACTCTGCCTGCTGACCTGGACACTGCATTTTCATTGCAACAGAGGATCTGGTCCATCATAATTAATACTCCACTGCCAATAACCAGTGTCAGAGTAATATTTCTTTCAAGGTTGGTCTTTTTCTGTAAGAAACAACCCATGGTGCTGTTTTGTCCTCGTGTGGATTCATTTCTATCTGAAGCTATTTGGTATGTTCAGAAATCTCTGAAAGTAAACATTCTCTGAAACAATGCAGCTTGGGTTCTCTCACAGAAGAGCTGTAAATTATGTATGTTTGCTTAGACTATAGAGTCACACAGAAAGATAAGAAAATGCAGTACTACAGTGGAGTGCTTAGATCATTTTCATTGGTACATTCTACTCCTTATTAGCATAAAATGATTAATCTTTAAATATATTAATTACGTCAAGGTACATCTGGTTTCCAATTCATTTTACTACAGCATAATTAGCTGGTGAGAGGTATTTCAAAAAACCGATTCCAAATATGTTTATGGATGAAAAAAATGACATTTGTGACACTGATCAATGGATAGTTACTTCAGATAAGTGAATTCATGGCTAAATAGTAATTTAACAAATAGATGCTAGGTATACACTACAACCATTATATTTAAAAAAAAAAAAGCCTGAAGTGATAGATCTTATGGTGGGATTATCTCTTCAATTTTGCAAAAAATCATCTGCCATTCTTTTGAAGAGAATCAAAGGGGTGAATATATATTGGGCACATTAAACTACTTTACTAATATTAAAATAGAGTTATATAATCAGTGATAGTCCATTCCTGTTGCTAGACTTTGTGCTGACAAAAGATTGTTTAAAGATTAATATGTCAACATTGCTATCTTACTTCACCTACAGTCTGGAAACATTGGCTAGGATACCCAACGGGGGCTTAGGCTAACATTGCAAGGCCTAACTTTTAGGTGCCATGCCTGCCTCCAATTGGAATTCACACAGCCATGTTAGGCATCCAGGTTCTCAATTCAGTGCTTGCCTAAAAAAGTGACAGAAGCCAGCATGATGATCTGGAAGCTGTCTACATTAGCCAGTAGGAAATGTTGAAGATGAGGATATGGCCTAATCCCTACCTCTTATGGGGAGCTTGATGTCTAACTCCAGGCTGGAGGGAGGCACCTCCCTCCACTTGGGAACCATCTCCTGGAGTTGGGTGGCTAAGCCAGGTCAAGCAATTTTCATGAAAAAATGAGAAGGATCCCCCTTCTTTCCCAACAGCCAATGGAGCACTCATCTGGAAGACCTGGAATTAAATACTCATTCTGCCTGAGAGGAGCAGAGACTTGAATGTAGGTATCATTCCTCCCAGGTGAGTGTACCTGCCACTTGGCTATAGGGTATTCAGATGTGGGCCTCTATCAAGCTCTCCTGCTAAAGCCCTTCTGTTTTTAATAAATATTTAAGTAGCCATGGCACGCATGAGAGAGAATGACTCTGTTGCCCACTGGCTGGGTTTCCCATAGCACAGGTGAGTGGCCTCAGTTCAAGTCCCTGCTCCAATGAGTGTTGAAGTACTTTATATAAAGTGAAATCTCTTTAACAGGAGTGATAGAGAGGGGTCTACCTCAGAATGTCCTGTTGCCTAATGGGTAGAGCACTCACCTGAGAGAAACTACATTGAGGTCCTTGCTCTGAATCACACAAAGGGGGAATTTGATCTCAGCTCTTTCACATCCTGGATAAGTTCTCTAAGTACTGTGGTATTGGGTAAAAGGGTAACAGAGGCAGGATGATGATGCAGCCTCTGAACATGTCCACCAGATGTGGCCCTAAGGGCAAGATAGATGCCAGTTTGTGAATCCTGGTGGAGTTAGGTGTAAAGTGCTGAGCTACTTGGTGGTGTCAGGACAGAGGCAGCTGTGTGTATGTGCATTAGCAGTAATTCAGGCACCTAGGGGAATTTGCCAGTGGAAATGTAGGTGCCTAGGGAGTTTAGGCATCTACAGGGTTTGGCAGCAGCTGAGCAGGGGTTTGGACTTATGTGCCTAAAGTGGCAGGTTGAATCCTGCCCACTACGTGCATTGCACGTACCAGGCAGCGCAAAGATTCTTATATTTTCAGGGTTTCTATAGGCAACTTCTGCTTCTAACAGACAGCTATCCTCCCACATGATCACCTACACATAGCCAAGAATGAAGCATTAGCAGTATGTCCCTTTTATCATACAGTGAAGTGCAATGCTGTAGTTGCAATGTTGAATAAGAACAAAGTAACAGTGTCTTGTCTCTATGAAAGCCTGCTTCCTCCAGAATTGTCAGCCTGTTGATAGAGAATGTTTTGAAAGTATGTTGCTTTGAGACAAGTTTACCTTAAACAACTGCAGCTAACATTGTCATTGTGGAAATTTGCAGTTTAGCTATTCCTAGGGGTGGGGGGCTCTTTATAATAATATTAGGGCTGGATCCTGATACTGTTATTTATTCATTAATTAATTATTTCGTTCATTCATTCATTCATTACTACCTTTATTCTGTGAATAATCCCACAGAACTCAAAGGTCAGTGAGGGTGACAATGTTAGGTCCATGGTTCTTTTCATCCAAAGATCTTGATGATTAACTTTTTCAATTACTTTGGGACATATTTTGGCAATGAAGAAATTCTGAGCCAATTTGGACACTTTTTTTGGTTTGCTATTTCAATTAACCAAATGGCATATGGCATATAGAATACACATTCCTATATATTTCATTTTTATTCCCGGACAAAATACACAGTAAGATGGAGAAAAGGTTGAAAGTACATAGCAATAACTTACTGTAAAATACATTATAGGGATGTTGCAATTATTTGAAAAAAATAATGCTTGTAGACCAAGGAAGCATGGTTAAACTAAGGGAGTTAAGGTTAAACTTAAATCCAAACATGTTAAGGTATGGAAAAGCACAACTAAGGCACCCAAACAACATTAACTCTGCACATAGTGACTCAATGCAATAATCTCATAATTATGATTAAGGCACATTAGTGTTTGTGGTCCCAGTTTAGTTTAAACTGATTTTTACAAACTCATTAGATTTCCCCCTTTCATGGTGTCAGCAGTATGGAACAAGGAAAGAGTTATATATACTTACATGGGGTATTGTTATTCAATTTAGATTTAGCTGTAAATATTTACCACATCATTTGATAGAAACTATCAGATTTTATGCACACTCTTAATGCTATGTTAAAGTGGTGACACAATTATATAATTGGGATGGGCAAATTCTCTGTCTCCTCACTTAATTCAGAATTGTAGTGGTAGGTGTTCAGCAGGACTGAGATTGAGAGAAGCTGACAAGGGGTGACATGATCACTCCTTGTTATTTCCCCCCCATCAGTTGCCTTTCTGCAGGCACAAAGAAGGATGGATCGACCTGGAGATGTTTAAATTACCTCAGAACAAGAGTTGTCAGGTAAAAAGTTAATATGCAGAAGTGGGGTTACTTCAATGACCCAGGCACATGTGGCTATGGTGAAACACAGACCACAGAATCATAGAAGTGTAGAACTGGAAGGGACCTCAATAGGTCATCTAGTCGAGTCTCCTGTATTGAGGCAGTACTAAGTATTATCTAGACAATCCCTGACAGGTGTTTGTCTAACCTGTTCCTAAAAGTTTCCAAAGATGGAGATTCCAAAACATCCCTAGATAATTTGTTCCGGTTCTTAACCATCCTCACAATTAGGATTTTTTTCCTAATATCTAACCTAAATTTTTCCTGCTGCAATTTAAGCCCATTACTTCAATTCCTGTCCTCAATGGTTAAAGAGAACAATTTATCATACTCCTCCTACAACAACCTGAGGGATATTTCAGTGGTTTGAGCCTTGGCCTGCTAAACCCAGGGTTGTGAGCTCAATCCTTGAGGGAGCCATTTAGGGAACTGGGGTAAAAATCTTTTGGGGGATTGATCCTGATTTGAGCAGGGGGATGGAACTACATGACCTCCTGAAGTCCCTTCCAACCCTGATAGTCTATGACAATTATAGACTGTCATCGTGTCTCCCTTTAGTCTTCTCTTCAGACTAAACAAATCCAGTTTTAGCTATCTTTCCTTGTAGGTCATGTTTTTAGATCTTAAATCATTTTTGTTGCTCTCCTCTGGACTTTCTCCAATTTGTTCACATCTTTCCTGAAGTTTGGTGTCCAGTTTTTCCAGTTGAGGCCTTTTCAGTGCTGAATAGAGTGGAAGAATTGCTTCTTGTATCTTGCTTACAACACTCCTGCTAATATATCTGAGAATGAAGCTGGCATTTTTTTTTGCAACAGTATTACACAGATGACACATATTTAGTTTGTGATCCACTATGATCCCCATATCCTTTTCTGCAGTACTCCTTTGTAGGCATTCATTTCCCATTTTTTATTTGTGTAACTGATTATTCCTTCCTAAATGTTGGAATTTGCATTTGTCCTTATTGAATTCCATCCTATTTACTTCAGACCATATCTCCAGTTTGTCAAGATCATTCTGAATTCTACTTCTGTCTTCCAAAGTGCTTGCAATTCCTCCATATATGGTAACTGTGCAAACTTCATAAGTGTACTCTATGCCTATATCTAAAACATTTATGAAGAAATTAAAGAGAACTGGACCTATTCCTGTGGGACCTCACTTGATATGCCCTTCCGGCTTGATTGTGAACCACTGGTAGCTACTCTGAGTATGGTTTTCCAGCCAGTTATGCACCCACCTTATAGTAGGTTTGTCTAGGAGTTTTTATTATTATTATTATTATTGATAAGGTTATGTGAAACAATAACAAAAACCTTAGTAAAGTCAAACTATACCACATCTACCATTTCCCTCCCCCCCATCCACAAGGCTTGCTAAAGGAGGATATTAGGTTGGTTTAACATGAATTGTTTTTGACAAATCCATGTTGACTGTAATTTATTAACTTATTTTCTTCTAGGTGGTAACAAATTGATTGTTCTATTATTTGCTCCATTTTCTTTCCAGATACCAAAGTTAAGCTGGCTGGTCTATAATTCCCTGGGTTGTCCTTATTCCCTTTTTTACATAGGTACTATATTTGCCCTTTTCCAGTCCTCTGGGATCACTCCTATCCTCCAAAAGTTCTCAAAGATAATTGCTAATAGCTCAGAAATCTCTTCAGCTAGTTCCTTAAGTATTCTAGGATCTATTTCGTCAGGCCCTGCCAACTTGAAGACATCTAACTTATCTATCTAATTCTTATACTGATCTTTTCCTATTTTAGCCTCATCTTATATCCCATTTACACTGATGTTCAACAATGTTAGTCACCCAATCACTGTTAACTTTTTTGGTGAAAACTGAAACAAAAAGGCATTTAACACTTTGGCCATTGCCGCACTTTCTGTTATTGTCTTTCTCTCCTTATTGAGTAATGGCCTATCCTGTCCTTGATCTTCCTCTTGTTGCTCATGTATTTCTTGTTACCCTTTATACCACTAGATAGTTTAATTTCATTTTCTGTTTTGGCCTTTTAAATTTTGTCCCTATATTCTTGTGGTGTTCTTTATATTACAAAAAAATGTATATTTTATGACAGGGTCAGGCCAGATGGCTACAGGGGAGTGGTGGAAGGTAAATACATTAACCCTAGATTAAGCAGGTCCCTTTTTCCTGGGTAAAATAATAGAGACTATTCCAGAACAATCAGGAACCTGCTAGAACCAATTAAGGCAAGCAGGCTAATTAGGATGCCTGGAGCCAATTAGGAAGCTACTAGAATCAATTAAGGCAGGTAGGCTAATCAGGGCACCTGGTTAAAAAGAAAGACCTCCCTTCAGTTAGAGAGAGGCATGTAAGGAGCTGAGAGTAAGAGGATGTGCTGCTAGAGGACTGAGGAATACAAACACCATCAGGCATCAGGAAGAATGTCCTACAGTGAGGACAAAGAATGTGCTGGGGGGAGGTCATGAAAAAGTGGCTTAGGGAGTTGTACTTGTCACACAGCTGTTACAGGAAACATTGTAGACAGCTATGATCCACAGGGCCTTGGTCTGGAACCCTGAGTAGAGGGCGGGCCCAGGTTCCCCCCATTTCCCCAACTCCCTGTTTAACACTAGAGAAGTTGACCTGGACTGTGAGTCATATTAAAAAGGAAGGTCTCTGGCCTGTCCCTGACCCACTAGGTGGGACAACAGAGACTGTGGGGATTGTTCTCCTCCCTTTCCCCCATGTTGTCCAGTGAGGTTAGCTGAGTGAATGGCAGGTTTGATCCAGTGGCAAAAGAGGCCAGACTGAGGGCTGTCGTGAACCTCTGAGGCAAGCAAATCTGCTGGAAAGTGCAGGACCCACC
The DNA here is from genome assembly GCF_007399415.2 of Gopherus evgoodei. NCBI lineage: Eukaryota > Metazoa > Chordata > Testudines > Testudinidae > Gopherus > Gopherus evgoodei. The sequence goes on from NC_044327.1 coordinate 59,974,106, forward strand.
AAGGCAGAGGAGGAGCTTTGTCACTGTATATATATATAAATCTTAAGTAATTTGACCTAGTTTTCACTTTTTGTATGACTCTTTTTTGAGTTTCAGGTCACTGAAGATCTCCTGGTTAAGGCAGGGTGGCCACTATACTTTCTATCTCTCCTATACATTGGTATTTTGTGCCCTTAATAATGTCTCTTTAAAAAACAGCTAACTTTCCTGAACTCTTTTTTTCCCCTTAGACTTGCTTCACACGGAATCTTACCTACCAATTCCCTGTGTTTGCTAAAGCCTGCCTTCTTGAAATCCATTGTCTTTAGTCTGCTGATTTTCATTCTACCGTCCCTTAGAATCATGAACTTTTATCATTTCATGATCACTTTCACCCAGGCAGCCTTCCACCATCAGATTCTCAATTAGTTCCTTCCCGTTTGTCAGAATCTAATCCAGAATAGCCTCTCCCCTATTCACTTTCTCTACCTTCTGTAATCAAAGATTGTCTCCAATGAACCCAAGAACTTGTTGGATAAACTGTGCTTTAGTTAAAGTCCTCCCTCATCACCAAGTCATGTGCTTTGGATGATTATATTAGTTGTTTTTTTAAAAAACCTCATCCACTTCTTCCTGGTTAGGTGGTCTATAGCAGGCATGTGGCATGACATCACTTTGTTTTTTACCCCTTTTATCCTTATCCAGAAACTTTCAGCAGGTCTGCCTCCCACTTCTAGCTCAACGTCAGTGCAGGTGTAAACGTCTTTGATATACAAGGCAACATCGCTTCTTTTTATTCCCCTGCCTGTCCTTCCTGAACAAGCTGTACCCTTTACACTAACATTCCAGTCATGTGAATCATCCCAACAAGTTTCTGTGATGCCAATTATGTCACAATTATGATTATTCACTAGTAGTTCTAGTTCTTCCTGTTTATTCCCCTTCTTGCATTAGTATACAGGCATTGAAGATGTTTGTTACAGTTCCCCCGTATACTCCTTTTTGTCTCTCCTTTGTTCCTGTGATTGTACATGTTCTTCAAGATTCTGATGCTTCACCTAGGTCTCCGTGTTTTGGAATAACCTGTGGGCTTTTGTCTCCTACCCACTTCAAACCTTGTTTAAAGCTTGCCTCACTAGGTTAGCCAGTCTATATCTGAAGATATTCTTCCCCTTTCTTGATAGGTAGTCACCTTCTCTGCTCAATAGTCCTTCTCAGAACAGTATATCATGATCAAGGAAGCCAAAGCCCTCTTTGTCATACCATATATGCAGTCATGTATTACCTCCAGAATGTCTGCCTCTGCCTGGGCTCCTACCAGAAGGATCAATGAGAACACCCCACCTGCCCCCCCAGTTTCTTCACTCCCAGAACACTGTCGTCACTTCTAATCTTCCCAGGGTCATATCTTGCAGTATTGTGGTATGTCAATTGATCTGCTAGCTCCTGGAGGAGCCATGCACTATGGAAGACCTCTCCAGGGTCACAGACCAAGCCATATCATGTGTCCATCACTGAAAAAACCTATTACTGCAGAAAAAGGACACAAGAAGAAGGATTTAATTCAGAATCAGCTGCACTTGCACCATGTTCCTTTGCACTGGACCCTACTGGGGTCATAAACCACTTTAAACTTCTGACTAAATAAGATAAGTCTTTATTGTTCTTCCCTTGAAATGTAGCACATAGGCACCTCTGAGAGATTTTAATGATCCCAAAGATGTTTAGACTAGCGTCTAATCATATCAGCCCATCATTAAAAACATAGGAATGGTCATACAGGGTCAGACCAATGGTCCATCTAGTCTACTAACCTCTATTCTGATAGGGGACAGTGCCAAAATTTCAGAGGAAATGAACAGAATGGTATCAGCTTCTATCAGTCAAAGGTTTAGGGACACCTGGAGCACGGGGAAGGCATATTGGTTAATAGCTGAGGGACCTAACTTATCGTATTGACCATCTTGGTTAGTAGCTACTGAGGGACCATAACTTATTGATGCTCAAGAAATTACTCTAACTGAAAAATCTAGTTTTTAATTGTTGCTTATTACAGGAAATATCTCAAGATTCTTAAAATATATTTCCTATGTGTTTGTCTTTTCAGAATTAGAGATAGACCTGAGCAACAAAGTTTGAATTTAAAATTGGACTGAATTTCCCTAAAGTCTGGTGTGTTTTAATCCGAGATTCGATTCAAGTTTATCTTTGTTAAAAAAGTAGAGAAATGGTAAGTAATGAACATTACAGAAAACATAAGCTTAGTAAATGCATTTTAATGCTTTTTTATCATCACAATGAAAGGGAACGGGGTTTTGAGGAAAAAGTGGTTCTAGCAAAGAACAGGTGGGAAAAGAACATTGTGTAAAGCACTGTAGGTAAAAGAAAACAGGACACCTGTGAAGAAAAATAATGTGAGTGCTAGAGTCAGGAGCTCAGCAACTACTAAATGATCTGTAAATCTGTGTGAGAGCAGAGAACGACTTCCAATTTGACCATATTTATGGCACTTACATTCAACCACGTCAGTGTTCTGTCTTTACTAGCATGAATAGTCGCAAAAAGTGATGTTCACGCCTATTCAGATAACTTCCATAAGAACTATGGACCACATAAATCCTTCTTAAGAGCTATATTGAAAGCAGGGTGGGATTTACATATTGTTTAGAACTAGTGTTGGTCTTCTGTACAGGGATAACTTTAATCCAAAAAGCTAATTTTAAAATGAACACTCTGATTCAATTCATTCAGTTAATTTCTGAATGAATATGCAATTGCAATATTCAAATTCTGTGTTAACAAGCCATTAGCGTTGATGAAATTTTTTATCTTTTTTATTTTGATTAAAAACAGCTTCTCAAATGAAATGCAAATCTTCAAAGAAAAATTTTCTGTTGAAAGAAATGTTTTGTTTTTTTCTCAATAAAATTAAGCTTGAATCAAAACAAGTTTTTCAGATTATTTTTTGTTGTGGTTTTCTTAGAGGGAAGGGGTGATTTTTTTTCCCTTTGATCAAAGAGAAAAGGGAGAAAAATCCAAACTGAAAAACTTAAAGATGTTTTTGAATCAAATTGAATAAAAAATTTTCTTTTGTTTTATTTCAATGAAAAACTGAAAATGTGAATTTTTTTTGTAAAAATATTAAGATTTTTATTTTTTCACATTTTTAATGGAAAATACTTACCATTTCTAAACCCACTTCTACTAGCAATATAAATCATCCAGTAAGGAAACAGAATCCTCAAGTAAAATGCTGCAAAGTGAGTGCCTTCTCAGTTGCGATGTCTGCTCTGAGCTCATGGCAGCAGAAAGGAGGATCAAGCTCCAACACTCCATACCTCAAGAACTCCTATGTTAACATAGATTTCAAGGCCAAAAGGGACCATTGTGGTAATCTAGTCTGATCTCCTGTATAACACAGGCCATAATACTTCCCCAAAATAATTCCTAGAGCAGATCTTTTAGGAAAGCATCCAGTCTTGATTTAAAAATTGTCAGTAATGGATAATCCACTAGATATAACTGGGTTTAAAAAGAATTAGATAAATTCATGGAGGATACGTCCATCAATGGCTATTAGTCAAATAGTTCAGGGAGGAAACCTATGCTCCAGGTGTCCCTAAACCTTTGAAGGCCAGAAGCTGGGACTGGACAACAAGGGATAGATCAATTGCTAAATTGCCCTGTTCTGTTCATTCTTTCCGGAGCATCTGGCACTGACCACTGTCAGAAGACAAGATACTGGGATAGATGGACCATTGGTATGACCCAGTATGGCCATTTTTATGGTCTTATGACCCTTGGCAAATTGTTCCAATGGTTAATTACTCTCACTCTTAAAAATTGATGCCTTATTTCCAGCATAAAAGGCTTGATCTCAAGCTGTTTCTCAATAATGTTAGTGGGACTACTCATTGTGAGTAAGGGTATGCATAGGCTCTGAGTCTGTGGGTGGTCCAGAACTGGAGCATCCACAGAAAATAATTAGCTGCCCCTCTTTCCCCCCATGCTTCCCGCCCACAAGTGGCTCCCCCTGATCAATTCCTCCACCTCCCTCCCAGAGCCTCCCACCTGCCATGATCAGCTGATCCGCAGCGTGCAGGAGGCACTGGGAGAAGGAAGAGAAGTGGGGATAGGGTGTGCTTGGGGAAGGGGACAAAACTGGGTGGGAAGAGGTGGCGTGGGGCAGAGCAGGGGTGGGAAGAGGAGGTGTGGAGTGGGGGAGGGGTGGAGAGGGAGGGAGGGGCCTGGGGCTCAGTGAGGGTTGAGCACCACTGGGGAAAGCTGGTGCCTGGGAGGGTATGGCATCAGGCTCTAAGAACACATATTTATTCTTGCAGTTCATCAACAGTGTAACAACTCTGCAGAGAAGTTCATGGATATTAAAAGTCTCTGTTAGATCTCTAATTGATTGCTTTATCAAATCTTTACTGAAGAAATGTTCCCTTATATATTATTTTACTTCATCTTTCTAACATGGCAATTACCTATCATATACTGGTTTCGCTGCAGGAAGCTTTCAATGATGTGCCCTGGCTGCACTGATCCATTCCATTTCATAAGCATCACAGAGTCTTCAGTTAAACAGTCTGCTTTAGTGGCAACCATTTGAATGAAAGATGCATTATTATTTACTTGCCCCTTTGCTCTTAGTCTAGTAACTCTTACAGTAAAGAAATCAATTTTATTTTCCATTTTCCTAATAGCTTTGAATATAGTTTTTGGCACAATATCAGACACATTTTCCAAGGAAGACATGTCTTCTTCACAAAGAGAGTATTTTCTATTTTTATATAGGAAAGCAGATACCAAACAATAAGGGAAATCCAGCTCATATGAAGTCTCTAGAACAAAACACAAACAATGACAGGTAAGATATAAAATAGGAGGGCTAAGATTTTTGTCTATCAACCTAAAAATGAATAACAATCAGGGCCAGCGAGTTACATGGGCCCATGGTGCCCATGCTCCAGCAATATTCAGGGCACAGGGGTCGGACTCCACCAATTTTCAGGGCAGGGTCTCTTCCCCGGCCCCGCCTGCCGCCCCCGCAAGCCTACCGCAGAGCTTTCCTGTCTGCGTCCTGTGCTGCCCTGTCACTCCACGCTGCACTCCATCACTGGCCACTGCTGGTTACAACAAAGGGAGCAGTGCCAGTGGCAGGCTGAGGCAGCTGCTACACCTGCGAAGGGAGGAGGGGAGGAGGCATTACCAGTCAAGAATGAGATCTTGGAGTCATTGTGGATAGTTCTCTGAAAACAGCCACTCAAAATGCAGCCGCAGTTGAAAAAAGCTAACAGAATGTTGGGAATCATTTAGAAAGTGATAGATAATAATCTATGGTACAGCCACATCTTGAATACTGCCTGCAGGTTTGTTGCCCCATCTCAAAAAAGATGTATTGGAATTGGAAAAGGTACAGAAAAAGGCAACAAAAATGATTAGTGTTACAGACCAGCTTCCATATGAGGAGAGATTAATAAGACTTGGACTTTTCAGCTATGGAAACAGATGACTAAGGGGGATATGATAGAGGTCTATAAAATAATGACTGGTGTGGAAAAAGTAAATAAAGATGTCTTATTTACTTCTTATAACACAAGAACTAGGGGTCATCAAATGATATTAATAGACAGCAGGTTTAAAACAAAAGAAAGTGTTTCTTCACACAATGCACAGTCAACCTATGGAACACTTTGCTAAAGGATGTTGTGAAGGCCAAGACTATAACAGAGTTGAAAAAAGAACTAGATAAGTTCATGGAGGGTAGGTCCATCAATGGCTATTAGTCAGGATGGGAAGGGATGATGTCCCTAGTCTCTGTTTGCCAGAAGCTGGGAGTGAGCGACAGGGAATGGATGATTTGATAATTACCTGTTATGTTCATTCCCTCTGAAATACCTGGTATTGGCCACTGTCCTGTCAGAAGACTGGATACTGGGCTAGGAGGACCTTTGGTCTGACCCAGTATGGCCTTTCTTATGTTCTTTTAAAGTTAAATGGGGCTTTCCTGAAAAGGGTTGCTTTCCTGAATCAATACCTAAATATAGACCAGTTTAATAAACTCAAGGAATTAGGGAACATATTTTAATTGTTTGATCATTATACAAAGCTATCTTAAAGTAGTGGCAATTTTTACATCTTGAAGTTGCATATATTGAGATATATAATAAAGACAACATTGCCAGATATTGAAATCATCACTAAGGCATACTAAGGACCAAAAAAATTGCATATTGTTAAGCAATACATTGATTTATTATTATTATTTTTTGCAAGAAAGTATGTTTAGTTCTGCGTGGCAATTATCATACAACACTCACTTAAATCTTTCCCAAACTATTAATTTTTTTAATTTATACATTACAGTTTTGCAAGTCAATATTTTAGATTACAAGGATAGTCTTACAAACAAACTGAAATGACATCATACCCAAATCAAATTCTTTGCAGTCAGATAAACACTCTTTCAACAGAGCATTAAAATATATGAATACATTCAAAGACTACTGATAGGAAAAGGATTAACCAAATCCTTCTACAGACAGACATACATCACTCTTCCTCATTGCCTTCTTCAAAGACAGCCTTTCCCATAGACTCTCCAAAGTGGTGAAGGCCAGCTTGGTTGGTTGGTTGTTTTATATATGTTTGAAATCTGAATTTGACCCAAAGGCTGTTGCTTAGGCCCATCTCTAGAAGATTGATCTGAACCAGAACACTAGATCCAAACCCCCTCCAGTTGTGAGGAAGTTTGGGTCTGGATTCAAACTTTGTGGCTGCTCCATCTCTAATTTAGTTTTTGTTGTTGTTTGTTTATAAAAGTGCGTATCACAGAAGACTCTAGGATTAGTAGAGATTTTGAAATATAACAACTCATTGAACAATGTACACAATAGGGACTTTGACCTCATAATGACTCTGGAAAGGCCTCTGCACCCTGCCTGCCCCCGCCAACTTCTAAAAAAGTGATGGACCTCACTTTCTGTCCTGAATACAACAGAGAGAAGCAGCCTACCCAAGGGACTTTGGTGCAGGCCTCTATGCCCAGTAATTAAAGCTGAAATCACTCCACCTGGGTCAGGTGGAAGAGCCCCCAAGCAGCACTAACCTACTAGATTTCTTGGACTTTTCCAGCCCAGGACAGCTAACTGTGAGTAGGGATCTGGGGATGAGGGAAGTGTCCAGAACACATCAGCCACCCATAATGGCCAAAGGAGGAGTGAGGTTGGGTCTTCTGTTAAAACACCCTGCAGGGTGGGAGTCTTACTTCAGATAATTGGTTAATTGGTAGTTTTCCCAAATCTATTCTGTTATTCCCCTCTTTTCCCCCAATAATATCCTTTTAGTTGTAACTCCTGTACAACAGTGACTGTAAATGGGGAAGAATTGCCCATCAGAGCATCCATGGTGGTGTATATAGTTTCCTAGATTTCTAGGAGAGGGCTTGAGTACATATGAGTGACAGTTCTGTGACGTTTCACTCCATATTCATTATGAAAATATGCTTATGATATGAATATGACATAACTGAGATATACTTTATGCAAGATGAATCTTGTAAGGTATCATTGGATGATTTACTGAATGCGACTATCCAATTTGTATGCCTGTATCATTTCTGTATCTAAAGTTAGGAGTCTGGACTCTATAACAATTACAACTGAGAGTGTATTGAGGAGACACCCACAAGATTACAGGCCATCAGATTTGAGGAGCCATCAGGAAGAAACAACAAGACTGTGAAGATACTAATCTCTCTCCGTCCTGGGAGCCCTCTGGGGACATAAGTGCAAGACTACTAGGTCAAATGGTCTTGTCACCTTATATTAAACATTTACCTGAGACTTCTTGTAACTTTCCACTGGAAGGGAAGAGAGGTGGTCAAGTTTGGGAAACAAAGGATTCCCGCCTTACGTAAATCTTATTTAAGGATGAGGAGGAAGGCAAATGGCACTCCTCCTCTCCATGGTCTATCTGCCCAAGAAGAAAGACTGCTAAAGCCATCTGAAAGGAAGGCAAAGGGGGAGTCCAGACTGAGACAGGGGTCCAGTCTGAAAAGAAATATAACTGAAACGCTGAACCACAGAAATTTTGCAACCTGCCTAAAATATCATGTAGGTTAAGAAATTACAATTTGTAACCTGTTTCTTAAGTATAGTGAGCTTAGCTTGTGTACTTTGTTTTATTTGCCCAGTAATCTGCTTTGTTCTATCTGTTATCTCTTATATTCACTTAAAATTCATCTTTTGTAGTTACTACATTTATTTCTTGCTTATAATAAAACCCAGTTTATGCAATTTCTAATGGGTGGTGGTGGCAAGAAGTGTGCACATCTCTCTTCACATGGAGGAAGAGGGTGGATTTGCTCTGGGCAGATTTTTCTATACAGTGCAAGACAGTATTATTTTACATTTATCTCCCAAAAAGGCATGTGCACATGAATGCTGGAGAGTCCTCTCACACAGAGCTGACTTTAGTTTGTGTCTGCAGCGGGGTGTGGCCCTACCTGTGTGTGTGCTGTAAGAGGCCAGAAAGCCTAATTCAGCAAAGCAAAGAGTGGGAACCCAGGCTGACTGAGCAGGGGAGGCTCAGTGAAACCCCAGAAGTGGGGTCCAACCCATCACAAGCATTTGGAGAATGTCTGTTTTGGATTTTGATAAGAAGCCAAATTCTATGTTTTTATTAGATTTTGTCCTGAAATATGATCAGTAGATGTTATATCTGCCCCGAACTGGTTAACCTCATACTATGGGCTTAGGAAGCAATGTGCCTTCGCCCCTCCGGGGCATGCTCCAGCTGGAACCACAGTATAAAAGGGAACAGCTCAGCTCAATCTGCCCTGATCGGGAAGGAGAGAGGACATGTTGCAAGCTGCCCCTGGAAGCTGGTGGAGCCCCAGACTGCAGAGGCCAGGTTTGCCAAGACCCAGGTGAATACCTGGCTATCTGCAGAAGCCCATGAGAGAAAGAAGTCCTCAGGAATTTCACCTGCCAACTACCCTGGAGAACAAGGGGATGTGTGGACTATGGAGCATGAAGACAGGGTAGGAAGTAGCCCTGCAGAACCAGACATTGACCTGGTTGTGCAACCAGGAACAAAGTCAGCATGGTTTGGAGGGATCCCTGTTGACTCGGTGGCGGATACTCTTGCCACTAGTAGGACCCTAGGCTGGGGCTCAGTGGAATAGGGAGGGCCTGGGTGCCTCTACGTCCCATCCCCTGCCTGGCAACTAGACCACATTGCCCTGGATAGAAGGGCAGTTGTATTAACTCTGGCTGCTAGGCCATATTGCTCTGAACCAAAGGGCAGCCCTATTGACTCTGGCAAATGCACAGAAGGGCAGACCTTTTGACTCTGGCCACTAGGCTATGCTGCCCTATACAGAAGAGAAGACCCATTGACTTTGGCCAGTAGGCTGTACCACTCTGTGCTAAAGGGTGGTCCCATTTACTTGGGCCATTAGGTCATACTGCCCTGACTCTAAGAGCAGCTTCTCTGATTCAGACCAGTAGGCTATACTTCCCTGAGAGAAGAAGTGGTCTGTTGGATTTAGCTGCACAGCCATAACACCATCTAGGGGGCGATGGAGTATATATATATGCCTTGCAACAACTGGCAGAGAATTTGGGTACCGACCAGAAACTGTTAAAAGGCCCAAATGAGGGAAGATGGTGATAGGACACCCCTTTTACTTTTGTTTGCCTTCTGTCAAGCTGGATTAGGAAGGATATGGGCAAAGTTATGAAGTGGTTGCCAGAGAGTCAGTAACAGCAAGCAACGCAACAGCAGCAGCACCAGACAGAGTTTCTACAAAAGATCACTGCACAGCAGCAGATGATATGGGAGCTGGCCACCCAACACCAGACACAGAAGAAGCATTTGTTCTGACAGATGGCGGCACTACTGCAGCTGGGCAGAGCACCATCCTGCACCCCAGTGGGGTCAGAGGCCGAGAACATCTTGGCTGGCTTCCCCATGTGGCTCACAAAGATGGGGCCCAGCAATGACCCCAAACCATTCCTTCTGACATTCAAGCGAGTTGCCACCAGCACTCGGTGACTGTTAGAGCACTGGTCTACCCTCCTGGTTCTATATCTGATAGGGCCTGCCCAGTCTGCCTACCAGAACCTAGACCCCTGGGAGGCATTGGACTATGGGAAAATGAGGGCAGCCATCTCAGACCAGATTGGCATTAGCCGAGGGACATACCACCAATGCTTCCACCAGGAACAATACCGACCTGGGGCCAGACTGAGAGTGGTAGCTCATTGTCTCTGGCACTATTGTTGGTGATGGCTGGAACTGGAGACACCGACTGGAATCTAAGTAGCTGAGCTGGTGGCCCTAGAACAGTTTACCCACTTCCTCCCTGTGTAGGAAAGGAATGGGTGCAGCAACACCAGCTGGCGACTTTTGTGGAGGAAATCATGCTGATGGAGGATTACTTGGCTGCCAAAGGGTTGGAGCAGTGACCCTATAAGCCAGAAGGCCCAGACAGCTAATACTGAATGGGGCCCCCACCAAGCCGAGTCAGGTGGCCTGAGACACACACACCCCCATACAGCTTGCTGACCATGGAAGACCAGCCGGGTGGGCTCCGACCCAGAGGGAAGAACACTGACTGGAAGGATCCACATCAGTGAAAATGGACCCGACAGCTGGAGGCACCCTGGACCACTGTTATGAGTGTGGGCAAGAGGGACACTTCTGACAGGAATGCCTGTTCATAGTCAGGTGTGGGTGGTGGGTCCCGGGGCCAGGTAGAGGGGCCCAGAGATATTCTGGGTCCCCATATGGATGAACAGAACCTCAATGATGGCTCTGGTTGACTCAGGGTGTAGCCAGATTCTTATCCAAGCTAATCTTATTGAAACCCCAGAGTCGGCAGGTGCAGAGATCCACCTACAGTGCATCCACAGGGACCGCCTGGGTATAGCTGAAGACTGCTTGACACTAAGAGATCTGTTAGGTTGGGATGGCCCACAAGTTGGCATATCCTATGATCCTAGGGAGTAACTGGCCATGGTTTCACAAAATCTTACAAGAATGCAACAGCCAACCCCCAGGTGAGTGGAAGGGAGGGCCAGTGAAGAGGGGATTGATAGGCCATCAGTGAATCCCAGTCCAGCGGAAGGGTCCTCTAGCCTGCCAGATGCACTAGACTATGCACAGCCCACTGCAGGGACACCTGTGGGGGACACTCAGGTAAAGCTGGAACGTGATGGGGATTTCCTCCAGGAAAAGACGGAGGACCTGTCCGTAAGTCAGGCCTCAGAGTAGGCAATGACCCTAGACCAGAAGAGAGATGAAACCCCTCAGCTGCTGCAGGGAACCCAATTCAAGACCCAGAGTGACCACCTTTACTGAGTGAGTAAAGACCCACAGATCCAGGAAGACTTCAGGCAGTTGCTAGTCCCTTGGAGACTGTGGAAGGCCTCTTGCACCTAGATCATTCGGTGCTCTGGGCAGGGCACCTGGGAAGAGAGAAGACCTTCCAGCAGGCGGCACAAAGTTTTTTTTGGCCGATTATACACTGCAAGGTTAATGTCTACTGTGCCTTCTGCCCTGAATGCCAATGAACCGGGCCAAAGGGGATACCAAAGGCATCCCTAATCCTGCTCCCCATGGTCTGCATGCCCTTTGAATACATCAGCCTGGACTTAATGGGACCCTTAGAGAAAAGCAGGACAGGATATCATTACATCCTCGTGGTAGGTTACTTGGTATCCCAAGGCTGTCCGCTTACCCACAGCCATGGCACCAAACAGCACCACAGAACTCATGAAAATCTTTGCCAGGGTCAGAATACCATGGGAAATACTGACAGGCCAGGGCACCAACATGCCATCACAGTTAATGACCAAATTATGCTGCCTAGTGAACATTTGGGCCTTGAAGACCTCGGTGTACCACCCCCAGATGGATGGGCTGGTGAAAAGATTCAACTGAACCCTGAAGATAATGCTAAGAAAATTTGTGGGGGATGTCCTCCAGCACAGGGACATATTATTACCAGCTCTTTTGTTCACAGTATGGGAAGTACCCCAAGCATCCATGGGTTTCTCCCCCTTTGAGCTTCTCTATGGGAGGGAAACCAGGGGGTCCTCGACTTCCTAAGGGAAACTGGGAGGAACAAGAAACCTGGGTCATGGGGTTGGCCTGCTATGTATTGCAACTGTGCGAATGGCTCCAAACGCCCAAGAGAACCTACAACAGGCACAACATACACAAGAGTGACAGTACAATAGGGGGACTAAGCTATGTAACTTCGAGCCTGGAGACCAGATATTACTCTTGTTACCCTCCACGGAGTCCATTCAGCCACACTGCCCTGCACATAAGCAGGCAGTCCTATTGACTCTGGCTCTTAGGCTATACTGCCTTGCACTGAAGGGTGGTCCCATTGGCTTGGGCCATTAGGCCCTGAGAGGAGGAGTGGTCCATGGGACTTGGCTGCAGGGCCATAACACCCCCTAGGAGGTGACAGGATATACTTGCCCTGAGACAGTAGGGCACATTTAACACATTAACAAACAAATGTTAAATTAAGGGCCTACTTCTCATTTTTCCTATGTTGATGTGCCATTCTATGCCACTCACATCTAGGAGCATGGAAGAGCTAAATCTAGGGGTATAAGACATCACAAACCCTCCTTTGTTTACTTAAGTGCAATCTCCATGATACTTACAGTTTATGGGTTCCTATGTGATATTATGAATGATACCATATCTATTCCTGAGCCTTCAGGAGGCAACGCAGAGTGTGCTGCAGGTTTTGGAGAAGGCGGGAAAAAAATAAAATTCTTCCAAATCTATGGAACCTTTAACAGTGGGAATTATTTTACACAAACAGTGCCTTGTCTTGAATGCAACAATTTGAAAATCAATATGATGTTTAAGCTTTAAGCATTTTAAAACTACAACTGACTAGCTTACAGAGCATCTCTTGGATCCAACTTCATCCCTAAATATAGAGGACCACCAACCAAAAGTGAAAAGAAGTTCAGCAACAAAAAAGCTGAAATGAGATAACATGCATTGCACTGAGTCATGTTCAGGAATTGGAAGCCCTGTCATTTGTATAGCAATCTTACCAAAGAAGAAAACAGTAAAGGAGAGCGTAACAAGCGAAAACACTGAATATATTAACTCAAAATCTGGGATCAGTGCCAAGAACAACTTCATAAGGTAGAACACTTTAGCAGTTTTTACACACACATACAAACACAGAAGAACGGATGTTGTGGGAAATTCAGACCCTAACCTGCATGAGGAGGAAGATGCTGTTTTCCCACTAACCTAAAGCACTTGTTCAGTGATTATAATAACTCAGATGGAAAAAAATGGTCAAGTGCTAATAAATACCAAAGACTTTTTCAGCTAAATGAGTGCCTCAATGGCTTCTGCAAAATGAAGGTCATGTCTGCCAGTCACTGATGAGGTGATAGGCTCTTATCAATAAGAAGATTTCCTTTGACAAGAAGACTTTTAATGCAAATTCACTTTAGGGACAATTTCTCATTTAATTGAACTGATCAACTTCAAGCTGATCTAAATGATATACTAATGAAATGCAATCTAAAAGGCACAGTTACTACTGCCCAGAATCAAATCATTATTACTAGGTGATAGTGTTATTTTGTCAAGGAATAGAATCAGAAATTATTCCTGTATAATTTCCAGCAGTTTATTCTCATCACAGTGAAATACTTGAAATTTCTTGATCCCATCAAATTATATGCTATGGGTCATATTCAGAACTTCTCAGTTCTTCAGGGAAGCTGTCAATTAATTCCCTCCCTGTGACCTGCAAAGTCACTGACCTCTTTTCATTCAAATCACCCCTTTAAGACTCATGTTGTCTTTGCTACCCATAAGAAGTGAGACTATGAATTACTATTCTATTTTAAATTACTTTTGATCAAAATGATCTAATCATATGATCTCATTGCTGTAACCCATGTCCTTTCTCAACCCATCTGCTCCTTTCTGTTTGTTAATTCCACTCATCCTATCACACCTAAAATTAGATCTTCAGATCAGGGAATCTGTATTACTGTAAAAAAATTATAAATAAATAAAAATGATGATGAATTCAGTGGAAATTTTTAACGTAGTAAAATTAGCAGGATTTGCCCTTATATGTTTATAGGTGCTTTCAGAATTCTTATATATCTTACTGTATCTCTCTCACATTTGTAGGATAAGAGAAAAACATAGCAAAGATTATCAATCCTTCTCAACCCACTAAAAATGCATTGTTGTCACTCTGATAATTGCCACAGAATAATTTTTCTATCAGTGCATAATGTGCTGAAGTATATGGTCCCCATGCAGTATTCAGTAGAGAGCTACTAAAAGTGTCTGCTGAGCTGAGAAACTACTAAAAATGTCTGCCCTCGGTGAAAAGTCTGTCACCGAGCCAAGTCAGTAGAGGTTCAGATGCAAGGAATTACTCTGTTGTGAGAGAGTACAAGAGACATGAGCTTTTGTGAGGCATTTGTTGTGGGCTTTGGGAGTGATCTTGGAGCCAGAATCTCGGTACATAATGTATTGAGGGGACAAGAACTTTCTAGACAGTTTTTATTTGACTGTCTTTTGCAAGAAACTTCATCGTTAATTTCAACCCAAATCTGTAGGGTGTTTCTTCTTCCCTGGGCTGCATCTTTCCTCAATGTACACATTTTATAAATCAATAGGATATTTTTTAAAAGTGTACTTAGAATTCAGATTTTTCTTTTTAACTCTTGTATGCACTGGAGGGCTCCTCGTTACTATGAGAAGGCATCAGGGACAACAAAAAGCTGTTATTGTTTTGGCAAACATCATTCCAAATGTATTATGAATTAGAATTAATGCACTAGAGAATCTGCAAAGAAAAAGGTATCACATTGGCATATTGTTTACTTCAGTATAGAATTTAGCAAAAGGGAAGCAATTCAAAGATAAAACTCTTTTTTCAGAAGAAGTTCTAACTATAGCAATTATGACAGCAGGCCTGATAGTTATCATTATTATTGAGAATAATGACAGTTAGTCTATTAGCCTACTTGCCTACTCAACAGTATAACATGCTACTATGAGTTTAACATGAAAAGGGCTTGGGTTACTGAAGAAATCCTTAGCTATACTGCCTATGTGAGTACACGTACTCTATCTTTAGCCTGTTGCTGTAGCCATAGACAACGTATAAACTGCTGTCATATTTTAGTAGAGTTATATTCTTCCTAGTATTTCTTTTCCTTTGAGTACTCTATAGATTTACACACCATATCAACCTTCTGTGCCCAACTTCTTCCATCCTATGGGACAGAATACTACCCCTCTTGCAGCCCTAGCATATGGGGATATAATGGGGATGTAGCCAGAGGCAGGAGTGTGGTCAGATCACTGTTGCAGTCCAGCTACTCTTAGCTGCTACAGTGGTTTCTAGGAGGCCATTGTAAACTAGTGGCAATTACAGTTTTACCCTCTGTTTTTGTCATTTGTTGCAAGATTCTGCAAAGTAAAGGAAATGTTCTTAATTCTTTCAACTGTGAATGGAATAATAATAATACCTAACTCGTATAGCATTTTTTATCTGTAGATTCTAAAAGCATTATATGTTGAGGATTGTTGGGCATATATTCTACATATGTCCTTGTAGGATCAGGGTCTAAATGTAAAGTCAACCCTCATTTTTATTTACTTTATATATCAACTGCAGGATTACTTGCGTGAAAATGTATGCCGATCCAGGGCTCTACAGCATATACACCTTTGCGGATATTAGCCGGTGATACAAATGTAAGTTGCCATTTTATTAAATAGATACCTCTGGGGGTATTTTTTGATGGTTTTCAACAAGTTTGTTTACCATGGTAAAATCTTATTCCTATATTTGCATATTACAGAAAGTAAATTTTATATTTGCATTATATTTGCATAATTACAGAAAGTACATTTTAGATAGGAATGAATAGAACAATCCACATGCAGACATAGGTTTAGAAAAAAATAACATAACCTAGGGTTGTCACTTATAAAATACATTCTTTGGTTGACCAGAAATATAAAAGGAAGAAGAGGAATTAATGGAAAGAATCAATGGAAAGAATGTTATTCTCATCATGAAATATAATGTGGTATCATTCCTTTGCTCTCAGACACAGTCGTCTAACTGTCCCTTTTGCGTTGCATTCTTTCTGTTATAGGATTTCAACACTATGGATGGTCATTTGACATAGTACTTTTGGATGTGGTCTGTCACTAGGGAGGTGACCTATAGTGTATCCATTTTTCTTGTTTGTTTCATTGTGTTGCCTGAAAATGGGTTTGTATTTTGCTGAGACTTATGTTTTGATATGAACTACATTTACACTGTATGTTCTTTTGAAACACAATGAATTTGGATTAGATGAAAAAGATTAAAAAACTCTATCTTTTTTTAAATTAAGTACAGGAAATTTAGCAAGGATCCTGAAATAAAAATGCTTCAGATTTTCTAATTTTTCTGACACATTATTTTCCAGTGCAGCATAGTTTATTTAAAATAATGAATAGCTGCACT
This sequence comes from Gopherus evgoodei, assembly GCF_007399415.2. Lineage (NCBI taxonomy): Eukaryota > Metazoa > Chordata > Testudines > Testudinidae > Gopherus > Gopherus evgoodei. Next base: position 59,990,637 of record NC_044327.1, read on the forward strand.
CTATCTGTTACATCACAGCAAAATATGCATAATAGATTGCTCACTATCTAGAATCATCCCATTTGTGTCAAACCATGTATTGTGTCTATAAACAAATACAGTCTATTGTTTTCTTCATTTGTTAGCTTCTGTCAATCTTTGGGACTACTATTGAGTTCCATGGGCTTTGGATCAGGTCCCATCTTTCACAATAATTGTATGCACAATTAGGGCTCAATACAGTTTTCCTGACAGAAGCTGGAGAATGACAAAAACCACATATAAGCCTCTATTCTGCACCATAATTTACTGGCTTGGTCTTCTGCACCCAGTATGATTCCTGAGACCACATAATTTATAGATTTACCCCCCAACATATTATCTGTACTTAATATTCCATTACACCAGTTTATAATGTCCAGATAAAGCAACATCAATATAGGAAATTCTAGCCCGAAAAGATAGTTAGCACCCCAAAAATGCCCCTTGCTAAAATATAAGTAAGATTAATATATTAAAATATGGGACATTCTCCATAGTGGAGGCCTGAATGGAGATCAATAAGGGAGGGATTACCATAAGAAAAGCAAGATGTTAAAGAGACCTAGATGAAGGTGAATCTCAGCATGGGTGATAGAGAACAATTTTAGACCTATTGCTAGTTTTTGTAATTTGTTGCAAGATATTGCTGGGTAATTGAAAAATTTTTAATTGTTTGAATTTTAAATGTAATTGTAATAATTAATATCTAGTGCTCATACCATGCTTTCCATTTGTAGATCTCATTGCACTTTGCAAAGGAGGCATTTTATCCCATTTGGACAGAAAGGGAAACTGAGACAGGGAGCTGGGAGTGACTTGCCCACAGTCATACATAAGGTGAGAGATAGAACCAACAATAGAACCCCTTGGTAGAACTTGGTTAATTTTTGAATTTATCTGAAATTTTCTAAAAGAAAAAATGCAGATTTGGGCTGACCAAAACACTGAGCAACTTCATGTCAATTGTGGCTAATTGTTTTGGTTGGAGGAAAAAAAAGGTGGAAAATGTCAAAATTGTTTGTTTCAACATTTCTGAAATGAACCATTTTGATTTTAGGGATCGAGTCACAAGGGGCGATAAGTACAACTGGCGTCCAAGCTGTCACTAAGATTGACTCTGTAGCCTGGTGGTTAGGACACTTGCTCAGGTGGGGAGAGAATTCCTTGGATCCCATCCCTATTCCAGTGAATATTGAATTATTTATACCAAGTAAAACTGTGTAACAGGAGAGAATGAGAGACTCCTCGTTCAGAATGCTCTCTAGCTCAGTGGTTAGGGCACTTACCTAGCAAGGGGAAGACAGGTTTAAATTTCTTGTTCCAAAGGGAGATTCAAACTGGAGTCTCTCACCTCTCAGTGGAATGCCAACATCACTGGGCTATTGGGTATGACATATTTTTCTATGTTGTTAATGGTGGTGGTGACTAAGTCCCCTTGTGACTCTGACCCTTTGCCATTATTTTCTTTTAAAAGGTTAAAAATGACTGAATTTAAAACAAGATATTTAGTTTGGGGTTAAATGAAACCTTTTGTTTGACCTAAAATGAAATTCTTTTGTGACTTTTCAATTTGCTGAAAATTCTGAAAAAAATATGGTGTTGGGGCGATCAGAAACAGTTTTATTTTTTAGCTGAAAATATCAGTTATTTACACAGCTCTACCCATGAGGTCCACTGTCCAGGATTTTTTATTAAAAAATTCCAACAGTGTTGAAGTGCTTCTAAATATATTATCTGAATGCCATGTTCAAACTTGGACCCAATAATGCAACTGGATAAGCCGACCTCTGCACTCTGGCAGAGCCACATTAAAATCAGACAGAAACTGGCAGACCTGCATCAACTGTGTTGCAACCTCATTCGCTGACTACATTTTTAAAAATCAATTTTCCACTAAGTGAAACAAATCAAGACAGCGCTATAGAGGGTAAGTTAGCAGGTCAGCCCATGGGCTTGTCTGAAAATTAGAGGCAATCAAGAAACTGGAAACATTTTTTTCTTGCCTTCTACTGAGTGGAAATAAGTAAAATAAAAGATATTTTTTAAGGTCTTGGGAAACAGAACTTGGAGGAGAATAGATGTACAGAATATATGCCTTCTTAATATTACCATAGTTGATACCTGGAGCCACTGAACTAAAAAAATTACCTTAAAATGCTGGAATAGGTAATAGGAGCTTGTTAGATTGTCAAAACATTTCCATTTTGAGGGTTTAGAAGGTCTTTGTGTTATACTGTGTGGTTTAAACAACATGTGGATTTAGTGCCACCAACAAATAGTCAATAATTGCTTAGCAAATACAATAATTATGACACTGATACCACAATTTTTTTCTGTCCACACTGGATTCTGGGAGGATTTTACTTCTCAGCTGATTTGCTGATGTGTTTACCTTAGTACTTAAAATATAAATCATGACACTTCTTTCAAAGCTACTGTACACTAGATGCTGGATGATTTATAACTGAAAAGAGCAGACATTGTAAACAAGCCAAAAGTTCACAGTTTGAGACAGGTTGTACAACATGTACCAGTTTACCAGGCAGCTTATTAATGGGAAAATGACTGTTCTTAGCTGTCACATTTAAGCCAGAAAAGGGTCAGATTGCGCATTTTATAATGAAGGAAAAACGTTGATGTGGACACAGAACCAATCAGACATGAACACTATGGTATGATTAAATGCAGAGGCTGCAACTCTATTTAAAATTAGCCAGAATAACCATCTCTAACTACCTGGTGGGTTGTTCCAGTGCAGAACTCAGCAGGCACCAATGGTGCCAAGTAATATACACCTGATAGTGGGTATAAAGGCCATATCCTTGTACACTGCCAGTCCTGCCCTGACTTGAAGTCCCAATCCATTCCTCTTCTCTACTGGTGGTAGGAGAGAGAAGATAAAGGGAGCTGCACAATACATAGGGTATGTCAACACAGCGAGCTGACAGCCCATGGCAGTAAGTCTCAGAGACAGACTTGGGCATATGGGGCTCTCACTATAGTGCCAAAAAATAATAAACACGCCCCCTCACTTCAGAGCCCAAGCTCCAGCCTGAGCTGCACTGGCTATATGGTTATTTTTAGTGCCAAAGTGCAAGCCCCACAAGTCCCATTCTGTTGACCAGGGCTCTGACTTGCTGCTGCTTGCTATGTGTTGTGCAGCTTGTGGCTCACAAAGCTACCACACCTAAGCAACACACAGTAACAAAACCCAACCTAGCTGTACTAGCACCTCCAGCCAATCACCTGGCCCCAGCACCACTCTTACCACTGCTGCCATTGGTCAGTGAGGGTAAGTCAGACAGACTCTGGAGCCCAGGTTCAGTTGCAGCATGTGGCATGGCAGTAAGGGGAAAAAGAAAGAAGCAGCCCCCTTCACATGTTGAAGGCAAGTGGGAGAGGGAGGGGAAAGTAGAGGGAGTATGTTTAGCACTATTCTAGTTGCTCTTAGTTGAGATCACTCCCTTCCCAGAGCATAGACACTGTCTCCACTTCTCCCAGCTCTCTCAGAGTTACACAGAGGCTAGCAAAGTGCCACAAGTACTCCTGTTCTTTTTTCAGATACAGACTAACACAGCTGCTACTCTGAAACCAGTTTAAAAGTGGGTTTCACATTGGTTTTCAATGTGGAACAATATAAGATTCTTACAGCTGACTTCTCTAGTGCTCTGTAATGGAGGGATCTTTGACAGATTGTCCTGCATTTTGTTGAAGGGAAAAGGGATGCTAAATGGATAAAGTCCTATGGAAATGTTGAATGCCAACAAGTCCTACTGAAGTCAGGAGGTTCTGAGTTCCTGGCACTGGTCAAGGATGAGTGATTAATATCAAAACAATGGGCCTAATTCTGATTTCACTTAAGATGGGTTCAGCAATACTGGGCCTGATTCCCAACTGCATCACACCTTGCATAATCATGTATGTCTGTCAGACTGGTATTATCTCACACATATACAGGTATCAGTGACTTCACAGGTGCAAGGTAATGGGGAATCAGACCCACTGACTCCAAGTGTGACTCCTAATTTACACTGGTGTTCAGTGTAAGGCTAGATGGTTTCAAACTCATTATTGAAATAGAGAGAGACAATGAATCTTGAGGTCATCTGTATTTACAAATCCAGCACTCCTTGTAAGTGTCCTTTGAGTAAAGAGGGAAATTGCTTTTCTTCAGAGTTATAAGTCTGAGCAAAAATGACCATCAAATCCTTCACCTCCTTCCTGTGCTCTGCCTACAGGGACCATACCTTGCAATACTAACGATATAAAAGTGAAATGGCAAACATGATTTTCAGTTTAAACCTTTCAGATGAAGAATGAGGACAGATATTAACACTTATTAATTGGGCTGCAAGAAATAACAGCTCCTAGGTGATATGCTTTCCAATGTGTCCAATAAACTTTGTGCATGCTGATTTTGTACACGTGCCTTGCATTTTTAACAAGTAAGCATTATTTTAGAACTAACCTAATACTATCAGCATGAACAATGAGGAGTACTTGGGGCATCTTAGAGACTAACAAATTTATTTGGGCATAAGCTTTTGTGGACTAAAACTCACTTCATCAGATGCATGGAGTAGAAAATACCGTAAGAAGATATATATACACAATACATGAAAAGATGGGAGTTGCCTTACCAAGTGGGGGGTCAGTTCTAATGAGACAATTCAATTAAAGTGGGCTATTATCAACAAGAGGAAAATCATTTTTGTAGTGGTAATCAGGGTGGCCCATTTCAAATGGTTGACAAGAAGGTGTGAGTAACAGTAGGGGGAAATTAGCGTGAGGAGCTTAGTTTTTAGTTTTTGTAGTGACTATCAGCATGGACATCTTTGAAGAGGGTATGCAAATCTTTCAGCAACACAAGAGTGAAATGGTTCAGGGGTAATGTGAATTAGCATCTGCATTTCACCTGAGTTACTAATACACTGGACTTATTGGGGAGAATAACACCTTCTTAGGGGAGGTGAGCCTGGGGCACCACTTAGTTCCCCTCCCAGAGAACGCTGATTGAGGTAATTAGATAATCAGGCTGGTGAGCTAGCTGAGATAAAGAGCACATTATCCCACTAGGCTGATGGACTAAAGAGGCACAGGAACAACATGCCAGGGGGAGGGGAACAAAGCTAGCTAAGTGCAATCTTACAGAAGCCTCAGAGAAGGGAGACTTTTGCTCCTTTTGTATTCCGAGGAGATATTGTAAATAGACTGTTTCACAGGTCTGTAAGCATGTTGAAGGATGGAACTCAAATACACGGCATGGCCATATGCTACTAGTAGAGTCTGAGCCAGTTTCTGTGGTGCAGAGAAGCAGGAGCAGAGCCTGCCTTTCTGCAGTGCTTTCCATAGACACTAACTTACCTAAAACTTTAATCTCAGCCTGTAAAGTCCTGGGTTTTGGCCATGGAACATGTTGCAATTGCATTGACAAGACCATGACACCCCCTCTACCCTTACCCCTGGCCCCACACACTGTTCTGTAGAAATGCAGAAGCAAAATAATTTCTTTGACCAGGGACATTTCACCCCAATTTCCTCCCAGCTTGGTTCAGCACCTCCTTAATTTTGAAATCTATATTTCTGAATGAGTGCAGAGTGTTTTGGTTTCCATATACTTTACTGGAGATTTTGTTGCATTTGAGGACATTAGTCCACACTCCTTACTCAGACAAAATTCCCTTGGGCCACATCATGGGTTTTGCTGGAGTAAAGAGTGTTCAACTGTCATAATGTAGCCTCTATTTGGTAGTTGTTAGATTCTATCAACTGCCATGTGGATGTTAATGCTTGAAAAGTGCCTGTGAAGGTCTTTTGTGCATGCTACAAACTACCTGTACAAATGGAAGCCAAATTAAGGCTGTGACAAAGTGGGAATGGTCTTGATGTGTTATGTGAATGCTGAGTGGGGAGTATTGACCTGGGAAGGCTGCAGGGGAGTTATGCTGGGATGGCCTGCCTTGGGGAAGGGAGCATACCTGAGCATGTAATCTGAGAACCAGGTGGGGGGGTTGGAGGCCAGGTGACACCTCTGCCCTGGAAACTGGACAATGGCTGGAGGAGGAGCTGAGGGGAGGCTGAATGAGAGGCTGGAGGGTTTTTTCAGTTTTTGAGCTGGCTGGAAAATGGAGAGGGGAGCCCGATGGGGCTTGGGCTTCCCAATGGGGCTGTGGCCTCCCTGGGGCCCCCAGAGGGACCTAACTAAAGGGGGTCCTGTTGTCTGTGCAGGCAAAACCTTTTTTGGACTGTGTTCCTGTCATCTAAATAAACCTCTATTTTACTGGCTGGCTAAGAGTCATGTCTGACTGCAAAGTGGGGGTGCAGGACCCTCTGGCTTCCCCAGGACCCCATCTGGGTGGACTCGCTGTAGGAAGTGCATGGAGGGGCATATGCTGAATGCTCCAAGGAGAGACCCCTAGGAGGTGAAGCCATGTAAGCTTCCTGCCCCTGAGGACAGTCTACTCCAAGGGAGAGGAGGCTCCCCAAAGTCCTGACTAGCTTTGTGGGGAGCAGTTCCAGAGCATCACCTGGGGACTCTGTGACAAAGGCCCTTTTGTATATTTTGTCTTTAATAGAGTTGACTAAAAACTGGATTTCTGTTCCACAGTGTAACAGGGTAGCTTACCCCAGGGGCTGGAGAGCCTGGGGCTAAGTCAACCTGATTGAATGAGCCCCACCTGAGAGGGAATAGAAAATTCCCCAGAAAGAGCCTAGGTTTAAGAGGTGATAAAGTGCAGCTGGGGAAAGAGCTAGTGTGAAAAATAGGCAGGAAGCTCAGAACAGTAAGGGAAGTTTTGCAGGTAAGGAGAGACCCTGTGTGTGGATGGGTGAATGGAGAATCTTACCATAAAGGGAGGCCCCAGGAGAGATCTTGAGTAGTCAAGGAAGTGACTTGGAGGCCCAGAGGTGAAACTTGAGACAATAGAAAGTGGGCTAGGGAAAACCACAGCAAAGGTAAAAGAGTAGATGTAGCTGTTCAGTATAGGGGCCTGGTCTGGACCCTGGAGTCAAAGGTGGGACTGAGTTCCCCTATTAGCTCCAAGGAAATGGGGATTACATGCCCATAGAAAGTGTTACCATGCCCAGCAAGGTGGCTGCAGGCTCCGTTGAAGACAAGCCCCAAAGAGGGTGAAAGGACTTGTTTCTGTGGAAGACATTTTTGTACTCTTAGTATGGGATAGCTGGATCCCAGAAGAGATGGACTAAAGATGGTGACCCAGCTTGAAGGGCTGAATTACCAGGCAAAGAAACTGCCACTGTGTTGGATCAACTATATATGAGAGATCTGCAATACCAAGCCTGGTCACAACAGGGCACCTAGTGGTGAGTAGACTTGTTTACACAGGAAATTCTGAAATTAAAATAAATAAATAAATAAATTCAGAAATGGAATACCAAATGGAGTTTTCCACTGAACCAGGAATTCCAGAAGTTTGTTCAGAAAAAATCTAAACAGCATTTTGCTCAGATCTTTTTGGAACATTTTTGAGGTTCCTTGAGTGCTCAGTGCCTGGTTTCTCAAGGCTTCCGGGATGCTGAGAAAGGGTAACCCTGGTTCTGGTGGGGTGCCAGGGAGCCAGTAGCCTCAGTCTGGGGGACCCAGGAGCTTGGGAGTTCAGATTCCCAAGGCTTTCCAGGCTCCCAGCTCCCTGTCAGCTAGCTAGGTGGGCTTGTGAGGCTCTGGGTGGGTGAGTTGGTAGGAAACCAGGAAGGTATCAATGAAATCAATATGTTCCCACAGAGCATTTTGATTCTGTTGCATCAGCATTTTCCAGTGAAAAAACATTTTGTCAGAAAATTTCTGACCAGCTTTAATTCTTAACGAGGAAGGTATTGGTTGGCCTGCAAGAATTTTAGGATATGCGTAATTTAAGTCACTTGTTGCATAAAGAGGGGTGGTTTTTTGTTATTTTTTTTTTCATCAGCTACTAGAAAGAAGAAATAATGTTTCCAAAAATCAGGCTTGTTTTCTTTCAGCACTGTAAATGCATAACCTTGAGTGACACTGTGACACACTGTACGTAGCATGCATTTGTGAATCAGATCCGAACAAATAATTTTTCAGGCTGGATTTTATGACTCATTAAAAGTTATTAGTGTCAAAATAATCTGTGCTGTTTTTCCTTCCTACTCTTTTAAATCTTTTAGACATGCCTGTCATCTTTATTGAATACCACTTGCTAGTCCCTGTGTGCAAGTGTATTTATCAACATTGTTCTCTATAACTGTTCTATATAATTCATTCTGAAGACTCTAAACTGAGTATTACCCATCTGTTTTGGCAGTTCCTCACTGCTCCAGGGAGTGTAACTATTTGGTAAGATGATACCACTTATTTTTCAAGGTACTTGTTAAACCAGGAAAGTAATGGTGCCTTCGAATGAGTTATGCTTGCTTTCATATGCTCCACATGCCCTCAAAGCAATCTCGCTTAATTTGATTGGAACCAATAAAATTTTCTGTTACTGAGGTTAATGCTCTTTAATATTCAGTCTTTTAAACAATATATAATGCCATGAGATAGAGAGGTCAGACTGTATATTTTGTACACAACCCTCTCTGAGGTAGAGGATGGTATTGCACAACAATATTCCAAGGGATAGTCTGAAGGCACAATCCCTTCTGGTGAACATGGGATGTGCTGTGCTATTGAATACATATATAATGGGTGTGGGAATATAGTCCTGCCGCCTTAGATTCTCTTATGTCCTGAGGGCAGTAAGAGCAAGTAGATCCCATGTTTCTTGAGCATAGGAACTTAATCCTCCATTGCACAATCTGCTAAGGCCAGGCACAGGCTCATTAGATACAGTCTCTATAAAGACATATACCTATGTCACTGGGTTAGTATAATCCAGTTTGCCTTTTACCTTGAGTCACAAGGGAGCCACATCTATTCATTCATATTTTATGGAGTAAAGAAGATGAACTTGAGGTACGTTACGTCTGATTAATGCAAATTTTTCTTTTCTCCAAAGAATGACCTCATTTCTTTTACTGTATATGCATTTCAGGCATGCATCAGTAACTTTTTTTAACTCAGAAGCTTTTGGGTGGTTGAGTGTATTGTTTCTTCAAAAGTTGCCATGCCTTTCCATTTATAATAGGTATATAATATGTAATAGGTATATCTCATAGAGCTGAGGAATCCTGAAAAGTTATTGAGTCCAGTCCCCTGCCTTCACCAGCAAGACCAAGTACTGATTTTGCCTCAGATCCCTAAGTGGCCCCCTCAAGGATTGAACTCACAACACCAGGTTTAGCAGGCTAATGCTCAAACCACTAAGCTATCCCTCCTATGTGTTTAGAGATATGCCAGTTGGTTCAGGAGCTAGTCCAGTGCTGTATGGGTTTAATAGGTTGTATCTACTACATGTGACTATGTAACATTTAGAGTAAACTGAATGAGATAGGAATTCTGTGGAAAAAAGTAGTATGTGATCACATAGTTAAAGACTGTATCATAGGCTATACTCACAAGGGGCTGAATTAAGGTTGAACAGGCAGCCTTAATTCTGACATTTCCTTACTTTTGAATACTTTGCAATCTTAACATGTTAAAATGTAATTTTGTGTGTTTGCTATTTTTTTTTCAAAGCCACCTGAAAATAACAGGATGTCCATCATGTGGAACCCTACTAACTGCCCCCTTACTCACAACCAGTGTTAGAAGCTTTATTTTCACCACATACATCTGTCATTTGGGCTAAGGGACAACTGATAACAGTTTTAGTTTCTCATCTTCCACATTGGCCAGCCACTAGAGACATATTTTGTCAGTGGGTTTCAAGCTTTTTTTGCTGACAACAGAAGATTGCTGAGACTCTGGAATCCTGGGTTCTATTCTGGGCTCTGAGGAAAGCATCCTCTAGTGATTGCAGGCCTTTCTAATTCTATCCTTCACAAAACCTGATCCCTTTTGCTCCCTCCCTTCCTTACTTTCCTTGTCCCAGACCACCTCTGCTATTTGGCCTCTCTCGGCTCCATGTAATATAATTCACAAGGGCTGAATTTGTCTCAGAATGGCCAATAAAAGTTGATGCTAAAGAAAATCTCTATTCTAATGCTGCAGAACATCTTCTGAATATCTCCTAAATCCCCCAAATTTCTCCACTCCCCAGTCTCATCCAATATACAGTCTGGATGTTTTGAACCTTCAATTTATTCTGCTTGTCATCCATTTTGTAACTTTAGAATTTATTGTCACCGTAATTAGATCTTGCCCGATAACTTTCCCTTCTTACGACCCCAGTGATCAAAATTATATTTGGTCTTCCAGGCCATACAACCATGTGGATACTGGTTCTCAAAGCTGAGTTTCTCAAAATGGGGAATAGAACTAAGAGAAATGTAAAGGATGTTTACATTCAACCCCGCCACCTCCTTCCCCCCCAAAATAAAACAAACCTTTCTCCTTGAAAACAGTCCAGAGGTCTTAAGAGTTTCTGAATATGATTTGATTGATCAAAACTAAGCTATATGATAGTTATATGTATTTAAATCCTGATTTAGGTTGTCAGTGTACAGGAGGACTGCTGAATCCACTTGGAACCCCATTGGCTTAAATCAATCTCTGCAGGCACAGCAACCCATCCATGGACAGACATGTTCAGTATCGGGTCCTTGAACTCTAATATAAGCATTAAACCTTAATTTTGCAAGTTGACATGAACAGCTACAGTAAAGTTTTTGTGAAGTAGATTTCAAGGCAAGTAGCTTTGGAGTTTTATTGCTAGATTTATATGACTTCCTTCATCTTTAGATAGGATTGTTCTGCAGGTACAATACATACCAAGAAAGCCACCATGGTATCAATTCCATTGACACCAGTCCAAATCATTGTTGTTCCTAATCCACGCATATTGGAGTTAATGTGTAAGTAAAAGATGGAGGATGGAATCCGTGATTTTTATAATAGACCTAAGAATTCTTTTACAGCAGACTGATATGACTTTCAAGTATATTTTCACTGCCTTTGTGGTGGATGAAACATCACATTGAAAAGTTACACAAGTGGGTTGAAAGTAGAATTTAGTTGGGGATTGGCCCTGCTTTGAGCAGGGGGTTGGACTAGATGACCTCCTGGGGTCCCTTCCAACCCTGATATTCTATGTTTCTATTATTTGTTTTTCTTCTTGAAGTGACTTCCAGGAAGGCAGAGATGTGCAGGTTTCCAAATACCATAGCTGTGTTTGTGAATGGATAGCAAGAATCCCAGGTAATCAGGGATTTTGTTTTTATTGTCTGCTTTCCTGCAGAAAAGACCCACTTTAAATAAATAAATCCATTCATTAGACGCAGGAGGTGCTCAGTATATCCTTAACTTCAGTTGATTCCGGTGAGAGCTCAGGGCACCGCACAGGATCTGGCACTTTACAAATGTAGAAAAAAAGATTGAATGGATGCTCATGCTTCTCAAAAGCAGTTGTTTTTGCATGGTTAAGAGTCACCAGCAAACTTGTACTTTAAAATAGTGGACATAAAGCCTATTTTTGACCAGCACCATATTTCCACTAATCGGAAGGTGAGATTTTTTTTTTAAGTGCTCAAACAGCAATGAGAAGGTGTACCTTGAAAGGTACCAGCAACAGTATGCTTTGGGATGTAATCCAAGGAGGAAAGGGGAAAGGAAGGGCGGAATGAAACCAGAGATAAGCAAGAAGGGGGTGAAAAAAGGAGATGGTAGTTGACAATGGGGGAGACAAGGGCTAAGGAAATGGAAGGGAAATACTGGTAGGTGTTAGCATTTAGTGTAGACAGATTTTAGCATCTTTAAAATGTGCTAGCTGGTCATCATCTACCATAGGAGACTGCTTCAAAACATATCTTCCTTAGGGTTGACCATGACCAGAGAATATGTTTATATAAACATTAAAGCTTGTCTACGCTAGATAGGAACACATTTAAATAGTTCTTAATTAAAACACATTAACTATTTTTTTTAAACAAAACCAGAAACTCCAGCAAAACCTTTTATTTTTTTTCCTAGTCTAGGCAAGGTCCAGTTGATATCAAACAATGTAACACATGTGGTGTTTAACTGGTAACCAGCACAGAGTGGAGTGTACTGGTGTGATGTGATCATGTCAGTTTGCCTTATCTAGCAGGAAGGCATATTATATGGTTTGTCACAGATATAGCTTCTGGGTGTTCAGCAATAGTCCATCCAGTCTTTGACCCATGATTTCATATATGTATACTGCAGCTAGGTCAATATCTACTACAACCTTTGATTACAACCAATGCTTTGATTTCACTTACATCCATGTGACCTTTCCCTTTCTTCCTGAAGAAGTACTTAGGCACCTAACTTCCACTGATTTCAAGGAGAGTTAGGCACCTAAATATTTTAAAGGATCTGGGTCTAAGTAAGCACCTCAGCATGTGGCCCACAATACATAAACGTTGTACTGTAGTCAGTCACATGAAACTGCCCATCATTATCACATGCTGTATGACTTTTATTTTGAAACCTAAAATCCAAATTAACTGGATAATGAGGAGAGATGCAGGTCTAGCAAAATGTCATTCCTGACATATCTCATGAAAAAACATTGTTTAAAAATTGCTGATGAATTCATCAGCATTGTTCTTTTCTGTGCATGATGAAATTGTTTGATCCTTCATTGGATGTTTCTTAAGATCATTCATATCACAGGTTTATAACAAATATGTAATAGGAAGACAATAGCTGTTGTTTTGTTTTAGTGCTGTGTATGACATTGTTTTTTAGGATTTAACCAACTGGGATTATTTCAAAGCAATCTAAGTGTTTTGCTAAATTGTAATGCATGGCAAAATTGCTGATTCAAGCTTACCTAAGCTTTTACATGTAAATGCTCTGATAAACTTGAACTGTTCAAACTGACAATCATGTCAGTACACAGATATAATTCAGATACTTCACTCAGGTTTTGAGCTGTAGTGAACCATTCAAGTGTAGTATGAATTCTTGGGACATAATTGCATTCTCAGCAAACTGATGAGCGCAGGTCAATAACTTCCATTCATCTCTGTAATTCTGTATGTCATTAATTTAGCAATAATGCAAACTCAGCAATGGAGAGGAAAGAATCCTTCATTGGACTATACTTTAGGTTACTGCTCTCTAAACTTTTCAGGAAAGACAAACTTTTATTCAAATATCATGATATTGATAGGGATACAGTGTGGATTATTTCAGGAGTCTAATGATCAAATTCATTTTGCACTTTCTTGCATTTTTTGCTTTTGCTGTGCAGTTGTCCTGCATCAGCAGCAAGGAGCCTGTCTGATGGTGTAAGGTTGAGATGTCTCTACTACTTCATCTTATTATTCCTTACTCCTTTGAGAAGAGATTTACCGTTGTGTTATAGCTTCATTTGCCTCATGGGCTATAGAATCCAGAGTTCTAAATGTAGAATCTCTGTTAACATACTGCATCCTTCAACTTCTCATTATTAAAATGTAGTAGCCTGTTATCGTTAATGTTGAGATGCTTTCCATTAGAAAATTGATTTTGTCCTTTCCCCAGCTTCTCCCAGATCCTTTTAGAAATTATGTCAAATGTGCGTGTTTGCAGACACTTTGCTCAACCCATTTTTGAGATACTGGATTAAAACCAATAGGTGTTAGTCATGTTATGAAAACATCTAATGTTCTTTTGCCACATCTGAAAATCAGTCCTAGAAACTTCTTTTTAATAAACTTCATTTGATATTTGAGATTTAGTGTGAAAGCATAGAATATTTGGGAAATTAATCTCTGGCAAATTAACAGTAGGAGAATGGTCTGGGCTTCAGCAGATCCTAAAAGGCACCAAATGACTAAAGGGAGAAAAAAATCTTTTTCACCTTTAAACAATCTCCAATATGGGGAAAGACGTCAGTGAAATCTTCATTTTCTGTACAGTTCCTTTAGATATCAGCTCTTGGCCTCAAGGCCTGTGCTAATAATGCCATCAGGGAAACTGTCAAAATCTGAGCCAATGCAGCTTCCTTCTGCACCTCACTGAGTAAATAAAGTCCAACTAAAAGGAATGCTGTAGATGTGGAAAATATTTGAGGTGAGTCCCACCATGGATTTGGAAAAGGCTGTCCATCACCTCTATGCCCTTGAATATGAGACGCCAGAACTTGTGTTCCCAGGAGCATCTTTGTCTCATTGGGTCCCCTAAGAAGCAGTAGGGCTCATAAACTGCTGTAACTTACTAGAGGTAGAATCTCTGACCCCTTTGACTACATTAATGCTGTTGGATCTATCTTCTGTCCAAGACTTTGAGATCTAACAGTGAAACCAGTACTGCCATCTGGGAAATTTGTAGGCTGTTGACAAAGATTGTTGTTGAAAGTGGCTTGCTGCTACCTTTTTGATAAACTTGAAACATGGCACATGCCTGTCCCACTACCCTCTGTCTTAGTCTTCAGTGTTCACTCCTAAAGGCAGTGATTTTTTTGCCTTCTGTTCTGAAAAGCACCAAGCATACCACAGGTACTACGGAAATAATGATGATAACATCTCTAAAGTAAGTTAGTAGTAGTATCCCCATCTTCATGAATAAACTGAGGCATAGAGAGGTTAACTGAGTTGCTGAAAGTCACACAGCATGTAAATAGATGGGCCAGAAATAGAATGAGTCCTTTCCCCCAGTGCCCAGTTCTGAGCATTGGACCATACTCCCTACCAATGTTTCATGATTATATTTTCAGTGCACATCTGTATGGGCTTCCTGAAATTCCCAGTGGTTCTCTTCTGAAATACCATTAATGTTTTTCCTTATAGTTTGAACACACAAACACCTTTGCATAAATTGAAAATGTAGCTTTACTGATGTAAGTAGATGGTGTAAAGCTCAAGTTGGTGTAGCCATGCCTCAGTAATGAATTGGAAGTGTGGTGTGTGCAGTTATCTCACTGTTTCAGTAATGTTTCCATATTTTATAGCAAACCAACTTGCTCTGCCATTTTCAGAAATGCATTTCTTTTAACATTGGGCCCAGTTCATTGAGAGCAGCTGATCAAATAAGTAACAGATTTTCACTTTTTACAGATTTAGAAGAAAATGCTAGTTTACCAATCATGCTTTTTACCTTTTAAAAAGTTCATACCCCACAAATGTGGGTTGAGTTTCAGGAATAATTTTGAAAGTCTCTTTTGCAGGGAGAAATTTGCTCATAAACAGGCCTTCAGGAACAGGGAAACATTCCTGAGTTTTATTACATCATTTGATGCTCCAGTTTTTGATTACAGTATGACAGACTTTGTTTTAATGAGATTTTGCTAATGCTTCAGAAAATGTTGGTCAGCTGTACACTGTATGTGTTCCTGTTCTTATTTAAATTGCTATGGATAGGTTCAGAAGTCTTTGTTAGTACAGTCAGGACAATGTGCATTATATTGATTGTCTTCAAATTACTACTTTCAGTGATCTTCACTATAGCTGACAATAAAGCATGGATATTGGGAGGAATATCTCTGATGGTCAATCCTTTAGTTGTTCTATGTTAAAGTTTTTATGACTTGGGGCAAATCTAGTTCCCATTCCCCAGCCTGAGTATCCCAAGTGGGCAATGGGAATTTCAGTTAGAATGTCATGCTATCTGGATTGACTAGTATCTGTGAGTGCCTACCTCAGGGCAGACTGTCAAAAACAGGCCAGACACTCCAGACCGGTGGAATGTTCTATATTAGATCTCACCAAGCCAGTAATAAATGTGAACTCCTGGGTCACTGTAATAGTCTTACCATGGAGTAACAGACAGTCCCCTTAGACTCTCCAGTCTCACCACCCCAACAAACTGGACTTAGTGATAAATGGTCACTTATACGAAAAATCACACTACGTTCAGGTTGCTTCCCGGCCTAAGAGACCAGTCATTTGCCCCAGATCAATTGGTCCTCTAGGTTTTACACCAAAGACAATGCCTGTAGCCAATCCTATAATAATCTGTCTAAAGGTTCATTAATTCGGAAAAAGAAATTATTTATTTACAGATTAAAGCAAGCAAACATATGCACACAAATGAGTCCCCATCTAAATCCTAAGAGTGACAGAGTCGTAGTGATCTGTCAGTTCAAAGTGTCTTTCAGGGCAGACCTAGGACGTAACCTTCAGAGTTTGGACAGTCAAAAAGATGTAGTTTCTTCTAGTCAGGGATTTTTGTTCCCTTTCCCCAGAGTTCAGGATGATGGGATGAGTTCACGTGCATGTCTCATCTTTTTGGGTGGGTGGAGAGCCAATCAAAAAAGTCTTTTTTCCTCTGATGTTCCACAATTGTCTATCTGGTGTCTGTGGACCTTTTTTTTGGGCCGGAGAGAATTTCCTGTGGCAAACTAGGACATAAGAATGACCATACTGGATCAGACCAAAGGTACGTCTAGCCCAGTATCCTATCTTCCAACAATGGCCAGTGCTTCAGGGGAAATGAACAAAACAGGTAATCATTAAGTGATCCACACCCTGTCACCCATTTCCAGCTTCTGGCAAACAGAAGGTATTGACACTATCCTTGTTCATCCTGGCTAACAGCCATTGATGGACCTATTCTTCATGAATTTATCTAGTTCTTTTTTAAACTCTATTACAGTCTTGGCCTTCACAACATCTCTGGCAAACAGTTTCACAGGTTGACTGCACTGTATGAAAAAAAATACTTCCTAGTATTTCACACTTGGTAATGCTTCTCTCCTAGGGGGTTTACAGTTATAGAGCAAACACTCTGTTACCTTATAATATGGAATATAGATATTATAAATGAGATTAATGCATGCAGAATTTAATGGAGTTTAAACACTGAATACCTTCTTATAAGACTAATATCTATTGTGAGCAAAACTAACATACAGATGACTTGGTCAGGTCTCCAGCTGTGAGGTTGTCTCTTCTTAGTTAATGCCTTCAGCCTGGGCAAGAACTGTCATGTGCCCTGCCAGTTTCACAAGAGGAAGGTGGAAGAATGTCCAAGACCATGAACCAGCAACAGCACAATCATTATCATTGAGTAGCATGCCCCCTCCACATGAAGGAAGGATCTGAATATCCATGCAACAACAACATCCTCAGGCCTGCCCATTCCTTGGTTTGCTCCTCAGAACTGCTGTACAGGGAGCCCTTCGGGAGCTGGGTTTCAGGTTGTACCAAGAACACAACATGTCCCAATATCTTGCCTTGCTCCATTCCCCTACATAGTGGGAATGCATGAGTTTCATCTCAGGGGCAGGGTTTGCCCATTAATGCTCATGAGACCTGGAGTAATAGTAATAGGATGAAATACAATAGTGAAAAGTGCAAGGTCATGCACTTAGGGATTAATAATAAGAATTTTAGATATACGTTAGGGATGCATCAGTTGGAAGCGACAGAGGAGGAGAAGGACCTTGGGGTATTGGTTGATAGCAGGATGACTATGAGCCGCCAATGTGATACGGCTGTTAAAAAAGCAAATGCGATTTTAGGATGCATCGGGCGAGGTATTTCCAGGAAGGATAAGGAGGTGTTAGTACCATTATATAAGGCGCTGGTGAGACCCCATCTGGAATATTGTGTGCAGTTCTGGTGTCCCGTGTTCAAGAAGGATGAATTCAAACTGGAACAGGTCCAGAGACGGGCTACTGGGATGATCCGAAGAATGGAAAACCTGCCTTATGAAAGGAGACTCAAAGAGTTTGGCTTGTTTAGCCTGGCCAAAAGAAGGCTGCAGGGGGATATGCTTGCTCTATATAAATATATCAGGGGGGTTAACGTTAGGGAGGGAGAGGAATTATTTAAGTTTAGTACTAATGTAGGCACGAGGACGAATGGGTACAAACTGGATATTAGGAAGTTCAGACTTGAAATTAGACGAAGGTTTCTAACCATTAGGGGAGTGAAGTTCTGGAACAGCCTTCCGAGGGAAGTAGTGGGGGCAAAAGACTTATCTGGCTTTAAGACTAAGCTTGATAAGTATATGGAGGGGATGTTATGATCAGATAGTTTAATTTGGGCAATTGATCTTGGATTATCACCAGATAAGTCTGCTCAATCGTCTGCGGGGAGATGTTGGATGGGATGGGAACTGAGTTACTGCAGAGAATTCCTTCTTGGGTGCTGGCTGGTGAGTCTTGCCCACATGCTCAGGGTTTAGCTGATCGCCATATTTGGGGTCGGGAAGGAATTTTCCTCCAGGGCGGATTGGCAGGGGCCCTGGAGGTTTTTCGCCTTCCCCTGCAGCGTGGGGCATGGGTCACTTGCTGGTGGATTCTCTGCAGCTTGAGGTCTTCAGACCAATTTTGAGGATTTCAATAACTCAGTCCTGGGTTATGGCTTGTTATAAAAGTGGATGGGTAGGGTTCTGTGGCCTGCCTTGTGCAGGAGGTCAGACTAGATGATCATATTGGTCCCTTCTGACCTATGAGTCTATGAGAGAGATTGAGAGAATAAAATGTCTCATTCTTGAGCACTTCTGTATAATCTATCCTGGACTTGAAACTTCAGTCGTAATATAGGTGGATGATGCTTTCTTAAGGCTTCAGTAAACTTAATCTGGATTTGCATATAAGCCTTCATATGTCTAAAGGTAAATCAAGAAATGATTGAGCCACCTCTTTTAGTTCCGCTGACAGTGATACTCCATTTATTTTACTGAATGCCACACTTATTCGTAAAATGCTATGAATTATTCAGAACTGGAGCAAAAATATACTATTCAGGTTTCTTTAACACAATGCATTTCATTCATTCTCTTAGGACGTTCTAGCGGTCTTGCTGATCTGCTGTATTGTAAACCCTCTTTAGAAAAATACTTGTTTGTAACAGACTGTTAGTGTCATGGTCAATAACAGGGTCAGTTTGTAAGTTTTTGGTTTTTCCCCAACTTGTGTGTCTGCTCTAACTTCATTTATCTCAGCCCAGTCATCAGGTATCTTGCGCAAATGCTTCCGATTCCTTTGTGAAATTTTTGCCTTTGCTTATGATAACGGAGTATGAATGAGGTGACTCCAATTTGATCACTGTAGCTTTGATTAGCGAGTGCCTATCTTGCCAAACTCTCAACGAGTCTTGTTTTTAACTGAGGTCCTTTATTGTAATATTTTGTCTGATTGTACTTTCCCTGTCTTTTCCTCATTCTCCTTAGTTGTCATTTGTGTTTTGACCCATATTGTAACTGAGCACGTATACGTCTATTGTAAGTTGAAAGTTCAGCAAGTGACTTTCCACTGCAGTGCTGTAGCTCTATATCTGAAGTGCTAAATATGGATCTTCTCTTGCATTCGTTGGTTTTTCAGGCAAGTTCTTCAGGGTAAGTACTCCACATTCAGTTAATCTGTTGACTTGAGGATAACTGGGACTAAATTGGCTGAGCCTTAACCAGTGGGCGGGGCATTCACTCAGGCCAGGGCTTTATAAAGCTGTGCACAAGCGACCAGGGAGCTTAGCGAAGAGGAGCTGCTAACAGGGAGTTTTGCAAGGGAGTCTGGAAGAGAGTGGGAAAGGAGTGGGGGTCCCTTGTCGGTCTCATCTGTGACCCATTGGTCCCCTGGACCTAGAAACTGAGCCACATCCAAAACCTTTCTGTTTACAGCAGAGCAGAGTGGACAGGGAGCTGCAGACGGGAATTTGAGAGAGTTTGACAGAGGGAGGCTTACAATGGTGAGGAGGACCCGCAACACCTGTGCCAGCACTGCTTCTGTCTCCTCCACCTGCGCCTGTAGCCAGACAGAGCACCAAAGCATGGATGCTTTTACCCAGATTCTGGTGCGGGCTTGCAAAGACTGTAATTTGCAATTTCCACTTCCTGATATCCAGGCTGGGGGTGGCATCCAATGTGAAAAGTGCCTACTGGTGGAATCTCTCAGGCAGCAGGTGGGAGAGCTACAGGAGGAGGTGGCTAGGCTGAGGAACATCCATATCCATGAGCAATTCTTGGACAGTATCCATGTGGAGACAGCTGACATAGCTGTCCCAGTTGACAGGACTACTGACACACCAATGGAGGAGGAGATGCCTCAGGGTGGACACAGCCAGCTTGTTACTTCTAGCAGCAGGCAGTGCTCCAGCCCTGCTGCAAACCCTCCTGCTGTGGTAAAAGATAACTGTTATGCTTTTCTTGATACAGGAGAGAAGGAATCACCCCCAACAGTTAAGGAGGGGAAGCCTCGTACCCCTAAGGCTGGAAGGTCTGCTGCCACCACTCATAGGAAACGTAGGGTAGTGGTGGTTGGAGACTCTCTGCTGAGGGGGACGGAGACACCCATCTGTCGCCCTGACCGTTCATCCCGGGAGGTATGCTGGCTGCCAGGGGCCCGTATCCGAGATGTTACAGAGGCATTGTCGAGGATTATCCGGCCTTCTGACTACTACCCCATGCTACTCATCCATGTGGGCACAAATGATACTGTGAGGTGTGACACTGAGCAGATCAAGAGTGACTACAGGGCTCTGGGAGTACGGGTTAAGGAGTTTGGAGCGCAGGTGGTATTCTCTTCGATTCTTCCTGTTGAAGGTAGGGGCCCGGGCAGAGACAGATGCATTGCGGAGGCGAATGCCTGGCTGCGAAGATGGTGTCGCCAGGAGGGCTTTGGCTTCCTTGACCACGGGATGCTATTCGAGGAAGGACTGCTAGGCACAGATGGCGTTCACCTTTCGAAGAGGAGAAAGACTTTATTTGCGCACAGACTGGCTAACCTAGTAAGGAGGGCTTTAAACTAGGTTCGACGGGGACAGGTGAGCAAACCCCACTGGTAAGTGGGGAACAAGACCTGGGAGATGGGTTGGAAACAGGAGGGAGCACGGGCTATAATGGCAGTGAGGAAGGAGGGTCAGGGCAAAGCTGAGAGGCAAGATCAAACCAGTATCTTAGATGCCTATATACAAATGCAAGAAATGTGGGTAATAAGCAGGAAGAACTGGAAGTGCTAATAAATAAATACAAATATGACATTGTCGGCATTAATGAAACTTGGTGGGATAATAC
Source organism: Gopherus evgoodei (assembly GCF_007399415.2). NCBI lineage: Eukaryota > Metazoa > Chordata > Testudines > Testudinidae > Gopherus > Gopherus evgoodei. Next base: position 60,011,587 of record NC_044327.1, read on the forward strand.
ACACGACTGGAATGTTGGTGTGGATGGATATAGTTTGCTCAGGAAGGATAGACAGGGGAAAAAGGGAGGAGGTGTTGCCTTATATATTAAAAATGTACACACTTGGACTGAGGTGGAGATGGACATAGGAGATGGAAGTGTTGAGAGTCTCTGGGTTAGGCTAATAGGAGTAAAAAACACGGGTGATGTCGTGCTGAGAGTCTACTACAGGCCACCTAATCAGGTGGAAGAGGTGGATGAGGCTTTTTTCAAACAACTAACAAAATCATCCAAAGCTCAAGATTTGGTGGTGATGGGGGACTTCAACTATCCAGATATATGTTGGGAAAATAACACTGCGAGGCACAGACTCTCCAATAAGTTCCTGGACTGCATTGCAGACAACTTTTTATTTCAGAAAGTTGAAAAAGCTACTGGGGGGAAGCTGTTCTAGACTTGATTTTAACAAATAGGGAGGAACTTGTTGAGAATTTGAAAGTAGAAGGAAGCTTGGGTGAAAGTGATCATGAAATCATAGAGTTTGCAATTCTAAGGAAGGGTAGAAGGGAGTACAGCAGAATAGAGACAATGGATTTCAGGAAGGCAGATTTTGGTAAGCTCAGAGAGCTGATAGGTAAGGTCCCATGGGAATCAAGACTGAGGGGAAAAACAACTGAGGAGAGTTGGCAGTTTTTCAAAGGGACGCTATTAAGGGCCCAAAAGCAAGCTATTCTGATGGTTAGGAAAGATAGAAAATGTGGCAAAAGACCACCTTGGCTTAACCACGAGATCTTGCGTGACCTTCAAAATAAAAAGGCGTCATATAAAAAATGGAAACTAGGTCAGATTACAAAGGATGAATATAGGCAAATACACAGGAATGCAGAGACAAGATTAGAAAGGCAAAGGCACAAAATGAACTCAAACTAGCTATGGGAATAAAGGGAAACATAAGACTTTTTATCAATACATTAGAAGCAAGAGGAAGACCAAGGACAGGGTAGGCCCATTGCTCAGTGAGGAGGGGGAAACAGTAACGGGAGACTTGGAAATGGCAGAGATGCTTAATGACTTCTTTGTTTCAGTCTTCACTGAGAAGTCTGAAGGAATGTCTAATATAGTGAATGCTTACGGGAAGAGGGTAGGTTTAGAAGATAAAATAAAAAAGAGCAAGTAAAAAATCACTTAGAAAAGTTAGATGCCTGCAAGTCACCAGGGCCTGATGAAATGCATCCTAGAATACTCAAGGAGTTAATAGAAGAGGTATCTGAGCCTCTAGTTATTATCTTTGGGAAATCATGGGAGAGAAGGTAGATTCCAGAAGACTGGAAGGGGGCAAATATAGTGCCCATCTATAAAAAGGGAAATAAAAACAACCCAGGAAACTACAGACCAGTTAGTTTAACTTCTGTGCCAGGGAAGATAATGGAGCAGGTAATTAAAGAAATCATCTGCAAACACTTGGAAGGTGGTAAGGCGATAGGGAATAGCCAGCATAGATTTGTAAAGAACAAATCATGTCAAACTAATCTGATAGCGTTCTTTGATAGGATAATGAGCCTTGTGGATAAGGGAGAAGCGGTGGATGTGATATACCTAGACTTTAGTAAGGCATTTGATATGGTCTCGCATGATATTCTTATAGATAAATTAGGAAAGTACAATTTAGATGGGGCTACTATAAGGTGGGTACATAACTGGCTGGATAACCGTACTCAGAGAGTAGTTGTTAATGGCTCCCAATCCTGCTGGAAAGGTATAACAAGTGGGGGTCCGCAGGGGTCTGTTTTGGGACCAGTTCTGTTCAATATCTTCATCAATGATTTAGATGTTGGCATAGAAAGTACGCTTATTAAGTTTGCGGACGATACCAAACTGGGAGGGATTGCACCTGCTTTGGAGGACAGGGTCAAAATTCAAAATGATCTGGACAAATTGGAGAAATGGTCTGAGGTAAACAGGATGAAGTTCAATAAAGATAAATGCAAAGTGCTCCACTTAGGAAGGAACAATCAGTTTCACACATACAGAATGGGAGGAGACTGTCTAGGAAGGAGTATGGCAGAAAGAGATCTAGGGGTCATAGTAGACCACAAGCTTAATATGAGTCAACAGTGTGATACTGTTGCAAAAAAAGCAAACGTGATTCTGGGATGCATTAACAGGTGTGTTGTAAACAAGACACGAGAAGTCATTCTTCCGCTTTACTCTGCGCTGCTTAGGCCTCAGCTGGAGTATTGTGTCCAGTTCTGGGCACCGCATTTCAAGAAAGATAAGGAGAAATTGGAGAGGGTCCAGAGAAGAGCAACAAGAATGATTAAAGGTCTTGAGAACATGACCTATGAAGGAAGGCTGAAGGAATTGGGTTTGTTTAGTTTGGAAAAGAGAAGACTGAGAGGGGACACGATAGCAGTTTTCAGGTATCTAAAAGGGTGTCATCAGGAGGAGGGAGAAAACTTGTTCACCTTAGCCTCCAATGATAGAACAAGAAGCAATGGGCTTAAACTGCAGCAAGGGAGATTTAGGTTGGACATTAGGAAAAAGTTTCTAACTGTCAGGGTAGTTAAACACTGGAATAGATTGCCTAGGGAAGTTGTGGAATCTCCATCTCTGGAAATATTTAAGAGTAGGTTAGATAAATGTCTATTAGGGATTGTCTAGACAATATTTGGTCCTGCCATGAGGGCAGGGGACTGGACTCGATGACCTCTCGAGGTCCCTTCCAGTCCTAGAGTCTATGAATCTATGATGAAGATTGTCCATTTTAGCTATCTCCAGGATCAGTTATTACAGTTCTTGGAATTCCATGACATTCAAATGCAGATTTAATGTGCCTGATAACTGTTGCTTCTGTGGTATCTTTAAGTGTGACTGCTTATGGGAAAGTATTATTGCCAGGTAGGTGATCAGGCCTTCCTGAGCTGAACATGTCATTTCCAACTTTGTACCATAGAGTTGTGAGTTATTTGCATGGTAGCACTGCTGGGAAGCTCTGTGCTACTTATATGGTCCACACCTGCTTGCCATTTCTTTAATATTACTATTCATCTGTGGCTATAATACAACTTCCCTAGTTGTCCTTCTTGAATTGGGCATTCCTAGAGGCCCTAGATGTTCATTCCAATATTTTCTTTCTTCTCGCTGTGGGGACCATAAGCTGTGTTCCCTTGAAAGCACTCCTGAGATGACTGAAAGCTCATTTCTATAGTGGGAATATGCAAGTGGGAAGTGTTGGGGTGTTTTTTCCTTCCTTTACTTATCTCTTGTACCAATTCATCTTTAGCTGTTTCTGTCACCAAGTCATCGTGTGTTCCTGGACATGCAGCATGTGATGCTTCTATCATGTTCACATGTATGTTTGTTGCTTGTTCTTGATCATCAGGATGTATATTGAGTGTTCTGCTAATACTAAACAGGCCCAGGTTGGGACTCCGGGATCATGTCATATATTTTTGTACTTTCAGAAGTAGTCACTGCATCATTGCTGAGGCTTCTCCAATTCTCTTTGTGTGTAGCAATCAGTAGTTTGTGATCAGTTTCTGCTTCGAAGCTAGGACCTTTTTAAAAGTCTTGAAAACTTTTTTACAGCTGTGTGCCAGACCTAGTGTTCCTTTTTCAGTTTGTGCCTAGATCTTCTCAGTGACTTTTCATAGTTTCATGCATGTGAAACTGGCAACCAATCAGTTCCATGATACTGTAATACTACCACTCCCAGACCTCCTTACAAAGCATCTGTGAAGAATTTGATATTTGTTAGTGAGTCAAAAAACTGCAGGACTGGAGCTGAAGTCAGAATGTGCCTTTAAACTATTGTACTTTCTTGCTTTGGTATCCAAGTCCATGTGCTTGTGGACAGTGGAGGCGATATCTTAGGTGTGTTGTGCAAGCTGTAGGGCTAAGTATGAATTTACTGATGTGATTCACATGCGTAGCAGCTTTCGATTTCCCTTTTTTATCTTCAGGCCTCAGCATGTTCAGTATTGCAAAAAACTGCTTCGATGGAGTTTAGCTCTCCAACATTTTGATTTTGAAATTCAACATATTTCAGGAGCTTCTAACAAAGTAGCTGATGCACACTCTCTTGAAAGTTTCCCAGAATCCACTGATTAAAATTTGTCCTTAAAATGTAGAAAGTCTTGTAGTTTACATACTTAGTAGTATATGTAAAGGTGCATGTGTTGTATTAATCTGTTTATTCTAAAGTTCTAGGAAGAAATCACCGCCAGTGAGGTTCCCCACTGTCTGCGATTTGGTGGGCGTGTCATAAACAGATAGTTAAGGGTTAATGTCTCTTTTACCTGTAAAGGGTTAAGAAACAGGGAACCAAACACCTGATCAGGGGACCAATCAGGAGACAAGATACTTTCAAATCTCGAGGGAGGGAAGCCTTTGTTTGTGTTTTTTGGGTTTGGTTTTTGTTCCCTCTGGGATCTGAGAGGGACTGGACGTACTACAGGCTCTAATTTTCTATTCAAGTAGTAAGTGCAAGTAGAAAGGCGGTTTAGTCTTTTTAATTGGTTTTCTTTATTTGCAAATGTGCATCTGGCTGGTAGAGTTCTATGTATATTTGGCTGAAAGTATTTTACATTGTATTTCTGTTGGAGGAGGCTTTTTTCTCCAGTTTCTATAAGCTGACAGACCCTGTAACTTTTACTATCTAAATTGCAGAGATAGCTTTTACTTTTTTTCTTTCTTTTTATTAAAAGTTTTGCTTTTAAGACCTGTCTGATTTTCTCCCCTTGTTGAGGCTCAAGGGAATTGAGTCTGTACTTAACAGGGAAGGAGAAGGGAGGGGAAAAGGGTGGGATCCCTTTGTTTTAGATTCACGGAACTTGAATCTGTCTCTCTCTCCAGGAGCCCAGGGAGGGAACACCTGGAAGGGAAGAGAAGGGGAGGGAAATGGTTTATTCCCCTGTGTTGTAAGACTCAAGGAATTTGGGTCTTGGGGTCCCCAGGGAAGGTTTTTGGGGGGACCAGAGTGCCCCAAAACACTATATATTTTTGGGTGGTGGCAGTGTATCAGATTTAAGCTGGTAATTAAGCTTGGGGGAATTCATGCTGGTACCCCAACTTTTGGACTCTAAGGTTCAGATTGGGGAAAGATACTATGACAAAGCTGTAGAGCTAAGTATGAATTTACTGATGTGATTCACATGCCTAGCAGCTTTCGATTTCCCTTTTTTATCTTCAGGCCTCAGCATGTTCAGTATTGCCTGAATATTTGATTAATCAAGCAAGACTCCCTGAGAGGTCGGTGTCTCTCCCAAGTATGTTATTTCCACTGTTTGACATTTGAATTTGGCCTTATTCAGTTTAGGGTTATTAGCTCTCACAATTTTCATACACTTCAGTTATTCCTGAACTCAGTGGAAGTGCTGCCCCAAATCATTCTCTTGAATTTACATTTTCACACCTGCTAGACCCTGTAGCATCTTCAAATGATGCTATTAATACTTTGATATCTGGCTCTAAGTTTGTCTTTCTGACTCTGATATACATATTAACGAGACCAAGCACCTCACAGATGTAGGCCCAAGACTTGTTGCCAGTCTCTGTGTAGCATCGCAGGCTCTCTTGCTTTATCATTTCACTTTTTATATTAGATGTCAGTGTGCACTCTCTTGACACTGGAATTCTTCTTCCTCCATTACAGTCTTTCATAGAAAGTTTTGACTCCTCTCCTTTTAGAAGCTCTTTACACTCCCTGTTTCAGTCACTATTATTAAATTTACTTGTGCCCCAGTGTCTGTCTTCTATGTGTCAAAGCACCTCTTTGAGTTTTCAGCCTCCTCCAGTATTGTGCTTTAGAACAGCTCTTCCTCTCCAATGCACTAAAAACACACACTTTCCTGCTGTTCTCTGCATAGTGGTTTAGTTTATTACAGTTCCTATGTATGTGCCCAAATGCTGATAATTTGCTATACTCATGCTGGTTGTCACACTGTCGGCATTGTTTCTGGCATTCCATGTTTATGTCCTCAGGCAATTTAATTTCTGTGAACTTTTCCCTTGCTGGTTTAGTGGAAGTCATGTGCTCTATGCATTTCACTAGGTGTTTTGCTGCTTGGCACCTGTGTTTTTCCCTTTCTCATTTAGTCATCCATCTCACTTAGTAACTGTTCAGGCTCTTGTTGTTGTTGTTGTTACACCACAGGACAATCTGACTTTAATGAGGGCATCTTTCAATATTCCACATTCACTGAATTTTCAGTTTTAAGTCTGTGATCCCTTCATTTACAGTTTTCCCTTCATTCTGTTTTCTCATCCTGAACACACATCTATCACAAGTAACACTTTTGTTTCCACTCTTCCTAAGGACACAATGATCCTCAAACATTTTTCATTATTTCTGCAAAGCCTTTCTCTCTCTCCCCACCAGCACTACCCATCTAGAATGCATTGTGTACATCAGGGGTTGGCAACCTTTCAGAAGCGGTATGCCGAGTCTTCATTTATTTACTCTAATTTAAGGTTTTGTGTGCCAGTAATACATTTTAACATTTTTAGAAGGTCCCTTTCTATAAGTCTATAATATATAACTAAACTATTGTTGTATGTAAAGTAAATAAGGTTTTTAAAATGTTTAAGAAGCTTCATTTAAAATTAAATAAAAATGCAGGGCCCCCCAGACCAGCGGCCAGGACCCAGGCAGTGTGAATGCCGCTGAAAATCATCTTGCGTGCCGAAGGCCATAGGTTCCCTACCCCCGATGTACATCAAGGGCTTCTGTACCTGCTACTGTTAAGAGCAGAGCAATCTTTTGCTATTCTCCAGTTTATTTGCTCCTGTGGCTTTCATATACAGCTCAAATTGCTGTTTGAACTGTTTCCCGGCATAGTCAGCCTTCCCTCTGATTTTCAGGGCTTGTAGGGAAGTTACTTTAAGTTACACAGGCTCTGTAATAGCTATTTTGATGTTACCTCTCTCACTGGCTCTTCCAGAACGCTGTCCCTTCCACTCCTGGTATCATGTAGTATCTCACTGAGAAATGAGTCACAGGTAACCAAAGACTACCTGGAGTGCACAGGAAGTGTGACATCATTACACTTCCTGAAGAACTTTATAACGCAAATAATGTATCCAAATAATGTTATGGATGGAAATAATTGTGGATTGCAAGTGTGGCTGAAATTATTTGCAGCCATGCAAACTGAAGCTTTGTTAATACTAGGCAGAGCACTTTTCCCTCTTAGTGCCAAAGCCAGGTTCCATTTCTATAGTTGTGGAAATCCCACTGGCAGCAGAGCCAGTGTAGTTCCTTGTGCGAGGAAGGATGGGATTTGAGGAGACTGCACATAGCCTATGTGTGACTTGCATGGCGCAGAGTCAAGATCCACGGGAGCTCCCTGCTTGTCAGTATTTTGGGATGAATGGACATTCAGAGAATTCTCCATTGCAGGGTATGTTCCTTGTTAAGGCCATTAATGCTCTCAGCTATTAGAATGAATGAGCCTTATGGGGAGCAGCTGAAACGGTGATGTGAGCCTAGATAGAGATAACAGCTATGTATCTGTTCTGTGACCCGAGAAGGGAGGAGTAGATTTCCCTTCAGACCATACAGAGATAACCAATGCACAGTCCTTTGCTTGAGCTCAGCACTGGTTCCTGGATTTCACCCTTAGTACATGATATTTTGTGACTCAGAGGCATGATTTACCCAATAAGCATTGACAATAGGATTTAAACTTTTATTTACTCTAATCTTCCTTTCTGATAAGCTACTTGTAGCAGCAAGACAGCATGCCTTTTTCTGTGACTCCTAATTCCTTGGTATTTGAGGATTATGTGCCATTTTATCGTAGTTTCCATTATCAAGGCAATTTATTTACCACTAAACTTTATGTAGTAGATAGCGGGATGTCAAAGCCTTACAAATCACTTACATGGTCAAGATGCAGTTTTCATGGAGAATTCTGGAGGACTGAGATGTAATAATGCAAATCCAATTACATAACACAGCGTTTTTTATTGCTTTTCAGTAGAGAAAAAGCTCTTGGCCCCGAGTAGACTGGCAAACCAAGGAATAGAATTCCTGTAGTTAAACTGTAAATAATTATAGTGTTTAAGATTTCTGTGGCTGAGACAAAAATAATGCATTTGGCTCAGATCCTCAAAGGCATTAAGATGTCTAACATCCATTAATTTCATTTGAAGTTTCAATCATGTCTTCAATGTTCTCTAACCAGCTATTTTAAGTCCCACATCATTTGGTTTGGTGGCTAGATCTCCTAAACTACCTGGTCCCTCAAATCCTATTTAAGACTTTAACAAAAGAATGGCAGGGGGAATATGCAAGACTTTGTGATAATGTGAGGAGAGTTGCAAATCCCCTTCCACTGCAGAATTGTTCTTATTGTCTGGAATAGGAAGAGAAGCAGCCAGGACCTTAGAAACTAGTGATCTGTTTTTCTGCATTCTCACCTGCCTTACTTCCCACTGCAACTCCTGATGTACTCTGCTCTTCCTTGGGAAGATAATAGTATTTTGCTTGCGGCATATTTTTTTGTTACTGTATAGGGAGTCTATAAGAGTGTGTGTAAGATAGGTAAGTAATGTGGAGGAAATCACCAGAAGTGGATGGTGGCATGCTTTAAATGTATACATTCAAGTTGTATAGAGCCACATGTTAATTTTTGGTTTGGAGGAGTATCCAAATAATGTTATGCCTATGAACTAAGGTGGGGGTGTGTATGTGTCTGTCTGTCTGTCTGTCTCTCTCTAGAGAGACACACACTCTGACTGCAGCTGAAAAAGTGGACACACTGGAACTTGCAAATGTTTAACCCTAGCCACAGGATGAGGTCCTGTAGCTATTCCTTCCTCTTGTAATTCCAGTCATAATAGCAGTGAATCACAGGCTACCAGTTAGGCTTTATTATCCTGTTTTTGCAGTTGACAGGAGATTGGGCCTCTGATAAGAGAACAGTCTAGCAGCATATTCAGCTTTCTTTGAAAAAGTGTGAGGTGAAAGGGATTATCCAAAGCACTTTTACTAGTATCATTACTGTCATGGTCTCAATGTTTAGCTTTGCTTTCCCACTCACTGCAGTGGAACTAGTAGTGTGCAAGGATAGCCATCAATGTTCATGTGTGTCAGAAAATAACACCATTTTATCTAAAATCAACAAAACAGGCAGTCCATTTCAATTCCTCAAAGTTGTAAGGGCAGGGGTTAGCAGAATTCCTTGTGAAGTATGGAAGGTAGATTGTTTACAAGACATGGTTCTTTAACATGTGGCGATGTCTTTGATGTTAGTGACAAACTGAGATGGTTCAAGGACTCCTATGAAGATGTGAAAGTAAACACTGGCTAATCCCTAAATCTGGACACCACAGTCAAGTTTCCCATCCTCACTCCAGTCCCTGAAAAGGGCCAGAGCAAGGTGAGGAATCTCCTCAAAAGCCTCAGATTTAGGCAGGAGATAATTCCCTTGGTGCTGTAGGAACTGAGATAACTAGCTGAGACTGTCATTCTGAGTACTCCCTTGCAAATTTCAGTGTATGCGTAGGCTAGGAGTGAAGCCGTGGAATAGGAGAGGTGGGTCAGAGCAACAGGCTGGAGCAGAGCCAGGCTGCTGCAACCTAGGCGACTTTCGGCTTTCAGTTCTCTAAATTGTGCCAGTTGCAATATTGGCCTTCTAGCAGCCCAGAAACATGACGATGCTTAAATTCATTTTAGCTCCTTCCCACCCATGGCTGTGAGTTCTGTGCTGAGAGCTTCGTGGCAGTTTGGAATTGACTCTAGGTTCAACTTTGTGGCTAATTCTTTTCTGTAATGTGCCAAATCAAACACTGACCTGAACATACTTGAACTTTGCAGTTTGAGTTCAGGCACATCTTAATCAAATAAAACTCTTCCTGTAAAGAATAATTAAAGGAGCTGTGGGCAGCTCCCTGGCTGTAGAAGCACCTCATGTTACTGGTAAGTGGTCTCTCATAAATAAAACCCTGATTCAACAAGCTACATAGGCACATGTAACTTTCAGCACATGAATAGCCCCATTGATTTCAATGGCTATATTCATATCCCTATTTTTGGTTTTTAAAAAAAATTCAGATGCTTAATTAAAATACTCATATAATTATTTTAATTAGGCATGTGAGGTTTTTTTTTAAACCAACCCTGCCTCCCCCTGCCCCCATACTGTGCAGTTATGCCAGTAGTAAGCTGCCTTAATATATTATTTTATTCCTCTTCACATACTGGAAAAAGCTACATCAACAGTAAGCATTCTTGTACTGATAGTGTTACAGTGGTACAACTTTTTGTGTTTAGACAAGTCCTTAATGGCAAGAAATGATGGTATGGCCTTATCCATAGTGGTTCTGAGTGTTTAATGTTTTGCGTGGTGTTTTTATTTTTTATTTTTTATTTTTTCTAATCAAGATCGTTATATTGGTGCAAAATCTGTGTGAAAACCTGATCTAACTCTCCAAATAACTTGATGAATCTCAGTGAAGTTTTTAACCTGTTTGTTTTTATATTTTCTCTGGCAATTCATGAATTGCCAATGTAAATTATAAAGCATTTAGATATGTTCTACAAATTGCTGGATCCTTCCTAGTGCTAGAAATGTGTCTTAGACTCATTTTATGCATGCTCTAGCATCCCATTGTTTTGGGAAGGGGACATTAAACCATTTGACTGCGGAAGGGAAAAAACATTTCTGTTACACTTATTTATTTGCTTTTAGTGGTTAAAGAGACAGTGATGCACGTTACTTGGTAATCATTGATTTAACGGCCTCTTAAGTGCTTACAAATGTCTCCCTATAGTTTTCTCTTTTCTAGTGTTCAATTTTTTGGGGGGCGGGGCGGGGATCTCTGTCTATAATGAAACGCAAGCAAATATAGCCTGAGTTAATGTATTTTCTATCCATGTATCCTCATACTCACTGTAATGAAGGGGCTAGGCTGTACTAACAACATTAATAGAGATTAGGAAGACTAGATACATGTGGGGTGCCATAGGGGCATGAAACAATAAGCAGTTCCTGGGCTCATCCCCTAATTCCAAGCCCCAATGTGGTTTTCTGCTCCATAGGGTCAGAGGTCATTCACCCTCTGTAGCACAAGTCCCTTCCTGAAAACTCATGGGTTTTCCTTACATAAAATAATGCTAACTCTATAAGACAGTGACCCACCTCTCTTGAAATTGGTTTCAGGGAGCCCATGAGTGGGGACTACAAGGGAGCATGATTCCTGAGACAGCTGTGCAGCTCTGGGTATGGGAACCTGGGGTACTGACACTATGCCTTTGTATGAATGTCCAAAATGCTCTGAGATCAGCGAGATTTCCCATACATCTCTGGGCATCCATGAATTTAGAGGTCTGAATTCCCTGTCTCCTATTCCTACCCACTTCCAACAGGCCAATTCACAGGAAACTCTATGAACCAAATTGCATTTCCAGTGGCATTTCTTTCTCTGCAGGCTGTCTCATGCAGGTGACAACATATCCCATGATTTGTGAAATAACTTTCAGTTTTTGTGCTTGCTTAATGACTGCTACTGAATGTAGTGTCTGAATGTTTTCAGCTTTAATGATAAACTCTGGCTATTTTTCTCCTGTTGCTTATACAATCATAAAAGTTGAGTATAGAAAGGTCATTAAGTTATATGTAGTCCCCATGGTTGTTTTGTAAAAGCAGTCATGTAGAATCCAAGATATTTCTAATATAATTATAAATATCTGGTACCTGAAATGGCAGCGACCATTTAAAGTATTTTACTATAATGTTGTATTTCATCCCCAGGTATCCAAAAAATCCCTCCTTATTTATTTATAAGACTTCTGTGTGAAGTTTGGGCATCATGTTCCTTCAGCTCAAGAATTTCACTCAAATTCAGACAGCAATACCCTGAGGGTAAAATATACATCTACATTAAAATTACTTGATTCCTGTGGATATCTAATTCACAAGTGTCATATATTCTGTAAAGCAAGTACTATTAGCAGTGAACTAATTAGACACCTCGTTTTACTAAAATCTTTGTAACGTATGTACCATCTGTTCACATTTCTCTAACAGACTGTAATTCAGCTCTTTTTAATTACAGCACTAATCATTTTGCATAGTTCCTAATTCTTTTACCTATGCAAAATCATTTTAAACTAAAAGGACACTGTCAGGGTTGTTGGATCAACCCTTGTTTTCCTTCTCCCCATCTCCAGTAAAACCCAACCTTGACAGTGGTCTTAGCTGAATGCATCTGTGTTTTGCTGCTTTTGAAGGTGGTTTTTCTTTGTGTGTGGGTTTTTGTTTTGTTTTGTTTTTCAAATACTTCTCTCCTATTGCCAAAGTCCAGATAATATAAAGGGTTTCTTACTTACATTCAATGATGGGTACAGATTTTAGTTTAGAGATGACAGTAAATACAAAATTTGAATATCATAAATGAAAATACGCCCAATTTTAATAGAGTATGAAGGCAAGGACAGGAAGCTATATTGGGCAGTAAACTAGAGCAAAGCAATTGCTTCTAATAGAGGAAAAAGTGCTGTGCACACAGACTAATCTTCTAGAAGAATAATTAATTGTATAAGAACTCCAGGCAACGAGAAAAGGTTACTTTTCTTCTAGTATCTATGCTGATTTAAAAAATTAATACAGCATATTACAGCAACATTTATAATTGTTGTAGAGCATTGGGGGTGGAAATCTTCTGGATTCTATTTCTTCTAACATTTATCACTTTGTCACTGAGACTACTTTGAACAAGTAGGTGCTTTGGCCAAAATATTTTAACTTGACTGCCCACCCTTAGGCACCTAAATTCATAGATAGGTACATAAATGAATTAAGAACATTTAGGATCTCTGAAAAATCATATCTCCCTTTTGCAGATACATAGGTATCAGGTAGCCATTCAGATATTTGATTTTTTTTTCTGAACTGGACCTTTGAACTTCTGTCTCTCACTAATTTTGCTATTTTATGAATAATGCCAATAATATAGAGGGGAAATGTTTTGAAACCCAAGTATTGTGAAGGTTTTGTGGCTGCTCAGAATGCATGGCAGCGTGCATTGCTTGTGCTGGGTGTAATTGCTCTTCAATTTTAATAGAATGTTTAATAATCTTGTTCTGCACTATCAAACATTAGCTCAGAGGAAAGGACAAATGACTTTGATTAGACTGGCTATTTTACATAAGAATAGTTGATGCCTATTCCATGTTTTGAAGATGAGGATTAAATATACATGTGTCATAACTTTAGTCCCAGATTTGGACCTTAGCGTCCAAAATATGGGGGTTAGCATGAAAACCTCCAAGCTTAGCTACCAGCTTGGACCTGGTACTTGCTGCCACCACCCAAAAAATTAGAGTGTTTTGGGGCACTCTGGTCCCCCTGAAAAACCTTCCCTGGGGACCCCAAGACCCAAATCCCTTGAGTCTCACAACAAAGGGAAATAATCCTTTTTCCCTTCCCCCCTCCAGGTGCTCCTGGAGAGATACACAGACACAAGCTCTGTGAATCCAAATAGAGTGTCTCCCCCTCTCCGTTCCCAGTCCTGGAAACAAAAGCACTTTCCTCTTCACCCAGAGGGAATGCAAAATCAGGCTAGCAAATCCAACACACACAGATCTCTCCCTGATTTCTTCCTCCCACCAATTCCCTGGTGAGTACAGACTCAATTTCCCTGAAATTTCCCAGAAAAGAAAACTCCAACAGGTCTCAAAAAGAAAGCTTTATATAAAAAGGAAGAAAAAATACATACAAATGGTCTCTCTGTATTAAGGTGACAAAATACAGGGTCGATTGCTTAAAAGAATATTGAATAAACAGCCTTATTCAAAAAGAATACAAATCAAAGCACTCCAGCACTTATATTCATGCAAATATCAAAGAAAAGAAACCATATAACTTACTATCTGATCTCTTTGTCCTTACACTTAGAAACAGAAGATTAGAAAGCAGAGACTACTTCTCCAAAGCTCAGAGAAAGCAGGCAGACAGAAAACAAAGACCTCAGACACAAAATTCCCCCCACCCAAAGTTGAAAAAATCTGGTTTCCTGATTGGTCCTCTGGTCAGGTGCTTCAGGTGAAAGAGACATTAACCCTTAGCTATCTGTTTATGACAACATGTACACTTTTTATTACTTTAAGACTATCCATTTTATAACCAAAATAATTGATTTCAGTTCATTGATTCCCCTGATGTAAATCACATATTGCCAAAATCCTTGTCAATGATGGAAGTTTGTTTAAAAAATATCTTTCAGGGCAAAATTTTCAATGAGAGCCTCTGTCTGACCAACCATGTTGCACCCACAATCACTTGAGCTTACAGAAGCTAGAATATGTGTATACAACTTGAACCTACAAACTAGATATTTAGCTTCGTAACCTGCAGAAATAAATGCTCTTTCAATTTTATCTCGTGTGAGGGCAAGTGACAATGCATCTAAAATCATTGAGTCCCTTTGGAAATGTAAGCTGCCTAACTTGTAAAGGAACATGCTGCCATTCCACCAAATTTGAGAAACAAATATCTGCTTTGCCTTTTTTGTAGACCATCCAGATATTTTCAGTCAACCTGTATAAGACCATTATTCCCTGGCAATCTTTCATTTGCTCAACCAGTATTGCCAAAAACTCTGGGTCACTGTAAAGAGCACCTGTAAGAGAGCTGCTACGGTTAGCATTAAAAAGTTAAAAAACAAACAAAACAAAAGTACACTGGCTTAATAGACATGACTCAAATTTAAATACAGAAGTAACCCCCTAAGTAATCTATACATGGTGCATCTGCTGCATTTCTAGAAGTAGTATGTTCTGTGACATCTCTACACACAGCTCTACTAAATATTCGGGTGCTGAAAATACAAACTTATATTTATAGTTTTACATTAGATAAACTTCTGCTCAATTTATATACTTCATATGGACCACACTTTAGTACTTTTCTGACTTCTCTTTACCGGACATTGAGATGTATAGAAGGGATTATCCAAAATGAACATAATTTAATAGTTTACATTTCTATTTATGGTTATATTTGCAGATGTTTAAATTTGTGTTTCTGACAGAACTAGTGAACATGAGGTTGTGACCTTTTACGGCTAGAGGAATGCTTGAAAAAACTAGTGGGCTAATAGGAAAGCCAGTAAACTATAATTATGTCCATGTATGTCACAAGATAAGGAAGCCAACCATTGCTGCATAACTCATAATAGCTCAAATATCTCTAATTCATTATAAATAAAAATAGTGATGAATTAGAATAATAATTAGAATTCATAGACTAAAATGAGCTCATGTGAGAATAGAATTTCCTTTTAACCTCCTGCATTCTAAGGCAGCTTGCAATCCCAGACTTAAAGGAGCAATGCAGGACTGGAGTCAGAAAGAGTAGCAGTGTTTTTTCACTCCACCTACTGCTAATAAAAAAGCTGGCTGCTCCCAAAAGCTAATGAAGAAAGGATAATGAGAAGAAAGTATCTTACCTTGCTGCTCTCTGAGGCTAGGGGACATGGGGGAGTGGATCAATTGGCTTACCCCAGAAGATGCAGGATGGAGCAATTCAGCTGGCTTCAAATATATTGGAAGTGAGGTTAAGTAAAATGCCACTAAGCCAGCCCTTTCCTCAAAGACCATGCCTAGGTAAGTGAGTGGGAGAGAGATCTAGGGTCTGATATTTGGAGGCACAATTATTAATAGCCTATTCACCTTGTCACTAATGATACTAAAGTTCATCCATTTTTAAAGTTACAGAATAAACTTCTAGCAATAGCTGACTCACAATGATAATTATGGTAACATATAACAGCTTTGTTTTCTTAAGAATTACATCATGATGATTTCAATATATCAGACCAGGTGTATAAGCAATAGTTCAATTTTCAGTCCTCTATAATGAACTGCATTACACTAAGCATGAATCTTTGTCCCACTGAAGAGCTGTATGATGGACTTAATGGAAGAAAATGCTAGATAGGGTTTCTCCTACTTATCTCCAGAAACTGATCACTCTCTCACTATATATATGTTGTCTCTGTTTCACAAATTGAATTTATCATAGACATACACCATAATACTCAAGTGAAAAGAGAATGTTTGCTAGTGACTTGACTGTAGGTAGCATGTAACTAAGTACATAGACTAGTCCACATTTTAGTAATTAAAGAATATCTAACTTGCAACTCTTTTGGATATCTCATGAGTAAGATTCCTGGAACCATGGATTTGATTCCTGCATTCCTTGCTGCAGAATACTTTGGTAATCATGTGTGCTTCAATGCTATATGACATCTTACAGTGGTTGAGAGAGTATATAAACATGCAGTGAACACACTAGATCAGAAATATCCAATTTGTGGCCTGGAGGGGTTGGTCCTGGAGGCTCTAAAATGTAGTCCTTGGTGGTGGCTGTGACAAGAATATTTGTATTTGATTATGGATTGAGAACATGTTCCAGGAGTTTTCCTCTTTGACTTTAAACTGAAGTGTTTGAATCATGTGAAAGAGGTATGGGGTGCAATCTCCCCAGTTGCTTACCTCCCCTTCCCCAGGGTCACCTGAAAGCACTCTGCTCATCTGCTGTCCCTTCTCTGCTGCAGCTGCTCAGAAATTCCCTCTCTGGACACCGCTGCAAGCAATCACAGGGGAGCGAGAAGAGAGCTCTCCATTGCCTTCCAGTTGGGTCCTAGGAGCTTCAGAGGAAACAGAATAGGCATTTGACTGTTAGTAGCTAAGTCTATGGGAGAATCTAGCAAATAATGCCTCTTCACCTCTACATAGTCACCAAAGGAAGCCCAGCGAAGAGGAGAAAAGAAACTAAGAACCAACACCCGGCTTCATTGTTAGCAAAAGCATACCAGACACTCCTCCTTCCCCCCTTCCTTCCCTCCCTCCACTCTGACATGGGCCCTGCACTAGCAGCTACTACAAGATGAGTAGTATAGGTGCCAAATCACTGGCTCTGGGCCCACTGAGAAATGCCACACCTTGGAGAGTCCCCAGCAGGAAACTAGCATGCAGCTTCTGCTTCCTATGTGATACCTGAACTGTACAAAGGGAGCAGAATAGCCCATACAATCTGCTCCAATGTACTGATTGTGGCCCACTGACTTTTTTTGAAATAATATCTTTGGCCCTGGGCTGAAAAGAGTGGATACAAGCCCACTGTAATAACTGCATTACCATATTACTCTCCACTGTAAGTCTGGAAGAAAAATAACGGGCTTTTTTTACAGTGAATCTGATCACTCTCTGAAATATTTGTTCCTACTGATGGTTTTATTTGTAATCTGATGCACAGTGTGATGTTTAGAGACATTAACTACAGTAAGTTGTTCTGTGCTACATTTGATTTTCCTAGCAGGATAGGAAATTAGTGAGACTCTTCAGGGAAAATCAGTATTGTTTCTAGGGTTTTACTCATTAGTGTATGAAATGGAGGTGAGTTTAATGAGTCAAACCATTGAGATAACTTCCCTAAAATTGAAATACAGTCTGTAATGTTGTTATAATCAATTTAGCATAAAATAAATGTAGTAATTTTCTGCTTGCCAATCTAAAAACCCCACGTTATGACTTCTGAGCATTCTGAAAAGAGATTCACATTTGCATATTGATAGCTCTACTCTCTAAAATGAAAAGGCATGTTGGAAGACAAACAGAGCTTATCTAAACTTGGACAAGCAAATTGAAAATTCAGTAAAATGAGAAGATGAAGATTTTAGATAAGGTGTCGAAGGACCTATTTATGTCAGTGGAAGAAGTATTACTGACATCAAAGGGAGTAGAATCGTGATAATCAAAACGTCCGGAAGAACTAAGATCTACACAAAAATAAAGGCAAAATTATTCAACTACTAAGTGTACCTTATCTTAATCATATATTATATACTTATTACACATTTAACTACATTAAAATAACATTTGGTTACAAAGTCAAGTGCTCCAAAGTTAGGACATACCATAACTGAGGTGGTTGTTTACAACCCTTATTCATGTGCATTTTGATAGTCCTTGGTTACATGATCACATACTATTTTCCTCTTCCCCCCCGCCCCCGAACCCTGCCAAATTCCATACACTAGAGGGGAAGAGAGAAACACTTTGCTAGTGGATTTCACAGATATTTGCTGAGAGTAGAGGAATGGTGAGACTCAGGAAACTTGGATACCCTTCCAAGCACTGGATGGGAAGTGTGCTTTAGTCAGCACAAATTCTTCTGCATCCCTTCCCCCCAGCAAATCTTGATCTTTTCTGGTCTGCCCCATCTAATCTGCCCTAGTCCTGTCTCTTCCCCACTGCTGACTACTTGTTCCAGTCCCATTCTCCTAGCTACACATTCCCAGGCTTGTCAAACCAGTTTTAGTCCCCTTGCCCATCCAGTCCCAGCCTCCTCCTTTCACCCCAAGAGAGTCACAGTTTCTCTCCTCCACCCCCTCCAGTTCCAGTCTCACCAGAGTCTTTGTCCCATCTACTATTTTCCTTCTCTTCTCCCCGCCCCTCCCACCCCAAATTGGTCTGCAGTTTTTGTCCTTTCTGTATTCATAGATTCATAAGCCAGAAGGAACTATTGTGATCATCTAATCCGACCTCCTCTAGAAGTTCCCACAAATAATTCCTAGAGCATATCTTTTAGAAATACATCCAACCTTGATTTCAGAATTGTTGGTGGTGGAAAATCCACCATGACCCTTAGTAAATTGTTTTAATGTTTAATTACTCTCTCTGTTAAATTTACACCTTATTTCCAGTCTGAATTTTTCTAGCTTCAACTTCCAGCCATTGGATTATTGCACTTTTCTCTGCTTGATTGAAAATCCCATGATTTAAATAGTTGTTCCCCCATGTAGATACTTACACACTGCAATCAAGTCACCCCTTAACCCTCTCTTTTGCTCAGCTAAATAGATTGAGTTCTGTGTCTGTCACTATAAGGTGTGTTTTCTAATCCTTTAAGCATTCTCATAGCTCTTTGCTGAATCCTTTTCCTCTTCCACAGATGGGTCACAGTGCACAGGAGAGACCAATTCCTTATTCTTAGTTCCAGTTCCTGTCTCCACCTTGGCCTGGAACAGCATTACAGGGAAAGTCCTTCTTGGCCCCTGTAGATCTGAGCTCCAGCTTGCTGATCTGATCTGTGAGGATGGCATATGCACAGTCTGCTCACATGTTGGATTGTGAGGGTGAAGATTGGAGCATGCTCAATCTATTTATGGGGACCGTATGTGTCTATATAATAAATAATCTGGTCAGCACTAGGAGCTGAGAGAGGTTTGAGCATGCTCATTGAGATGGGATCTTAAGAGAGCATAACAGCTAAATTTGAGGAAGTCTCTTTACTGAGCATGTGCAAATGTTTCCCCCAAACATTATAATTTGGCCAAATTTGTGTGGACTTTATGGCAAAAGGCAAATCCCTGATACAAAAGTCACCCCGCTACCAAGTTTCACATCTCTGTTCCAAAGCATAGGCGCATTAGAGTGGTTCAAAAAAAAATTGCTAGGACAATCTTGGACAATGTACATGAACAATGTAGTAGTAAAATTATGACTCATTACTATTTAAGAATTGCCTAGGCATTGTGATCTTTTTATTCTCAGTCCCCTGTCCTATCTTTTCTAAGAACAAATGTTCAAAGTCTAACTGGAAGTTTCTTCAGATTTTCCAAATAGTCCAAAAATAGTCAGTTTCTTCAGCTTTCACAAGGGTATACTGTTGATGCAGCTGAAGAGATTTCTCTTTTTAAGTATTTGTGAATCAATGAATTAAAAAAGTTGATATCTAATATTGATCCTGTATTATATTGCCAGATACAGCAGTGAAAAATAAGGAACCAGACTGAGCCAATGATTGTGATTTAAATGAAGTTTGTGTGCAAAGGGAAAATCAGCTCTAAGCTATACAATTTTGGCAAAATATTGTAAACTTTAGTGACAGGGTTTACTGATGGGCAATACTGCTAAGGGATAGAATGGGGATTGTATTAACCTTTGTTTGTTTTTGTTTAATGATAAAGTGAAGAAATACTACTAATATTTGCAATTAAGTACACTTATGCTATCAAGTTATGGAAATACACCCATGCTGAAAGAGGTACTAAATAAAATGAACTAAAACCAAATAGTAAGTTGTAAGGACACATGACCAGAGTGGAATAATCAGAAAAGTAGCTAATCAATAATGCTGTACAAGACACAGTTCAGCCATAAATACAAAGGTCCTCTACCTTGTTGTTAAAACAAGGGGAACGTAAACGGGAGACTTATTCCAGCCTGCTGGAGAACAATAGTTCTTGAAGTGACTTTGCCTTGTACAATGGACTGGTGAAACAAGTTTGAAGAACATCAAAGAATGCGGAGGGACTTTATCTAAACAATATTAACTTTAGGCTGGATTTTTTTTTTAGTGGCTAGCAGAGTTTTGATGATGAAATTGCAACATGAGCAAGCATAATGTACAAAATTGGCTAAATGATACTCCACAGAAGCATCCATGGAAAGTGACCTGTAGAGGTAAGATGCTGATTGGACGAAACCAGTCAGTGTTAAATGCATTTCCAAAGATGATTGTGCCAACAGCTATGGTCTGACTTGTCTTACACAAGCTGGCATGACAGGATGTGTTGCACAAAGAGACTGGAAAATTCTGTCCCCAGTTGCAAGCACCCAAGAATTTCCTGATTTGAATGGACAACTCTGTTTGGCTGGATATTTTGAATTTTTGATTGGTCCATGACAGCATCTCCAAGAAGAGGAACCAGGTTGAAAAACCCAGCAGAAATGGGATAAAATGGCGTATGTCCTGCAGCACTTCACTTCCTGAAAGCAAAAGACACATGGAAGTGAGATGATGGAGATTGTGGTTCAGCCACCTGGGAATCATCCTGGTGACATCAAATAAGTGCATTTTTTTCCAGCAATTCAGGTTGACTGCTAGTGTAACACCGACAGACCCTGATCGCCTTTGGGCAGGAACTGGGGACATCTGGAGCTTGGTGCATGCTCCTTCACTGCATGAGCTAAAAGCCGACTGGCTGTTAGCTCAAGCTGTAGAGAAGGCTCGTTTCTCTCTCTCTCTCTCTCAGTGGTCTTGGCAGGGCCGGTGCAACCATGTAGGTGACCTAGGCAGTTGCCTAAGGCGCTAGGATTTGGGGGGCGGCATTTTCTTTGGCAGGCCTTGACGGCTGGATCTTCGGCCACCCCAGTCACTGCAGGCATTTAGGTGGAGGGGGCAGGGGAGTGTGGGGAGGGTTGCCTGCAGCAAGTAAGGGGGGGTGGGAGAACTCCTCGTCCCAGCTCACCCCTGCCTACCCTCCTCCCTGAGCATGCCATGGCTACTTCACTTCTCCTGCCTCCCAGGCTTGCGGCGCCAATCAGCTTAGCTGCCGCAAGCCTGGGAGGCGGGAGAAGTGAAACAGCGACAGCGTTCTCGGGGAGGAGGCGGAGCAGGGGTGAGCTGGGGGGAGATAGCTAATAAAACTCTGTAACATTATATTCAGTTATTGAGTCCTTCTCCTTTAGTTATGCAATTGATATTCAAGGAACCCTAAGAAAGGCAGTACAGTTTGCTTAACTCAGGTTTATTTTACACCTTATCTTTGTTGCAACAAAATATATTTTTTCCTAACCTGGGTTTTGGACATGACTGAGCTATTTTGGCTGAATTTAGATATAAAAATCACCATGAGGCAGATACCGACTTGTAATATTTCAGCCCAAATAATTATAGTTTGACAAAATTATAAGTAACTGAAAGGAAGTTCTTATAATGGAATATGTCAGGCGACCTTAATTGCATGTGGTGCTACCAGCCTCACTTACCCTAGTGGCTGGGCACTTTTTTTATATCAGGGCGCTAACAGTGGAACCTGCTTACAGGGCCAAATTCTTGTTCATGTGTGTAGCTGAATGCCCAGAAATTGGACAGGAGAGCCAGTGGAGGCAATATCCCTGACTGCTGTTGCCCTCCTATTACATAATTCTGTGGAAAAAGGGTTGTTGTTGTTGTTGTTTGTTTTTAAACTAACTAGAAATTTTTGTCAAACTGAAAACTCAACACCAATTTTTTCAGTTCAGGGAGTTTGGTTTGGTTTTGGACAAAAATCCAAAAATTTGTAATAACTTTGGCCAAACTTTTATCCTTATCAAAATTTTCTATGACGGGGGAGAAGTCATTCCTTGCCCAGCTCCACTTGTTTCTGTAGATCCCATGCAGGCAGAGCCATCCACAGCTGCAAAGTAGTGGTAGCAATGTATTTGTTCATCACACTTATTCTGTTCTAATTTATGCTGGTTTTGTATCAGTGCAACCCCATTGAATTCAGTGGAATTACTCTGGATTTATAGCAGTATAACATTATGACTCATGCTTAAGCACTTCACATTCTAGCAAATTCTACACTTTCAGAGTCTGTGTTTTACAGAATCCATGTCCATGAATTCTTTTACCAGTGTAGCTTATATCATAGGAGGTGGTGATTTAACTATATTGACAAAATAACTCCTTTTGCTGAAATAAACTGCATCTTCACTATAGGTATACTGACAAAACCTTTGAACTGTAGACTAGCCCTCATTCTTTTATAGACTTTAAGGCCAGAAGGGATCATCGTGATCATCTAGTCGGACTTCCTGCACATCACATGCAACAGAACCTCACCCACCCACTCCTGTAATAAATCCATAAACTCTGGCTGAATTACTGAAGTCCTCAAATCATGCTTTAAAGTTAAATCTAGTTCAAACCAGTTCAAAGATTTAAAGTTTAAGTTCTAGTTCACACCAGCAAGCGACCCATACCCCAGGCTGCAGAGGAAGGGAAAAATTCCTAGGATTTCTGCTGATCTGATCTGGAGGAAAATTCCTTCCTGACCTCAAGTATGATGGTCAATTAGACCTAAGCATGTCTGTGGCACCCATTAGCCAGATGCTGGGAGAAGAATTCACTGTAGTAACTCAGAACGTTTCCCATCTAGAGTCCTATATCTGGCAATTGGAGATATTTGCTATTGGAAGTCAGATTGCCTACAACAGCATTTCATCATACCATCCCCTCCATAAATTTATTGCACTCAGTCTTGAAACCAGTTAAGGGTTTTGCCCCCTTGGCTCCCCTTGGGAGGCTGTTGGACTCTGAATCATTTCTTCTCTACAGATCTTGGGCCAGATTCTGTTCTTTAAGGGTGTGTCTACACTTTGAGCTGGAGATGCAATTTCTAGCATGGGTAGACATACACATATGTAAGCTCTGATCAAGCTAGCACCATAAAAACAGAAGCGTAGCCACGGTGGAGCAGGTTGTGGGTTAAGTTAACCACCGCAAAGTGAAGACTTAATCCAATATAAACAGGTGTTTATATGGTGTAATTCCACTGAAGTCTGATTAGACTGTGTACCTAAAAGCAGAATTGGGCCACTTGTGTCCTTTAGAGGTTCGTACATAAGAAGGTTATAATACATTTCTTCCTCTAAACTTAAGGAACCCGCCTATCACTTGCTGGTACAGTATAGGTTGATGGATCTGATGAACCTCTGAGATGATCTCAGCAGAGATAGGAGAGAATTAGGGAATGGTGAGTTCCTAGGCACTAACTTCCCCTCTAGTCAGGGGTGCCTGAGGTACCCCCCCTTTCCAGGCCCTGCCCCTCTCCTGCCTCTCCCCCGCAACTCTTTCTGCCCCCTACCTCCGAGTGCATTCTGGCCCTGTTCCTCCTGGAGCCAACATGCAGGCTGCAAAAGAGCTGTTTGCAGTGGGCAGGAGGTGCTGGCAGGGAGGGGGAGGAGTGATCAGTGGGGCTGATGGTGGGGGAGAGGTTGGCTGCCACTGGGTGCTAAGCACCTGATAATTTTCCTCAGCCCTAGAACACCCACAGAGTCGGCACCTATGAGTATATTAATCTAACATTTTTTGTGGTCTCTCTTAATCTATATATCTATATATATATCTATATATATAAAAAAATCTGAGGTGCAGAATGGTTCTTTCCCTTAGACAATTCACCCATTCTTGACACAAACTATAAATACACAATCCTCTCCTGCAGCTCATTAAAAGGATTCGTATTTTATTCTGCTTCTTACAGATGTCTTAGAACTGTGGAAGAAAGGAAATTTAGAGATCGATCCAAAGCCTCTTGAAGTCACTGACTTCAGCGGGCTTTTAATCAGAACTTTGTGAATTTCATTACACTTTATAAAATAAAGGGAGAGTTTTCATGTGTCTTGTTTTCATTTTTGCTTATTCTAAAGTAATTTGTTTTTTTATTTTATTTTGTTTATATCAGTGTTTTCAGTTTTTCTCCCATTTGAATTTTATACTTGTATTTTTTTTTCAAGCTGTTACTGACTGAGAATAGTTCTGGAGAAAAAGGCATAGAGACACCAAAAATTAATATCCTTCAGAAAGCTAACAGTTGAGATCAAATGTATTCTGTAGGGTTTTTTACTGATTACTCTGGGACTGATCCTCTCTTGGGTGTTTCTACTGATTTCAGGCCTCTGTCTTTTTGCCATAACTTGAGAGAGGATTGTAACCATTCTGTTTCCTGTGTTTTGGCTTTGTTGTAACTCAGACTTTTTTTAATTACAACTAAAAATACCCTGATATCTGTAGCCCTTTGCTTCTAGGCAACTATACTGAAAAGAGAAGCTCTAAAAATATTTGTAAGATCATTATTTTTATTCCTCAGGGTAGCTTTATTACTTCCTACCCATCCCACCAAGTCCCATGGGTTATTCCCATGGCTGTATGATAAATCTTTACAATAGATCCTTTGGCAAAATCTGATTTTTATCTGCTGATCCAGGACAACAGGTGAACATGTAATTCTCAGTTGGTTCTTTTGATATTTCTCAGTTTTTCCACTTTCTTCTCTATAAAAGGATAACCTTTCCACTGCTGCCTTGGGGTGATGTAGAGTATGAAATACAAGCTTTCAATAAATGACCTACTTAGCCTATTTCAGGCTTCAAATAACCAAAATAGTGATGAGGAGAGCTTGAAGACTTATTAACATACATAGTATTATAGTGACACCTCTACTCCTCAGTCAGGATGGACTCCTTGTTCCAACCACTGAACAAATTGAACTGATCCATAGTGATACAAATAGGTCAATTGTAGTAATGCAGATTGATCATGGTCAAGATAAGGTAGAATTAAAATAGTTTGTCTACATTGTTTGAAAAGTGGTACTTCAGCTCTATATTTCCTGCATTTCTAAATTCCTTGGGTTTTTTTCCCTATTTTTTTCTATATCTAACATTCTTGAAAGGGAATGTACACTCACACCCAAACCACTGGTGTACATGCAACCTTAATTTCACATTAATGAAGTGTGAGTGTGTGAGAGAGAGAATCATCTAATTGAAGTAAACATCCACCATTTTCACTGATTCCTGGGGAAATGAACATTCCAACATACTTTGGCTGTGTCTACACCGCCCACAGAGTGAGATTTCCTGTGCTGGTTGACAGACTTGGGCTTGCACTAGCACTCTAAAAATAGTTGTGTAGATAACTCTTTGGAGCTGCAACTCAGGCTCAAGTTTAATCTCTGAAGCTAGCCTCGGCTTCAACTTCAAAGTGATGTCTACACAGCTATTTTTGAGGTGCTAGCTTGAGCCGTGCTAAACCAAATCTGTTGACCTGGGCTGGAAGGCTCACTTCCACAGGATATGTAGACATAACTTTATCCAACACTATGCTTGCTGTCTTCCTTGAATGCTTCCTGATTCCCCAAAGCAAGACAGCAGTGGGCCAATCCTGCTGTTTTGTTTTTTCAGTGCCACAGATACCCTTTTAGAAATAGAGTTAATAGGACTGATAATTTCATTGTAAATAAGTTGCAGTTCATTGGCAGACATAGCTTTACTGCTGTGTCTAGCCAGTGAGAAACAAGTAAACTTTGTAATTTGGGTTGAAATGTTTCTCATTACACCTAGTAATATGAAATCTCTGGAACAACCTGCACTACTTTCCTTGTCATTTGCATTGTTTTTGCTATTAAATTTATTCCACATCCCTACAGCAGATCGTTAATCTAGAGAAACATCTGAAAAGCCAACACTTAATTAAACAAACAACAGTACATAAATCCTTTGACATTTGTTTCAATTTTGCTTGTTCCCCAAGTATAGTAACACTTCCTCTGCCAGATTATATTTGTTTTCCTGCAGCAAATTAATTAATTTTTGTCAACTTCACTTCTTTGTCAGTGCTTCTAACAGACTGGTTTAAGAAAGGTACAAGAACTATACTTCATTGTTCAGTCAAACCATTGACACAACTGGAACACCTTCTTTGCCATTTCAATTTTCAGTTGCTATATACTACATCTTTTCTGTGCACCCATCATTGTTACTGTCATTGCTTTTCTGTTCAATTTAGTCAGTGCTTGCTTTAAATTATGTTATTGAAAATACATGTCAACACTTTCCAATCTACTCTTACCATTGTGTTACATTTTCTTTTCAAAATGATTTGAATCCACACAAAAGACCACTGGAAAGAGCAAAATTGCACCCATATGTTGATCTGACAAACTTCAAATTGCATGTAAATCAGCTGTGCTAAAGGAGGAGTGCACAGGCTTCCCTGGAGATATTGGAAGCTCCAATATCTTCTTGTTAGAAAAAATTCTACATAAACTACTAGCGCTTGAGAGAGGTGAGTGGTTTTTTCCCCCTGTGTACTAAATTCTTGAAGAACATTATGCATTTCATACTACCTCACAAGGCCAGTAAAATAGATGAGGAGAGATCTAAAACTGTCAAAAGAAAATGGAGTACTATGCATGCTTTAGAAAATCTTTTCAACCTCATTGGCTGCTAGTTTGCCTGCGATAGCATTGACCATAAAACCCTTTGGTTCATCATCTGATCAGGATATGTATGCAGCTTCCATAAACTTCAGTAAGAGTTTTAGTATGGATCAAAGGCAGTATTTATGAGCTGTTCATGTACTTATTCTTTAAGTACCTTTCCATAGAAAATAAGGAGAATCAAAAAAATGAAATGACTATACATATCCTTACCACTTTGGTCTGTATTTGAAACATCAAAGCAAAACAAGACCAATTACAAGCTGCAACAAAAAGTAAACTATAAATCCTAACAAACAACATAGCTCAGGCTGCAGTAATTATGAATCAGATGGATTGTTTCAGTAGTCTGAACTTTACAATGAATGAGAGAGCTTTCAATTCCTAAAAGATCTGTGGGCATTCAGTCAATTTGTGACATGACTGGTAAGGATTAGAGCAATTCAGAGAATATACAGCAGCCTCTTTCAGCTTTAGTTTGGAGCCCAGCCAAGAATGAGTTCTGAGCTACTGCCTGCAATACTTTGAGGTGCAAGTTAGAGAACCAGCACTCCATATGTGGATCTAAGAAAAAGTTAATGGAGCAAAATCAGCAAGTAAATATTATGTTTTTCATACACACGAGCAAATGCATACTTTTACTCAGAACAAATTTTAAATTAAAAACTAATTAAAAAAGTAAACTCTTCATCAGAGAGCACAGTGTAATTACACCATATATAAAATGTATGTGTATTTAGTCATATATTAGTCTGTTGGGTTTTTTAAACCTAGAACTGACTTCACAACTCACTGCTGCTGCACGTTTAATGTCCTGTTCATAAATTAATATCAATCGCTTGCACATATTGCAACTTTCTAGAGCCAAGGACAGTCTTCTATTCTGAAGAGCAGTTTCAATACAAGATGTAAGATGTTATACATAAATATGTACTCAAATTAGTTTGTAACATCTTACATCTTGTATTGAAACTGCTCTTCAAAACAGAAGGTTGCCCTTGGCTCTAGAAAGCTGCAATACATACAAATGATTGATATTCATTTATCCACAAGACATTAAACATATGTGGCAGCAGCAGTGAGCTGTAAATTCAGTTTTAGGTCAGGAAAATAGATTAATGGATATCATTTTCCTATTTCATGGAGTGTTCAGAATTTGCATTCAGCAGGTATTGGTAGTCCTAATGAGAATTCAGCGATGGTGCTACAAATGTGTTGTCTGCAATAGTCACGTGGCTCTCAATCTGATTTGAAAGACATTTCAGAAAGGGGTTAAGAAAATGTTTATTAGTATATTAAAACTTAATATGTCTTACAAAAAGATCCATTATAATGGAAAACAAATTGCTTTTGTTTCCTGCCATGCAGAACAAAACTTCTCTGTGATATCAATCATACAGTGATAGCACAAGTTAATAAAAATTACCTGAATGGACTGCCAGTGTACCAGGCCTCTCCTTATTTTATCAGGAGAGAAGTCTGGTCAGACCAGCATGAGGATGGACATTTGTTAGGAAGGGAAGTGGAGAGGTATGAGCTTGTGCACAGACATGCTGGAGCTGAATCCCTTGCACCTGAAAGAACATGTGGAGTGTGCCTGGGGAAGTGGTTTCTCTGCCTCCCATTTACTAGCCAGGAGAAGATGAGGGGATTGGCACTCTCAGGCCCTCCTTTCTCAATGTAAAACTTCCCCAGGGAATGGCATCCAAGGACCATCTTGCCATAATTGCAACAATTTAGCTATGGGTGTCAGCACCATCATTTTATGTGACGGACATTTGACAAAATTACCATGCTCGGTGACGGACCTGGGGTGGGTGGAGTATGTCATTCAGTCATTCAATTTTTTGAAAAATTACCACAGACCTCAACATTTTTGCCACGGACACATTGCTGACCCCTGCTTAGTTACTAACTCTCTTAATTACAGTATGAAGTCACAGAGGAAGATGTTCAGGTTCATCCTTAATAATGATTTTGTGTCCAACATGTTCAGGGGTAAGAGACAGAAGGGAGATGGAAGGATGTAGGGATGGGCCAGAGGAAAGAGATGGAATTTACTGCTGAGAGATGCAGTTTGGATGTACCACAAGAAATTCCAACCTGCCATTTTTCTACCTTCAAGGGTCATATAAGATAACAGTATCTTTAAAATGAATTGTTCAGCTTATTTTCTCTCTTGTATAATACATTTTTCCATTCAGTAATCTTAGAACAATAATTCTATTTAGATATTACTGAGTGTACAAAGGAGAAGATTGCTGGTTTCTCCTTAGATCTGATTTTAAGATTCTTCCATCCCTGTTATTCAGTATGCAGGTGATAGAGCACAGATTCAGGCTCAAAAGGAAGGTGGCCTGCCAATCCTTGCTGGTTTCTCCTTAGATCTGATTTTAAGATTCTTCCATCCCTGCTATTCAGTATGCAGGTGATAGAGCACAGATTCAGGCTCAAAAGGAAGGTGACCTGCCAGTCCTTGCTTAAGAAACTATCTCTGAATACCTCATTAGCTATCACCTGAGTTGAACAAATAGAGCTGGCCAGAAAATGATAATTCTGTTTCATGACAAATTTCAAGGTTTCAAAAATTGTTTCCACTCATCATTGGAACAAAACCAAAATGTTTGCAACATTTTTGCAAAATAGTATTCTGTCAAAACAGCTGTTTTTTGGATCAGAAAGCTCAGGTTTTTGATTTGGATGTCTCTCTCTTTCTGTATCTCATCAAAAGTGACCAGAGAACCCTGGACCTCAAACCTTCTCAACAACATTGTCAAAACTAATATAGCTCCATGAAATGTTTTGGCTTTGACAGAATTACATTTTGACAAAAGTGTTCTGACTCCATATTATCCTTGGTTACTCTATAATTCTACTTCATAACTGGCTGTAGCTTAGCTTATGCTGCCGCAATCTCTCTTCTTGCTACTTTCTTTTTAGTAAAGAATAAACCACTGTGTACGACTTCCTCTCTCATATGCCACTCATCTGTAACTACTAAAAAAAGCACCTGTAAACAGCTCCTGTAAGTAACTTGAAAGTTATTTGCAAATGTCCTTCACACATGGATTTAAATTTAAAAAATGGTAATTTTTTTCCCAAATTTATGAACATTCTTGAATTTCTGTAATTTAGTTGTGCACATTCAGTGAAAAGATAGTTGTAAGCTTTTGCCCACTGTGCTTGAGAGGAGAGTTTGGCTGGGTGACCATGTAGGAAATTCACCTGTCCCTAGTCAAAGCCTGAGAAACTGAGACAGGGTGAGTGGGTAGAGAATGGGATTAAATCTATTCTCTCTACCAACGGGCAGGCAGTAAGTCTGAAATGCTGCCTATTTTACTAATCTATGCACTGGACTACTGGCTGCTTCCCTCCACAGTATAGGGTTTGGGGGCCATTGTCTGTTATCACATATCCAGAAACCTCTCCACTGGCCCATGCCTATCTGTCTTCATCATAGCCTAGCCTGGGGCTAATATGGAGTTCTCATCTATAGCGTGTGAACGGTACAGTTGCTCACCTATATCCCATCCTGAGAGAGGACTAAAGAAGTATGTCTATGGTGGTTAGAGATCTCTGTGAGTGAATGAAGGCGAATTGAAAGCTCAGTTCAGTGATGGCAAAAAATTGTCCAACTGGTATTCACTTAATTCTGAATTTATTCTACTCAGGTGACTAAGAAACCCTCAGACAAATTAATAAATAACAATACATAAAACTGTATGATCTGATAGTTTAAATGTCTGATTCTCATGTCTCTTACACTGATTTTATAATGGGATAACTCCAACGACTTTAGTGGAGTTATTCCTGATTTGCACCTGAACAAGTGAGAGGCAAATCAGGCTCTCAATGCACAAATGCATCCTCTCACCTCACTCACCTTATTTAAAGGCAGTAATATTTGGCACGCTGATTACTGTGGACCTGCATATACTAGAAAAGCAGTTTGTCTGACTCTTCAGTTAATGACTTTTGTAACATGTTTCTTAACTACCAAAAAAAAACAACCTGGCAGAATGCTTTGCATCTAATTTTGAAAGACTGAAGATTTGCCATTTCACTAATGAAGCTGAAAAGAAAGCAATTAAAAGTTTGAGTGTTTGAAAAAAGATATTAATTAAGCTTGCACCGTATTGTTTAAAACATGGAACATAATTTCATATCAGAGATGACTATAATTTTACATTCAAATGTATTTTTGATTGTTTTACTGTGAGCATGCATGCTTTCTATAAACTGGTACCTTGTTTTCTACAAACTCATTTTTTATCAGTATGATGAGTCCAATAAGTGACATGCTTCATTTTCTCATGTAAGTCAATCATTCACTACTATTCTAGAAGTGTTTCCAAATTTGACTTTACGCAGCTATTTTCCCTCAGTGAATAACTGTG
The DNA here is from genome assembly GCF_007399415.2 of Gopherus evgoodei. Taxonomy (NCBI): domain Eukaryota; kingdom Metazoa; phylum Chordata; order Testudines; family Testudinidae; genus Gopherus; species Gopherus evgoodei. Next base: position 60,042,750 of record NC_044327.1, read on the forward strand.
CTAAAGAAAGCATGAGCAAATTATTTCAGTTATCAAAATTCACCTCCCCATGCAGCATTTAAATCCCCAAATTTCAGATTGCGTGGTGAAGCCTTTATATTTAAATAAGGCAGCATCTAGCACTCTTGCTAGTATCATGGTCTCTGCCATGCCTGATAACCCCAGCCTGCTCCTGCTTCCATGCCCCGACCTCCATGCATTCATCTGGAGGAAACCCATAATCCCAATTACATTTTGTCTCCTACTCCCCAAAACTGGCACTGCTCTGGGTTCCTCTTTCTTGACACACTGGACTCTTGACACACTGATCTCATTTCCCTGGCAATAATTAAGCATTTGGAGGAAGGAAGCGGCCGTCTCCCTTTCAAATGCGTCTGTCTGGGGAGGAAAGGACATCTCACTACCCCTCATCTTTGCGGTAAAAGAAAAACATTCATGGGGAAACATTGACTGCCCACTATGACTGCTTGCTGTCCATGCTGTTTCTGCTCTGACTGTCCAGAATGAACTAACTTGTCACATTTCTTCATCAAATTATCTATGATCCACTTTTAAAAAATGATTTCACCAATTCTATTAAGCCCTAATAAATATAAAATGGGATTTTTGAATATGCTGAGTGTTGGCTTAACCCTGCCTCTGCTGAAGTTCATGTCAAAATTCAAATTGACACCCATGGGGGCAGAGCTAAGTAAACACTGATGGTTTGTTTTTGAAATCTCACCCATAAATACTTGCAAATCAAACAAAAACCCGAGACTTTATGGGTGGATGTAACCAAGCAAGTTTATTGCTATAAAGCAAGTTTATTTTTCATTTGATCTCTCTCATTCTGTCCTATTCTTGTTAGTGTAACCAAATGCCATATCTAGTGTAGAGAAGGCATGACATTGCAACTGGGATTTTGAGTGGAGGTACCTAAGCAAGGATTCCACAAGAAGTGGTCCATAGTGTGAAAAGTGTAAGTATCACTGATGTATACAAGTATGGTTAAGTACTTGATTAGGTAATTAGTTCTTTGTAAGATAATTTTTTTTCTTTAGTGCTGAAAACTATTTTCCAATTATTGCAGAGTTTAACTAGATAAAATATACAGAAAGAATTACTATTCTAGGCTTGCTGTTGTAATTGTTCTACATGTGGAACTTTCATTGAAGGGTATCCCATACAAAGGGATTGCAGACTAGGGACTGTGAAGGTTTAATCAGTATATTGGTTTTGGAACTAGAGTGATATGTTAATGTGATGGAAAAGAATGAAAGTATTGACATGTTGATGGTAAAATAAAATGGCTTAAATTCTTCGTTCATTAACATTGTGTACATCTGGAATAACTCCGACGACGACAGTGTACTTAGTCTGGATTTACAGCACATAAATGAGAGCAGAATTTGTATTCCTTTTTTTCTTTGCTTTTATAAGGGTCAGCTCTTTAGTTGTGTCAGAGCTCTGTGTAAAAGGTGGCTTTAAGCCAGTTCTGGTTATCTAGAGTCCAAGGCACTTAGAAGCTGATTCTATCTGTGGTGTATCTCTAGGTTGTCTTAAAAGTTACACCAACTTGTAATGGCTTCCAAGAGGCCATTGTGCAGCAGAAAATCACCAGCGCTCCCATAATTCTTCTCTGCCAGGAGATCAAAGAGAGGCTGAAATAGAATTTATGTCAGCTATTTCCCCACTCCAGTGAAATTCTCAGCTGCAGATTTAGGTGTGGTGCAAAGGGGCCATATTTCAAGTCAAGATTTGTCCTTAATTGTTTGAATTAACGTCTCTAATTTCACCTAATTAGAGCAACTTATTATGATGACTAGCCACAATATTAATATAGGCTTCTTTTACAGTGGTAGTGTCTGCCATACCAAATTATAAAAATTGTGAAGAAAAAAGTTACCACCACAATTTTTTCCTTTTGTGACATAAAACAAATTACCATAGAACATTGAACATTGATGCAAGGCATGTACAGAATTGGAACAAATATTACATCAGAGAAAATAGGAAAATATCTGTCTACTGCAAAAATATTGCACCATCATCCCTCAAGCTGGCAGTTTGCACTCTCTTCTGCAGATGAATCTCATATACATTTGCCTAGTTCCTAAAGAACTGGTGTATATACTATTCACATACAACTATGGACAGTATAACCAATTATTGTGATGTATATGTGTGAGCTGTTTCACAATTAATTCAAGAGATATTGAAACAAACTCTTATGTTAGAGCAGTTTGCAAGCCCTTAGAGCAAAGATGAATGTCAATACTGTTGTAATACCCTGCAGGGGATTTGTTAACTGCCCTAAGAAATTAGCCTCCATGGCTGATGACGCTTTGAAGCTCTGGCAGACTGCTCCTTTTCTTCCTTGAGAGGGATACTTCCCACTCACCAGAGAGATTTTACCTATTAAAAAGTGGCATATGCCAACCACTGACAGACAGAGACTAGAAAGAAACTATCCTTATGATTAGTTTTTTTCTGTGATTGTTCACCGTGGGACTTTTTGCACCTTACTGTGAAGCACTGAGTACTGGGCATCGTCAGATGCAGGATATTGGACTAGATAGTTAGTTGGATATAACCAGTGTGTTTACAAAATGTACATGCACGGTTTCAGAGTCTAATATTAGCCCTTTTTTTTGAATATGTAATCGGGACAGTGAGTTCAACTCTATTTTTGATTTTTTTTGGAATGTGTAACTGGGGTGGTAACTGATTCCTAAATGTTACTGATAATGAGTATCATACTTGTGTACTCTTTTAATTTTGCTACAGCTACCAAACAAAGGCAGCTTCTATTAAATACTGCATGGTAAAGATATGGATAATAGGTATGGGTGGTTACTAGCTAAGGATGCTTCTAAGCTAAGTGAATACAGTAAACTATGGTGGTTCTTAATACACTGGCTTAATTTAGCTCTAGTGGTGGTGTGTCCAGGTCTGGTCATACTAGGTTTATTTTTCAGGTCATAAGGTGTAAAATAAACCTTTTTATTTAAGAAAACATATTTCTAGACCACTCTGAGTAGGTTTCATGTTTTCGCTTTCTTCCTCTGCTTGCTTGTTTTGAAAAGCAATACATTTTAAAAATATATATTTTTAAAAAACGTAATGACATCTTGCCCCATCTAAGTCAATAGGAGTTTAGCTATTGAATTTCTTGGGGCCAGGATTTCACCTTTGAAACCTTTTCAGATATTCCCATTTCTATTGTTAAATTAGCACCAGCTAAAAGTGTTAATTTTAGATTGCTCTACACATCACAAAGTGAGTACCTCCTTTTAATAACAAACATAAATAGAACAGAAAAAAGACACCACGTGAATTTAGTTTCATGACAATGATTATAATGAGAACAAGTGGCACAACATGAATACATTCTTGTAGCAATAAAACAAAAAATATAGAAAATGATAGACACTTACAATTTTGTTTTTAAATGTATTAAGCTTCTCCCCACCCAACATACACTAGCTAGCGTACAGGCTATTCTGAGGCAAGTTGGAAGTGGGTGATCCAAATGCACAGGGTTTGTAGATAAGGGTCAATATATCAAATTAGGCATATGTGATGCAAACAGGTTCCAGTGGTCTGACCCCGCTCCCACTAAAGTCAATGGCAAAGCTCCTATTACTGTGGTAGTACAGAGGGGAAACTGTATGAAGAATATGCACCTGCATGTTCAAAACAGATGATTGCATAAAGCATAAACATGATTGCAACTACATATTTGTTCCCACAAACATCTGTGCTCACACACCTAATTTGCTTGCACAACTTGGGTGACTACTACTGAAAATTTCATCGACGTGATAGTGTGACAGATTTCTGTTACCAATCTGCCTGAGCTCCAGGGATACACAGCTCTGCTCCCCTGCCCTCGTTGTCTCGCCTGTGTTTTCCATCTTTGCAGTCCTGGTTTAGTGTAATTTTTTTTTTTTTATGGCTGTCTGTGGCTGAGTGAGAGATAAGCGCTGCAGGTTTCTTGTCTGGCGCCATGACCTTGGACTGGGGCCAGCATAGCGTCTTATTATTGGACTGAGCTAGCTAGCTCCAGTGTTGAGTTAACCTGTTCTCTGCTCTCTTCCTTTTTCCCCCTTTGGCCTTTCGCAACCTGCAAAGAAATTTTTCATTCCACACTCACTTACATCTTTGACCCTTCCCCGAAATGCCTTGCGATGCTTGCAACCGTGTTAGCAACATACAGTGCTGATCTGCCTCCTCATGGGACCCCCTGACAGAGGGAATCCTTGGGCCTGTGACAGTCCCAACATTTTGTTGTGAGGGGTCATCATTTCGGTTTCCACCTTCCCTCTGACACGGTGGCTAGGGTTACTATTGGCCTTTTACATACACAGCAATATAGCACGCACATGCTACAGACTTATTGGATTAAATATTGTTGGAGCTGGGAGCACACCGAATTCAATGTTGGTTGGTTCACGGCCTCAGTTATGGTCTTAATCAGTTCCTGCAAGGTATTCTGTGTGTGGCTGGCCAATTTGGCAGTTTGTTTGAGGATGGTGGTGGCCACTGACAGGTGGGTGAGATTTTCACTTATGACCAGTCCCATGGCAGTTTTTAATCATTTTAACCACTTGTTTCTCATGATCCCCTGCACAAGGAGCCCACTATGGTCTGCCTTTTCTGGGGGGGACAAGGACACTGTATGCCTGAGGAGAGCCAGTTGGAGGGTGGCCTTCCCCCCTGGTACAATTGGGAAGACGGGCTGGGACCTGAAAGCATGTCGGGGGGGGGGGTAAATGTTTAAAGCTCTCAGGGTGGCATTTAGGAGGGTCCAGTGTTATGGCTGCCTCCCATTTAGTGGCGGGTAACATCTGCCACCACCGCTGGTGGGGGGAAGATGTGGAGGTGCTTTCCAAGAACTGTTTCCTGGAGATTAGGGGATAAACGGAGAAGGTTACAATTTAGAAGGGATGCCGGAAATTGTTTGGGGCTTGTAATATTTATCTCCCCACAATGGTGGATTGCGTGTGTGGATAAGGGAGTGATATGCGTGATATACCAAAATTTGGGACTGTGGGGGTTAAGTTGAACTGTACATCACTTGAGGGCTAACATTGCAAACATTTTGATGCCAGCTGTCAATGTGGAGCATGGACTCAGATGGCAAGTTAAATTTTTCCGTGATCTTGAATACTTCTCCATGTACCCTCCCATTGGTAGGCCACTTAAGCCATTTTTCCCAGATTTTTCCCTCCCAGTGGAACTGTAAGCATTGGCAATATGGATGGAGGTCTTCCTCCTCCAAAAGCAGGGGCCATTATTCCCAGATGTATACAAATCCTTTTGGAAGAGGGATTTAGGTGGCGATGGGGTGTTGCCTGGGGAGGTGCAGGGCCCTTCTGGGTTGATCCTGTCTGGGATCTAGTTGGGGAGGGACATGCAAGGCTGGGGGACCTGAGGCTCTTGGCAGGGGGCCGCCCCTGGGAAAACACCCAGGCAATACATGATGCCACCTTTTTAGGATGCTAAGCCACACTTGCCTCCCTGCCAATGAATAATCGACACCTCCCCTTTCTTTTTCTTTTTTTTTTTTTTAAACTAGGACCAATTCTGAACAGTGGTAAAATTAACAAAGGAGGACAAACACATCGGACACTCAAGAATTCCAATAGACATGTGCCACCATACATACATTGTATTACACTAACAAATTTTGCAGGCCTGAAGCAGCAAGAGCAGTCTCACTACTCCTTTTTAGGTTGTCTCTGGACTCCTCCTATTACTGCCTAGTTCTGTTAACAAAGCAGAAGAAGAAAAACAAAAAAAACATTGTAAATGTTTCTATTGGGGAAACTGAGGCACAGAGGATAATTTTTGTACATTATTAGTTTTTTCACTCCTGCCCTTCCTGACTTTTGTTATGGATGTTGTTTTCTTGGTTTAAGAGGTCACAAAAACAATATTGCATCCACGGATCAGGGGCTGCTATTGCTCGCCAAAGGACTTTCCATTCCACTTCAGGCCACTACATGAGGAACAGGGTCTGCCCCTTTGGGATCCATGAGAGGTCTGGGGCCACCCACCAGGTATTTTGCTGTGGCCCTTCTGTGTTTATTCAGACTATGCATTGCCTCCACAGCTCCTCCCCTTCAGCCTTGCGCCACACTGTGGCTCGAACCCCATTGGTGGCTCAAATCATGGAGAGCCTTTGGAGGTACTTTTTCTTCTTATAATTGTAATAATTTAGATAATCCCATGGATAGCTGGAAACCTGGATGGTCCAGGAAGGTGGCTGGTTCACAAACGAGGCCCAAGACTCCATGACCAGAAACCTCGGGAGAAACATATATTTTGAGCTAATAAACGTGCCCATTTTAGTTTGCCTGGTAGCTTATTTTACAATTTCAAGTACTGTTTTAGGGATTTAAATTCCCCATGTCTGCACTTACTACTTTCTTTACTCCTGCCACTATGCCCTTAGGGCTTCCAACCCATTTTTTAATTTCTTTGTCTGCTGCCTGTCTGCTTGGCTGGGCCCAATCCTGCTTTTAGTTGAACCGTTCCTTTTCATGGGCACAGGCTTTGTTCCACTTCCAACTTGGCAAGGAGAGTGGGCTCCTTAACTAGCCCCCACCCCTCCTGGTCCCCTTTTTTTTTTGTAATCACCCCACAGGATGCTCTCTTTGTAGCTGGGGGAGCCATACATACGACCTTCTCCCCCTTTGCCCGCTAGACCTCTTCTCTTCTTAATGAGGGTGCAACAAAGGTTCCGCCCAAAATTGAGGATCCTCACAAAGGGAGAGATCAAGGCCCTCACAACGGTCACCCAAATCATCTCCTGTGAGGCTCGCCACCTGGACCAAATGCACAGCCAATTGACATTTTAACTGTTCAATTTTCTTTTCAGGGCAAGCACACTGCCGTTTCGGCATATGCTGAGGACAAATGGTTAAATCTTTGACAAGTCCTTGAAGAACCGGTACTTGCTTAGCCAGCGCTTCCAGGAGGGTGTGTTTTTGCTTTTTCTGCCTAGAAGTCCTGTCTCAGGGCCTGCAACTTGTCCTGGGAATAGGCTTGGGTTGCTGCCTGGCTGGTGATTTGCACTTTCAGTTGCTCAATTTCCACCAGGTGTCGAGTACACACCTCATCCCTTCTCCCCAACTCCTCTTTCTGTCCCAACAATATATGATACCACATGGCTTCTGCAGTCCAAATTAATCCCCCAGCCACCTCTAGGCTTTTGCCCTTCAGCTTTTCATACTTGGCATACAGGTCTAACAAATCCTGCCAAGTCTGTACTTTCTTCTGAAGTTCCATCATTGAACCCCAGGGATTGTATCCCATCTTGGTGAGCGCCCTCTCCAGCTGGGAGAGGTTCCGTCCCTTTTTGCTACCTCCCCCATGGCTCGGGCATCAGGTCCACCTGCCTCCTGTGAATCCAGCTGACCAGCAGCCTGACTACTGTGTCCGTGCTCCCTAAGGCCCGTACGTCCAGCCTTGAACCCATCATTTATGCCATCGCCCACGACTGTGGGATTCCTGAGTCCACAGCTGCACCCTTCTGTTTCCTGAACATGCTGTCACAATCCCTTAGTACAACTCTGAAGGTCTTTTGAATTACTTGTGATTTTATGTTGCCCACACTGGCACCGGGGCTTACAATGCTCAACCCTCCTTTGCAGGGCTGGAGGGAGAGACGCTAAGCCTCCCTCTGTATTACTCTGTCCGATCCCACCGAGACTACATGCACCACAATCCTTTCCGGGCAGACTGAGACATCCTATGTTTTCCTCTTCAACTCAGTCATACTACGACTGAGGGTGTATGCACCAAGGATACTTGTCACATGGAGCAAGGGTCTTTAAGCCCAGTACTTTTACGACCGGGGGTAGACCCACCTGCACCCTTCCCCTGAAAACCGGGGTGGAGAGAGGAATACTAAACCTCCCTCCGGTTCTCTGTCATGCTATGACTGAGGGTGGGGCTAACCTTTAATTATAAAATTCCCAACATGCAATACCAACAGTGCCGGACACAGCAAACATGAAATACCAAAGGCAAGGCAGTTGGTGTGCTCTGCAGGGCTCTCCTTACTCCGCAAGTCTCCACCAAAACTGTTACAAATTTCTGTTACCAATCTGCCTGAGGTGTCAAGTGATCAGGCTGAGGCCACAGCATCTTTGGGGAGAAGATGACAAAACACACCAAGTGTCTAAGTTTTAAAGCTTTATTGATAAATAAATAATAATTTCTCATCTAGTGCCGTGTCCTTGGACTGAGGCCAGCGTAGCATCTTATTATTGGACTGAGCTTGCTAGCTATGGTGTTGTTAACCCATTCTCTGCTCTCTTCCTCCTTCCCCCTTTGGCCTCTCATGACCTGCAAAGGAAGCTTCCATTCCAGACTCACTTACACCTTTGACCCTCCCCTGAAATGCCTTGCAATGCTTGCAATCCCGTTAGCAACATACAGTGCTTATCTACCTCCCCATGGGACTCCCTGAGGGAGGGAGTCCTTGGGCCTGTGACAACAGGATGCTAGTCACCTCAATTTTGGGATGATGTTGGCAATCATAGTGTGTACTAATGGGTCTTTGCATGACTCCACAGACCAATTTGGGAAGAGCAAGAGTTTACTGTACTGGCCACAGAGTCATCTGCCTAGGTGTGCTGATTGATCAACACATGTCTGGAGCTGCACTTCTAGCTGCTTGATGCAATCATGGACCACCCACCTGTACAATGTGGTGTCATACAATATAATCAGTTTCCACTTGCTCAACGGTAGAGTCAGAAATGTTCATTTTGTGCAGATTTTGCTTGAGGAATTTCATCTGCCCTCCATGTTTATGATCGCCAGAGCTTGATTTGATGTATACCTTGTTTTGACAAACAGGTCCCAGGTATACAAATTACATGGCCAGTCCATCGCAACTATGCACTGATCAAATGAGCCTGGATGCTGGCCAAACCAGCTTTCACCAGGACTTCTGTGTTAGAAACATGCTTCTGCCATCTGATGCCCAGAAATCATCAAAGGTGTCACAAATGGAAACAGACAAGCTTTTTAATGTGCCAGTGATAACAGGTCCATGTTTTGCACCCATAGAGCAATGTCATGAGGACAACAGCATTATAGACTTTCATTTTTGTCTGTAGACAGATTCCCTTTGTTTCCCTATTTGTGATAGACCATGTGTGGTGCTGGCTTTTTTAATTCACACATCCACTTTGCGGTCCATTTGTCACTTTCTTGCTCAACATATTGCCAGGATAAGTAAACTGGTTTGATGACTTGGAGTGCGATACCTTCCAAGGTTATTGAGGCATCCTGGTAAGGTGGTTGAGGAGCTGGCTCATATGTAACTTCAGTTTTTGTTTGATGGTAAGGCCAAAATTATGAGCTGCCTCAGCACAGCAGTTTGTAAGATCTTGTAACACCACTTCAGTGTGCGCTGTCAAGGCATAATCATCAGCATAGAATAGTTCCCGGATCGATGCTTCTATCACCTTGGTGTTCACAAGCAGATTGGAAAACTTTCTGGTGTGGAGGCATATAAAGAGACCTTTGGAAGAGCCACAAAGGACCTCCTCTAGTGTCGCAGGAAAGAATAGACTAAAAAGTCTAAGAGCAAGGGCACATCCTATCTTCACCCGATTTTGATTGGAAATTGGTCTGCTAGATCACCATCAACACTAACTCTTCCAGCCATACTTTCATGGAATTGCCAAATGATGTTAATCAATTTTGTCTGGATATCCAAATTTAGAAAGAATTTTTCGGAGGATGGTGCAGTTGATCAAATACTTTGGTTAGATAAAGAAACACAATGTACAAAGGTTGGTTCTGTTTGTGTCATTTTTCCTGTAATTGTCAAATGATGAAAATCATATAAACAGAGTTCCACTGAACGTAAAGCTGCATTGTGGCTTGGATAAAACCTTGTCAATGACTTGGGTCAGGAGTTGGGCCAGGAGGATCTGTGCAAGAATCTTGCTGGCTACAGAGAGCAAAGAAACACCACAGTCTTTATTACTTTGAGACTTCTAGATAGTGGTGGTGGTATCTTTCAGTAGTTGCTGTATAATTTCTTGAATCCAGACATGTAAGAAAAAAATCAAAATCTTGTCAATGAGAAGATTTTCTCCATGTTTTAAAACTTCAGCTGGAATGACATCGGGACCAGAAGATTTACTATTTTTCATTACTTGAACAGCATTCAATACCTCAGTTCATTTGGGTGGATTGGCAAGTACATATGTGGGGAATGTGCGGACATCATCCAACAACTCATCAGAAACAGTAGATAAATGACTAAGTAGTTCACTAAAATGTTGGTGGATGGCAATGTGATCTGTGATGAGAGATTCACTATAGCACTTGTAAGCAATGCCAAGATAGAGAGGATAGAGCCATACATGGCTTTGACCGCATCATAGAAACCTTTGGAGTCATGTTTATCAGAAAGGGCCTATAGTTAATTTGCTTCACAGTCGAACCACATATTTTGCATTTGGTGGAGTTTGTACTGGGGCGAACTGCAAGCTGCCCTATAGCTGGCCTTTTTCAACTCAGAAAGTGAGTCATCTAAGAGTGCAGTATGTGTTTGTTGACTGGCATCAAGAAGATTCGGTATTTTCAGGATTATTATTGTGGAACCAGTCTGCAAGATCACATTTTGTACATGCAACACAATCCACAACAATTTATAGATTTGTGTCGCATAAGGATATCCATTTGGCAGATAAATCATCACTGATTATTGGAAGAATTGCTAAAATAGTAGTTAGCTATGTTGAAAATTGTTCAGCAATTGACACATCTTTCAGGCAGAGAATATTTACATGCTTAACTGATAGGCTTGTATGCATTTTCAGCCAAACAGAAAGGGAAAGTTTTGGTCAGTCCAATAATCAGTTCTGAAAAATACCTAAATTATGCACACATCTCATAGGTCCCACTCTCTGACCAACACAGAGCTGGTCAGATGCCAGTGTCATGAGTGAGGGTACTTCCAGGTTGTTTTATATTTGTCATGGAGTCAGAAGAAAGTGTTTGTAATAACACGATGGTGCTGGACACGTGCTGTCAACAGAAGTAGGCCATTGTTCATCTTACCATTTTTTTGCCAAGCACATTATACCATATAGAATCATCATGACCAACATAAGCATTAAAGTCACCAAAGTAATCAAAATCCTGTCCATACCTTGGCTGACTATACACTGATATAACAGCATTCCTTCATTGGTATTAAATGATCCATAAATCTTTCACTTAAATTATATCATAAAAGTGCATATGTACAGGATTTTATTTAAAATACAATTTGTAAATTGCCACCTTTAACAGGAACCTTAAATAAATGGGATTTTAATTAAATATAGTACACACTAAAATTCTTCATTGTATCTAAGTTTACAAGCATACTTTATTCCAGAGTCAGCATGAGTTTAAACAGTAGCCAATGAATGACCCTCTTTCACTTCTTTGCAGAGCCATAGATGATTTACAATTTGTGTTTTGGGGACGCAAAGTCTCTCTGTTATCTCAGCAGTAACATGAGAGCAGCAGCCCCTTTGTATGTCAAAGTCTCATCACCAGGTCAGGCAGGGGGACCTAAAGGAATGGGTCTTTATTAAGCTCCGATAACATTTTAGCGGATGCTACTGAACTTGCTCTATTTTTAAGTGGCTTCTAACTTTTTAATTTTTAAATTATTCCACTCATCTGGCCCCTAAATATTCAAAGATACTGTTCCTCAGTTTGGTTTGTGGCTTAGATCTAACTAATATACAAGTCAATGGACTTGTGGGAGTTGTTCTTTCAATACCTTTAAAACCATGGCAGTAGCTTTAATGGGAGTTGGCTTATGCCTTACATCCATATCAAGTTTTAAACTTAAGCCATTTTCATCCTCATCTCTGTAATGTTCCTTCTCCTCCTCCTCTAAACATAATGCTACTTGTAAAGAAGTACTTCTCCTACACCTTCTAACATTCATTTTTTCAAGGCTTTTGTCTCTGCTCAAGGCACACCATTTTATTTTGGATAGCTCCAAGTTTAAGGGTGTTGAGATCTTGGCATTTCTTTGTGAAGTTCAGATCTGGATCTAGATGGAAACTTTTCCAAAGTTCTGAGTGTATTGCTCTGTTTTCACATGGGCAAAATGGCATACCAGGCTTTGAAAAATATGTTGCTTTAAAGCTAAAAGCAACATGAATGCAAATAATAGTACTAATGCCCTCTAGTTAGCATAATTCATTTACAAATGGACACAGATAGGGTTTGAAGCTTTGGTTTCATTTTTCTTTCAGCTACAAAATGTCATAATATTAATCACAAATGTGGGTCACAGTAATAAATCTAAATAAAGAGTGTAAGTGGGGTACAAAGGGGTCTACAATTGCTCTTCTGATCCTATGGCTCTGCACCAGACTGTCCCCTGGAGCTTAGAGGCTGCCCTAATCTGTGCAAATTGCCAAGTACCCCAAGCAGCCAGGAATCATAGGAAACACAGAAGCCCTGGCCTTGTGCTTCCCTGTAAACACACTCCCTATGCTTTCATCCGCAAATAGAAGACACAGCAGGAACTATAGTGGCTCTACACCTCTAGAGGACCCTCCTTGCACAGTAGAGTTCTTCCAGGGGTCAGAACAGTTAGGTTTAAAACTGGTTTGCTTCAGTGGAAAAACTCAAAATAGCTGAGCACAGCCCTGGCTCAGCACCTAGATCTTGTGTGGATTAACTCAAATCATTCATATCTAGTGGCAGTAGCTGCATTACTGAAGTGCGCTTTATGGTGGTCAGCTCAGATAATAAGAAGTATCTCTCTTTTTTGGATAATAATGCTGAAATCTTTTATGTTTATCTATTCAGTAGAGGCAAAAGGTCATGCAACAATGGACACCTTAAGATGATTCAAAAAAGAGACCTGTCTACCATAATTGATTGAAAATGTAAACATCTGCTAAATCCAATAATCAGGAGACATAGTAGATGATATAAAATCTGTGAAGCTTGCCCAGGAGAGTTGCAAAACACATAGTATAACTTCACATTTTAGACTGAAAAAGACTAGACACTTTCTTAAGAAGCTGCAGAAGAATTAAAATGCTATGAGGCTTAAACATCATATCTGACATTCCTCTGAAAACACAGAATTGTAAGTGTTTTCTGTAGTTATTGGATCAAAGTGGTTACGAAGAACCTTGACAATGAAGATATGGTGGGCTCATTTTGCATTACATGCAGCCAACTAGTAATTTTATTGTCTTCTCTGAAGGTTTGCGTTTGTATTTTCAGTACCACGTGCTCCTTATCTTATGGAATTCATCATCATTCGTAAGGTGTCATTATCTAAGAAGATACATAAAAGGAATGACCTGGTTCAGAGTAACAGTGAGATAATCACCAATAGTTATTTCTAAGAGACTGAGAAAATGACACTACATTTTCTGTCATGCCCCTATGCTAAAGTTCTAGAGTACTTCCATACTCTCATAATAATATGCTTGGAGTACCATATACAAACTCATCCTCTTTTTTTATATTTGGCCACAGAAATTAGATTTAATCTAAGGCATGCTTAATGTAGCCCCTATTTTGAGGAGAGTTGAAAATTGTTACAATATAATCTTAGAGAAAAAAATTGTTAGAATAAATAATGAGACTATATGGCCCTTTAAAAGAATGCCAATAAAACCAAAAAAATTGTTTTAAACCCTTTCTCTTCGATTCTTCCTGTTGAAGGTAGGGGTCCGGGCAGAGACAGATGCATCGTGGAGGTGAATGCCTGGCTGCGAAGATGGTGTCGCCAGGAGGGCTTTGGCTTCCTCGACCATGGGATGCTATTCGAGGAAGGACTGCTAGGAGCAGATGGCGTTCACCTTTCGAAGAGGGGAAAGGCCTTATTTGCGCACAGACTGGCTAACCTAGTAAGGAGGGCTTTAAACTAGGTTCGACGGGGACAGGTGAGCAAAGCCCACAGGTAAGTGGGGAACAAGACCTGGGAGATGGGTTGGAAACAGGAGGGAGCATGGGCTATAATGGCAGAGAGGAAGGAGGGTCAGGGCGAAGCTGGGAGGCAAGATCAAACCAGTATCTTAGATGCCTATATACAAATGCAAGAAGTATGGGTAATAAGCAGGAAGAACTGGAAGCGCTAATAAATAAATACAACTATGACATTATTGGCATTACTGAAACTTGGTGGGATAATACACACGACTGGAATGTTGGTGTGGATGGGTATAGTTTGCTCAGGAAGGATAGACAGGGGAAAAAGGGAGGAGGTGTTGCCTTATATATTAAAAATGTATATATATGTATGTATTTGGACTGAGGTGGAGATGGACATAGGAGACGGAAGTGTTGAGAGTCTCTGGGTTAGGCTAAAAGGGGTAAAAAACACAGGTGATGTCGTGCTGGGAGTCTACTACAGGCCACCTAATCAGGTGGAAGAGGTGGATGAGGCTTTTTTCAAACAACTAACAAAATCATCCAAAGCCCAAGATTTGGTGGTGATGGGGGACTTCAACTATCCAGATATATGTTGGGAAAATAACAACGCGGGGCACAGACTATCCAATAAGTTCCTGGACTGCATTGCAGACAACTTTTTGTTTCAGAAAGTTGAAAAAGCTACTAGGCGGGAAGCTGTTCTAGACTTGATTTTAACAAATAGGGAGGAACTTGTTGAGAATTTGAAAGTAGAAGGAAGCTTGGGTGAAAGTGATCATGAAATCATAGAATTTGCAATTCTAAGGAAGGGTAGAAGGGAGTACAGCAAAATAGAGACAATGGATTTCAGGAAGGCGGATTTTGGTAAGCTCAGAGAGCTGATAGGTAAGGTCCCATGGGAATTAAGACTGAGGGGAAAAACAACTGAGGAAAGTTGGCAGTTTTTCAAAGGGACGCTATTAAGGGCCCAAAAGCAAGTTATTCCAATGGTTAGGAAAGATAGAAAATGTGGCAAAAGACCACCTTGGCTTACCCTTGAGATCTTGCGTGACCTGCAAAATAAAAAGGTGTCATATAAAAAATGGAAACTAGGTCAGATCACGAAGGATGAATATAGGCAAATAACACAGGAATGCAGAGGCAAGATTAGAAAGGCAAAGGCACAAAATGAGCTCAAACTAGCTATGGGAATAAAGGGAAACAAGAAGACTTTTTATTAATACATTAGAAGCAAGAGGAAGACTAAGGACAAGGTAGACCCACTGCTCAATGAGAAGGGGGAAACAGTAACGGGAGACTTGGAAATGGCAGAGATGCTTAATGACTTCTTTGTTTCAGTCTTCACTGAGAAGTCTGAAGGAATGTCTAGTATAGTGAATGCTTACGGGAAGAGGGTAGGTTTAGAAGAGAAAATAAAAAAAGAGCAAGTAAAAAATCACTTAGAAAAGTTAGATGCCTGCAAGTCACCAGGGCCTGATGAAATGCATCCTAGAATACTCAAGAAGTTAATAGAAGAAGTATCTGAGCCTCTAGCTATTATCTTTGGGAAATCATGGGAGACGGGGGAGATTCCAGAAGACTGGAAGGGGGCAAATATAGTGCCCATCTATAAAAAGAGAAATAAAAACAACCCAGGAAACTACAGACCAGTTAGTTTAACTTCTGTGCCAGGGAAGATAATGGAGCAGGTAATTAAAGAAATCATCTGCAAACACTTGGAAGGTGGTAAGGTGATAGGGAATAGCCAGCATGGATTTGTAAAGAACAAATCATGTCAAACTAATCTGATAGCATTCTTTGATAGGATAACGAGCCTTGTGGATAAGGGAGAAGCGGTGGATGTGATATACCTAGACTTTAGTAAGGCATTTGATACAGTCTCGCATGATATTTTTATAGATAAACTAGGAAAGTACAATTTAGATGGGGCTACTATAAGGTGGGTGCATAACTGGCTGGATAACCGTACTCAGAGAGTAGTTGTTAATGGCTCCCAATCCTGCTGGAAAGGTATAACAAGTGGGGTTCCGCAGGGGTCTGTTTTGGGCCCGGTTCTGTTCAATATCTTCATCAACGATTTAGATGTTGGCATAGAAAGTACGCTTATTAAGTTTGCGGACGATACCAAACTGGGAGGGATTGCAACTGCTTTGGAGGACAGGGTCAAAATTCAAAATGATCTGGACAAATTGGAGAAATGGTCTGAGGTAAACAGGATGAAGTTCAATAAAGATAAATGCAAAGTGCTCCACCTAGGAAGGAACAATCAGTTTCACACATACAGAATGGGGAGAGACTGTCTAGGAAGGAGTATGGCAGAAAGAGATCTAGGGATAATAGTAGACCACAAGCTTAATATGAGTCAACAGTGTGATACTGTTGCAAAAAAAGCAAACGTGATTCTGGGATGCATTAACAGGTGTGTTGTAAACAAGACACGAGAAGTCATTCTTCCGCTTTACTCTGCGCTGCTTAGGCCTCAGCTGGAGTATTGTGTCCAGTTCTGGGCACCGCATTTCAAGAAAGATGTGGAGAAATTGGAGAGGGTCCAGAGAAGAGCAACAAGAATGATTAAAGGTCTTGAGAACATGACCTATGAAGGAAGGCTGAAGGAATTGGGTTTGTTTCGTTTGGAAAAGAGAAGACTGAGAGGGGACCTGATAGCAGTTTTCAGGTATCTAAAAGGGTGTCATCAGGACGAGGGAGAAAACTTGTTCACCTTAGCCTCCAATGATAGAACAAGAAGCAATGGGCTTAAACTGCAGCAAGGGAGATTTAGGTTGGACATTAGGAAAAAGTTCCTAATAAATTGCCTAGGGAGATTGTGGAATCTCCCCTCTGGAGATATTTAAGAGTAGGTTAGATAAATGTCTGTTAGGGATGGTCTAGACAGTATTTGGTCCTGCCATGAGGGCAGGGGACTGGGCTCGATGACCTCTCGAGGTCCCTTCCAGTCCTAGAGTCTATGAGTCTATATAGATGCTAAAACTCAAGAAATTCTTAGTTATGGTTCTGCCACCATCTGAATTTAGCAGTAATCTCCCTATGGGTTGGGAACTTTAACCTGCTGCCATATTCAATTTATATTTGTTCTGTGGAAAAAAATAGTTAAACAATGTGTTCTTTAGTTGTATGATGACATCACCTGCCCTCACCCTGCTACTCCGTACTAGTTATTGGGGTTTGAAGAGAAGGGTCTTTGTTAAGTATCATGGTACACTAAGGGCCAATCCATGCATCATTGTCATTTGATGCTTTTATCATCCAAGACCCTCAGAACAGCTGATGGTCGCCAAGATACCTGCATATAGTAAATACCAATATAAGTAAAAGGGGAGAAGATAAATTGTTTAATAGCTTCTCTTTTATCATGAAACCAAAGGGAAACATTTCCTTGCCACACAGGGCAATTGGGGGCAGATACAGAGTGAAATTCTGTTCTATGCATCTTCAATCCCGGGCTGCTCTGAGGGCTAGAGAGACCCCTGATGTAACTTAGATAAGTATGGGAGCCTGTGTAAAAATTTGTGTGTCAACCTTCCTAAGATTTCCTATGTCAGTCTACCTAGAGTGCTGTGTGTTGTGCCCCCTCCCCTGAGACATTCCCTATGCCAGGGTTTGTGAGGGGGTCCTCAGAAGCCTTACTCTGTTGTGCTCTGGCTGGAACTGAGGCTTTCCTCTCCTTTGACCCCCATAATCTTTTACCCCAGTACCATTTCTAAAGACTGCTGGTTATGCATTAGATTTTTACTTAGTGACGTGTTTGTGTTTTCCTTTCTCATTTGGCAAATAACAAAACGAGTCGTATGAAAGAAAATAAAATGATCCTCCCCCTATTGGTCAGAGTCAGATTCTGATCTCATTTATATGTGCCAAAGAAAAGTCAGCAGAAGCTGGCTTATACCCGCTTTCCAGTTGCTAGACCATGAAACCTACAGAGCTGGCACCTGGGTAATCATATTTCTGCTGACTAGAGTTCTAAACTATCAATCATTTTTCAAAACGGAGGGAAGGCAGTGATACTGGGCAACTCAGTTGTCTTGGGATCTCAATTAATGAAGCCGCTACTGTCTTAACACTGTCAGATTGCACCTGAATTAATTATTTTCAGTGTTTTTTCATACTATTAGATGACATAATGCTACATTAAGCTACATAAACCACAGTGAATGTACCACTGCATATGGTCAGTCCTTTAAGAGTGCACCCAACCTTTGCATAAAGAATTCAGATGTCATACTTGTGGGACTCACTTAATATGTTGGGGTGTGTTATCTGGGTGGGAGTATATCTACAGAACCTTGATTGTGCTGTTAGCAATAATATTTACATCTTTGAAAACTATGAAAGCTGTAAAAACTAGCAATTATCTTATTGCAATACTGGTATGTACAGTACCACAACCAGATGTAGTACTTTCATGCAACATGACCTCCTGGGGCAACTGGCAGAGTGTTCTCTGAGAGGGCTCCAGGCCTCTAGAACTTGCTCTCTGCTTGGGCCAAAATACCCTTGATATGGTGACTTTTTCCTGGTATACTGCAAAATATATCTGTTTGCTTGCGTCTTTGGAGAAGGCTGGGGGTATGCTTCCCGGGATTATGAGGGTAGGTGGCTAACTGGATGGCCATGTTCCCATGGAGCTGATTTCAGTGCTGTTGAGATTTAATTTAATTGTATTTATTGTGTGATTTTAATTATGTTAAGGTACCAGGGGCCAGATTTTTAAAGATATATGTAGGTTGTATTTTAAAAGTATAATGGGAATTAGGCACCTAAATATCTTTAAAAACCTCGCTTCTGGAGCCTTGGATGAGCATTTTGATTCTTAAAAAATACAAAAATAAATAAATAGTGACCTTATTCACAGCCTCTGTAAACTGAAGCACTCAAGGTGCTGATAGCCCACACGGGCTCAAAAGGCAGATTCTTACTCCCAGTTACTCCCCTGTGCAGGTATGTAGTCCAAAGTCACAATCTGGTTCATGGTGAACAGATCTTATCATAATAACATAAATATCAACTATTTAAGATCAAGTTCAACCTGACATAAGCACAATCAATGGGAGTTGTATCTGCTTATTCCAGGGTTGAATTAGACTCTTAACTTCCATTGTTTCTGCTATAATAAATCAAGTGGCTTTTCTTTCTGCATTAAAGGAAATGTAAAGTTTGGGATTCAAGCCACCAGAGTATTCTGCCCTATTTCTATTAGCATGTTACTCAGTGGGGATTCTGTAATGATGACAAACTTTTTAAAGCCTTAAAAATGATCTTTAAGTAGGGTATAATTTGTGCGTTGGCTCAACCACCACTATTCACTAGCCTGTAAGATAAGCCATCACCGTGGGAAATAATTTACCACTGGTATAGAACTCGCAGGAGTTAGGCAGAATCAGGGGAGGCATTGTGACTTAGAGCGGTGACTCCATGACACAATGCCCACTAGGGCTACTCCTGGGGTGGCACAAAGCTCTGCCTAAAGCCACAGGCTAGCCCTGAAAGGAAAAATGGAATGAATTTCTGCTCTTATTTTCTTTTAAGTATTGCCTATGGCCCCAGTCCTGCGGCCCTTACTTTAGCAGAATGGCCACTGGGTTTCCTAATGTGGCCTGACCACTATCGTCTCACAAAATGTTAAAATAATTTCCTTCAACTTGTTGTTAGATATCTGATGGGAATTTAGCTTGAGTTAAGGCTACAAGACTTGGTTCACAGGAAGCCGTTAAAAGACTGTTTTAAACCACTTGAGGCAACAGTAAGAAATATGTGTATTTATGCTTTTAGTGTACAGACAGTAATGTGCTAATTAAATGTCATGTGTGCAAAACACTGTGGCTACTATGAATTATGATAAAACACACAAATATAAAATAACATAATTTCAAGTAAATTTTGCACGTGGAAAAACTGAAGATCTTTTCTATTCCCTAGTGGGGCAGTAGGCTTTGGTACTTGTTAATCTTGGCAGTTTGATAGGTGGCTGGAGTCCATAAGTTATTGATTTTCTTTGTAAAATTTCTTAATGTGCAAGTACGCAAGATGAAAGGATAAATGCATTATTTTAAAATCTAAATGCTCTTATTAAAGGTGTGTGAGAGCAAAACCAGCATACCTGAGTCCTGTATAAAATTATTGGATCTCATATGCTTTGTTGGGCCTTTCCTGGGCTGAAGTTTGTCCTATAGTGTTGTGATTGGTAGTAGCCTTCTTCAAATAGCCTGATTGCTCTCTTTGTTTCATAAAGCTTTGAGATAAAAATCCTCCTTTCCGAGTCACTCTGTGATTCTCTTATTCTCAGTGAATAATCTGTACTTGGTCCCTGCTCAGAGCTTCTACTCATATGAGTGAGTACTGTGCATTGAAGAGTGGAGAACATGCAATACTGGGCCTCTGTGGGAACTGGAAAGGTGAATTTTGCTCCTACTTCTCTAATCACTATAAATCCCCGAGATCTTTGAATCTTTGTATTACTTTCTTACACTATTCTTTTTCTTTAATACAGTAAAACATGTGATGCACATACAGACCAACAAAATCAGTTGTCTAACAGAAAATGGTGTTTAAGAGGTTGATGCAATATTTACTGGAAACTCGCAGGTGTTTCAAAAGATTGTATAAGCTAGTGAGTTGCCTTGTGGAGGTGACGGTCTGAAGTGCAAGTTTCCATCTTGTAATAAACAGATTAGAGGCATGCACAATGCTGCAAATGTGGCCTGACTGCTAGCCTCTGACTAGTCATTTACGCTGTAGTTAATGCTCCCTTAATTCCATACAGAACTATGTAATATTGGCTCTGGAGTCTCCTTTCGCTTACACCTGTTTTTATACATAGTAAGATTGCATTGACTTCAGTGCAGCAATTAACCTCTGGTTTGCACTGTCAGACATGAAAAGAGAATCAGGCTCATTGTTCTGAATACCTAATTACCACTTCTGAACTAAAATAATGGTCTTAAT